>NC_137441.1:24114099-24837670 GCF_964374335.1 Astatotilapia calliptera
CCCTTCCTCACTCGGAGTGACAGCGAATCATCAAACTTACTTTAGCTGGCCTTAAATAGGATAAGAGGTGTAGGAAACCAGCAGTGACACACAGATCACCAGTGATCACATCTGCTGTCGCTGGGAAAACTGGCTTAATGAGACTTGTAAGCGCTGGCAGAATCATTTTGGAGAAGTTCTCTGATATGCTGCAAGATTTTCTTCCCCCCTGTGGCTTTTAGGTCCTGGACACAGACTGTATATAAAAGAAGAAATACGTCCCTGGTGTGTTTAGCCTCTCAATTGCTAGGTTCAATTTTTATTCATCATACTGCAATGTTCTTTTGTAAACTACAGAAGCATTTAGAGTAAAACAGACCTTCCACCTCAGCTGGAAGAAAACCTGCTGCCAAACACTTCCTGCATAACACAGTACAGCAAAGAGAGTTACAGTCCTGGGATTTGATGTTGTGGAAGTTGGAAGTTATCACTTTCTAACAACTGTAATGCACTGAGTATTATTTTAAAAATGTAAAAATGCACTGAGTAATGCACTCAAGTGTTGTGATAATATCATAGGTGGCTGGTGATTCCCACCTCTACAGATTCAATGCATTTGATGGTTACTGGCATATCCACATGCCTAGCATGAGTTTATGCTTTTCTGTTATTAACGATTGGTCACAGTCTACATACAGCCAACACCTTTACCTGGCCCATGCCCCGCCCCCTTGAGATGACCCTTGTGGCATCATCAAGGTTAATGACTTATGAGGTCTGTCGCTGCAACACACTCTCACTCCCGAGGCGTAATATTTTACGCTAGGTGACAAATCGTCAACATGTCACGCTTCCGGGCACCCAACACATTCCCAAATGACGAGATCGGAAAAAGGAGGAAACATGAGAACCGTTTGGAATCAATACACATGTTTGTTCATTTTCCTCAAATTGCTTTGGAAAACACTATTTAAAGTCGTTAAAGTGCTGGTTAAGGATAGGGATAAGGTTATGGTTAGGGCTGGAATACATGGCTGGAATGTGTTTTACCACGGGACCCTCATTCCACTGTATTTAACCCATGGCCCGGTGAGTACCATGAGAACACCGAAGGTCGCCTTTGGTGTTCCTCAGGAACGCCGCGGGACGTGACAAATCGTCAGGATGTTACGGCTTGGGAGTGAGATCAGGGTCACAGGACATCCAGAACTCTCCATAGGCTTAAAGTAGTGGAATTATGCCACAGTTTGTTCATCACAGTTCGTTTTATCACATTTAGCAAACTTAAAATAAGATAAATCAAAGTCATTTTGAAAAAGCAAAAACACAAAGAAAGCGAACAGTTAGCTGCACATGAAGACAGCTTAACTTTCATCAGTGAACTCAAACAAAAGCTCCTCACTAACGAAGAGATGCTGTAGCTAGCGAGCTTTGTTTGAGACAGATAGTGTCTGTGAGGGTTACAGAATGATTTCATTGCTATGTTCTTCCTGTTTCCCTGCATTTCATCCCCCCTCTTTCCCCACTTTCTTGTCTTGGGAGCAGAGAAGAGAAGTGGACAGTCAGATTAATGACCTCGGCCTCTAACACACTCAGTCTTCCTCTTTATGTCTATCTGCTGCTGTGCGAGAGCCTCATGACTGCACTGGGAAGAGACACACGGGAGAGAAGCTCTGGCAAAGGAACAGCGGCGCTCATATTTCTGGGCTGTCTGTTCTCCTGCCGCGCTGTCATTTATCTCCAATTTTGCATATTTGTTGCAGCTGTTGACATGAAAAGTAAAAGTCACTTCCTCCGGCAAACAGGCAGAAAGTCAGCTCACTAAAGGAGCTTTAGCGCGTTAGCGCAGGTGGCAAATGTGCACGTCGACGCTTGCGCGCCTTCCCCGTGTCTGCGCATCTGTCTGCGCTTGTGTCTGCTTGTGTGTGCGCGCGTGTCTGTCGCCCTGCTCGGATCTGTAATTACAAAGGAGAGACGATAAGCCACTTTTTTCCTCTCCTGTGGGAGCTCACAGCTAATTATAGAGCCAGCGGTGCTTCAAATTGCCATTTAAAACAGCCATACGGTGGGAGACAATAACACGCACCCACGGTGGTGTCTGCATGGAGGTATCTCAGAAGAAGAGATAGCAGTACTGGCAGTGTTGGTGGGAAGGAAAAAAAAAAAGAAAAAGCACCCCACAGCCCTGCTGGGAAGGAAAAGACTGATTCCCTGAACGGGAAGCCATTTTTTAGCAGCTAAGAAGTCTGTGAATTTTACAGTAAAAAGCAGCTGTAGGGGCAGATTAGGAAGAGTGATTCAGGTTGATTTGAAGGGGTCAACGAGCAGGATAAGCCCATAAAGTCAAGATCATTTAACAGGCATGTGTCTTTCTTGCATTTTATTGTTTTCTTTTATTCATTTAATACCTGTGAACAGCTCCAAAGCCTCCATAACCAAACACACTGATTTCCACTTTAAACCATACAGCACTGTGCCAAGAGAAACCCCTAGCCACTCAGCTGAGGAAGAGTCCGAAACAGACCAAATTCTAGGCTTTAGTCAATATAAAAACTAGTATGAAAAAAAAACACGAGAGAAAAGAAAGGAAAGATAGAAAAGAGAAAGAAGAAAGATGCTGAGAGTTGCAGTTGAGAAAAATGGAGAGAGGGAAAGAGAGAACGAGGAAAGCTAGAGAAAGGACAAGGAGGGATTTTGTGGTCTGCGGTGGAATGCGCTTTGAGGAAACGAACACTGCCAATACACACATGCACACACACGTGCACACAAATGAAACAATCTCTCTTTGCCTGTGGCCGTCCTCTTCACACACACACACAGGAATCCCATCATACCCTCTCTTGCTCTTTCTCACCCACATAAACAGTGAAGCCACAAAAAATTAAGAGACCTTGCAAAAATACGTGTGCTGTACATTCCTTATAAGCATGTGCATAGCACGGAGTAATTTGTGTGCATATTCCAATTACTTGGGCTCATGTACACACACACAGACTTGTGAATACACTCTACTTTGCTCCTGCATGTGCGGCGCACACGCACAGATGGATAATATACCTGCAGGTGGTACTGTAGCAGGATAAGATGAGAAACCACTAATGAGTCATCATTCAATTTGTGTTCATTATGAACACTATTAAAAGTGTGTGTGTGTGTGTGTGTGTGTGTGTGTGTGTGTGTGTGTGTGTGTGTGTGTGCGTGTGTGTGTGTGTGTAATGCGAGAGCAGATGCATTTGCTCTGTACATATACAGTATCTATATGAGATCACGGCTTCCTGTGGACCCGGGTGTGCATATGTGAAATCTTTATTGGCATCTTCTCTGACAACACTCCCTTGGGTTTACACAAAGCATAACTCATGTGTCAATTAATTATCAGCTCGTGTGAATGTGAGCTAGGGTTACAGTCCATCAGCATAATGAGTGTAAGAAGAGCTGTAACCAGACACCGGTCCTATCTGTAACTAACACCAGGTTAGACACAGGCAGATATCAGTGGCAGATGCACTGGGTCTGCTATCCACTACGTGTTTGCAGTGACTGACATAAAGAATTATGGAAACTCGCCCAAAAACACACAATTTTGTCTTCACACAAATGTTGCTCAAGGTTTTGTCCTTTTTTTCTTCTTCTTCTTTCAGCCACTCCCTTTGGGGGTTGCCACATGTGGATCATCCCCCGTTTCAGGTTGCATCCAGCCGCCAGAAATCAGAGTATTTTCCAATCCATAGCTTGTCTGTGACTATATCCTGGAGGACTTCCAAGCAATATAAAAGTAATACACAAGCAGTAACTGCTATGGTGAAAGATGAATCAGTGAAACTCCAAAAGCTAAAGTTTCTCCACTGCCCGCATGACACAGGCTCCAATTTAAAAATGCCTAACGTCAGCGATGCAATGAACATGTTTACCTCGTAATACAAATAAACAAAACCCCTTTGGCTCCACGGCTAATGTCCCCTTTCATAATAACTGTACACACCTCATCTCTTTGGATTTTTTTAAGGCTCAAACCTGCGGGCTTAAAGTAGTTGCTGGCTAATCTAGTTCATTAGCCTTATCTGACAACCTAGTAATTTAGTCTTTTGCCCAAATATGGTCATAACTTTTGTGTGACACTGTACTAACCCTGGATACAAATCAGTGAGAGTTACATAAGATGAAACTTATCCCATCCCTGTAACCAAAGACCCAATCAACAGCTTTGCTAGAAGACATACGAACCAAAAAAGAACTCAAAGGACTTATTTAGGCCTTTCTAACCAAACATTTAGGCTTTTAAAACAAGATTTGACTGCTAATATAAGGTACTGTATCATCTCACAATTCATTTAGATACATGCAACAAAATATCTCTTTTATTAGTTTATTTTGTGAGACTTTTTTTGTAGAACAACTTGCATTTATAGGTTTTATGAAATTTTACGAAATTTAAAGTATGCATAAAAAATGGATGAAAGCCCATCAACTGTCTTAACTTTTAACTTCATGAATTAGCTGCCAATGGAAATCCAGTTAGACATTGTACTCAACATTACTCTGATGACCAAAGTCGGTAGACCTTGGTTCTCTTCTGACTGAATGAATGTAAAAAAGTTCATGACAATCCAAAGTTAAGGTTCTTAAAGCATTTCAGTCTGGACTAAAGTGGCCAACCAACCAATAAACTGACCCTTCCACCCACAGAACTGTGATGCTTAAAATCACCTGAGTAATCAGTCTGTCCAACCAAATATGTCACCCAAAAGCCTAAAACGGGTTCACAAGACTACACAGTCACACGCTTCCATCACCATACACAAGGAGAGCTTTTCCCATGACCGGTAATCTCGTTACAGTGCCTGGCAGTAACATGTACACATACCTGCCACAGCCCACTGAACTTTCCGACTCCTCGCCCTCATGTTTCACGGCTGCTAGTTATACTATTAAATTAAGCAACAACTCACAGGCTTTCCATCTCCATCTTACATAACGATTAAAACTTTTATGGACCGAGACAACAAACAGGACGGCAAGCCACAACAAAAGAGTTCTGAAGTGTAAAACCACACTAAACCCCAAGTGCCACTTTTAAGAGTGCAGAACAGTGGTTACTAACCTTTAACAACCTTTCCAAGATGATAAAGATTTTTACGATGTGAATTCATAGCGAACATTATAGTGAGCAGCATCAAAGTGAAAGAAGTTATTGTAGGATGGGATTTGTTTCAGGGCCAAATATAAACCAATGGGTTTGTGCAAATGTAATTGATTTTTGTTTATATAGCTGATTATGCCTTTAGGTCGTGCCTTAGTTTATTCACCTTTTTATGAACCACAGCATCTCTGCAGATAATGTGTGGCTGTAAATTTCAGCTCTTGTGCCACATGACTAGAGGCTATGAAAGGTCTCATCCTTCCCATTATCGCTCAAACTGTATTTATGGATATAGGCTTTTGCTTCTATAGACGGCTCAGTTGAGAGCTGGTGGTTAAAGCAAAAGCCACAAACAGCCACCCAGTGTACACCCATTACAAAACCAACTCTACCAAACCACATCATCTATCTAGCTAGCTAGCTAGCTATCCTCCCCCCTCCCAATGACAACCTGTCATTGTACTTTTTTAGTGTACTGCTCATCTATCCTTGGTTACAGCTCTCTGTGTCTCTTCTTACCTCTGTTTGTCTTTGGATGGAAAGGCAACTAAATAGCTTTAAAAGCAGAGATGTGGTTCTGAAAGACAAAACGATGTAATGATGAGAGAAGAATAAGGAGAAACGTGAGATGTGTGTAACCAAGAGTTTGGAGTATCTTCTGTCAATCAACCAATATATTTCTAGCCACCAATTACAGAGGTGGCGACAGCACCAATTTGATCTTCCATTATGTACTAATGAGATCTGGATGAATAAATGGATGATGGCATGAGGCAAAAGAGGAAGGAGAGACGGGTTTTTTTTTCTGTAATATCTGCACAGGAACAAAAACTGAATTATTATTACCAGTAATAATGTTTATAGCATAACTGATACAGGATCTTTATGACCAATACAGATGCAGATGCGAGGCTCCTGACTACGGTAGACATAATGCTCCGACAATCCATCAAGCGGTGCGGCTTTGTAGCTTAGCAAAGTCGTACTAAAACATTTTCTGACAGATTTTTAGCGCCGTGTACCACATGGAATCAGTTCAAGGTCAGTAGGCACAACCAGAATTCATACATAAGGCGCACTGTCGATTTTTGAGAAAATTAAAGAATTTTAAGCACGTCTTATAATGCGAAAAAATACGGTATGTATTGCCAACAGGCAATTTGCAGAGCGCCCTCTGATGGACAAACATGATCAACTCCCATCTTTTCTTTATGTTTTACATTTTCATTTATCAGGCATTATAATACACATACCTGAATGATCAGCAAACAGCTGATATCAGTCAGGCTCTAGTAAACATGTCAGTAGAGAAGCTGAAATACTTTATTACTATTAGATATTAACAGAGAGTGTATGCTTGCTTTCTGAAGGGAAGTTAAGTGAATGGAACAAAAGAGAATCAAATCAGAAAAAAGCCAGGGTGCTGTCTGCATCATGCCTGCTGACAGAGCACTATCCCGGGGCTGATCTCCCGTCACACCCCCAAACCTCTAATTCCTTTTCAGTTCTGGGTTGGGAATAAAAAGGTGTCACTTCAAATGTTGTAGAAAATGCTGTAGAAATGACAGCATCATCATTTGAATGTGACCTAAGGGCCCAACCGGCAGTACGAGAGCGTTAGGTTGTGTGGGGGGTGCGGGGCAGAAAACTGTCAGCCTCAAATGTGGGGTCTGTCAATAGTCATTTGTGTGCTCGTGGGAGTACATTTGTGTTTTCAAGGAGACAAGTTTCTCTGTTTGTGTAAACTGCAGAACTGCAGCCAGCAATAAAAAAAAAGCGCCTTTAAAACGACTTTGACAGGTTTAACCTCACTTTGAACCAAAAGAAAAACTTCAAGTCAAACTCGAGTATAGCTCCGTCAGATGGCTCACCGTTGAAATGAGTGATTTTTTTTTTTTACAGCAGGGGAATATCTTCTGAGCACATCACTCCCTCCCTATACATTATAAATTTAGGGAGTGATGAGTAAATATCCCCAGGGAAGGGCAGCAATGGCACTGTTACAGGGAGGCATGGGAAATTATGCAGTGTAAATACAGTGCCAAATAGTGAATTGGTATATTATATGAGGATGGTAAGGTATGCTATGTGTGAATGACACAATGCAGCATGAGTTGACTGCTTGAACTAGATCCAGTGTGTTTTACCAGTAACCGTATGAGGTCTAAGTCATTGTTAGTGATGACCCTGACTCTAGCTCCAAACACTAAACATATCCCTATGTTTTAGAGTCAATGAAAAAGGATTTCTGCAGATACAAGGCTAAGGTCATTACTGAAGGTGATAAAAAGGAAGGTCTTCCTTCCCCCCTGTACCAAGTGCTTGCTCATAGGGGGATCGTACTCTTGTTAAAGAGGCTTTACAATTCTTGAGATAATAGTTATTGTAATTTGGTATTAACCAGTATCCTTGTGCACTGTAACTAGCAGTATAAGTCAAATATATGTTTGGCTCATTCCATCTATCCACTTCAATCAAATATTCTGCTTTTTTCGTTAATACTATGTGTTCAATCTGCTCCTAGCATCAGTATCTAATGCTGACGTCTGTTTTGCTGCTTTCTGTCAGCTCATGCTCCTAAACAGGCAGGTACAGGCCAGATAAAGGATGCAGACAGAGGATGTGTAGGTGTCTCTGTTTACACTGCATTGGCTGTTTGCATACATGCTAGTGTAACAATATGTCTGTCAATATGCGCTACCCAGGTGGTCCTTTGCTGACAATACCCAGACGGCAGCTTTTAAATCATGTGGACTTGTATAGGACTTCGGAATGAGAAAATTAAAATGAAGCATTGTTTCTCTGTTTGATTTCTGACCATGCTCTCAACTGGCTGTGGAACTGTATATGCTTCAAAAGGACGGTTTGTAGTTGTTTCTTTCGGGTCCTTGAGACTAAAGACACTGGGGCACAATGACGACAATTTAGTGCTTAGATTACTGTGCAAATACAGCGCAGTACAGACATTCTCCCCACTGCTATCTGATCAGAAGCTCCACATGTGCTTATTGTTTGGAACAAACCACAGACCCTTCAGATTTACTGGAATTTGGGGATCTTTTTTCAACATTGTATAAGTTATGTGCATAATCTTTAATTTCAATATGAAGCAAGTGCGTAACTGGTTCTGAAAAGCGGTCACATGTGTTTGAATCTATGCATGGTTATACAGGGAGAACAACACATTTGTTAAACACTGTGCATGCCTATGGTAACTGTGGTTAAATGCCAATCCAGGTCAGAGGGCTCTAATCCTTCCATCCTGCCAATATTTCTTCTTCACAAGATCTTTTATTTTTCTGGCTCTCATTTTGTCTGTGTGCACGTTCCTACTGCAAGAGTGAAATTGGCAAAAAGAAACAAAGAACAGAAAAAAAGAATTCAGTGTGTGAATGAGGGAAGTTTTGCCCTATGGAGACAGGAAGTTAAGCGCCAGCAGAGCTGAACGGAGATACAGAAAGCGCGGGCAGAAGACAGAGTGAGGAGAGATGGAAGCGACCCAGTGGAAACCATGATGTCATGATTGGTGAGGTGCGACCATCCTGCAGTCACATTGGCACCACATGGACACTAGTGGAAACACACACACTTCTCTGTCTCTAACCGATCACAGCTGCTGCTAGAAAC
This sequence comes from Astatotilapia calliptera, assembly GCF_964374335.1. Classification (NCBI taxonomy): domain Eukaryota; kingdom Metazoa; phylum Chordata; class Actinopteri; order Cichliformes; family Cichlidae; genus Astatotilapia; species Astatotilapia calliptera. Next base: position 24,122,846 of record NC_137441.1, read on the forward strand.
AATGCAGCCATTGTCATATATTAACTTCTTTATGTGCTTGCACACACACACACACACACACACACACACACAGAGCGGATCAGTACTGAAACATTCTGATACTTCAAATCCTTCCAAATTGTGATGCTCGTTGGCAAAACCATTGAAAGCTCCGGTGAGTAAAATACTTTTGGAAAAGTGGAAAAGATCTACATCTTACATCACCTGAACATAGCGCTGTCATAAACTGGTTTAATGCTGTAATGATGTGATCTTCTGGACAGATTTACAGGTCAAAATACTACAAAGGATTAATTTTCTTTGTATGCAACACATTAACTAAAAGCCTGAGTCAGGTTTCAGCGCACTTTTTCCATTCTATTATTAATCCTGCAGAAATACTACGCATGCTGATTAAAGCCAAAACTGGCGGCTCTGAATGAGGTATTTTCTCATCCCCGTGGGACTCGCCGAGAAGAGAGAAAACAAGCTATGTGGGTGGGAAGACTAAACACGAGCTAACGGGCTGACGCTCGTAACTAAAGAAGGACAAGCTAACTCATTAAAGATCAATTATGGAGAGGGGGTGGATGAAAAGCGAAGGAGAAATGAGGAGGATTACGGGAGTGGGGGGCTGGAAAAGTGGTGGAAAACATTCTGCAAGCGTCTCTGGTGAAAAGAGAAACAACTTGTATCAATTTGGTTAGCCATGCAAGCTGCAAAAGCATGAGTACTATTAGAAGACCGCATGAAGGATTGTCATAACCACATGATCTTTATCACATGAATTTCCTCAGCTGCTGAAGTCCGCTTCGGCACGGGCTTTAATGCGCTTCCAAGTTCACCATCCTCACATTCTCAGAAATGCTGTTTTGCAACAAGCATCATTTGTAAATGGTGGTTTCGTGTAAAATGCCGCTTCGTTAGAGAACAATGGCGGTCACGGCTAAAAAGAAACCGACAACGGGATTCCCGTATCAAAACCATACGTTTTGTCGAGGCACCCGACCGCAGGTTCGCCCAACACGCCGTGACTCCCCCCATCCTCTTTAGATCTGATTTTAATGCTTGTTAGTGCACATGGTCTTTTGTTACCCTGCAAAAGAGAACCACATGCGCATTTGTGTATCGGGGCCGTGGGGGGCAAAGTATCTGATGGACCCGAACTTTAGCACATTTTGTTAAAAGCATGAATTCCCTGAGAATTAAATAAAAGCAGCCGAGGGGAAGAGCAAGCCATTTGCATCAAAATTGCTTTTGTGTTAAAAGCATATTCTCATTTTCTAATATGCTGTGTCAATGAGGAGTCTGTCAGATGTTTGCATCAGTGTGCATTTTTTAGTGGGAGTTAACAGATGCGGCTTCTTTTTTTATTCTGGCTGCAAAGAGGAGAGAAAAAACCCAAATACACTGAAATTTGCATCACATTTGCCTTTCATTAAAGCTCTTAATGTTTCTGTATTTCTCTAATAAAATGGCCTGTTTTGATAAAACCGAGCCCTACATCAATTAGATGCTACTTAACTCGACGCCTGCTGTAAAGTTGCGTTTATGGAGATTGATGCAGGTTTTAAAAGTTTGGTAAACTCTGCTGTGCGGAGTGAAAGGTGTGTAAACAGGTCACGGATCAGTGGTGCTCTCGCAGCAGCACATGTTCATTAAGACGGCTGACAGAGAAAAAGACAGCAGACCGGAAACATGTACTGACCCTCAATCTGGAGAAACAAATGAAATCCAGCATGATGAGCAGCCTGAGGAAGAGAAACTCTTTTTGAAATTACAGACAAAAATGAAACGGTAGCATAGCCCGCTGCTATGTTTAGATGGAAGGTCCGTAACATCCCAGTGACCCATTCTCACTCCCTACTCGTCGCAGACTGATGTTTGTCACCAACAGTCCTGTGCAAAATCTTGACTCATCTCTCATTTCTTTATATTTTGCTAGAAGAATGATGCAGTGATTCAGTCAAACATATGCAAGAAAAATATATGCATATAAGCCAATAAGTCTTTATGAGGCCAATCTATGACTGACCGTGTTCCATTGTGTGTTGTCCCATCCAGCTGCAGGTTTACTATTTTATTGGCAGTCATGCTGAAAATGAAGTTGTTGCCAATCAGATGCTTTGTATTGCAAAGAGCATAGAAAAAATATGCTTGTTCAAATGGGTGTGTATGGGTGAATGATGCAAGTTGTGTAAAGCACCTTGAGTGCTCAGATAGCGTGGCCCCAAAAATGACACGTTTTACAGATGGTTGTAGACACCATCCTCTGTACAGACTCATTAGAACATATTAATCCAATTCATTTCAAGTTTATTTATATAGCGCCAAATTACAACAACACTCAGAGGTCAGTCCAGTTCTTGTGTGATTTGGCATGCCTCAGCATTTTCTGTTTTCCTTCCTTGAGAATGTCTTCTTGACAGCCACCCATCCACTGAGATCATTTCTGATGAGACTTTAGTGAACAACAGACGGATCGGCTGAAGGGCCAGATGCATCTCTCAGGTGTTGTGTCAGGTTGTTGCTGGATTTCTTTTCCCTATTAAGAACAAGACTTTCAGATACAGTAGAGAGTTAGAGAGCTGCCACTTCTTCTATTGTCCTCCACTTGTGGTCCAGTTTCCTCAGTTTTTTAAGGACACACTGCACACCACGCCAAGATATGTCAAATTCTTTGGGCTAATTGCCTTTTGGCAATCATCTTGTTGGCGTAAACATGCAATTTTACGCCTGGCAAAACTGGTTCTTTGCTAATGGGGAGGCACATCTCTAAAGTTTTATAAAGCACTTTGAGTGCTCAGGTTGAGTAGAAAAGCATTATATAAGAGGCAGTCAATCTTCCATTGACTTCCATTGATACTGTTTCATCCAGTGTTGTAAATGGAAAACCTCTGGATTGAAGATGAATGAAAAAACATCCAATGTCCAAAGATAAACTTTGGCAGGCCTTTTAGAAAGCCTGGAGAACTATTGCTCAAGAGCACCGTTCAAGACTTTAGAAAATGAGAAAAAAGTCTGGTTCCCTGGAAGCAAAATATAAAGAAATAGATCAAAACTTTTGCACAGTACTATAGGTGTCACATTGGAATTGTCATAGTTTCAGTAGGAGTCATGAGACTGCAGGCCAAGGTGTTCTGCCTCTGTTGTCATATCTTCCTGATAACCAGGCGAGCTTTACTGTCTTAACTAGAAGAAGTTTGCCTTTTAACATGTTTCTCACACTGTGAAAGACTGTATTTCAACCCAAACTATGATTTATTACACTGAACCTAACCAGACAGTCTTAGTGCCTAAACCAAACTAAAGAGCAACAAAAACCCCCAAAGCCAATAACCAAAAATAAGAAAAAAGTACTTGAACTTGAGGCAGTCGTGTGATTGTGTCACCCAAAAGTCTGCCACCCTTTCCTTTGTCAAGGTTTTAATTCCTTCTCATGTTGTGAAATGATTCTACTGGTGCGCTGGAAAACAACTAAAGGGGAAAATGACACTGTTCATTAAAATATGACAGCAAAGGGTTCCCGCTCGGGTTGGTAGTGAGAATGTGTTGAAAGAGTGTCCAAGTCGGTTTATAGAGATGCAGTGTGGTTGGAAGGTGGATGAAGGAGACAAAGTGAAGCAGTAATCATTGTGGTTTTGATATGGTCCTTTGTAATGAATGCAATTTCATAGTCTGTCTGTGTCATAGTCTGTGTCAGCAAAGCGTGGACTCGCAGCGTCATGCCAATAAAGCTCCCGGTGAATTCATGTGGAAAAAAAAAAGATAGAGACAGAGCGAGTGAGGCAGTCTTTGTATTTTCCCATTATTCTGAAGATGAAAAAGCTACAGCAGAGCTGTCCACCGACCGATGCCGGCACTCCTCACAGGAACACGCTCATTAATGCAGGAAGCTCGAGTGAGTTGAAACCTCCTGCTACTTTGTGCTAACAAACAAGAGAACCAGCCGAACACCTGCTTCATATTCTCAACGGAGTAATGAGAAATACTCAGTTGCCAGCTCGCTCGGCGTCCCTCCGTATCTCTCTCTGGTCATTCGATTCAATCAACGTGCTGAGAGAGACAGATGAGATCAGAGCTTTGACCTCTACTCATGAGCAGTCATCTCAGAAAAACACACACACACACACACACACACACACACACAAACACACACACACACACATTTCAAGACAACGGCCCTATTTGAGGAAATGACATCATCATCAGCCCGTGGTGTCGCTGGGGTCAAGGCTGGCTGGAACCTGTCTCATCACGGAGATTATCCCAGCGAGTGGCTATTACACACCATATGAGGGATTGCTACGACGAGGGTAACTACAGAGACGGCCCCTCCCCACACTCACCCTCATCCCCACCACCATCCAAGTTGGATTGATAGCGCAGCCCATTACTGATAGATGGATGAAGCAGATTACGAAACGCTCCATTAGTGTCACCTCATATAGGCGGGCAAGATGTGTGTGTCTGCAGCACACGGGGTTGCGCAGGAGAAGATGAGGTGTCTGGAACAACCTGGCACTTGTCTCTGATTGTAGTGGAGGCAGTATGGATTCTTAAAGGTTATCTGCAGCATAATCTATTGGCACGAAAGCCATCAGAATATGAATCCGAGATATTTTAAGCCAATGCAAAATTAACATTTAATGTGATGTGTAGATATAACACATGTTAAATTTGTACTTTTGTAGCAACTCAACCTTTCGGACTGGATTTATTTTATATTGGTGTTACGACCAATTTTACTTAAGGATCAATTTAACGGAATTTAGACCATTTGACAACAATTAAGACTAATTTTAATGAAAAACACAAACTTTACCTTTAACTCACCGTCAAACCTCATGGTACTACTGTAACAATCACTGACTAACAATAAGGGGCTAAGTCTTAACTTTGTGTCCACAGTCACACAGGCCAAAAGATTGGTTGGGGGTCGCCTGGCGACCATCGCCGTGAAAAAGTATGCATTCCCTGACCGATTGTGTGTCGTTCCCCAGCCCCAGTTATACTGTAAATCCCTAAAAAGCAGTCGGTAATTCTTGGTAATCAGCAGTTTTTTGGGAAAATGTATTTTCCAGTTTATTGGTGAGTGACTGCGGGAGCTTAACTGCTGTTTCTTGATAAAATTGGTCACAATGACGTACACAGTGCTGCACTTAAAGCCTCTTTGCAGTTGCTTTGATCACCAGCAGTTGATCATGGGCACCCATAGTTTGCATAAAGGATTGTCTGCAAACTTGTCTGCAAACACTTGCAAACTACTTGCAAAGCGGTTGTGAAACTGTGAAGAATGCAAGACAAAGTAAAAGTTCTGCCTTTACCACTGGAACCAACGTTTTCCAAAAGGGGCAACTTTTCTTGTCAAGTAGAACAGTCACCATTTTTCATTTTGCGCCACACTTTTTGCAGTTTGACTAACTTTAAGTGTAGCTAGCGACTGCTTGCAGACAAACTTACATTTTCCATGCAACTCCAGCAATTTGCAATCACAAGGAGATTTTTCATGCTGCACCTTGACCAATCTGACCAAGCGACAGCCAGCAATCACTGACTGGAGCCTCGGGGTTGCAGACAGGTCTCTAGGCCTGTGTGATTTTGACCTTAAGCTAAGATTTAAGGTGTAGCGTTTTAGCACCAGTTTTTGATTATGGTTCGTGCCTTATAATAGCAGAGCTGTGCTAATGGCTTCCTGGGGTAATGTTATTACATAACATGTGATAACAATTGCAATGTTAAGACTATCAATTCGTAGACTGACAATGTACAATTTTGTGTGTGTTATAAAGCTAGCCTTGGTATTAAACACAAAGTAAAATTGAATCAATGGCCATTAGTTTCGTATCTATTTGGTCACAAATAAAAGTACTGAAGGACAAGATAAAAAAAAAACACTATTTTCTGAGCCAAATGCACCGAATTAAGCTGTTAGTGGTTTGGTTGCCAAGAGAATTCACTAAATGCCAACAATCTCAATATTTCCATATGTAGCAGGTGGACACTATTCATACTACTACATAGTTCCTGTGAATTTTTCTAGAATACAAATTTTGGATTTCGACCATTCAAATAAAATGGACTTAATTGGCTGGCCATCCCACAGAAGAATGGATATTGAGTGGGTGGTGTTCATTAGCTGCCTGGCTGCTTCTTTATGTCACATCCGAATACAAGACAACATGCATGAATGAACACAAATACACACACACACCACATGTGTACCCAATGATACACTCCAAAGACGGTGACCATGGCCCCCGTTTGCCTGTGTTTCATTATGAGCTGTCGCCACACCCACCCACCTTGACCTGAGACGACAATGATCCAGTACAAGGCTCTCTTTTTCTCCTCTTCTCTCTTCCCATCTCATTCCCTAGATGAGAGTATTATTAACCCCTATGGAACCGGCGGGAAGGTGATTCACCTCCTTTACGATAATGTCACCCATCCTCACCTCATCTGTTGGCTAATGGAGCCTGGAGGGCTGGTTGAGTTGGGCGGTGTGGATATTTAATCTTGGGACAAAATTACTCATCGTTAGAAATTAGAAAAAGGAAAGAAACGAGTTATTTAAAGATTCAAGAAAGACTTTTTTTATGTCCAGTTGTGTTTCATAAATTAAATAATATGCATGTTATGCTGCTAATGTCTCTGTATATATTTTGATATCTAAACCACAAAGCTACATTTGCATTTATGTGTGAAATAAAAAGATTATTGGAAATAACTGCATTAAATATATTTTAACTCCATAACTATACTTTATATGCTCTTAGAATTTAAATATAAGATATAATGGAGCTCATTTTATGACCTAAGGTTGCTCCTGTCATTAGTTGATGTTCTAAATGGATTGTGGGAGTTGGAGTTTTCTATCAGGGCGAGCACTGGGTCCTTTTAGCCTGTGGTGACCTGTGATCGATGGAGACCTGGCAGAGTTTTAGCCGTTAACGCTGCTGTTTTAAAGCTGCTAGCACAGACCACCCCTCTGCTCTCATCGCTCCTTTCATTCCACACTTTCTCTCTCTCTCTCTCCTTCTCTCTTGCCAGTGTCCCTCTGTCACATTTCTCATCTTCTCCCTAGCTCCGGCATCCACCGTTCCCTTCCTCTCTCCTGGCTCCACCATCCTCACTTCCTCTCTCTGTCTCATCCATCTGTCTGCTTTTAATCTCTCCCTCTCCCCATGTCTTCTGCTCTCCTCCCAGCTCACTTTCATCCCTCTCTCTCGCTCGGTGCTGTTGAGTGACAGCGCAGTTAAACTGTTATTGGCTTCTGCAGAGGAAGCAAAGCAGCGGCACAAAGAGAGGCAAGTGTGTTTGTATGTGCTGTTGCAAAGTCGAATATGAAAGCATACGGTTCAACGCGGTTACCTCTGAACGCTGAAAAAGTTTTAAGGAAGGTGGTTAGAGTGGGGTGGGGAGCAAAAGAAAAATATAAGGGGCTCCAATGAAAATACAGCATACAGCAATGTTATTACAGAGCGATAGCATCACTCAGTAATTACACACAGAAGAATACAAATGTACTGTTTTCAGTCCAGCGCTGCAGCTTAACAAACACTTTGTAGGTTACTGACCCCCAGTAGTGAAATGTTCCCTAAATGTTCTGTTTCATTTCATCATGAAATAGTTGTCTTTGGCTGTAGCCAGGATGTAATATTGCAATTAAGTACCCTGGCTTGTGTAGACTAACAGACTGCCTGGAAATGATACCAATATGTGAAAATTAAATCCATACCCAACAATAAAGCAAAGAGAGAAGTTAGCTGATATTAAAAAGACTTTTTTTTTACCCCAATTTACCTATTTCAATAAAACCGGTAATTTAACACATCTTGTTACAATATATTACAGTATATCTCATACACCCTCCTAACCACTTCTTGTTAAATTCAACAGAATACAATACCGCTGTTAGGAAAATTGACACATGAAAGAATGCTGAAGTATACTCGCTTTCAGTCTCCCACGACTTTGAATGTCAGAATGACTGCAAAGCAGCTTCAAAGATTCGGTGATTTCACAGAAATTTCAGCTTCACTTTTAGACAGCTGGTAAATAGCCACAAAGAGGAAGTCATCGCAGTTGTCCCTACTAATCAATCTGGTTGGGTGATAGTTCCATAGCTGATGCTTTTCTAGTCTGACTGTGTTGCTTTTGAGTCACAAAAAACTAAAAGAGAAGCTTTTCCATCCATGTATCTATCAGTGCTTATTTAGACCAAAGTCACAAAGGCCTAGAGACCAGTTGGCAAACCCGTGGCTAGGAAAAAATATGTATTTCCCAATCAGTTGGCAAGCTGGCTGTTTCTGAAATAAATAAGTCCCCATAGCAACCTATGGTAAGATTGTGCATTCCCTGAGTAGGGAGTAGTCAGTAACAGGTTATAGCAGGTTTTGCCTAGTCTGCATGGAAGACACAAGTCTGCAAACACTTGCCAACTGTTTGCTGAGCAATAGTGAAACTTCTTCTTTTGACTGCTTCCTTGAGGGTTGCCAAAAGGGCCCATTTGCCTTTATCTCACTCTATCCCTCAGCATGTCCTCCATGACCACATCCATAAACTTTCTCTGTGGTCTTCCTCTTTGCCTCTTGCCTGGCAGCTTCCACTATCCCTCCTCAGCACATGTCCTTAGCCTTATCTCTCTCCAAATCACGCAAACTGAGCTGTCCCTCTGATATACTCATGTCACCCCAACCGGTCGTAGCAGATGACCGCCCCTCCCTGAGCCTGGTTCTACCGGATGTTTCTTCCTGTTAAAAGGGAGTTTTTCCTTCCCACTGTTGCCAAAGTGCTTGCTCCCAGTGGGTCATATGATTGTTGGGTTTCTTCTCTGAATGTATTATTGTAGGGTCTACCCTGCAATATAAAGCGCCTTGAGGCGACTGTTGTTGTGATTTGGCGCTGTATAAATGAAATTGAATTGAACTGAATTGAATGTCTAATCATGTCCCTCCTTTTGAAACCCCAGGGTTTTGAGCTGGCATGTTTTTCCAATGCTTGTGCTAGGTACCTATGTTTACCTATGTTTGCACTTCTGAACCCACCACTAGTAGTTCATCCTGATTACTCAATAGCTTATGTTCTGCATTTGTTCACTATAACGGATAATTGATATGATTGCTTCATTTAGGTCCTTCAAACTGCTTGCTTTATACAGTAGGAAACAAAATCAATCCCAAATAGGGGATGTGTGTGGATGCTGGTACAAATGGGTTATATGCTCCATGAATATGTCGGGAATCGTCAGTTGTTGGAGACAATAGACGTCGGTCATAAAACTTGAAGCATAAAAGATGTGGTTTGAATCTACCTCACCTCTCGCCTTAGCAGAGAAATTATGCTCCTTTCAAACTCTCTGTTGGCTACATTAGGTTGTAGATGCTGACATAGGCCCCCAGCTTTATGACACAGTATGAGTCAGCTCTCTGCCAGAGTGACACAGATAACACACATAAACCAACGCTCAGTCTCACTCCACTCCAAAAAGTCATGTCTGACTGAATACACTTGCTTTCACCCGTGTCATAAATTGATACAGCGACAGGTTTATTCTCTTCCCTCCTGCACGTGTGCAAGTGTACATATCCTTGCGCACGGCAGGGCATTTTCACCATCTCGCTCCGTCACAAATTACCTCATTAAATTTCATTGCATTAAAGCCACTTTTATGAATTTAGCGTAGTCCCAGGCCCATTGTTCGCCTGCAAATGAGATTAAAGCAACATTTGCCTTTCTCCCCGCTTTCAATTATATTTCTGGAAGGACAGTTCGGGCACAGCGCCTTAATGAGGAGAGATGAAAAAAAAGGGAGAGGGAGAGAGAGCGGTGCATTTATGGACATTTTCGGAATTAAGACAACAGGGCAACACATTTGGGAAATTCTAATTTTCCTTTCACTGTAGTTGCTGTTAAGGTTATTATGATTATTATTTCATTTCTTGTGTCAGTGGTTTCTGCCTTTGTCTGGAGAATCTGCTGTTTGTTGTTGCTGTCTCTAACACACAGAGCAAAAAACGGCATCTAAATAAAACGCAGCGAGCGGTTTTATCCACCCATTCAGATTAATTATGTATATCTATGTGTGTGTTTTCCTGTAATCAGCACTGTGTACCGCTGTGGTGTCTGTTATCATGTCCCCCTATAGGGATGCAGCACAATAAAGTAGAATGAGCTGAGGTTAAGCCTAAGACTCCCTTTACACAATGCAGATTACAACAAGTCCCAGCAAAAACACACACACACACACGCGCACGCACGCATGCACGCACACACACACACACACACACACACACACACACACGCAGGAGCTGATGGTCAATGGGATCATGTTGCTAGGCAACAGATTCAACTCCTGGCAGTAAAATGCTAGTTTTTGGCACTGCTGAAGAACCTTTACTCCAGGACGTATAACTTAAAATACTGGAGGCTTGAATATATTCTAAAACATCTGAGTGTGATAAGGCTTAAAACCCTCAGCAACCAGAATGTCGCTGAGGTTTTATTTTCTTTTGCTTTGTACTGGCATAATCATTTATACAATTTCTAACAATCCAAGATTATAAATCTGTTGTGTGAAAAGGTACAGTGTTGTATTCTGCAGTCTAGCATGGATGCACTGTTATTCCTCATGAAACTGATAAACCTGCTGAACCACTAACATGGTACTTAGTGTACTTGAGGAAGCAATCAGCATGTGAACATAGCTGGAAACAGTAAGGCCTTTTACTACACCTCTCTCACAGTTATCACTTCAGCTGTAGCAATTAGTTGATTAACTCAAGCCTCAGTCACACAGCCCTAGAGACCAGTTAGGGACCATCTGGCGAGCATATATAGTCCCTGAATGCCTGTGAAATCAGTTGTCAGTTGCCATGAAATAGATTGCTAAATCCCCATTCATGCAGGTCTAGAAACTGGTCCGTGACCCTCTAGCAACCACCCGTTGCTAAGTAAAAGAGTCTTTTCCGTGACTGATTGGCAAGCAATTCCTGGTTGCTGGCAGTCGCATAAGTGAAACAGAATGAAAAAAGTATGCAGTGTTGGATTGCAAACCTCGCCATAGCTTTGTTCACTAGCACACTGCAACAGTCGCCTGTACTTTGCATAGCAGACTGCCATGGCTAGTAGTGGCAAGCAGGTATAGAAGCCAAAGGCAGACCCCCGGAAACAGCATGTAAGCTCAAAAACCAGCTTTATTTGCTGTATGGTGATACAAAACAAAACTAGACTGGGGAAGATATAAACTAAAAATACAAGGAGGCACAGAGCTATGAGGGACGACGCCACGATGAGCAGGGGGAGACGCAGACACTAAATACAAGAGGTGAACGGGACCAAGAGGAAACAGCTGGGAGACACGGCTCACACTGATTACACAGACAAGACGGAGGAAGAGCAAACAGAACATTACGCACACAGACCGAAGACTACCAAAATAAAACAGGAAGTACACTGAACTTTACAGACACAGACTATGGCATCGCGGACAAGTGAGGGAACACAGCACAGCAAAATAATCAGAACCTAACCCATAATACAGAATCATACCAAAACATAGGAAACTCAAAATGCTGAGCCAAAATGACCCAGAACTGCGACACAGATGCTGACTTCCAGATTCAGAAACTGAAATACGTTATATTGTTTGTGATCACACTTGGACAATGAGTGTGGGATATCACAACAGTTTCGAAGGAAGGGACTCGCATGCACCACAATCAACGATCTTTTACATGCTGGCCAAGGACTAAAGTGTCTGCACTGGGTCCCAGTCAGGTTTAGGTATCAGTTTACTTTCATGGGCACACTTACGTCGTTAATCTGTTCCATTGCCATTCTCTACACCGGATCCTCACGTCCGCATTTAGAGTTCTTCTTGTGATCTCACGTGCATGAAAACTAAAATTAAAGGGATTGCGTATTCCAAACTGTAACTGTGGAGCAGCTTAACTCTGTCTTCAAGCCCTTGACTCTTTAGGATCCTTTGAAAAAACACCTTGAAGCATAACTTTTCTGAAAGGCGATTGGTTAATGTTTTTGTACTCTGCACTGTCTTATTTGGTTCATTATAACCTGGCCATATAAATAAATTTTACCTACTAGAATAACTGAAACTTTTGAACCTTCAAAGTTTTCTGATTGTTGGACTGGTATGTGTCACTTCTAATGTAATAATAGATCCGGACTAGCAAGTTTGTGTTGCGTTTTCATATTAAACATGTCACTTCTCAACTGCAGGAACTGTTTGGTTTTTTGGTGGAATGACTGACAGCCTTACAACATGTTATCATTACACTAACCATCTAATATCAAGAAAATAACTGCAGAAATTAAAAAAATCATTGAATAAAAATTTTCCAATCAGCAACGTCCCTCTCAGAGTGAACGTTAGTTTTACGGCTTAAAAATGGACATTTTTAAGATCCACAGAAACAAAATAGTAATCCTAATTTTAACAAAATGTCCAAACCTGACTGCAGAAACCTCAGACGGTTTCTTTACAGCTTTCACTCAACTAGATTAAATGGGGGCCCTCAACTTGTCAGCCGAGTCAACAGCCACAGAAGCCAGTGAACATTGTATTGACAGAAAGGAGCTGGTGGCCAATCAGCTGACTATACAGGACAAGTGGGTTTTGTTGGCTAGTTTGAAGACTATAGCAGGTCCGATGTGAAAGCCTGTCTGAAGAGGCTTATATGGCTGATCTGCATGTGAAAAACATGAGGGCTTCACATATGCATAATACAAGGCTTTGACCCTCTCAGAGAAATGGATTCAGCCCATGCACGCACAAACGCACACACAGGCACTCGAACAGCAAACAAGAGCAAAGGGAGGCGAGGAGCGAAGGGAAGGCGAGCGCTGGCCCACGATGAAAAAACCCCCCCAAAAAAACAAGAAAGAAAGATAATTGTATTCATTGAGGGTTTGGCAACATTACACGCTAGCTCTCTTATTGATTTTCAATCCAAGGTTTCAAATTAATGAAATTAATGTGCTCATAGTTCATGCTTTTTGCAGGTCTTGACAATTTATGCAATTTATGCAGTGCACCAGGATTTAAAAAAAAGAAAAGCGGACCACCTACGGCATCAAGGACCACAATAAACAGCGAGGGAGACTTGTGCGACCATAGAATCCCAATTTGTTCTCTGTTGTTGCACCAGCCAGAGCGCTACTGATAGAGACTGCTACTATTATTGTGTGTGTATGTGTTTTTTTTTTCTTTAACAGAATGGCACTGGTCTTTTTTTACATCTGCAAATTCAAACTCATCTGTATTCGCCGAGGCTGCGGTAGCTCTCGCAGCCAAATCCTACTCCTGTGGTGTTCCCTCTCAACGCCCTCCAGCTCTTTCACCAAAAATTATTTTAAAAGGAAATAAAGAAATTCACCCGCTGCCCTTCCATTGTTCCTTAAACAATAAAATAATAATATTAACATTAATGTAAATTCTCAGTTTATATCTTTCTGTTGGTTTTGTCTCAGAATCTTCCTCATTTCTTTTTTTCAGTAAATGCTCTTTCCTCACAGCTTCTGTTGATTACCATTACCACCCCTCGCCTCATCTCTTCATTGTATTTAATGTGTAAATGTATATATGTATACACTTTTCTCATTTAAATATTATATGTGAGCAGTATGTGTGTGATGCTGGCATGTGTGGGAGAGAATACGCACACCGCTCCCTGCACGTCTAGAAAGTGTGAGGACAAGCAGGCGTCTGGGGAGTGTCAGACGTTTGTGTGTCATTTGTGCAGGTAGAAAATGTGCGAGTAAATGTGTGCATGCAGCATGCATTGGCGTCTGCATCAATATACGCACGCGTCTGCGTCTTCGTGCATGCACGTGTGTGCGTTTGATAAGGTGGAAGGCTGGCAGATATGACACACCTCATCTTCCTTTTTTCTTAGGCCTCTGTTTTAATCTTCCAAAACAGCCTGTGCATGTAATGACCTTTAGAAAGGGTGAAGATAAGTAGATGAGGCTGACTGTGTGGAGTGTTGAGTTACTGTATAGAAGAGCCAGGGCTGAAATAAGGGGCCGGATGACAGAGGGAGGAAGATAAATGGATGAGGGGAAGGGATAAAAGTGGAGCATTTAAGGAGATGTGTGCAGACAGAGGGCTGGGAAATTGGGGAATGACACTTGAATCTTAAACCAAAGGGATCCAAACCTACACTTCCACATCTTCATGCAACTGGCTGCATTTCTGAAAAAGTTTATATTACTGTAGCTGACGTCTCAGTCAGCTAAACTTTTACTGCTATGAAAACCTGAGTGAAACACTTTTCATCAAGGGTTATACCCCTTATCAGAGTAACAGCCACAATACTGCTGCTGAAATTTTCCAGCAGCCAGAGAAAGACAGTTCTCCCCCCACACATACTTTACTTGGGTGGGCCTGACCTGATCACCATTTTGAAGCTGTGTCATTCTGCTCCACTGTAGCTGATGAACTCAAACTCCACCACTGTGGACTACACTGGCAATGATAGTCCTTATTTACAGTAACAAGATGAAGACCCTGCAGCACATAAAGAACTGGTTCATGTACTTCTACACTGACTTCACTAAAGCTCCAGAGGATGATACTGATGTTGAATCTTATTCATCCCACAGGTGTTCTGTTGGGTTGAGGTCAGGACTCTGTGCAGGCCAGTCAAGTTCTTCCACACCAAACTCGCTCATCCATGGATTTATGCTGTCAGGGCTCTGTGTGCGGGCAGGCGGAGATGAGGATCCAAACGCAGGACTCGGACACTGAATTGCAACTCAAAAAACAAAACATGAACTGAGCAATGATACTGAACACAGAAACACACAGGGTGAGCGAAGTTAGACATACTGACATAAGACATAACCCTTCAAAATAAAACAGGAAACCATTCACAAAGACGCAGACTAAGAAACACGGACTTACACAGAACTAAAGCCATACTAAACATGAGGGTACCAGAACAAAACCCTTAACAGAACCATAGACTATGAATAACGATAATAATAATAATCATCAACAAGACACAACCAGAGATTAAGAATAACCCATAATGCAAAATCAAACCAAAACATAAGAAACTCAAAATGCCATGACATATGCACTGTGCTCTGTGCACTGGTGTGCAGTCATGTTGGAACAGGAAGGAGCCATACCCAAACTGTTCCCACAAAGTCGGGAGGTTGTCTCGGTATTCTCAAGCATTAACAGTTCCTTTCACTGGAACCAAGGGGCCAACTCCTGAAAAGCAACTCCACAACATAATCCTCCCTCCACCAAACTTTACACTTGCAGTCAGACAAGTTGTAACTGCTGAACCCAGACAGAGAAGCATGATTCATCACTCCAGAGAACACGTCTCTACTGCTCTAGAATCCAGTGGCGGCTTGCTTTACACCACTGTGCCCAATGCTTTGTATTGCGCTTGGTCATGTAAGGCTTGGTTGCAGCTGGGCCATGGAAACCCATTCCAGTTCTCTACACACTGTTCTTGAGCTAATCTAAAGGCCACATGAAGTTTGGAGATCTGTAGTGATTGACTCTCCAGAAAGTCTCCAGAAAGAAACCTCAAGTGAGGAAATTTCACAACTGGATCGGACAGTCGGCATCCAATCACGGTACCACACTGGAATTCACTGAGCTGAGAGTGACCCATTCTAGTTTGTAGAAGCAGTCTGCATGCCCAGGTGCTTGATTTTATTCACCTGTGGCCATAGAAGTGATGGGAACACCTGAATTCAATCATTTGGATGGGTGACATTTGACATCAAAAGGGGGTTAACAGTTGCTGGCATGGAGTATAAATAACAAAAGCCTAAGTGAACACCACTTTGTATGCACTTCTGCTATTAGGACATCAACACTGTAAACCTCCACACCTTAAAGCTGTAGTACTGCCCTACACCCAAAACCCTTTCTTGCTCTTAATTGCTTTTCCAGGTACTTTGCCTTTATCTGGTTGGTCAGTTTTCATAGGGATATCAAACTTTTCTGAGACACACGCACCCACCTACACACACACCTACACACACACATGCACAGACAGGATGTCTAAACGTTGATATGCTCTGTATCTCAGAACTGTAGTCCACCCAGGCAGTAGCTTGTAATTCCAAGCTGCTGAGTTAAATGCCTACAATGCAGAGGGTAATGATAAGGATAAGTGTAAGAGGATGAGGTCAGGGGGATGAATGGAAGTGCAGGGTGAGAACGGGGAACTGAGCGGCGGTAAAGAGATTGAGGGAAGGACAGAGGGATAAGGGGGAAAGCTTGAGAGTTCAAGGGGGCTAAAGGAGGCTGAGGAGAAGGAAGGATGAGGAGGAGTATAGTGGGCCGAGAAGCAGAGTGATGATGGGATGAGGAGGTGAGACACAACAGGGGCATGAGGGGGGGGGGGCTCAGAAGCCCCTGATTATACTAATCTTGGTGGACCCCCCTAGTAGCAGATTAGCGCCTGTACACATGCACACACATACACACAAAAAGCAGACACACACACCTTCTGTTACCACAGCACATGTTTATTTGCCCCGCTCTCTGGCACCCCGTGGTTACATCCAAATCCCTCACAGACTGGGCAAAAGAAGAGCCAGGACAGAGGAAGAACGTGGTGAAGTCACGATTGCTCTCAAGCACGACAGGCTTCAGCTCACAGCTTCCAATCAATTCCACAAGTTCAAGGTTCAAGGTTCAAGGTTCTTTATTTGTCACATGCATAGTTATACAAGTATAACACACAGTGAAATGTAGTCTGACACGCTCCTCGACATGTGCAAAAATTGGGGGGGGGGGGGGGGGGGGGTGTAGAGGAAGAACATTATATATATATATATATACATACATATAGTATATACACTGGGTGAATGTGCAGTAGTAGCAGCTAACAGGTGAATTCTGTACATTAATATGAGTAGACATCTGACTATTTTACAGGATAGACAATATAAACATATTTAAAGTTAAAGGAATTGAAATGTACATTGTGCCTTGGTTTAGTGTCTGGAAGAGAGTCCTGTCTCAGTCAATTATAGATGATGTGAGCGGGCGGGTGTGTGTGTTTAGGGCACGGATGGCTTGGGGATAGAAGCTCCTCTTGAGTCTCTCTGTCCTTGCCCGGAAGATGCGGAACCTTCTACCAGATTGCAGAAGTTGGAACAGTTTGTTGCCAGGATGGGACGGGTCCTTCAAGTTTTGTTTGACTAAAACTTTCCAAAACCTCAAACTACCTTCAAGACATCAAATGAACTTTACCCAATTTGTGGTCACTGTGTACATTACTTTTAATTACTGTTTAAGTCATTCTACTGGATTCTACTCTACCAGAATACAGAAAAGCTGTTGCATTTAAGCACCTTTTTAGTTTACCGTTACAATGTCCTCACGTAAAGTTTTTTTTTTTTTTTTTACCATGAGTCAGTTTCAATGAAATATCTCTAATATGGAGTTAATGGACGAACTCATCCCATAATGGCTGTACTACAGCGAGCTGGAACATAGCTCATAGTCACGTCAGATGTCAGATTGTGAGCATGCATAACAGGCGCACGGCAGGGCACACAAATAGTTGCACATGCACTCACAGCCACACACTAGCAGCCTCAAGCCAGCAGCCTCGGTATGAGCAAAGGATCAAAGCAGTTACGAAGAAAATTACAGAGAAAAGTGGGAAAAAAAAGAAAAGGCGTGGTCCTGTTATGAATTAAAGTATCCTGCACTTGTTTTGTTACGTAAACCTGTTGCACTTGCTTTTGTTTGGTAAAATAAAATATGTCAGGTAAATTTGGGAGTACAACAACTCATTTTCAGTATTTGTATTCCGTAAATTGTACGTGTATATCGGCACAATTAGCAGTAAATGTTCCAAATGCTAACAAATCAGTTTGTGTGCTTGGTTTAAATAAGCCGTAAATACGACAAATCCCAGCTCGCGCTGGTTCAGCGCATTATTCAATCTTGCCCCTAATCTCATCTATGGAGGGCAGGCTGTTGAAATTTACTTCCTCTGCTGTTTCCTATTTCCTGTTTCTCATTGAAGTTTATAAGAATTTGAACTTTGTACCTGGAAAATTTTACTGATGCCAGTCTTTTGTGTTGAAGCTACAAAGTCACACAAGATGTGCAGTCATCGCGCTGCATGAACATGGACAAACGGAATACATGTACCGCCGTTACGTATTTAAAATACAAAATATGAGTAACTGTATTCTGTTACAGTTACCGTCTAAAAAGGTGGTATTCAGAATACAGTTACTTTCTTGAAATAAAGGGATTACACTGCAGTCTTTTCCTGTTTCATGTGTTAGGCTATGCCCTCTCTATTTTTGGTAATTCCACGCCGGTGGAAACCCAAACAAAACACACATTAAGAAGCTCAAATGCCTGTGTCTCAATCTGGTGTCTCATAATGACGTGAAGAAATATTTTTTAAAATGATTTAATATGAAGGCAATAGGCAGAGTGTTACAGGCATCGCCCTAAAGAATGTAGCCTCATGGGCAGTGTAGTGCTGCAGGGAGAATGGACTGCCATACCCGTTATGTGTCTGTGAGTGCGAAGGAGGAAGAAAAAGGAGAGTCGAAAAGTACAAGTTGTCACCGAGCAGAAACGGGAGCTGGAAGCATGTAAATATAATAATAACCACCGCAGCCAAAAAGAGTGCCTGACGAGCCCAGCTGTAAGTAAGCTATTAAGACTCGACTGTACACTGTGTTCATGTTCTCGTAAGGGGATATCAGGCCCTTGTAGAGCAAAATTAAGTATTTTGGGCTAGATAACCCAAAATGTAATGTCCACATATGTGGACGCCAGGTCCTAGGAGGTTAAAGGTTTGAAACCTAAGCACATTAGGAAATTACGGCACAAGTGACGATCTGCATCAGCCATGTTTAAAGCATCAGCAGTCCGTGTCTCTTTGAATTGTGAGACGGGAATATTGCCTTTCCTTTTGGAAATGACGGGCATATAGAGCTTCTGCTAAAGGAGGTAAAAAAAAGAAGAAATGAAATAATTTTGCTTTGAGAGACTTTGACCAGCTCTTATTATGGCTTCCCGGTTAAAAGTTTTTGGTTAGTTCACTCTTTTAGGAACATTTCAAAGCAAAAAGCACTTTTTTCTCAACCAGAACCTGGATTTACAGTATATGTAAACATGGTTCTTTTGCCTCTTTTTTCCCCATGCCAGCTGAGCAATCAAAGCAAAATGAGGTTTTGGGCAGCAGGCTTTAAAGAGCCAGGAGCTAATGCAAAACATTACACACAGCTGCAATGTAACCTCCACAGAGTGACAAAACTCAGGTCTTTTAAACAATAAAACCAGTTTAAAATCCTCTAAAATAAAATAAAATAATAAGTGGCTATAGACTAGCATCTTTATTATGTTTACTAAATTAATTTGCACTGTAAACCATCTTGTGCTTCTGAAGTTTTAATTTCCAAGTTTCCAATTTAAGCTCCAACCAGGCACTGAACCACTTCAACTAAAGTTCTGTAGTTCACATACATACAAGCGTGGCATTGCTGAAGAAAATCAGGGGGCTGTTGTATAATAGAAGATGTGCGATCAGCAAACATTTCCTGGCTAAAAACCTATAAAAAAATGCAGGAGACAGATTGTGTCACAGTAAGCTACTAGTCAAGGAGGTAAAGAAGAAGGCTGAATGGCAGGATATGCTTAATGTCAGCCAGATTGCACAGTGCAGCACTTCTCACGGCAAATGACACCAAAAGGATGAAGACGGATTAGAGAACACAGCATGAAGTATGCTCAAGAAGAGTTACCGGCTAACCGAAGCAGTCTTCTAAAAGTCACGAATTTTCTGCACTAATACCCAACATCCTTTAAACACATCTACAAATCACACTCTTTGTCAGGCGTGTTTTCCCTGCAAATGTCACAGAGGATAAACAACACTTAAAGCATCTTTTTTTTCTCCTTTGAATGAATACACCCATGGATGCTTCATGCTCTCAGCCTTCCTTTACAAGTGTGACTAGCTGTAGACACAAATGTCATTGCGTGCTGTGTTTAGTCTGTTTCTCCTTCTACGTCTGTCTCCGTGTCACAGG
This sequence comes from Astatotilapia calliptera, assembly GCF_964374335.1. Lineage (NCBI taxonomy): Eukaryota > Metazoa > Chordata > Actinopteri > Cichliformes > Cichlidae > Astatotilapia > Astatotilapia calliptera. The sequence continues at coordinate 24,142,892 of NC_137441.1, forward strand.
TTAGCCGGACAAATACGGACCTCCCCGTGTTTCTCGTACACGGGTCATCCTATATTCCCTCTGCAAATATTAAATCTGCTTTAGCTTCCACTGAGGAAACAAACCAAGAGGTTTGAAAGGCTGCGGAAGATAAAGAGGTGACAGAGAGGAAGAGAGACTTGGCATGTTTTCGCCATTTTTTCCAGGTTCTCTATTTTTTAGTGATAAGCGTTCGTTGCTGTGGACTCTACTTTGCCCCTGAGACTAGGAGTTTATCTTGTACTTTGACATCTTTTTTCTTTGCATTTCCTTTTGAAGAGTTCACAAAGCTCAGTTATTCCTAACTGCTAAGCTGTAGGATGTATTCAGCTGGTGCTACTGAAAACAAAGCACGGTGTACTGCACTAGATGACGTTTTCAAAATGAAGTTTAGGACAAAAAACAAGTCTTGAAAAACTGCGACATTTCACATTTAAAATAAAAGTTAGTATTCGGAAGTAAAGATAAACCTGCTGTGAATTCCTCACCTGGCAAATACAGATAAAAACACTTGCATAGAATTTTTTAAATATGAGTTTAACAAAGTTAGAAGAAACTTTCAGTAACAGCGGCTAATGGCTAGCAGCAGCTAATGGCTAACAGCAGCTAACAGAGGCTAACAGTGACATTATGTGAACAGCAGCGATTACTGATTGTATCGAATCAGTAATAGATTCTATACAATCAAAATGACATGGGTAAATAGACTGTTGAATGATAGATCAAGATACTACCTTGAGGAACAGAGAAAACATTTTAAAGAGCAACTGTACTCACTGAAAATGGCCACTTTTTCCTTTTTCATCTTTTTCACAACATAAAAATGATTAGATATGAATCAAACATTATTTTTAGCTCTAACTGCCACATATAGTGGGAGTCGTGTGCTGCATGCTAGTCAGCCTCTTCACATCTACAAAGTGCTATGATTGCATGCACACAATGCAACATTCTTATTGTAATTGCTGATAACACTCAAACTAAATATGAGCGTTTAAGAGTTGCTATTTCTGATCCCGTCTGCAGAGAAAAGGTTTCACTTGTGTTTTTTAGTCTCTCTTCAGGAAACGAACAGAGTTTCAGTTTATTCAATCAAACCGACTACATGTGTATATTTAAACCCTGATTGATTTTTTTTTTTTGCAAACAAAAACTGTTTTCATCTCTGAGTGCTGTCAAATCCAGGTGAACTACACTCAAAAGTGTGCCTGAACGCAACTCATTCAGATACAGATGAAGCTGTTGCATCTCTGCCAAAGTGCTGCTCAAGCTCTGCCTGCTGTCTGGATACAGCGTTACAGCCTACAGGAACCACGATGATGATCATTTAATCCCACCCACAATGTACTAATTGGTGAATTGTTTCTCCGACCAGCAAAAAAAGCAGCAGTCAGCGCAACAACCGTTCTATGCAAATGAGCGATGCAGGTGGTAATTCATAGGTCTGGAACAAGATTAGGGAAGATTGGCTTAATTACGAACAACAGGGATTGGGAACTGCTGCCCAGTATTTGAGCAGTGGTTTGTGCTGAAGATCAGCACTGGAACACAGAACACTCGCAGAGGAAACAACATGATTTTAGAAAAGGGGCGAATAACAATGACATAACTTTACTGCCCTTTATGCCATTTTTGTGCACTAATTCCGCCAAACTTGGCCTGCACCGCATCTATTTCTCCACATTCCCCGACACACCCACAGCAACAGTGCGCAGATTTTGAACTTAAGTAGGTCATCCATACGGGAGGTAATCAGTTCGTCATCACCCACCACAGCTCCTCCATCTGCATAACATTAAAACTGTCGACATTAAACACTTTGTGGTGCCAAAAAGAAGGTTGGAAGCCCTTGGCTGGAAAAGGCAAAGGCGTTGTGTTGTGACAGAATGATAATGAGTGAAAAAAAAGAAAATCCAGGAAGACACAGGTAGATTAAAAGCTTAACCACTAAGAAAATTGTTAAGGTTGCTATAAACTCACTCGTGACTAACGGAATGGTTCCAAGTCTCAGAAGGAACGGCATTTTCCTTTGATCTCCAGGGAATGTCTCAATCTGTTTATATTTTTGGGATAAAGTTCCTAAATCAGGGTTAGCAAAGTGATCCTTCAAATTCAAGTGAAAAAAACAAGACAAACACCCCCCACGCACACACACACACACACACACCAAACACTGTCACCACAGCTCTCAGATGCTGGCCCTCTTGCAGCCATTCCGCTCGGTGACTTTCCGTGGCTGATTGAATTAATGTTGCATCTGCTAGTGTTGACATGGGAACCCTGCAGTGATATTTTGGTGCTGTCGGATTCTGTTGGGTCTCCAAGCCAGGACACTCACAGTATCAGGCAGCGTGGCCTGGCCTGGTTTATTTTTTTGTGTATATAGCTATGTGTGCGACTGTGTATGTGTCTGTGCGGGGAGGGCTTGTGTTAACTCCTAGGCCACATGGCTAGAGGGTAATCATGTTAGCAACTGGGTTGATAAGTTCACGTCCGCCAAGCACACACACACACTTACATACATAAACATGTTGTGGCCAGATCGCCCCGTTTCCCTCGCTGTTCACTCATCTGAACTTCCTTAAATGGATTTAATAGGAAATGTTCTTAAAGAGATTTATTCGTTGCCTCCAAGTAAAACGCTCAATCAAATTAGACCGCAGCGGAGTAAGAAGCAGGCTCTGAATACAAGATGACAAAAAATAAATACATTAAATTAATTTAAATACCAACCAACCAATTTTTTTAGACCAAACATGGGATAATGAAAATGCTACTGGGTCTTTGTTTGTCAAAAATATTATATGCAGATTATTATTCAGCATAAAGAGAATTTACCGCATCTAAAAACTCCACCAGTACTTTTTTCCTTTTTTTAAAAAACCCACAAATGAATGCTTATTCAGGGCTTTAGAAAGAATTCATTGTTGTGGGGGCATTTTCAGCTTTGCGGTGCATGCTTAAAGGCTTGTTTTTCATCCTTTAGTTCAGATTCAAGATTTATCGGGCGGCGGTGACTCTCGCAGTGCTTGTAATGCTGTCAGGGTATATCAGCAAATCAAATATTAATTCATCAAGCAGATTCACTCGACCAGTGCGAATCTGACTTAAAGACTTGGAAGGGAAAAAAAGCACGCATCTGTGCATCAGGAGGCAGTAAGCACAGCAGAGTGAAAAGAGGAGAGAGATCTGCAAGGGAGTCAATAAAGCTGACGGCTTTTTTCGCCAGGAAGGTAACAGACGTGTGTGGTCTGTCAGATTTGTCATAGAAACTAAAATGCATTTGTGTGGTTGTTTTCTTTGCTTTTTTTATTGTAAAAAATAGTAAACTTTTTTTTTTACACAAGGGGACTTATTATGCTCATTTGCAGCTCCCTATTTTCATTCTTGAGCTGTGCTAAAGCAGCTTTGCATGATTCATACTGTCCAAAACAAGCCGTTGCACCCACTCCCAACTTTTGTCCGACTGGCTCGCTGTAATAAACAGAGGGCTTTAAAAGCAGATGGATGCTGACAGCAGTTGTTGTGTCTGAGACCGTATCAGGAATATTCCTTCTCTCTGACATCATCCAGAGCAAAGAAGAGAAAAAATCCGTCTGAAACGGCATCTTTTATAGCAACATGTATTCAGCAGAGAATGAAGAAAGGAATAATAGTTTCCCCGCGTTCCCCTGCTTTGTCTCCAGCTGTAAAAATCACCTCTAGTTCATGTTTAAACCCTTCTGTTCCTCACATCACCCACAAGCTAACTAACACTGGGCTGACTGATCATACATTTTGCATCACCTCACATCTTCATAGCTGCACTTGAACAAATGCAAGTGCTGATGGGTCGGCCGGTTAGTGGAGTCAGCATTGGAATATGGCCGATTCTGTGATGATCTGACTTTTTCTAATGTGTGATTTGTTTTCCTGATAACACTAACATTAGTTGTTGGACATTTTTCAGAGCCAGCTACTAAAACGATCAGTCCAGCTCTCTTGACACTGATTGCACAAAGAATCAGAAGCTAAGCACAGCGACACTATCGCTAACTAGTGTTTTGGAAGGCTAACAATCCATCAACACAGAAGTAAAAATGGCAGATACAGTGAATATATTGCCCTTATTGGAGGATATTTTTTGTATTTGAAAAATAATGATCAGTAAGTAAATTTAAAAGCTTTTCACATAACATCAATCGCCCACAGTATAGCATAGCCGCCTGTCGCCCTGTTTTCTCACTCACTTGAATCTGACTTGCACAGAGTTTGTTTGGAAATGGACCGAGACACCGCTTTGAAGGTTCTCTACACACAGGCATTTTATGGCATATGGCACAGGCAAAGAGCCCAAAACGCCGAACATCAAAACAAAATACTGCACGGCGACTGAATTACAATCGGGACCTTTGTCTCCCTGGTGGATGTTGATAACAGCTCTCTCCCATCTCTCGGTCTCACACTTTCTCTCTGTCAGCCTGCATCTGTCTCCTCTCTCTTCCTCTCCAGTTTCTGCATTAGTTCTCTTCTCTCTTCCTTCTTCCAGTGCACTTCAGCTAAAATCAGAACTGCTTTGCATGGCCTGGCATGAAAGGCAAAGCAGCGCAGTATTAAGGGACCTAATATTATCCACGCTGCTCTTTTTGTCTCTCCGTATCTGTCAGTCTAAAGCTTTTACACTACTGGAACTTGACATCCTATTGAGAAGAGTCTTCAAAGTGCTTTTTTTTTTTTTAAATGGAGCAAAAATCAAATAAATCTCAAGTTTTAATGATGTAGTTCTAGTAGCCAAAGTTTGGTGCGCACTTTGAACGTCTGTCAGTAAACCTGGGAGTCTGGACACCAACACTGCCACAAATGTCTGGTCACAAATGTTTTTAGGTTCCTCAAGAGAAAGTGGCATCGTGCTGTCTGTCTAGACACTGTTGCCTTGGAGTCGTGCCTGGGAGGGACAGGCATCACGTGCGCTCCGATGCATGTGCACTAGGGCCATGGGGAAAGAAAGGCGACAAGCAACCCAGCTGTAATTAGCTAGTGGTGCTAGCAGGCTTTCTGTGATGCCCACTGAATGAGAATGGAGTCAAGTTCAGCACAAGGTCACAAGTTCACCAAGTGCCTCATACATGAATAAATGACACATACATGCAGTTCGTACGCACACAGACTCACACTGATAGTACACATTTCCTGCGATGCATATACATGTAACACACAAACAAAAAGTTGGGGTGTCTGGAGAGTGTCACTGTAGGCGAATGGAAACACTGATAGCTTTATAGCCAACTAAAGGCCTTTGTTCCTCAAAGTGGTCTCACACTGGCCTCCCTGTATACTTCCTGTAGTAAGTATTGAGCAGAAGCACTGGTCTGTACATTGGTTTACATCACCTATACAGAAACACAAAATTTGGTCATCAGTAACGTATTTCGCTTACCAAGTCCAAATACCTTTTTTGCCCTGAGTCAAATAAAACTGATCTCAGGTGGATCACAGCTGCCCGATGTCAGTTCTCTTTCACAGGGTAGACAGACACAATTGTTCAAAGAGGATAAAGACCAGATTTTTTAAAAAGTTTTCTTTTGGTCTTTGACTAAGTTCTTTAATGACTTTAACATTTCTAAGCGACACTTCTCTAATTTCCCAGTGGTGACATTTGTCTTTTGAATTGATGAAAATGATGATGAGCACCAGTGAAAAAGTCCAGGCATTTTGCCAAACTGGACCACAATTCAAATGTCCAAATGTTTTTAATTACTAAAAAGTTAAGTATATATGACCTTTAAATACTTTATGTATATCAGTGGGGTGCAAAGGCAAAGATCGTAGCTTTACGTGTTTTCAAAGAGAGTCGAAAGAAGTATTGAGTTGCAACAAAATCCTGCAAAATGTCACTCCACTGAACTTAAAAGCAGTTTTTATGTGAGAACTCTGAGTTTGTTAAACCTGGTTCCAGGCTCCAGGTTTTGTGTTCCGGAAAGAGATTTAACTTAAACTCTGAGTCAGTTGAAGCTAACCTATATGCCTAAGCTGCTGGTGGCTTCCCAGGGTGTGTTTCTTCTTCGCTCATCTCGTTCCGCTCTCTGTGTTCATACATCGCTCTGCATTTAATTATGAGTTATTATTCATCTCTGGGTTGCTTCCACAATGCTTCTTTTGTCCCGTGTCCCTCTCCTCACCTTCAAGTGGTCCCAGCAGTGTCACAGGTGATTTATAAAATTAGTGGTACAGTCATTTCACTTCAGGATCAAGCATCTTAGGAAAAGAACTTATTTATCCCACTTCTTAGAGGAAATTTTGTCACGGCACTTTCTTTGTAAATGCCAAATGCGTTAGCTTATCCAGCCCTATATGTGATGTAAAAGCTACATTTTGATTTGTTTGTTTTAAGATGAACACTGGCACATTCAGTTTTTTTATTTACCCATTGCTATGCTGAGTCTTGACGTTCCACTCATGATGGCTTTTATCATTAGTAACACATACATTTAACTCAGCATGAATATACTCAGTGTGGACTGAAGTAAGTGGAAACCCACGCTGTCTCAGACTTACTCAGCTCGGAGCTCAAAGCTGGACTGAGTTCTCCGGGACACGGCCACCGTCGTGTTATCTGAGTGATGTGTACTGCCTATTTATTACAGCAGCGTTTCCATGGGTAAAACATCTGATTGATCCATTGATTCATCGCAGGAAGAGAAGCAAAGCTTTGTGTATATATGTTGTAGTTCTGTAGGCAGTGGGAAAAACCAGTGAGGATAACTGGAGGCTCATGTGTTTCCCCATTAAGTTTGATGGGAGTGCCCCTCTCTCACACATCTCTGTTTGCTTTGCGGCACATCAAACAGCCCAGTATTCTCCCAGCATAGTAGGGTCACGACTTTATGATGCAAAGAGCTTTCAGATGACTGTTGTTGTGAGTTGGCGCTATAATAATAGAACTGAAGTGACTCCAAACAACTGATTATACTGATTGCAGCGTCCCGTGACATTTGTTTTTCCTCCTGTTCATTTCATGGTTTTGTTTTTTGTTTTGTTTTTTTGGTGTGTTTTCGTGTTTTTTTCATGACGAATGAATTTGTGATTTATTGGCCTTCACCTGTCATCTCGCTCTTTTGCCATGGTTTCTGAGCCAGGATGTGACACAATAAAGATGGAGGGGAGAAAAAAAAGGAAGAAGATGGAGGAGGAGTGACAGCTCAATGCATTCCTCAGCATCTATCCCCTCTGCAGCCATCACTCCTTACCGTCTCTATAAACATTATGCAAATGTCTGTGCTGCCGTGCAGTGCGCTATAATGTGATGTTGGCGGTAACAGTAAGCAGTAATCATGTTTAAGGAGTATGGGTGGAGAAATCAAACAAGGGTATTTATTATCCGGCGATCCCTAATCCGATAAGCTGTCATCACTTCACTCTGCAGCGATGCCTTCAAAAACGGCAGGGAAAAAGCACAAGAACCATCCCTGCTGCAAAGGAAAGAGAGAGAGAGAGAGCCTGCCTAAACTCTCTCTCTCCCGCCCTCTCTTTCCTTCGAGCCCAGACAAATCTGGATTTAGCACTGTTATTGTGTCTGTCTAGTTGTGGGTAATTAAATGTAGCTGATAATTTGATCTTTTTGTCTTCTCTCTTTTTGTTCCTTTCTCACAGTCACGGTGGGAGATTACGCTGTAGTGTATGTGTGTGTATGTGTGTGTGTGTGTGTGCGTGTGTGAGTGTGAGTGCGATCCGGTTTGTGATGCCATAAAGGACTGTGCGCTCCTGCTAAATGTCTCCCAATTAGAAGGTTCAACAATGGAATGTGTTGAATAACCGCTTTATCCCGCGGAGATAGAAAAAGAAAAGGATAGAGAGATACAGATGGACCCGACACACACACACACACACACACACACACACACACACACACACACACACACACACACACACACACACTGTAACCACTCTGTCTGATTTGCCCTTTCCTGTGTTCTGAATGATTTTATTGACACCTATCCTGAGTTTTACAACACCTCACATTACTCTGATATTGGGGATTATTTACTGCTGTGGAATAAAAGTCTTAAAGCCAGATAATTTATCAAACGGTCTGACTTGTGAGTCTTTTTTTCTCTATTTTATACACTGCTATGGCAACGTACTTTCTAATAAACAACCATTTAAGACAGTGACATGGACAGAGTAGCCCAGCAGTAGAAAGGGATGAGAGAATGGAGAGAGCAGACTGGGACACAGACAGGAAACAATCAATCAAATGTCTTCCCGCCATTCGTATCTCACCCTCCTTTTCTTTATTAAACTTCCCTTCTGTTGACCTTTGACCTGGCTGTTCCCAGCTCTCCACGAGCTCCAAAAGTGAAGCTTTTCGCCTTTTGAACCCAGTTTACAGGCTCTGGCCCTGAGGCAAACTGATGATTTAAGAATGTTTCACAGCGCTCCTTTTTTTCCTTCTTCATCCAGAAGTAAACAATTCTCAATGGCCGACCAACCAAGGAGGAAAACTGCAGTTTGCTGCCGCCTTACAAATCAAGCTCGCTATGCACCTTTGGTCTTGTCCTTTACTTTTACAAAATAATATAGCAATAGCCGTGCACAAACCATATACAAGTAAATACAAATGTGACCTTTAGCACAAAGTAAGTAAAGCCTGCTTTGTCGCCGTTTGGGTTACCTGCTTCACAACACCTAACTCACATGGGTTTTTCAATTTAGCTCTAAAAGTTAAAGTGAAAGCGTGAGCACTTTTTGTTCCTAGCTAAAACCATAAGAGGGGTTTACAGTGATACATGGCATAAAACTGTAGCACAGTATAAAAGGACTAATAAGATATATTATTATTTTATTCAAATACTAATGTGAATATTAAATATATTACATTCATTGTCCACAGTGACACTTTTTCTTCATGATGACCAAACTATTATGAAAAAATGGAAATCAGCATAATTATCATGAAGCAATAACTATCATTATGTTATTAGTATGGTGAGCTATAATTCATTTCTTTGTAAGACGTCTTGCTTTAGTCCAAAAACATATCTCAGAGATAATTAACATGGTTAGTGAGCTGCTTCTGCTCACCGTTAAAAATTGCCCCTTAATAAGAAATGTATCATTTATATCACCATCGGGATTCTGTAAGAACCATGACTACATGATACCACAGTGAATACAGCCCACAGTGTTGTGTGCAGAGTGTGATATGGTACTATATTAGAACATTTCACCTTTTTTAACAGTTTTCCGGACAAACAGCTCCGTTACATCTATTAAACATCAAAATTCAGTTAAGGACTAAGATGAATTCTAACAGGAAACAAACAACAGTTTTCTGTGTTTCCTTTACCCATCCATATACCCCAATCTCCTCCCTCCAATGATTTTATGGCTCTGTGGCCACATCACCTCAATTACCAACACCTAATTACAATTACCACTAAAGGTCACTATCACAATGACAGTATAGTAGGACAGTCTAGGACTTTACACCCACTGGTAACAAAATAACTGCTGATAAAGGCCATACGTCTGCATTCATGCAAAAATAACATAAGCTACTGTACAGAATGTGGATATAACAATACATATCGGTCTATTGCCCGTAACAATTCTGTAATTCTACACAGCAAAATACAGCATGTGTGTTTTCCACCTAAAAGGTTTATATTGTTGTAGTTTTTTGAGTTGGCATAATGCTTAAATATTCTCATATCTCTCGCCCTCGGTCCTGCAGGGTCGGTGATGTGAATCATCAACCTGCATGCTGAAATTCTGAACTATGCTTAAGGGAAAGCCAGTGGGGTCTGGTCGAGTGTCCGTATGAGATTCGGGAATGGGATGGGTTCCACAAACACACACACCAGCACAAAACTCCAAAATCTCCAAAAGTTAACAAAGCGATGGCGTTCCAGAAGCCGTTATCCTTCCATCTCCATGAGTCTCTCCTCTCTAATCCCTCTCTCCACATTCTGTCATCAGTCTGGCAGAGAGGGGGAGAAAGAAAGAATGAGAGAGAAAGAGAGAGAGATGACGAGACTTTTGGCTGGCTTGCAAGCTGTTTGGACAGATACAGGAGGATGTGGAGAGCTCTCTCATCCCTAATCTCTCCACTTTTTCTCCTCCGTCTCTATTCCCTCATCGACCACTTTCCATCAGTCCGGTCTAACTCAACTTCTTCCTTAGTTGCTGTGCTTTAATGAGATCTGTAATTCTCATGCTACTCAATGAAGTAATCAAAACCTCATCTATCTAGGGTGACACAGACCAGATATGAGTGCATGTTGGTTACTCTTCTTTAGAACCAAAATAATAGCCATAGAAAGTCCAAAAGACCTTTACATACCTTTTTAAATAGTCAAGAATATTAACTAATTTGCTGACACTAAAAATTAAGTGATACATCTGCTGCCTTTATGTACAGAATGAGAAGACTTTGCTGATGTCATGCACTCTCTTGTCCAGTGACTTTTCAACTGGACACTGGAGACAATAAACGGGGGCCCTGCAAGTGCATTAGCAGACCCCCAAGGATAATGTTGTTTAACTGAGCATAAATTATGACCATATTGTTACTCAAGAGTATCTCTGCTGTAGGCCACCCAGACAGTCCAACCCTACAGTCTCTGGCCAAATCAATAAAAGAACATGCTTCATGGTATAACCGTATGGGAAATGTAAGATAAGTACATCTTGTGCCGTTATCGTTAAAATAACAGGAGCTCGCTTTAACCGGTGTCCCATCGGGGGCTCTTGTTTCTTACTGTGTGATTAAGTCATATGGTGTGGTATTCACTGTGTGGTCCAGGGACCTGGTTAGAAGTCTCAAAGGTCTCATGACTCCATTTAGCGCTAGCGTGACTTGCTCATGGCTTAAAGGTCACAGCATGGGGTCAGCCCAAAATGTCAACACTTACCATTTAAAAGAGACCTGCCTCACCAGAGAATTTTTTTTAAATTATGTATTTTCACATCTTTTTAAATCTTAACATTTCTAACAGTTTCTTTCACCACCTGTGGCACGTTCTTTAACATCAGTGCAAGTTCTCACAACTCAAACAGGTCAGTTTTTACCCTGGGCACAGACCAGATTTGGCATTTTGATTAATCCTCATTCTTTCATTTATTAATACTGAAGCTAAAATGCGAATACACACTTTTCAAGGCAATCCAACTGTTCTGGAGGTGAACACAGCAGACAAATTACCTGCTATTCAAACTTTTTGTTTGCAAAGGCCACCCAATTAGAAGGAGGGGGATAAAATAGAAACAGCACCCTCCAGAAGGTAGATCAGACTTTGTTTTTGGTGCATTGACTCGCTATTGGATTAATACAACTTAATACAACAAATAAATAAAGTGCCGGGAAGGTCAAAAAGAATCACCTGATTTCAAAAGGCTCTAACAGACATAGATGCTTGCAGAAAATTTTAAAATACATGTGTAAGTACACAGTTTTATATCCAAAACATAAAACTGCCCCCCCCCCAAACGCACAGCATATCTTCATATGATAGTCAAACTTGTCTCTGCTTTGCAAGCATTTCTGAAGTCATTTAAGCCACTACTGTAATGCTACTATAATGCTGTAATACTATGATAAATCTAAGAATGGGAAATATAAAAAACACCCTAACATATTCTAACATACATGTAAGATTATAGGAAAAACTTTTATACTTATATATACACTCTTATATATAGATATAGGAGTAAAAAAAACCTGCACCTAATATTTGAAATAAGTAAATATATTATACAGCAATATAACAGCAAAAACCAGTATACATCATGATTCCATGATCCCCTTTAAACTTGCATTGTTTACTTTGGATACTTCAACCCATTTATTGTTTCTCTGCCCACTGATATGTGTTTATTCTTTAAATGAATTTATCCTCACAGTACTACTTTATCTCACTGTGTCTTTTTCCTGCTGTTTGTACTATCTGGTTAGATGTTAAACCTATATTTCACTGTAGTAGTGTTTGTGTGCTATTGCAATAAAGCCCTATCTTATCTAATACATCCTCCTACTCTATTTCACTGAAATGATACGGTGTTAAAACTGAGATGTATGTTTTATAGCAATAACGCTACCCACAAGCTACTTTTTCTACATTTGGTCCCACACAAAATTACTTGTTTGTGCCCTTCTGTGTAATGAAAATGCATCAGAGGAAAAACAGGGATATTGGAGGCATTTAATTTTTAACCACTAATCTTAGTCATGTCCCTGCAAGTACAAAATTGGCCATGGCCAACCTGCTCAGCGTTTAGTGTATTTTTACTGAGAAACTAGCGGGCAAGTAGACAGCCAAAAAAAAAAAATTTGCTAAATCCACTTTATCAGTCCTTGATCCCTTAACTTCTATCGCGCTTCGCCACCCGCCCATCCCATTATTCTAGTCGTCATCTCTTTGCTATAATCTCCCATTCAGCCTTCCCTGGTGCATTGTAATCTGCTGTAATCTGATGGATTAACCTTTCTGCTTTGGCTCATCAGCCGATGTTCTGTTCAATGCTGCGGCTTTAACCATCACTGCTCAGTTCTGCTTTTATGCCTGTATCTGTATATGTGTGCACAGCACTGCAATGTAAACTAAATAAAAGGGAGAGGAGGTAGATGAAGGCCATGACTGCAGAGATGTAGAATATATGAAACACAGTGATACGATAAGAAGAAAAAAAAATACCCCAAACTGACACCAAACAAGATAACTTAAATATATCAGAAAAATAAACTAAATCCAAAGATTACAAAGAAAAAAATTAACTCATTAGGCTAACCAAGAAAAAAACTTATACAATGAACAACATGAATTTTGTGCTACTACCTATCTTCTATTTTTAATGCTGTGCATGTACAGCACAAAGGAAACCCTCATTATACAACGTAACTTTAACACCTCTAACAAGCAGTTTCAAGAGTATTGGCATGAGTGTAAATGGTGCTCACGACACACACATACGCAGATTCTAGCTGAATGCCTGATGCTTTCAAAAGGGCTAATTGACTCAGCTCGGCAGGTGATCAGGAGCACAATACCAAATCCTGCGTGCACACACACACACACACACACACACACACACACACACACACACACACACACACACACACACACACACACACACACAGATGGGGTGTTAATTTGTGTATGTACACGTGTGCATGTGTTACGCTGAACACCCGAAACAAAGACGGACATCATGTCCACACCTTACCACTGCAAAAAAGTCAGCAGTTGGAAAAGTGCGACACATAACTGATGGATACGGTAAAGGCACTTAGAGCCTGATTGCCGCAATTTGCATCAACAGTCTTACTCTTTTAAGAAGCAAGCCTAATCCGAACACACATGAATAATACATGTATTTTAGATTGTCAATTGTCCATTGAGAATAAGCCCTTGTAGAAATCACAGGGGAAAAAATGTCCCTAATAGCTGCAGAACCTGTCTAAATCATGAAATATTTAAGTTTTGTTTAGTATCAAAGAAACGCAGCGACATTTATCCGCACACCTGTGGGAGCACCGTGAACTGACACTGCTAAGCTAGTTGAGAATGCCTTTTTGCCTCATTTTTTTTCAGAGGGGTCCACGCCTTTGACGATGCCCATGATGACTTCATGATTATTTCATTTTGCTTTTATAAAAAAGATAAAAGCTTTTGAAATATATGCCTGAGCCATTCAGATATACTGTACATCTCCAGACATACCAAGTGATATCCAATGTTTTTCCATCAAGGATAGACTGACTGCACTGCTGGCTGTTGCACATTTTTATTCTCCTCTATCCTCCACCACCTCCACCCATTATTCTATCTTGTTTTTCCCTCAATTTCTCTCCCATCAGTGCTTTCAACAAATCATCCATCCCTTCCCTTTAAATACACCCCCCTCCCATCCCTCTCTCTTTTCTTTCTCTGTCTCGTTCTCTCTCTTTCACGTCCCTTCATATGACTATGTAACATCAGGCAGGCTGCCAATTCACTGTACACCTCAATTAGAGGGGAGCCCTCCACACACACAAACCAGCGATGGACTGCTGTCTTTTAGCTGAAGGCTTTGTATGCTACCCAGCGCAAACCAAAAGGCTCCAGAGAGACAGGGCGAGAGAGTGAGCATGTGTGCAGGGCTGGCAGTTGGAGCGTGTCCGTGAGTGTGGCTTTGATATCAGTCTTGGTAATCTAAGTCATTCTCTCCACCGTATCAAGATACAAGTGACGCAAGCGCACAAACACATACAGACGTGCGCAAACACACACCAGATGGCTGAACAACACCAGGTCTTTGTCCTCCATTCTCTCGCCATCAACCTGTCTGCTCGTCTACTTTTCTCTGTTTAATGTTTGAATGTCGGCTTTTTCCACACTTCAAAGACTTCATAATTAGATTAGTCTTTGAAAACATTAAGAAAACAAAGAAAAGAAAATTCTTTGGGCTTTTGCTCGTGCAGTGGATCAGTAAATCATTCTATAATGATTGTAACATATGCACGTCTGTTTGTATGCTCCCATCTACTCCTAGACGAATGGACCAATCTTGATGCCTGCTGATTACTGATCAAGTTGTCGAAATGAGCTATTATAAAAAAAAGTCCAGAAATAGCACAGCAGAGCAGAAAACAACAATGCAGGGACAAGAAGACAACATTTCGGTGACCATTGTCTTGCCTTGAAGCAAGAAAACATGAAAACTTATATATCTATAACTTCCACGTACACCATATTATATAATCATATTTGCAATGTTTAACAGGATTAGGTGATGACAGTTCATGTAAGATTTTAAAATGAAAAACTGTGAAACGTTTGATGTGATTGCGAGTCAGAAAAAGTAATTATAGTTTTCTTGACAGCTATTGTTTGTTGACTTAACACCAAAGCGAAGACCCACCCGTAGTGCGGAGGTTTGCTAGTGGGAATAACAGGGAAAAACGAGTGAGGAATAACAGCTTGAAGAGACACAAGAAAAAAAAATTAACCTGCCTAACTCTGTATTAGAAGTTAGAGTTAGAAATATGGCCGTTGTCATCACAAGTGGACAAAGACTAGACAAAGACGAGACATTCCTTACACTTTGAAATTGCGGTGCACCAAATTTTCTTTGTTCTCTAAAAAAGTAAACCACTCTTCATCTCTACATGTTCAAAATATATCTAACACTAGTTTTTCCAAAAACAGCAGGTTGTATTCATATCAAGGAATGCGCATTTCAATCATGTCAACTCCAAAGTAAAATGTGCTAGATCCGAGACACATCCTTAGATAGGCACGCAAGCACACATGTGCATGTGAGAGCTGAAGTGATGGAGACAGAGGGAGAGTTTGCAAAGAGTTAAGGGTCATTGTTCTTGATTGCAGAGGCCACTCGAGACATTAGATGTTCTTGCTGCAATCACATTGTTCACAAGTGTCCAAATCAGAAATCAGGATGCTTCTGGAGAGCAGGCAATCAATATCATAAACACCATCAAGGACAACCCTCGACTCCCGATCTCTGAGTCTCTGTCTCTCACTCTCAACCTTATTTTCTATTTCATTATATCTCCTTGACCTCAACCAACTCTCAAGGTTCTTCATCTGTCTCTTTCTACCTCATTAACATACGCTTGCAGAGCCACCCGATGTCCTTGTGCCTGGCCGGCAAGCCAGTTGGACTAAAAAGAACATGCAGGGAAACCAAGAATGTAGGACAACGAATGGGCAAAAACAAACAATGCACTGAATAAATGAAAGCAAGCTACTAAACACGCAGCAAAATGGAACAGATCTGAACCCGAAAATAAAAACGGGCAGACTCTCCTTTTAACAAGACTTGGAAGAATTTTGATAATCACACTGAAACAGAGTGTTATGACTTTCTGGAAGAACAGCTGCAGAGCTAATCTAATATAACACACAACTTGGCCAGTGTGATATAATTTCATACTATATAATCTTTTTAGAGCCTGACTGATGCTTTTTTGGCCTGTTACAGATAAATAGGTATCAGCGTACATATACAGTTTGATGTGAGCTGATCTGAAAACTTTTATTGCAGAAAAAAGTGCAGAAAAAAGATGCTTGGGGTAATTTAGAAGTGATGTCACCACACAGATTACCCAGCAGAGCAGCTCCAACTCTATTATTTAAATACTCTCAGCAGTGTGAGGCAGATAAAGTGCTTTTAATAACGTGCTGTATGAATGTATGGGTAAATACTGCTTGTAGAGTAATGTGCTTTGAGTAGTCAGTAATTCTAGGAAAGTGCTCTTTAAATGCCAGTCCATTTTCATTCCCAGTTCCACTGTCTGCAGTACATGTAGCAGAGTACACATTACAGCTGAGGAGACGGTGGTGCGGAGTCAGGCAGGATCTTCATTTTAAATTGCTAACTGCATGTTAAATGCAACCAAATAAACTATGATTGAGTTTCCTTTTATAATACTACAGTATTAACAAATCGTACATAAACTCGTAATGGCCATTTCGAGTAAAAATACTATTCCATAATTTATGGAAGCTATTCAGCCTTTCTAATCAATTTTCATTACTTCCCACATGCTCTTTAATGTCTTCCCAGGAGCCTTCTCACTGGATCTACTTCAATTTGTGTTTTGTTTTTTTGCATTCCACAAAGTTTGACGGCTCAGGTAGTTTTTAGATTTGCACATTTTGCCTATTTTTACAGTATACCTTGGCTACTGCACCACACACAATTTACCAGACGAACTCTTTAGGCGTATGCAAAGAAAATAGTGAAAACAGTGTCCAGTACATAAAGAATGTTGGCATGTGTAAACCTGTCCTAAATATTGGTATTGGTTAAAAAAAAATCTAATATGGGTTTAGCTATAGTTCATATGCATACAGACAGTTCTTAGTTTGAAATTAAATGGAAAATCATACAGCGCACAAGCACTCAACACCAAGGGTGGGTGAAATTATATGAAGACCTTTCAAGGAGATTTGCCATAATGATATTTATGACAATACAGAGAACAATGTTTTATCAGTGCATGCAGCTTGTGCAGGCGGCAGCATTTATTGGTGAAATGAAAAATGAAGGGCATTTTACATCCTTCTTTTCCAATGAGCTCCTGTCATTGGTGACAGACAACCTAATTCAAAGGGTGAATCTATTGATACAAGGTGCCAACAGCAGCAGTAGCAGTAGCTTTATAGTGCAATAGTAGTGACACAACATTATGTAGAATGAAACAGCATAATTCAAATTTAGGTTACTTTGTTGAGGTTGTTGAAGTAGCTCTGCTTTTAGGTACTAAATCATGATCCGATACTGACCCACGGCTCTCCCTCTCAGACATTTTTGGGCTTCTATCATTATTGTGCACAATAGGGAATATAAACACATGGCACGGCTATATCAAATCTGCCATTTCTATCACATAAAACACATTTCAATATTATCACAGACAAAGCCATATGGCATGACAAGTGTTGGTGTGGATTTCGTGGGGAAGTGTGAATGAATGTTTGCTCATTTCGAGAGCCATGAAAAGGTCATCTTTTAAGATACAGGTCTTATAGTCGCCTCTCATGTCTGCCCATCAACAATCTAGGCGACTAAGCAGAATTTGTTGGGAAGTGAGACCCCACGTTGGAGAACGGAGACCTGATCAGACTCCTGCAGACCTTAATTAGGTCTACTGTTTGCAGTAAAACCTTCCAGCTCAAGGTCTTTGTAATCTCTTTTGCCTGGCCTTGCAGACTGCAGAGTAGCAGACCATCACTTGCCCCTTGCATCCACTGAAAAAACGAAGACTTTGATGTCTTGGGACATCAAGTATCTGCTGTACTTCAGCGCCTTCTCAGTATCTGCCTCTGCTAGAGTGTCGATGGAGACCTCTTATTATCAATTATGAGCCCTCTAGAGCCCTTGATCATAACCAACTTCGGAACTCCCACTATACCATCCGGGCCAATCAGGTGAGGTTCCCGGTTCGACCAACAATCTAAGCGACTTGCCCACTCCTGCCAAAGAGTCACAAACTTTGTTGTGACTTTTCTTTCGATTTGGTTTGAGCATTGGACATTTACCAACCAGGTGTCATGATCAACTTACATTTTTCACTAACACGTTACTGTACTAAATTTGGTAATTATAAAAATTACAATTAAATTATGTCGTAACTTGCGTTACGAAGGTTCTTCAGTTATGTAAATGCTGGGCAGATAGAGAGAAGAAAAAATCCAGCAAAAATGTTTTTTTTCTTCCTGTGCACTTCCACAACAGTCAGCTGATTTCAGTTTGTGTGCGGGAGAAGGAAATTGGTGGAGCGGTACCACAAAACAGCTTTTCAGGAGCAGAAATATGGACATTACTTTTATCGATTTTTACTTATTTTTACTGCCAGGGATGTGATGGTAAAGTGCAAACTGCATCCAGGACAGAAACAACCGCATTATACTGCTATACTTTGGCCCATTGCAACCATCTGCACAGACAGCATAGGTAACAAACTGGTAATTATGTCCCGTTCAAAAACCTGATGAGGGCATATCTTTTGGTGCTTATATGTTCAGCACCTAGAAACTTTAACTCCTTTGGCTCCATCTCTAACACCAACTTCTACAGAAAATGAGACACACGGTGCTTCATGGTGTCATACATAGTGGACCAAAACACGCATTTTCCCCACGGAAGACATCCAAGAACAAGCATTATTGTCGTGACAGACCCTGCTGAGTGTGAAGTACGCCATGTGTGACTGATAAGACAACAGAAGGGCCGTGTGTATGCATTAGTGTATGGGTGTGTGTGTATTAATGGATAGACAGATGGGATAGTCTAGGGGAACAGTTGATAAAGGCTTTATACTGCAGCTGCCCCTTTCTCTTCCCCTCTGCAGCGAGCACACACTCAAGAGACAACAAAAAAATCTCCACTGGCACCATTTGTGTGTGTGTGTGTGTGTGTGTGTGTGTGTGTGTGTGTGTGTGTGTGTGTGTGTGTGTGTGTGTGTGTGTGTGTAAGTGCTGTGGGCTGTTTGTGTGGCAGCTGCCCTGGCATCAGGTGGGCAGCTCCTATTATACAGCTGCTGTAATATGTAAACGCACATTACTTCCTACTCCAAACACAGAACGCACTGATGAAGATGAACACACACACACACACAGTGAGATTCCCTATAATCTAAGGATCAGTATCTCTCAGAGACCCACATTTACACACAAACAAATGGGAAATCGACCCTCTGCAATCTCATTACGCACACACACACACACAGCCCGCATCCTTTCCTGCATGCACCCTCTAATCAGATGCACATGTATACACACACCCACGAAGGCTGCATCTTTCCCTAGATGTGAAACAGATTAACATAGCGCACAGTGAAATGTTTTTTTGTTTCTTTTTTTTTCGGCTCACTAATCAGACAAGAGCGCACATCCATCCAGAAGGTATCTCCACCTTGCTGCCGAAGGTGACGAAAAAACACACCTGCTAATCTGCATCTTTTCTACATTCTGGTACAAGATGCCCGAGACTTCTGTATGTCAAGCAAACCGGCATAGACACAAATCAAAACACACACCAGACCCACCCAACCTGCCAGTTGTTCTCCAGATGCACGCCAGATACGCAAACAAATGTCCGCCCATCACCTCCCGTATCTGTGCAGACACATGTTGTGATGTGAAGAGGTCGGCCAGCTTGAATCAGGCCACTGGCACCTGACAGCAGTCGTCAGCTCAACAGCTGTCCGAGCGCATCGCTGGCTGTTGCTGAACATCCTACATATGCGTGTGTTTGTCTGGACTCATGGCCGTACGTGCTCTATCAGCAGGGACATTCTAAGTCAGTGCTGGGACTGGTGATGTCCACACGGGTTAGGGACCCTGATTTATGAGGTCACAGGGTTAACACACTGCTTTTTTTTTATCTTTTCTTTTTTTGAACTTGGTACACATTTTACATTTCCAGTCAACGGATGTTGTGTTCATACTGTGGCCACATGTGAATTACATCATAAAGGCCTTACTGGAAGAGGGAAACTGGAACTCATTATATTACTTAATTTAACTGTTTTTGTCAAATGTGTTAATATTAGCAATTGATTTGTGTCCATGAGCACAGTAAGAGAAGTTTTTCCAACGTTAGAGGTCAATGGACTGTTTTGACAAAGGTAGAAACAGTCCACTAGTCTGCTGAACACTAGAGTGGTTGATGGTGACATAATCATTTTGTCACTCACACCAGAGAGCACAGTTTTTGTCCCTTTTTCTTGACTAACTTTAAGCCATCATTCTATTCTGAGAAAAATGATTCACAGGACAAAGAGCCAGCTAAAAACTGGAGATCCCAGGACGACAAAGTCAAACTGCAATGCTCCGAGAAGCTACAAATAACCCCGGAGCTACATCTTAGAATCTACAGCCCTCAGTTAGCATGTCTGTACAACTAGAACAAGACTGATCAAGTATATGGTGTTTGGAAAGGTTGCCAGGAGAATGGCTCTAAAGAACATGACAGCACAGCTTAGGTTTCCAAAGGTGCATCTTAATAAACCACACGACTTGTGCAACAATGTTCTTTGGACAGATAAGACCAAAGTGGATTTCTTTGGCTATAATGCACAGCATTGGGTACAACCAAACTGTCAACTACATTTGTGGAGGACTGAAGATTTGGGCCATGAATTCTTCTGTATGCCAAAGTATTTCAGAGTCAGACATGAGGTTGTCTATCTGACAGCTAAAAGTTGGCTGAAACAATTATGTATCAGGGCAATGATCCTAAACACAGCAGGAAATCGACATCAGAATGGCTGAAAAAAGAAAAGAAACAACATGTTGCAATGCCCCAGTCAATGCCCAGACCTCAACGCAACTGAAATGCTGTGGTGGGACTTTGAGAGAGCTGTGCATAAATGAATGCCCACAAACCTCAATAAACTGAACTTTGTAAAGAAGAGTGGTCTAAATTCCCTCTGCAACGATCTCAGACAGATAAAGTCATACAGAAAAAGTTATTTGACCCAAAGCTGGCTTTACAAACTACTGTGGCGTGCTTAGTTTTTCATA
The DNA here is from genome assembly GCF_964374335.1 of Astatotilapia calliptera. Taxonomy (NCBI): domain Eukaryota; kingdom Metazoa; phylum Chordata; class Actinopteri; order Cichliformes; family Cichlidae; genus Astatotilapia; species Astatotilapia calliptera. The sequence continues at coordinate 24,163,921 of NC_137441.1, forward strand.
CAACACTTCTGCATTTTGGCTCAGTTCATATTAAATTCAGTTCAGTTTTATTAATACAGCGCCAAATTACAATAACAGTCACATCAAGGTGCTTTTTATTGTAAGGTAAAGACTCTACAATAATACAGAACCCCAACTATCAGATGACCCCCTATGACCTAGCATTTGGTTACAGTGGGAAGAAAAAACTCCCTTTTAACAGGAAGAAACCTTCAGCAGAACTAGCTTCAGGGATGGGCAGCTATCTGTTGGCGGTGATAGGAGGGAGACGGTAAATAATGACACAGTGTTATTATGTCATGTGTTGTTGTTCATCTGAAACTGTATTTAAATAATTTTAGTATATGCTAAGGAACAGATGATTTTTTATTTTCTATCCTCTAAACTAAAATGAATAAATAAAACACTTTTTGCAGTAGAATCTCCAAAACACTAGCAATCCTCCCTCTTTCCCAGAGTGCTTTGCCACATCAAGCCAACACACACATAGCCATGCCCCACAATGGCAATCCCAATGTCAGATGCCGCAAAGACTTTATGTGAATAAAAGCCATCTCGCAGTTGATAGGTTCAGCTGTAATCTTTCCTTTTGTCTCTTGACACCCACAAAGCCTTCCCACTTATCAAAGATTCATTAGCTCACTAATATATCCATCTAGCTCTCCATGCACATCGCCCGTCCATTAATGCCGAGCCATATTCCTCCAGAGGGGATGCTGAGATAATGCCCTGCTCAAGGACATAGGGGGTAATACATATGAAGTGATAGCCCACCTGGGAATTGAACCTACAACCACAATGGCACATTAGCAGCGACTGCCTCCGATAAGTGATGCAGAACAGTATCATATCAGTCTCCGTCCCGGCAAACATCCTGCTGTTGTATTTCAGATCAGTCTGCCAGCACCAGTGTGCTTCTGGATCACTCCATCCTAATGTCATGCAGCACTGCCTTTGAAGAAAATGGTTTCTCCCCCCTATTTTTCCCCACCTACCATCTATTTGTTTCAGGTGGAAGCCATTCTAACGCACTGTCCCATTGACTCATTTTCAAACTAATGCACCATCCTTTCAATTTGGTAGTAAAAAAAGACAGAAAGAAGAAAGTGCTGCCTGTCTCCCTCGAAATACAGTATATAGATGGATACTGTATTTGTTATTTTGAACACTCCATTCTGTTTTCAATATCACGTCCTCTAAATATTTGGCTGGAACATCTCCATTTCTAAGTCTTCTGAAGAACTGGAAAATTGTCCAACATTTTTGATAGACTTCGAAGTTTGCCCTGTCTATTAAGTATCCTTTGTTTGCATTTAAAAATGCCTCATTTAGCTTCATTAAAACTCTTGTCTGTCAAACACATAATCTTGACCTAATCAAATGACGAAAACTTGTATAAAACCTTTAATCGCTCCAAAAGAAGCTTCTCTTAGCCTGACAGAATATGGTTGGGACTGAAGACTACACAGTTCACAGAAACATGCTCATTTCTAACAACATATTATATATTCTTGGATACTTTTGGCTTAATGTGATTCACAGTGCAAAATAATCCATTTCATTTCATTTATACAGCGCCAAAACACAACAATAGTCGCCTCAAGGTGCTTTATATTGTAAGTTAAAGAGTAATACAAAAAATCCTAAATAAGATTATCACTGCTCCAACAATGGCTATACTGTAGGCCCAAAGATGCAATAACCAGTAGTTGCAATAAAATAATTACATTTCAAATAACATCAGCTGGTGCTCAAGTTGCATTACAGACAGTATAGGCATCAAGTTTCAGTAGTTCTACTTTGTTTTCATTATGGATAGACGCTAAATTAATAGATATCTAATATGTTAAATTATATATATATATATATATATATATATATATATATAAATATACTGCAAAGACATTACAAATAAAGTGTAATTTATTTAACCAGCCTGTCTTAACCTAAGCAAACACACCTCTAAAGCAGATGCACAATCAGGTCATATAAGTACGAGCTGATGTATGGCTCACTGTTTTATCAGCCTTGTATGTCTTTGAATCTATCTCTGTCTCCTGCTCATAAAAGGCACAACAGAGACAGCATTTTTTTTTTTTTTTTTTTTTTGCAGGCTGACGTATACTAATGTACTAATGGATAGAGGAGATAGAGAGGCTGAGGGAATGGGGAGCAGAGGAGAGAAGGACACACACACATATGCATGCACACACAGATGAGGTGGGACATTCTCATGGGAGGCAGATTTGCGGGCATCCAGCCCACCTCGGTTAGGAGAAAGAGAGCTGAAGGTGACATATAAGCAAGAACGACAGGGAGCGGAGGGGAAGAGAAAAAGAGAGAGACGGTTGTTGTTGGCAGAGAAAGCATAAGGCCCGAAGACAAGGACAGCAGGAAAGTACGGCTTGGAGAATCCAATGATAATTCACTCAAACACTAGCAGCCCTTACAGCAGTAATATTATCTCTGAAGGATTTACACACTAGTCTTCCCTCAACAGGCTCTAACAGCAACTCCACACATGCATTTACAGGGACTAGCACACTGCAGCACAAAACCCCCATGTATTGACCCACTGATGTACCCTTTCATATATATCATGGCAACAAGTGCACACATACACACACACAAACCTAGAGTGTGAATACCTAACTGCTGTTTCAGAAACTCACAAATGAATCATGAATATGGATCTAAACAATGTAATTGTGTATATTTGTGCCAGACAGTAGACGGCAGACGTTAACACACACACACACACACACACACACACGAGGCTTGAGGAAAATCCTGTTGTGTATTCTGAGAAACTAATAGGAATTTATTCCACTAACTTCTACTTAATGGGATAAAGATGGAATTAAAGTGTTCAGGTGTTGTGCTCATCTGCTCATTATGAGTTTGCATCGGAGGGAAGAGGAAAGTGTAATCCGCTCACACGCAAACGGGGGGGGGAAACAGACAGCGGCACGACCCGAAGATTATCAATCATCTCTACCAGCCTGGTGTTTTTGCCATTTAACCAGCCCGAGCAGCCGATGCGCTGCTTCAATCATCGTCTGCCAGTCTAAATGCTAGTGCTAATTAGCATTCACATGCTAAATTACCTCCCATCCCATGTTTCTTGATTAGGCTTAATCATTCTGACAGCTATAGTTTTACCACTAAGCTTGAAGAGCCAATACATCCGCGGCCATCTCAAACTCTAGGAAGGGGTCCACGGTGCTCTCGTTCACTGAATGCTGGTAGGTGAAGAGTGGATAATGGGCTAAGGACTTTTCCTGTGCTTTATGAACTATATTGCCAAAAGTATTTGCTCGTCTGGCTTCACACTCATATGGACTTGAGCAACATTGCATTGTTAATCCATAGGGTTTAAGATGATGTCAGCCCATCCTTTGCAGCTATGACAGCTTCAACTCTTCTGGGATGGCTTTCCACAAGGTTTAGGAGTGTGTTTATGGGAATTTGTGACCATTTGTTCAGAAGTACATTTGTGAGGTCAGACACTGATATTGGACAAAAAGACCTGGATCACAGTCTTTACTCTAATTCATCCCAAAGGTATTTGATTGGATTGAAGTCAGGACTTTGTGCAGGCCAGTCAAGTTTTCCTGAGGAACCCATTCTAGTTTGTGGAAGCAGTCTACATGCCTAGGTGCCTGATTGTATACACCTGTGGCCATGGAAATGATGGGAACACCTGAATTCAATGATTTAGATGGGTAAGTGAATACTTTGGGCAATATAATGTATGCTTGATTTAAATAGTTTAATTTAAATAGTTTAAATGTATTTTCTCCAATCACTGCTGTTTCCATAAAACACCAGCATCCACTAAAATAATCATAGAGAAAGGAAATCATTCTGCTGGGAGCTGTTCAGAATTGGAGCACTCAAGAGTCTTAAGTTGTAAAAATAATACACCAGTGTAAACACACCCCATTAAAAGACAGTTTTTCTGCATTGTTAATTTTTTGCAGAACTACTAATGATTGGTTATTCATTATCAGCTATCTTAGCGATTAATTGTGGGTGGCTGTGGCTCAGGAGATGGAGTTGGCTGTGGGTTGTAGAGGTTGGTGGTTCGCTTCCTCTCTCGAATTGTCAATGTGAATAGACACGGTACTTAGATTAAGAAAAGGTACTTGAATGAATGTGTGTGCTTGGGTGAATGAAACTAGCAGGAAAGAGTCATACAAGTACCAGTCCATTTACCATTACTTATCTTTCTTTATAGCACAATTGTAAAACAATAACTAAACAGTCAGTTATTCCAAAATCTTTTGGCCTTCATTTTGATAGGTTCAGTGAAGAATTTACAGAAAAGGAGAGAGAGAGAGAGAAAGAGAGGGGAAGACATGCAAAGGGTCGCGGGTCAGACTTGAACCTGGGCCGGCCGCTCGCAGCCATCCTTGCATGTGGTCGCCTGCTCATCGCACTGAGCTCATCTTTTTGACCTATGATCCATTTACTGTCAGAAGGTATTTCTTGGTGCCACTCCTGTTAATATAATTCAGATACTGGTGACAGCCATGTGTGACTCACATGCAGAATTGATGATGACTGGTGCTGATGGTGGATGATGATCTAAAAGAAGAACTGAATGATCTAAAAACAATTTTAAAAAAAGACAGAGGAAGACAGAAAAGCACACCCTTTCCAAAGACTTTCCAAAAGCTTTCCTAGGACTTTGGAAAGATCACAACTTTATATGAAATGTTTGAAACTTTGTTTTGTTTGTGTTGTTGTAGACATTTGGGCATATACACTCTTTGGGAATGTTGCCCTTTGTCTGTTTTCTGGTCTTTTTACATCTATCTTCCTAAATGTAACAAGGAAGGCACCGCTTTTTAAAGACATGATAAGTCCCACGGTTTGGAAAGCGCTTGTTATATCTTTATTAATTTATATCACAACTTTTACTTTAACTATAAAACCTTGATTTGAAATTCAATACAGCTGGCACAACTACAGTGGAGAACAAAAGCACAGGGTCTTAGTGAGAAATGCATTAGAGCAGAAATGTAAACTGGCACAAAGTATACAACAGCATGAAAGTAGCCTCCAGTAAAAGCTGCTTAGGATGCTGTGCAGTGTTAGCCACACTACATAAGAGATGGTGGGCAGATTATGACTCAATTCACGCAGTATACTGCTTATTTATTATCTTCTTAAAGGGTCAATGCCGTTAAGGGGGTGGAATGCTGTTAGCTGGGAGGAGTGAAAAAGTGGACAGGATAGGGTCGTGCACGGTACGTCACCGTCACATACTGAAAAAGAGCCGAGCACCGTGGAGCATCTCGCTCTATAGTTGCTTGGGTAATGTCTGAGTGGGACAGATGTAGGATCAAAAGAGCAATGCGGGTGAACTTCTGGTCCACCTCACCAGCTCTGAGATGCCCTGAAGCCTAACCAGTCTCACTTGTCTCCCTGTCTGAAAGCAGTGAAGTGCCAGTGTTATGTCAATCAACTGGTTGGCACAGTTGCCTCGGTAGCGCTGTACTCCAATCAGTCCTGTCACTCAGGCTATCTTCCAAGATAGAAAGGAAAAGGGAAAAGTAATTGGATTTGCTGCTAGCAGGGAAATGATGAAATGACATGAAACCATACCCCTTCACCCACCACACACGTCTGCACACCTATACATTGCTGTGAGTAAATCTCCCTCTTTCTTCCCCTCTCTCTCTCTCCATCTGTCTAGCTTCATCTTTTTGTTTCTGAAATCTGGAAATACTTCAGGCTGTTGAGAGTTTCTTTTCATCTTACCTGATGCGGCAGGAGCACCTTGTTCTCCCAGGTAGACAAAAGAGGAGACGAAATGAGAGGAATGAAAGGATTTCCAGGTTTTTACTGAGATCTGAAGACGGGGTTTTTTAGGATGTTTCTGGCAAACGACGCAGAAGGCAGCCGATAGTGCAATTTCGTGCTGTTAAAAACTCAGTGTCCCACCTACACTTTGTCTGCCAACAAAGCAATGTACAGTGGTGTTTAAAAGAAGAAGGTAATCATGTGTGGCTTTGAGGTACAGAGCAAGGACCAAGAACATATACTGCATAAACGCAGTGTGCTGCTGCTAACTGACAGGCCTGGGAGAGGTGAACAGCAGATAGCCAGACTGTCACCATAAAAAAAAAAAAAAGACTGCCTCCTATACACAGTATTATATCGCACTGTTTGTGCTGTATCCTAAATCCCACTTTCATCGTGTATCAGACACTGTCTCTCATATCTTTCTTATTGCAACCCTGATAACATACAGTAAGTATGGGCATGGTCACTGTATAAGAGCTATATAATCAAATGAGCATCAAATGTAATTATTGTAGTCACTTTTGTTCTTTTATGTTTTATTTAGTTTTTTACTATTATTTCATTTTACATTCTATTTTATTCTCTTCTTCCAAGTAAACCGAAGCCTGTGTTTCTTTAATGACACCATAGTACGTTGCATTATAGTAATCAAATCTGGGGGTAATATCTGTGTGGATGACCTTTGCTAAAGCTGAATGAGATGAAAGAATAGTTTTAACCTCAGAGATCAGCTTAAACTGAACAGAACAAGATGGCATGACGTATCCAAAAAAAAAAACGTGTTTATTAATTAATAAGATCAAACTGAGATCAAGTGACTGACACTGTGATGAGGGCAAGGAGGAGTAAATAAAAGGCAATAATTATTGAGGCAAGACAATATGGAAAGTGTAGTCATTCTGTTTGGCTTTAGTGAGACATGCACTCACTGGCCTCTTTGTTAGGAACATACACTTGTTGTTAATGCACATATCTGATCAGCCAATCACATGGCAGCATCTCAATGCACTTAGGTATGTAGATATGATCAAGATAAGCTGCTTAAGTTCATCAGAATGGAGAAGAAAGGTGATTCAAGTAACCTTGTTGGTGCCAGAGGTCAGAATGGGCAGACTGCTTTGAACTGAGAGGAAGACAACAGTAACTCAAATAAATACTCGTTAGAGCCAAGGTATGCAGAAGAGCATCTCTGAACACATGACACATCAAGCGTAGAAGCAGATGACCTACAGCAGGACAAGACCATGCTGGGTGCCACTGCTGTCGGCTAAGAACAGTACCAACTGAGCATCATTTAAATACTGCAGCCCCCCACATCCATCGCATTGTGACCACAGTGCACACATCACAAAGCTCAATTCATCCCAAATTGGTTTCTTCACCATGATGAGTTCACTACTCAAATGACCTCCACAGTCACCAGATCTCAATCTAATAGAGCACCTTTGACATTTTGTGGAAAGGGAGATTCATATCATGGATGTCCAGCAAATAAAGCTGCAGCAACTGTGTAATGCTTTCATGTAAATATGGACCACAAACCTCCAAGGGATGTTTCCAGCACTATGTTGAATGGATGCCATAAATAATTAAGGCAGTTCTGCAGGAAAATGCGGTCCAGTTTGATATTAGCGAAGTGTACCTGTGTCATCAGCGTAGCCATGGAAGTTCTTGATGTTACTTAGACCCAGTGGAAACATGGAAAACAGGAAATGACACTGGGCCCAGAATGGGTTCCTGTGGAACGCCAGGTAATTCCAGGTCCTTTAGAAAAAAAGCTTTTCTGATTGTGCCAGAGGCTGAGCTAACGTGGAGAGGAGATCATTCTCAGTGCTATGAAGAGTAGCATTTTGTAAATCAGTCAAAAAAAGATATGTTTCAATAAAAACACAGCTAGTTCAGCCAGAGCCTCGTCTGAAATGACTTAATACACTCAGGCTGAGGGAGGGACCTTCAAAACACTAAGAACCTAATCACGGTCCCATAGCTCCATTAAGTATCAAAGAGAGCTTTCACTTTGACACACGGCCCTTAATCAGCAGTTCACTTCCATCAAAAATATTCTATATAAATACGTCTCAAAGGTGAAAACCGGAGTCAGCAAGGTCGGCTAATAAAGCAGAATTAGTTCTTACAGGCACAGTCAGAACCTATAAAGAAGAAAGCCAGTGGCCCACGAGCAAGGCTACTGTTTTTTTTACACATACATGCCACGTGTTTAGCCAGTCATGACATTTTGATTAGTTTTGCTGATGAAAGGCAGCATAGATTAACCCTGGCTTATGTCATAGCTCTCTTTCTCCCTCACACACACACAAACCTGTACCAACGCTTATCCAATGAACTGGCTCCATTTAAGATCTACACTACTGATTATATATTCATAGATCAATCAATACAGAGTCTAGCAGCCGGGACACGTCCATGGGGGCAGACACACACACAACAACAGTCACACTGCAGGAATTTTAATGAGCAGGAGCGTGTGTGTATGTGCGTGCGTGCGTGTGTGTGTGTGTGTGTACATCAATACAATGCAGCTTTACATTTCATTAGGCCAAGGAGCACAGTTTAACTTCCAATGAATAGCAATAAAACCACACGGCCTGTAACCATCTCTCTCCATCTGCTGCCTCAGCTTCGCTTTCTTTCCCTCCCTCGTTCTAATCCCAGTCCTATTCCCCTCTCCCTCGCCCCAGAATTTATTTTTGCACAAATCAAGTTCAGCCATTAAACAGCTGTTCTCCAATTTAGCCAAAAAGACCTTATTTAAACCTAAAACGAATCACTTCCTGCGCGAGGAAAGCCTTAGCGGGCACGGGCTAATGAAAAAGCCCAATAACCCGGCTGTAGCTTGAATTGCTGTTGATTTATAGTGATTGTCATCCCGTCTCGCCATTATCCCGCTCATATAGACAACAGCATTTTAATGCAGCATCTGCATTGATCTGTGTGTGAGGACACTGGCAGCCTCCACCCCGTCGTATTCACCTTCCTTCCTCCATCCCCAAAGCACAGGAAGACACGGCGGCTGAGAGGAAATGGGATTCCGATCAGCGGGATATCATCCAGGATCTGCTGACCCCCACAGTCTCAGCGCACATACAAATCATCTGTCTGCACAACCGCAGACACAGTCCAAGGGGTCAGGCTGCAAGGACTAGCGGGCTAGGTTTCAGTCGACTTAGCAAAACTCAAGTGACAGGAAGCTGTGTAAGGAGGCGTGTGTGGGTCTGTGTGAGAGTGTGCGCATAGTATCAAAGCCTATATAAAAGCAGTCGACAGCAGCGTCGCAAAGGCTGTTCCACAGGCTGCGGAAACACACAGGCCTCCTGTTTAAGCTGTCAAATATGTGTCTAAAACTGCAGCAGCTGAATCTTTAAAACATCTGAGCTGAGCTTAATGGGACGCGACAAAAAGTAAAAGGCAAACTTAAAGACGTCGCCCACTGAAATAAAAATAAAAAAAATAGACATCAGCAGCTGCAAAATGATGCTTGTCTACTAAAAGAAATGTCTGAAACTTCATAAAGCTCAATGCGACGCAGAGTGAAATGCCGATCTAACATTTCTTTTCATTTACTTTCTGTGTGTATGCACTTTTTATCTTCACCTGAGTGTGTTTATTCAGCCTCGGTAGTATTGATGACACAGACGCACTCCTATGACGAGCAGGGGGAGAAAAGAGAAAGTATAGCTAAGGCTCAGGAGCAGCTGATTGGCACACGCACCATGCGATCCACTCCACACGGGTACTTCAGGAGCATTATTATAGACCCACAGGTGCACGCATACACGTACACAAAGAAATAGCGTGATGTTCTTATGCTGAACACGGCGGGAAATTACTGCTAGCCTGTGATTGAGCACAGGCACACGCAAAGCACAGGTTTCCTTCACCCGTCCCTTCACCGGAGGTACTCAGGAGACACATAAAAATCATCTGCACCCACCTTATAGCCACTCAGACACTCTCACTGCCTTTTGACAATCCTGTGACTAGACCACAAAAGAACACTCAGCAAGATAAAAACCACACAGCTCCAGTTTGTCTAGCAGTACAAGCTCCACTCTGTACATCCTCCACAAAGACACACACACACACAAGCTCGCTCTGCAGGAGAAAACGCACTTCTCCAGAAACTGCTGCTTTACTTTTTTTTTAATGTATATGTCTTATTTGGTATGTCTCAAAAGCATTCAGTGACAATGGCAAATCACTGAAAAGCTATTTCAAAATAAAACAAGCACAAAATGCCATTACAGACACAAAAATATATATATATATATATATATATATATATATATATATATATATATATATATATATAGCCTCGTCGCTACACTGATATATATATACACATGCACATTCAAAGCTGATATCTACACTGAGCGCTGATGATAAAGCCATTTGTCAGCGATGCCAAAACCAATGACCACTGAAAATACATCAGAAAATGACAGAAAATTGCTTCAGAGTGAAAATGCTTTTCTATAGTCTATGAAACACGCATACTCATGCAGTATACACACACACACACACACACACACACACACACACACACACACACACACACACAAGCCCTGCACTGTTACCAGAGCCTTTAAATCCCCGTTTTAGTCACATTTTGTTAGTTTCCTTTCACACCACACCACTGTCAGGTGAAATGTTTGTATCTGATCCTTTTTTTTTCATATTATAGAATGCATATGTGGTGAGATCTGAGAAGCTTTGAGTCAAATCACACTGAAACATCACTGAGTTTTGTCTTTGCGAAGAGTCTCTGTGTTAAACAGATCTGCGAGGATGCAAAGGTGCTTCGGAAACTCCAGCCTACCTTCTTTATGCGTCCGCTACGAGTGCCCGTGAACGCCACTGTGTTGCCACGGTAATCATAAGCAGCCACGGAGGTCATGCCGTCGTCCTTGTCCACATAAAGCGGGATGCCCTCGATGGCGGTGGTGCCCCCTAGAGGCTGGTTGAAGTCCTGGCCGCAGAAGTTGTCGTCTATCTGTAACGGCTGTGCAGAGAGGTGGGGGGGGGGGGGGGGGGGGGGTGGAGAGGGAGAGAAAGCCATTAACTCAACCATTAACACTTTCTAAATCCCTTCTCTTGTTAAACTAACATTAATTCTTAAAGAAGGAGGAGGATTTCAATCCCTCCAGCACTTAGCAGAAATTTTATGGCTCCTGGAGTGAAGCCAAGCCATGGCAGATTTACTGAGAAAATGGTATAAAATTATTGGATGTCACTGGAAAAATTGACTCCAGTTTCCTGAACTTTTTTTGTTTTGAGATGTTGTTGTAAGTGGCAGACACAAGGCTGACAGGGATGTGTGTATCTCATTAAGGGCCAAAAGCCACACAAAGCCAGTTCATGCCTTTGTGTTTGGTGTGTTTCCTTCCATTACAGGCTTTGATTATTTCATTGTATGTGATGTCAAACTAAGTAATTAAGTATCTCAGTACGGCCTGAATGGATGAACAGTTGATTGCTAATGTTTAAAATATTGATCTCTTACTGCTTTGCCAGTGTAGTTTCTATCAGTAGACAAGCCAATACAACAAGTAAATCAAATGGAGTAAGCATAAACACGGAGGGGAGGGTGAATACATGAGCAGGACACTGGAGGAGGGAAATGACAGGAAGTAAATTATAGGTCAGATTAGCATATCATAATCAATGTGTCTTGTATAGCCTCGTCGCTACACTGATATGTTGATATGCCAAGCCTGATTTATGAATACGGCGCAAGTGGAAAGGTGAGTCTGTGTAACAGGCATGTCATTAAAACCATGTGTCGCATCACAAGGTTCACCTCACTCTGACATGCGTAACGGTGATGATCAGCATATGCACCACTACTGTAACATCACACGCGCTGAGAAGCACGTTGAGAAAGACACACACACACACACACATCTAGACAGAAGTTCATCCTAAAAAAAAAAACAACACTATTCAGTTCAATTCAGTTTTATCGATAAAGCGTCAAAGCACAACAACAGTCACCTCAGCGTGATTTATACTGTATACTTGGCGACAGTTGGAACGAAGAACTCCTATCTGCTGCAACCGGTGGAGGGGGAAGTAATGCTAGAAACAATGCACCAACCAAAAACATTGGTGCACTTTGGAGGAATGTAATGCAAGTATCTGGCAGCTAATAATTTTCTGTGTGGCTAAATGTATTAGTTTGTTTTCCAATTACTAGCACTAATTAGTAGGCATCTGTTTGTCAGTGATGCACCTAAGCTGTCTATGGATACTAACCAAGCCTGCCAATATTACCTCATTAACCTTGTTCAGTTTTGACCCAATTCTTCACAGCTTCCTGTGTCTCTGAAGGGACAGCATGAATAAAAGTAAGAACATATTAGCTTTTCTTCTCTCACCCATGAGTTTGTCTTACTTTATACAAGACGCTGTTAGCTAGAGCCAGGTACTTTCACAGTCTAAACACGTGCAGTTAGTGGAGTTAGTGGAGTTGTACTGCTGGGGACGTGTCTAGCGTGTACCCCCCACCCCCATGATCCTGAATTGTATAACCCTTTCACGCATAGTTGTCACTACAGTGGACAGCTATTCAAAGGCTGTTTTCTGCACATAAACCACTACATTGGACACTGATGTGTCACTCCATACCCTGCCACCCACTCCAAAGGTGATGTTGTCCACCTAATTGGACATGTAAAAAAACTCTTTGAAAAGTACATGTTCAAAAAATTAAGTTCAAAAATCTTTTTTCATGCCTAAAGATGAATAAAAATACTTAAGAAAAAAATCTGGATTGAGGTTGTCATAATTCATGCATGAAAGGGATAATTAGAAAATAATGGATAGACGGATGTTAGCTAGTTATTTGCTTCTGCTACTTGTTCATTTTTGTCCAGATAGCCAGGCTCATCAGTATCATGGATGTGCAACTGAACCACCAGGCATCTGCCCTTGACTGCCACCCAACACGTATCACACCTGAGCTCTACACCACCTCCTGTGGTTGATGAGCCCACAGAGGATGGCTGGGAAGAAGCAGGTCTGAGCCTCTCTGCTTAGGCTGCTGGACCTGCGACCTGGTCGCAGGATGAGCATCAGAAAATAGGCAGATGAAAGGATGGATGTTCACTTTTGGGTACACAAAGTATAATTATTTGCCTAAAAAAATGTAAAAACCTCTGGTGATATTTAAATCATCCTGCCTCAAAACACAGAGGGACATATTGACAGTGACGCACGGATGTAATGCACTGTGTACACGCACAGACCCAACTGAACACAATAACAATAATAAAAGAGGAGAAAAAAGCAATATATCAATACATGCACAAAGAAGAACAATGCGCACACTCTCACACATAAACACACACGATGACGATTAAGCCTCCCACACCACACAAATTAACATGCCAGCTTTCTCTTGTTCATTACAAGACGTATCGTCACTATAGAGACTAATCAATCAACCCCACCCCTCCAAAACAGCAAAGCTGTCAGGGAGCGTGCGCTTGTGTGTGAGGTAGCGAGGTTAAAAAAGAAAAAAGAAAAAAGGGGGGCTGAGAAAAATGCCTGTGGCGGTCATTGTCTGCCTTCTACCAGACTTTCAAAGGCAGCCAGAAACATGGCAAAGTTTAACTTCAGTGAACAAAGACACAAAGTGACAAAGTGAGTGAGAGAAGGGCGAGAGGGAGGGACACACACAACAGCTTTGGCTTTTGTATGATTTACATAAACATGTTCTCAATTTTGGAGCTGCTCTGCGAGAAAAAGAGGGCAAAGAGAGACAAACAGGATGAAGAAAGGGGAAAAGGAAAAAAGCAAGTGAGGCGATGCAGAGAAGATGAAGACAGATATGAAGGTGCGGGAGAGAAGGAAATTAAAAAAGGGGAAGTGAATTACAGAGGGGGACAGAGGGGGAAGTGGCAGGAGGAGAGGGAAGAAGGAGAAAGAGCGAATGGACACAGACGGTCACGGCTCAGTGACAGTGTGAACCCTGGCCTTGGGTCTCTGCCACACAGTTTGCCCTGATAAAGACAGCAGAACTAGACCTCCATTCATTTCTTTCACTCACTTCCTTTTTTCACTTCTTCTTTTCTTTTTCCCCTATTCTAGTTTCTCCTCACCCTGCTTATCCTCCTCTGCTTCCCTCTTGTCTCTTTTCCCTTATCTTCCTTCAAATACTTCCCTCGTAGCTTTTCTTTTCCACAGGAACTGGCCTTTGGGAAATCTTGTCTGTCTCTGAAGGATGCCCCCCCCCCCCCCCCTTCACAAGCCTGCAGCTTTTCGAGACCACCTTTTCTTCCTTCTTTCCCGTAACAGCTTTATCAGAACAATGATCCACTGTTACAATAATTAACTGAATGCACTTGTAAAGGGTCAGAGGAATGACCTATGTGTCAGAAGCAGTGCTAGTAAATAGTAACACATATTAAAGCCATCAGCTATCTTTCGCGCAAGCCCAAAGTTTAACCTGATGCCCATGTAGGAACTGTTTATAATAGCAGCTTATAATATCATCATTTAGTCTGGATTTATTTATGCTGGGCGGCCCATACTTGTAAACTAATCTGATGAATTCCCAGTGTCTGTCAAGCTCGCGCACACAGAAGCGAGATCACCATCTTCCCAGCGCTGTTGTCGGCATGCTGAGGACGCTAATGGTTTGTTATGTTTAGCTTGACTTGCATCATTACCATAGAGTCAACAGCTCAGATTGAGGCACAGTGGAGCGTTCAGTCGACGTGTTTTCACTGCAGACAAATGTGGCCTCACACAGACCTGACATCTGCTAGCTGTTGTGTGCCTTGTAGACATGTAATTCCTATAGTCTGCCTACTTTATCATTCCTCCGCAGCTACTCATTAAGGAGAAGCCGAAGCATTTCCAGCCACCAATATGAAAGTGACTTAAGAGCCTAATTAAAGCATAATAATGCACATGATACAAAACCACGAGGGAAGAAAAAGAGAAATCCTCACACACATTTAATTATTTAGACTTCAGTCGTTAATGCTACAGAGCATACTGTGACTCCATTCATACTAAGCTAAAAGTCTCTTTAATCGATATAGTTATGTATCGGGTGTCGGTGCATCATCAGTTTTTCAAACTGTAACTAATCAAAGGTCAACAGAAATGCTAGCTTACAGGGTCTGTCCACTATGAGGGTTTCATGGCTTCACGTTATGATGGAAACGAGTCTGATGTTCATATTTAAATGATCGTCTGCTTGTACCCACCAATACATTAACAGTAGAAGCTATCAGTAAAGAGCAACACTGTGCTGCTTTGCAGCTGATGGATGCCAAGCTTATAAAAAATGCCTTTTTAAAAAGAGTGTCTTCAAGGGTGAAACACAACAACAGCGACCACTCGGGAAGTATTGTATGTGCTCCTATAGCATCGGTTATAACAGAACTGTGTTTTACATGCACTTAAAAGAGCATTAGCTGCTAGCAGTTTGAATATGCCATCATAATAATCTGATGTTTGCTATGTCTGCAGACGTCAGATTATTATAATTATATACTGCGCGTTTTTCCTGCGTGTCTTATTTCACTCCCATGTGTACTTTAAGATCGTCACTGTCCTCCATACATGCAGTGGATCTTTCATGTTTAACTTCATGTTAATTTAGGTTTAATCTGCTATCCCTACCTGGACGATTACACCACACTTTGTGTAAATCAGTGCAACGATCCTTCACTTGTGCCTAACATAAGGTGACCTGCTGTAGTCTTTTATTAGTGCGTTTATAGGCTCTATATAGCTTGTCCCTGTTGGCCTGGTGGACCTCTGACCATGCTATTAATATTACTAGCTATAGCTCATACTCGGGACACTGTACATAGCATTATTACACACAACCACACACCTTTGTTCTATTTCCAGGGGGTTAGACAAGGACAGAGTCCCCTGTGTTGTCCTTACCAAAGACCTCTGCTGTACACAGGCACTCGCTGGCCCCTGGCAACACGCACACACATAGACACACACAGACCCCTGCCAAACTCTTGCTGGGTGAATGATGATGGGGTGACGAGGGAAAGAGTGGGGCAAGTGAGATAAGGGGAAAAGGAAAGGAGATGGAGAGAGGGGGGAAAAGGACAGAAGAGGGGAGATAGGGAGGAGAGACATGGGGGACGGCTCAGGGGTCAACAGCACTCTTGTCGCCATTAATGAGCCTAAAGCCAGGAAGACAGACACAGAGAGAGTTTAGATCCCGCCCTGTAAACTGCCTATTAACTAGGGAGAGAGAAAAAAACAGCAGAGACCATACTGTGGTTCGAAAGTATGCAGCACTGGGAAGAACATGTTACCAACTTCACCACAGCTACAGTGAACCCATCCACCCCCCGACCACACACACACACACACACACACACACACACACACACACACACACACACACACACGCAATCACAAATCGTAAAACAACTATTCCACTTCTGTTTGTCGTTTGCCTTTTTTTCCTGACTCCTCACTTACAAGTACTTTGTCTGCAGACTTAAGGCTGCAGCATCTGCTTTCAATTTGTAAATACTTGTATTTAGAATGTGTATTTCAATGTCACACATAGTGAAAAGTATCTGGCAAGCATACTTTAGAACACATCGATTTTGAAGATCGAACAAAAATTGACGTGGGGTGTAGGTATATTTGTTCTTTTAGGTCTGCTTCTACAGCAGCAGGTTTCGTGTAATTCACAGTGGACGTAGCAGGATCACTATATGCAACGTAATCAGCGCAGTGTGCTTTCTCCTTCCTGAAGAAGCCTGTCCTGAAGTTTTTCCCTCAAACATGTTAGAATAAGATTCACACTGCAGTGGTAAACAGTCGGCTCTCCTATAGAGAAAATAGGGATTCTTAAAAAACTCATTTTACAACTTTTATTACTGTGCCAATGGTACTTTCAGATTCCTGATAGACTCTTGTAACAATTTACATGAAAAAAAAAAAAAGAAAATCCATCTACTGCTTAACAAAAAGACTCTTATTACATTTCTCTTTCCTGTCTAGGTAGTAATTGGCAACAATCTTTGTTTGAATGAAAAAAAGAAACAAGTTCAAAAAGTAGTCATATTTTTCTTGTGCAGCAGACTGAGTAGTTTCTGAAATTACCTTCAGAATAACTACGTTTTGTTAAATAAACTTTAAACTGGGTTTTTCAAAAGTTGCGAGGAGAAAAAAAAAAGTATTTGCTGTTCGGAGAAATGCTTGTTTATAGATTTGGAATGCTAATATATGAGAAGCAGCAGTCAGGGTGAGCTACAGCCAACCTCTGAAGCATGGAGAACAGCTCCTTTGCTATGACTTTCCATTGATTTACTCTAAGGAAATTTTTATTCGCAGCTGGTCATTAAGTGCCGGGGGAATGTGCTGCGCTAGGCTCAGGTTTTTTCTATTTGTGCCTGTTTGGGTTGACCAGCATTTGAGTGTGTCGTCTACATAGCTGGCTCAATTTCAGCCACGTGCCGACCCTTTTAAGCTAAATCTGAAAGCAGGCGCATGGATAATTGTTTTTCCCATAGACTGTAAATAAACAACGGACACAGCTCACTCGCTGGATAGCGAAGTCGTGTTGCAAAACGTCAAGCTGAGCGTTTTTGCCACTGAACTGACTAAATCGACGAAGTCCTTAAGAAATGTTTCTTGAGGTCATAGGTCAAGTGAGTTGTAGTATTGTTTTCCCTTTAACTTCTATATTTTTAGGCTTCTTTTTGCAACCCCACGACTGCCCTCTGCTGTCCATTACAACAATTCAGTTTTGAGGAACTTTCAAATTGGATTTACTTCCCCAGAAGCGACATCCATCTTTTATATATAGTCTATTCCCGGTCTTCCAAGAATCAGTTTAAGGTGAGGGAACTTTTTGTTTACTGATGGTGTGTTAAATATGTGCACTAGTCTCCTCCGCACTCTCTGTCACGCTCTTTAGTTCTCTGAGTAACATACTGAGAGTGAAAGAGTCAACCGTCTAATCAACTTAAATTGTGAGCAGATTGTCTTTTTCCAATTTGACTCATTTGCAGAGATGTAAGGGAGCACTAAAAAAATCTCATCACAACGAGAGGACAGGGGAAGGAAGTGAGCAAGTGAGAGACAGTGATTGAGGTAAACTGAAAGGGAGAAAGAGAGAGACAGAGAAAGATGTTGTCAACATGCTCTCCAGAGAGCCTAATGCCTCAAGCATCTCCTCATCCAACAGTGGCATAAACACATCGCTCCAATCCCGCGGAGAACACGCGAGTGTGTGCGTGTGTTTCTGCATGTATATGTTAAACACAGTTCGTGCCTCTTTCCCATGTGAGAACGATAATGTCGAAGCAAGAGTTGTACTACAGAGACGTGCTGGCTGATGCAATGAACAACAAGACTTGCAGAGGCGAAAAGAACGCATTTAATTATGCGGGGTTAGCGTGCCTCTGTCTTTTTTAATAAAGAAAGGGTATGAGATGCGACTGCCAAACTTTGAAACCAGAAGTAAACAACACTCACACACACACACACACACACACACACACACACACACACACACACACACACACACACACACACACCACCCTGGCCTACATCCAGGTATTTGTTGTGACTTGGCGTTGGAAGCGCAGGACAGCAATGGTTGGCCTTTCGGTTTCCCCACTGAGCCAATATCTGCTCTCTAATTGGTTGTTAATGAGTCAGAGTGCGTGTGTGTGTGTGTGTTTTTCAGGGCATATGACAAACAAGCAGAGAGAAAGACAGTGTGTATTCGTGTGACAGTGGAGGGGGGGGTGCAGTGGGGATCTTAAACATCTGTCTAACAGACTGGAACACTTGAATGTTTGACCTGTTTATGCACAAATACACAGACAAAACCTATACACACACATCCTTTGTAGCTAAATGTGCATTTGTATGTGTTATAGTGTGTGTGTGTGTGTGTGGTTGTCTTGCAGAGGCAATACATTCCTTGCCATCACACACACACACACACACACAAAGTGGACTTAGTGCAGACATCTGGCAGAGCAGTCTGCTCTAATGGCAACAGAACTACGAGCATCTGCATCTCACACCCACACACACATGTGCATGCTGTCACATGCACATAAAGACAGAATATTACTGCAGTTGGTGTAACAACTAATCTAATTAGATAAGCACAAGATACCAAAGACTAATTTGTCACAAGTAGTTTTTGTGCCAATGTTCCAAAAACCCTGACAAAACGCTGACGCTCAGCCTTGAGAATTTTTGAATGGTGTATTCTGACAACAACCTAATTTAGGGATTTAGCCATGACACTGCAATATGAAACAGTTATAAAAAAGACACACAAATGAGTTCTCTCTATTCATCTCCCACCAAGGTATTCTTTTGGGGAAGGAGCTGGATTAATTAAGCAGCAACCTTGTGGGCAGACAAAAACTTCAGTTGCTTGAACGGCTACTTGAGGCTAGCTCCAACAGTGAGTCAATCCCCATATAATCTAATGTAAGATAATACTGGTAATCATAATCATATGTATAACTCATATTTCATTCCAACTTTGGTATTATTAAAGCCTAGCTAACATGGCTAGCTTGGCTGTGCTCCAGTTCTTTTGAGTGAAATTCTAGTATTTTACATGCATATTATTTACAGGAGACTGAAGACGCCACTTGAATGAGCGTCAAAATGTTTCTCCCACTGAAAACGCTACATCCGGATGAACAGAATCAACTTTTGGGATTTCCTCACCTGGATGATTGAGCAGGCATCAAGACGTTATTTACTGTAGCACTTTCTAGCCGCTATCCAGCTGTGCGCTCTACCCACAAAGTGTATGGATAGCACATCCTCTCAGCTTTCAGGCCTCTCCTCTGTGGAACTTCTGTGTGTTTATGCAACACTTTGCATTCAATATTTACTTATTGTTAATCTCTCACTCCCACTGTATGTGTTTTATCCTGTCATCCTCCCATCACCATTAATCAGTCGCAGCAGATGGCCGCCCCTCCTTGAGCCTGGTTCTGCTGGAGGTTTCTTCCTGATAAAAGGGAGTTTTTCGTTCCCGCTGTTCCCAAGTGCTTGCTCACAGGGGGTCGTGTGATTGTTGGGGTTTTCCCTGTATTATTTTAGGGTCTTTATCTTACAATATAAAGCGCCTTGAGGAAGCGGTTGTTGGGATTTGGTGCTATATAAATGAAATGAATTCAATTGAACTGTTTGCAGATTTTGCTATAGTAGCCTTTGGGAAGAAATGCCAAGAAATAGAGAGATGTAAGTGAAAATGTAAATATATGTAAATATAGATGCTTCATGGCTTTAAAAATAACTGCCATCCCAAATATTTATTGAAAAGAAAGCTGAATTCACTTGTCTTTTTTTTGTATATACAAGCACTCACAGATGTTTAGTTAAGGGCCACTAAAGGTTTTCTTTCAGGTTCAGCGATTCACTACTGGAAACTAATACAAATTAATACCACTGTAATAGATGTTGCCAGTCTTGGAAAAATAAAAAAGGGAGAACCATTTCTGTTATCTGCCAGATTATTTGCAAAAAGCACTCCAAACTAAACCATGCTGAGTTATCCACTACACACTAACACAGCAGCTGGAGAAAAACACGGAAAAAACTGTTCAAAAAAATGTTAACGTGTAAACGAACTGTTAACTTTAGTTTAACAAATAAAAAAGGCAGATTATTTACATGGCATCCTTGTTATTACATCCAGAACGAGGTGTCAGTGGCTTTTTATGTGGGAAATATAAATAAATAAATTTTAAAAATTAAATATGCTTTCTTTTTTTTTCCCCTCCACTATTCTGTGAGTTCACGGGTGGAGGGAAGACACTTCGACATTTCAGCATCTGTTGTTTTGGCTTGGATGAAATGAGGAGTATTAATGGAGGGATGTAGGGAGAGCCTGGCAGCATGGAGATGTGCTCTGGTGGAACGAAAAGCTGCAGGCGAAAAAGGGAGAGAGAGCGAAACTTCAGCCTCAGAGGTGAGAGTCAGCGGAATAGCTGGGATGCCAAGAGATCAACATTTATTTCACAGCTAGATTTATTCTGCACAGTTTTCTTGCACTCTGCTGGTTCATTGTTCTGCACCCAAACTTGAATCTTGTGCGCGTCTCTTGTCGTTTTGGCCCGATTTCTTTCACCCTCAACGTCTCAACTAAAAACAGTCAAAGGAGTTGAAACATAACTCACATAAAAACACATAACACTTGACTGACCTGCAATGTGTAAACTTGTTGAAGACGTATTTGTCTGTGCATGACACTGCAGCGTGTTTTGCACTCTGTCGCTCACATCAACCCCCAATTTCCCACTTCTTTATTGTATTTTTCCACTCTATTCCCCTTATAAACAGCGTCTGCACAACATGCGCAAGTATGAAAACACCATAGAGTAAATTTGGAATTATCTGAACAGCTCTGGAAATAACCCACTGTCTAACTTCCTAACTAAAGCCATCCCTTCTTCCATTTTTCCACTCCTTGGTGCAGGAATCCACGCATGTAGGATGCCTCATCGAGTTCAGTGTTTATGGCACTCAATGTACTTTAAAACGCCTTGAAACACACTTTTGGGTTAATTAGTTTTAATTGCCGACTTTCAAACGGAGAGGATGAATCACGAATGCGGGTCCTGTTGCTTTAAGTGGTGCCCTGGTGAATTCCAAAACAAGGTGGAGCACATTTGAAATCCCTGTTAGTCTCTGCAATTGTGAAGAACTGATCCCCACTGGGAAACTTTTCTGGGTCATAAATTCATGAAGGTGTGAAGCAAAACAAAACGCACAAAGCAGAGAAATCCCTAGAGGCTGAGGGAAGAGAGGGCTAGGATCCAACACTTGAGTGTCAGTTGGCCATATAGGTTAATGTGCCACAGTGGGACAGCAGCTCGCTTTACCCCAGATAGCCTCTGCCATCAACTGAGCTAATTCCACATGGAAAGTTCCAGTCTGCCATGTCGGGGCTTTTTTTTCTTGGCACAGTAGATTTGTTGACAGCAGTCATACATATTTTCAACACTGCCTGCTGGAAAAATGTCTATTTTCATCTTCACATTAGTGAAATTTGTACTGTAACACAACATGTAATCATGACTTACCTTCATCTACATTAAGATTCAGAATTTTAACTAATACAGTTTTACTGTATTGAACATCAACGCTTAAAGCTATGTCTCTTAGCTGCTTTTGATGTCACAGTCCTGGACGTTTGAATTTCGTTTTTTTAACATTTTCTTTATCGTTTATTCTTTATAGCATTTTGAGTTTTGTCCTAAGCAGGTATCTCCCGGTTGGTTTCCTTATGTTATATTCTCAGGCCTTCTTAGTTTTAGTTTTGCTGTCTAGGATATCTTCACGGTTATAGTCAGGGTTGGGGGTTAATGTAGTCACATTACATTTTTCAGTAATGCATTGCTGTGCTAGATTCAATAATCACTTACAGTTGGGGGTACTTGTTCCCCCCTTTTAGAGTAACTGCTGTAGTTGATACAGTGTTGAATGCCAACATCTTTTTTGAGCTTGCCATCAGCATTTTGTTGCAAAGCTGTATTCCTTCAGAACAGCAGCTTCACTCAACAACTTGAGTGACTAAGTCCACACACCTGAAATGAAATAACATACAGATTGTCTAAAGTCTGAAATCAAAGAGATGCTTTAAGCACTTAAGACGGGGACCACTGGCAGATCATTTCAGCTGCTGCTAATTAGCATAAATTCTGTGGGATGTTTGTATGCTCTGTGCAGGCAGCTGAATTTTCAGTTTCAGGAATGAAATACACCGACTTAATACTTTTGAAACATGACCTTCAGCGCTTGGATCAGTAGGGTACACCTATTCTCTGTATTTGTGAGATAATAATCAATATTTTTGAAAGGTTTTCAGCACAATAATATATTTATATTCTCTCATTTTTAAGCTTGAGACTGGGCAGGTGTACCGAGCTGTGCTGAGGTATATATAGTTTCAGGTTGGATCAGTACTGGCTGGTATCTACTGTAATATTTAAGGATTTTAAGGGCCAGAAAACTTTATTAGGACATCACAGACGTCTAGACTGACACAGATACATGGATACAGAAACACTTTTGGTTTCCAGAACGCATCTGCTACTCTTGGCCTACATTTACCAAATGTAGGCAAACATCACATCTGTGAATTTGCCAAAATGCACTTTCTATGTAACATGAGCCAGATGATGCTCTTTAAGCTATTCTGTCCATCTGAGCACTGCACACTAAAATCTGTGTAATCTGAACTAAAGCCTTCCCTGACAGCCATAATCCAATTATTACAGACCTCTACAGAAATTCACCCAAATATGAGAGGTTGTAAAATACTACGGGGCTGTACGGTGAGAGTGGCAGGCACAGAGTGACACAGAGCAACACAAGCTGAAAATACAGGCATGCAGCTTCAACTCCACGCATTCATGCACACTGCGGTGCAACCAGACTGAAATCAAATGGCATGCTATGTGCAATTTAACAGGATTACAAAATGAATGAAAAAAATGAGTGAACACGATAGTTCGAAAAATCTTTGGATGATGATCTGATAAAACTTCGCAGGGCTGTACAGTGGGGTCATGTTAACAATCTATTAAAATTTGGCTTACATCCACAAAGGTCTTCAAGGTCAACTTAATTATTTATTGGTCAAAAATTGACAAAAAGCCTTAGAACTTAGAAGCTATGATTCTTGGTAAAGATAAAATAAAGTTTAAATAAAGATAAAAAAAATATCACATCACATTTGACCTCTGACCTCCTCTTCAAGATCAATAGAATGATCTTGAGGTTAAAGTGCTAATAATGCTACATGGAGCTATTTAAAACTATGTTTCTTACTCTGACTGACTGTATTGACAACCTATAGACATATAGGGAATAATATATGGAATTTAAATAATAATAATTTAATGGGTTTTCTTTGGGAAAACATATTAAAATTGTGATTAAAGACTGATCATATTCAGGATCAGAGTTTCTCTTCAACTTGAAGCATTGCTGTATTACACTTTATGCTGCATACAATGGGGGCTACATAAGATGCAATAATGCATTTGGGAAAAGTGACTGTTTCAGTCCTTAGCTGTGTACTAACTCTGCCCTAGTGTATATATGTAAATTAATTTTATATATCTAGTATAAACATACTACGATTTGAACAAACCCAGAAAACAGATGCATTTGGGCCTAATTTGGGATCCGGCTGGCATTTATGCCTCAGATACGGCACTGGCAATTACTGTTCAGACCAGATGTGGCCCAAATGTTATGAGCCGGGGCTTGACACGGGTTACAGCAGGTGTTGAGTGGGCCTCATGTGACCGACAAGTCATAGGATGGCGTTGACACGAGTAGCCCCAAATGTTGGGTGTGTCAAAAGAGGCCCGGATGTCGCATCATAGCCTCATCCTGATATCTACCACTCAAAGCTAAACGTGACACACAGAAAACTGCAGATGTCAGCCGCATTTGAGTGAAAGAAGTTGACTCATTATTGACTATAAAGTTTGTGCTGTTCAACAGTTCTTATTAGTTCCCATGTTGTCGTGCAACCTTTTTTTCTTCAACACATTGTTCCAGTGAAAAATTAAACATATCTCTAAGACATGTTGGTAGTGAAATGTTTAAGATACATAAAGTAAAAACTGAATCGCTGCAGGCAAAATGGATTTCAGACCTGTGTATGCGTATCCATATCCAGACTGAAAAAAAGAGGACGCCAAGGGACGTCTTTAAGTTTTATCTCGCCTTGGAGAGCCTGCTGAGTAGCTGGCAGGAGAACCCAAATGAAGCTGGGACAAACCTGCACATTTGCTGTAAACCTGCACATGCATGAATATACCCCTTCCATTTCCACGTACAGTATATGAATAATTGAAGGAACAAATATGCATTAATTAATGAATACGGCGGCGCTAACATACATGCGTGCACAGATGTCTGTGATAAACCCGTGCAAACACGAGAAAGCATAAACGCCCATCAATAAATAATTACACTCTTCATTAGATGCTGCAGGTCAGCATTTTGTGAATGTGCTGCATTGATTTGTGGCCTGGACGACCACCAGAGGCTCGTAGTGAAAGGGGGAGGAAGCTGTTGACTTTTTGACCCAGTTAAATAGCTAATAGGAGAATTGTTTTTCTTCTATTTGGTGAAGTTACACCAGCTCCAGACTTTTTTTTTTCAGCCTAATAGAGAAGGACTATTCATTTTAAAAAGTGATTCTTAAACTGCGCTCTCGCTGTTGATATTTCTGTTCAGCGTCAACTCGGAAATCTGCTGCTGAGTTTCTGAGAAAAAGGTCACTTCAGATCCAACTCAAACAGCTTTAAGGCTAAGCAGTCACAAGCTCCAAACACTCCAAATCCGTAACAAGCTCACACTCTCATGAGTGCCACTGCAGCCATTAATCCACTTTGTCATGTGGTACACTTAACAATGAACACCACTGTGCATTAAGTTTAGTTAACGGGCACCATTCCATTCATACTGGATCGGAGAATTTCCCTGTTTTGAATTAATATAAATTAGGAGATTTCAATATGAAGAGGGGGGCTTATGTGACTCACCCTGGAGCAGAAAATATCACGACACAAAAACATATGGGGAAGTGTTACGGCTGAATTCATTAAAATGCCTCGAGGTATCTAACATTTCGCTGTGTCATGCATCAAAACGTCTTTAAAAGGCAGGAGAGAAAAGTGCACCTCATCAAAAAGTACTTCCCCCCCAATGGGCTGTATTCTAGACAGCATCTGACAGCAATTCACCCCTATGCCGCATGTATTTATCACAGCGCTGTAAAAGAATCTCTTTCCAAGTCACTTAGTCTCCAGCAGAGTCATAAAAAACTTGAGTTTTTTAATACAAAGGGGAAGTTCCCGCTCTAGCCTCAGATAACACAGCCTGCTTTCAGTGCTATCACCTGCTCTTCTAGAAACAGTGTCAACAGTAGCAAAATAAGGCAAGGCAATGTACAGATCATAGGTTGAGTGCCTCTTTTTTGGGGGAGAACACATTTATGCCCCATTACTTTGGAACAGCTCATAATGCAGAACTATATTACTGTATTTCATTTATTCACTTGTAGCGCAGACAATAGTGAACCACCTACAGTTGAAACCGTGATAGATCATGAATCTGAATAATTTATCCATCATCAATCTTAAGTTTCTTAAGTGTAGTAGTTTCTGGCAAAAGCTGGGGTGCCACTCAGAATGAAAGTCAGACTTTTTTTTCTTCCCTACCCATCCAACAAACAAATTGACTCTTAGTCCAATCCCTTGAAAGCAGGAAGTCCACAGTAAACATAAGACATCAAGGAAAACACAAGAAAAATGAAATTCTGTGCTGTTTCTAACTGCAATCAACTATCACACACATTGCTCCTTTTCCACTCAGCGGTCACAAAGCCAAATGTTCAGCCTCTCCAGCTATGCTACAATAGTCCTACAACAGTTACAACAGCTCCCAATGAAAAGCATCTGACGAGTTACATTTGGACAAATTTGGTCCTTTGACTTTTCTTTGTAGTGGTTGCTATCACTATGAGACTTTGTCTAAGCTTTCTGGGGTGGTTGTACACAGCAAATAACAAAAGTGTTAAATGTTTTGGTGTTAGTGGTCTTCTTGCAAAAGTAGAGTTAATTTTACTCTAAGTAGAGTCACATTCTTTTAATGTAACTCTGAGGTGTAAAATGATAGTAGTTAAAATCGAGTGTTAAAAACGAGTGTTTCTATGTCAAATCTGGAGGTGTTACAATGGAAACATTAAATCTTGACCTCTTAACTGAACTCCTAGAGGGTCTATGACACTAATAGAGTAAATTCACAGACTCCGCCCCCAGCACCATAGGCTCCAATCAAAGCTGAAGTGAAGCCGTTTCAGAACATTTTGCTCTACATATTTGAGTTGTTTGCCATGCTTGGTAAGTCATTTTTTCAAAGATTGTTTCAATTATTATTATTAGCTTTTACGTCTGTGGCTCTTTGGAGTTGAGACAAAGCTGTGTGAAAGGCATTAGCCATGTTGCTCGGTGATATTATTCTGTTTTAGCTAGCTGAAAGGTATTGTTTGCGGGCAAATACCACAGCCTTGAAAAAAAGCTTGCATGTGAATTTTCAGTCAAATTTTTTGGTCCAATACACAAAAACAATGTCTAGAATGTGAAATGTTGGTTATAATGGTGCTACTTGAAGCCTGAAAATGATCTCCCATAAAAAAAAAAAATGAGCAAACAGCAGTAGCAGATGTCCTGACTGGGTTTTATGTTAGCATTAAGATCCCTCCAGAGTTTTGTGCAGTAAAATTCCCGCTTTTTAGAATGAATTAGAAGATAACTCTTACGTAGTTAAACTAAAATACTCTTTGAGAGTTAATATATAAACTCTTAACACCAAGTGTTAAATTATCAACTCCAGACAGATTTGGTGTTTAACACTAAATCAGAGTTAACGTACCAACTCTCCAAAAAGAGTTAAATTAACACTCTCTGGTGTGGACCCATATAGACACTTTAATAGTGTTGAAATCAAATCCGACAGTGTTAATTTGGACATGCTGGATTTGCTGTGTAGTTCAGGTGGTAGAGCAGGTCATATATCAATTGGGAGGTTGGTGGTTCAATCCCTGGCTGCGTCAGTCTGCATGCTGAACTTCAAGTTACTGTCCAATGTATCCGGTGTGAGTGTTAGATAGAAAACATATAGAACGAAAGTGCTGGTGAAAATGAATAAGGCATGCAGGCAGGATATAGGCGAATGCCAGTCTATGCACCTTGACATGTTCAGTCCTGAACATGTCAAGGCGAAAGACACTTGGACAGATTTGGCTGACAACAATTGAAAGGTAGATTATAACAAAATTTTAGTTTTAAGTACCTCTAAAATTTAGCTAATACAACTCTACAGCTAGTGTTATGAGTATTTCTCACCACTGTAAACTCCCATTTGAAAGCTCCCTGAAAACCTAAGTAATAAACACGATTGTAAAAAACACTGAGTATCTTTATGTGTCTTGTTTTGTGCTTTGAGCATTTTGGTTGAGTCTAGCTAGTCTCGTAGCTCTTCAACAGACTGCTGTTTAGTAGCATACTCTCTCTATGGTGCGTAGCTTGGAGCCAGTTAGATAATTAGCTTAAACTAGCTGGAGGCTAATTGATAAGAAAACAGTTGTGTCACAATACATTATTAATTTTAATTACTAAGGTTATTTAATTCTGCCTCATTCATCCAAAATAAACTAACGGGAATAAAATTCTGATTGCTGTATGTATTACAGATTGCTACTTAGCTCTTTAGCTTTAACTCACTATTAACAATGCACAGAAGGGAATTTTTAGCTTAGTGAAGCTTTCTTTTTCAGCTAAATGCCTTCTTTGGGACTCATAGAAGTAATCTCTTTTCACGTATGTACACAGAATTCCAGGCTTTTCTAATAACATTCAGATAATGTCATCACCTAATTGTTCAACCAGGACCAAATCAAAATGTTCCAAGTAAAAGAAAACCTTATTTGCTTAAAATGAATAGAACTTCTACCACTGTTAGAGTTCCCACTTCACCCCTACTGCATTGTGCTTGCGCTGATAATTGTATATTTTACTTTAAGATAAATGATCAAGCTTCTTCATCAAATATTAAGAAAATGGTCATATAAGTACAGCCATTGAAGCCTTCAAATTCCCCACCCAGCAGGCCCAAAGAGTAATGCAATGTAGATGAGACCCATCACTAATGAGACTAAAGACACAATGGCAAGATCAGGAAAGAATGAAGTCGTGAATGGACACAAATACATATGCACGCACTTAGTCACCAGTCGCCTGGAAGACAGAATACAAAATGCCACAGAAATAGACTATAATCCTGGCCAGCAGTGATCAACACTGATAAATATTAATAAACACTATTATGCTCACAGAAAAATAGAGACAGAGCAAGCAAGAGAGGGAGAAAAGATAGAGGCAGAGTCAGTCAGAGAGAGGGAGCAGTAACAATAGAGGAGTCTTCTTGCTCTCTGCAGGCAATTTTCCCACTGACGTCCACCTTGTTTTGTGCAAACAGTGCGGACTCACATGCACGAACACTTGCACGCTCTTATTATCAGGCCATTTTCCTCTGTTTGTTTTCACCGTTGTTTTGTCCTGCTTCTTTGGAGGCCAGGATAAGAGGTGGGCACACACACACACATATGAGAAGTATACAAAGTGGGGAAGAGGCAGAAAAAATGGAGATAAAGTGAGCCTTAAACACACACACATACATACACACAGAGGATAGTATCTCTCCCATTCTCTGCCTGAATCAGTCTCATTAGTCATGCTAAGGCTGTAGTGTTGCTGGGTCGGGCTGCTCGCAGAGCTGTGGAGCTGGACTCCAGCCCACAGCCAGAGAAGGTCACCCACCACTCAGTTTAACTCCCACAGGACCAACGCTGGCCTCTTCCTGATAATAAGCGGACATCACGATGCACGGGGAGAGACCTGCAATCCCAGACACACCTAATCTGGTGTAGAGCTCTGGGAGAAGATGACCCACACAAATCAAATCTTTTTACTCTTATAATGTTGCATGATTTAAAGTTTAAAATAATTCTTGTGCATTTCTTATACCAGGCCGTGCTCGACCTGCTCTCTGAAAACAGTCATCTGAATTCCCTTCCTTTTACATTTAAGCAATGTTCTGATTGGAGTTGACCTTATCATAATTATCCATTCTCACTAACGTACAGATCCAATGGTGGCCCAATGGATCAATGGAAGCCTGACCTTTCAGCGTATAGGGATTACTTGCACATAAGCTGATCTCATTATTTGAAACTCTTATTAAAAGTCAAAGTATAACAGAAAATCACAGTAGGTCCCCTTTAAAAAAAACTGGGTGAATACAGCATTAGCCATAGAACATAAAAATATTTTTATTGAAAAATATTAATTTCATAGAAAGAGAAAAAGTTCTAAATGGCCCTTTAAAACACATGTTTGGATGACACCCTTTTAAAGGACATGCCAAAATCATCACTGCTACTGCCAGCAGCTTTTGGAAGCCACATAATTATTTAAATAGTGGATGGTGTGTAGTCAAGGGGGTTTTAGCTGATTGTAACATAAATATACCGATGCTATCTGAAAGCTTCGACTTTTAGTGAGCCAGTCTGGTGGAAAAATCGACACCATGAGGACAAAGGAGCACAAACTCAGCTAAAAAACAGTGATTGAAAAGCTCAGGTCAGCGCAGTGATAGAAGGACACTTCCAAGTAAGTGAACATGCCATAGAGTCCAGTTAAAGGAATCATCATAAAAACCGAAAGAGTTTGGCGCTGCTGTAAATCTGTCTTTGGAACTGGCCGGCTGATCGTCCAAGAAGAAGAGTAAAAATAGATCTGCCAACAAAGAGACCGGCATTAACTACATTCTGATAAATGTGGGTGTGTTAAGCCCTTTTGTACTTCTATACTGACCGCATTTTGATGTCATCACACCTACAAGGCAAAGATGAAAGGTATACGCACTGTAGCTTCAAATGAATGGGAGTAAACATTTTGAGTCCAGCTCATTCAGAGAGGTTAACATTGATTGTACAGTTTTTCACCTTTGCTGACAGCCTGTGAGCATCACCTGACACCTGTTTTATTTCCTCACATCACACTTCCCTGCTTCAACTACTATGAAGTCTCTTTTTATATCATTTCTAAGCAATTGTAAGAATTGGGATAACATTCACTGTTACTGTTCTGGGCAGAGTTAAGAAACCTTTGTCCATCTGTCTCTCCATTGTTGTGTTTATCTCTCACTTTCCCTATCACTGTTTTCCTAACTATGTTCCCTGATACTATATGTTCATTCTACCGTTACTGACCCCGGGCAAGCAGGCAAGCAAACTGAGCAAACAAATCTCTCTGAAATGTGGCAGGACGTTTGAGTACAAACACAGGACAGAAATTCCCTCCAGTTGGTCCTGTTGCTCTCTTAGCTTAAAGATTTCATGATCTACCTGTGCACACTATACTCTGTGCTTTAATGGAAGTCCCAAATCTCTCAACTCACTGGATAAATTACATCATACAGACTCTGAAAAACAAACATCATACCGATGATTACCCAAACTTTTATATTACACCACCTAAGCTGCCAGAGGAAATTTGGAAGTTTTAGAGTGTGAGGTTGGGCACATATAAAACTGTGACCTGTTTTTTTGTTTTTTTGTTACAATAACCCAAAAAGTGCTTAATAGAAAGATTTCGCGTCAGACAAAGTGATTAACTTTGATAGAGTTCAGGTAGAGATTACTGTTCGAATAACCTGACCTTGTCTCTTCAAATGAGCCTGTGCTGATAGTTTCCACATGACACTCACGCAAAAGCAACGAGCTGTCACCGCTCCCATCAGGAAACTATGAACATGCCTGTACAAGATGATGAATTTCTCACAGCGCTATCCCAGAGCGAGCTCCACCAACACAACCTTGATCGATAGCGGGGAGAACGACAGATGGCCATAAAGGACGATCGTGTGACTGTATGCTCATTAGCATAATCGCGCACCTATACAGTAAACTCACAATGGCCTTGTGAGTTTACTGTATAGGTGCGCAGTTTGCACACCACCAGCGGGCTTGTGACAGAGATGTTGTTTCTGTCTTGCATCAAGCTGTGACACTTTAAAGAAGAAAAGTCAATGAGCAATTATAACATGCTCAACATAACAGGGATATTTGAAAATCTGTATTGTGCTCAAGTAAAGGGAAATTCTTTCATATCACAAGCGTGTACATTTTACCCAACATGAGTGCGAGGGTCTAGACCAAAAAACATAATAATGCAGAAACGTGGCTGCACAAACCCAAATTTCTGCAGGTCTAGTTTATGTTTTTATTATAGTCAGATATTAACTGGCTAAAATTGGCTGTTTGAAGCATGTATCCCTTGTAGCACCATATAAAAACAGTCTACCCATCTTTATTTCATGATAATAACATCTAATGTATCGCTACAAAAGCTGACTTACACATCGTATCTTATAACGTCACCAAGTAGTTAAGCAACCACCAAGAAATGGCTGAAATGAACCATTCTTAGCATTTGTGGACCTCATTTTCGTTTAATGGTCAACAGCTCAAACAGACATGTACTAGCATAAATAAAGCACAATATGGTAGTGCAATGCTAAAATTGCTAATAATATTATTAGAATCAACACATTAATTTAACATTGTGCAGCATATTTAAGTAACCTTTCTTCTCTGGGTGCAAAGTGGCACATTAATCAGCTGCCTCTGTCAACAACTGAATGCTCAATACAGCAGGCTTACATGTTTACTGTAACAATGCTGCAAAAGTAATGCTTCGCATATATAATATTGACCATGTTAGCAATTACAGTTTAACATGTTTAGCAAGCTTACACTTATTAATTAGCCATTCTCAAAAAGCACAGAAAATACTTATGGGACTGCCAACAGTTTTGCAGTGCTAATGATTGCCACCTATAATGTGCACTATGTCAAAAGTCGCAGAATAACATGTTTAGCTAATACCTGCTAATTAACCTTTCCCAAAAATTACAGATAGGGCTGATGGGAATGCAGTCTGCGTTAATCTGAATATGGGACTGAATAAGAATTCAACAGGGCGTTTATGAAGGTTTTCTTCCAATTCTAAATGAATATATTTATTTATTTATTTTATCTGCTTACAGTAAGATCAGAGGATCACTGAAGACTATATTCTTGAATGACCACAAATGTTTGCACATTTTTTGGCAATGCATCCAGCAGTTTTTCCATAATTGGACTGACTGACTGACACATCTAGAGCTGCTAGTGTACCTAAAAAGATCTGCTAGTTAGCTTTCTACGTCTTCTGCCTTCCTTTATCTCTAACATTTTTTAATTAATTCCTGTCCTCTACGACCAGGCTTCGGTCACACTTTTCTTCACACCTTCTCTTCTGTCTTTGCTACCTCCCTTTTTGTCTTCCTTCCTAGCAGTCCATGCCCCCACCTTCCATAAAACCCACCACTCCGACTTTCTGTCATTCTTCATCACTCTCCTCCCCTTTATCGCTGCATCGTCTGTTCTATCCGCATTGTATTTTCAGATCACATCCAGACTCTGGCTTTACACACTAAGTCACTCTATACCTCATCACTCAGAGGAAAGTCAAGGAGAGGGCAGAAAGAGATGGTGAAAGAGCAAAGGCTTGAGAAAAAGGGGAATGAGACAGAAGAAGCTAAAGGCAACCAAAAGAAACAAGATTGCAAAAAAAAAAGGGGAAAGTGGGGGGGTTACAGGTCAAAAATTAAAGACAAAGAAAAAAGGTCAAGAAGAAGAGTTGCGGAGCAGAATAAGAAAGAAGAAGATAAAAGAAGAAGCAGAGGGAGAGCGGGGTTAGCAAATGAAAGAAGCCCTTATGCTAATGATGGGACTAGAGTGAAGACGTAGGAGCGAAAGAGAAGATGGAATAGCAGAGAGGGGAAGAGGAAATGGAGACAGAGAGGTGGAGAGTAGTTCAGAGATTTATGGCAGGGTGTTATGGAGCACCGACTAAATAACAGAAGGTGAGACCAGGTGAATTATTCATGAGGATACTGGGCTGTGAGTGTGTGTGACATGTGGGTGACAGGAGCAGGTGAAGCACACACACACTTACACACACTTGTGTCTCTAAGACACCCTTAGGCCAGCTCATCTATGAGTATGAGCAAAGACAAGCCATCCACTACCTGTAGATGAAATTATTAGAAAAAAACAACAACACAAAATCTTAGCAAGACAGCTGTTGTGTGCTCAGACTAAAGAAATATGGGGACATTTTAACAAAATTAAAAACTAATTTGGGATGCATGAAAGTTTTGATCCCTCTAGCTCATGCCCGTGTTGGTACTTCTCTCGGCACTTGACAACCAGAAGTCAATTTATTCTAATTTAGGTATTTTAGTTCCACATCTGGTACCTTCACATGGATCATTAGACACTTTATGGAAGTTTGGCTACTGTGCTGCAGGTAGACTGGATGTTCTGCTTTAGAACAAACAGCTTCTTTCTTAAAAAGATCATGTAAACACATTCTCCCACTATGTTAAAATGCTGTTCTTATAATAACATTTATTCCATGTGGCACAAAATGTGGAATTGCGCCTACACTTTGATTGCCCTAACCAAAATGGAAAACATCACTTTGCCATGTCTGAGGATATGCTGACATTCTTTTTTTACCCACTAAGTAGATATCTGGTTCTCACTAAGAAGAGGAGAGGAGTATGGATCTCCCTTTTTCTGGAAAAGCAGTAACCTGGCCCCTTTGACATGATACTGAGACTTTAAATACTACGATAACAAGAATCCAAAAGCACTTATAATAACTATAGATGCATAATGAGTTGTTAAGTTAAAGACTCTATTTACTCACATGGCTTACAGTGGTTTACCTCACTGCCTACCTCTCTCACGCCCACTAAAGGTGTGTTTTCAGGTTGTTGGCTCTACCAACTTTTCCAAGTAGATGCCTCACTATGATCATGTGTTGATGATGAAAAACCTCTAATTAATCTATTAAAATTGCTTCAATGACTGGACAGAACCTTCTCAGACACGGCTGGTATTGGCACAACCTGAATCTGTGATCACTTCAGTGCTTTGGGAAAGGTGCGAGGTAATGAAAGGCTATCAACAAATAAAAGCTGTAACCAAGCTTCACAAAAACAATAAAAAAGACATAATTTTTCCTTTTCCGGGGTTAAAAAATGCTAAATTCAAGGTTGCACAATCATAGGAGGAAACAATCCACACAGGTACGGATGATCACAAGGAAAGAAAACACTTCTGGGAGTTACTGTCTCAAACACTCACCGAGTTGATGCAGGCCAGCTCCTTGTTGAGCAGCCAGGGCAGGGAGAGTTTCCCCTCTCCTCTGTAGCACGACTGAATCCTCTCTTTAATCTTCTCCTTTATCTGCCTCATTGTGAACAGGCACAAAGCTGACTCCTTCGGCGGCTTGGCTCTGTTCTTCTGACCCTGCGCAAACACAGTAAATAGAACCTCCTCGTGCTCCTGAATACCAAGCGAACGTGACAACCGGCTCCCCGGCCGGGCTAAATAAGCATCCTGAACCAGGCGGTACTCCACTCCGTCCTTGGTGCAGCCAATAGGGAACTCAACGTAGGAGTAGAACTTGGGATCGTCAACACACAGGCGGACGATCTTAGAGGTGAAGAACTGCTCGCTGGCCGCATCTGGGGAAGTGAGCTGGGTGTCGAGCTGTAAGGTGAGGTAGTACACAAACTGCTCGCTGTTGAAGCCGTAGATGTAGTAAATGTCGAACGCGGGGAACTTTGAGAGCGTGTCTGAGGGAATCTTGAGCTGGGAAGAGACAAACTCATCCTGGTACACGAAGCTGAACATGTCAGCGTTTTCCTCGTTGGACATCAGCTTGCGGCTAGACAGCGTGGGGAAGTACTCAGACTTGCCATCGATAGGAGTGCCGACAAAGAGCTTCCCTCCGCCTCCAAAAATATCCGGGGAAATCACGACGCCCGACATGGTGCCCGCCTCAGCCACACTGGATAGATAATGCTCTTTGCGATGGTGGGGTTCGCCCAGCTTGAACAAATCATCCAGACGCAGGAACTGGCATATTCCCTGGGAAGTACTTCCACATGCAATCAAGCGGTTGTGGGCAGCATCGAGCAGAAGGAGTTTATTGACATTAGAGGTCTGCACCAGCTCGTGGGGGCAGGACTGTACACCAGGTGGAGGGTAACAGCGAGGGTTGTCTGTGACAGGGCCGGTGACGTGGCTTCGTAGCTTGGTGAGGTTGCTGGAGAGCTTATAGATCCAGTTGACGGCACCCAAGTAGACCTCGCCGGTTTTGTTGTTGACCACCAAATGTGTCAGGCCTCCTTCAGGAGGGGAGAAGGAGAGAAAGGGGGATGCGGAAGGAGTAGTAGAGGTAGAAGCGATGGAGAGAGGAAGTACAAGGAAGAGGATGGGGAGGATGAGAAGGGGAGGGTTAAGGTGGGAAGACATGGTGGTGAAGAGGGGAGGGGGGTGTGAATGTGTAATCCTTTACAGGGTCAGTCAACGCCTTAGAGGAGCGCGGGGTGCAAAAGATGCAAAAGAGGAGTTTCCGAGCAACTGGCTTCCCTCGTCCTTTATTCCTCCTGTCTCTGCTGTCGTTTCTATAACCTCATCCCCTGATCCTCAGCTTTGTCTGCCACCAGCCCTGCAAAAAAAGGAAAAACAACGAAAACTGTCAATATATAGTTGTACACTTCCAGAGAACTGCCAACAATTATTCATTTGAATACATCAAAATGACAAGCCACTAAATATTACTCTGACTCAGACTCTGAGGACCAGATGCTGAAAGCAGAAACCAAAAAAAGAAAAAATACAAATGAGGGCACTATCGGCTTTGTTTTATTGACTTCTCGACTCTTGGCTCGCACCACTCGGTGGAGTGCATCTTTTAAAAGAAGACAGGGGCTGAGCATTGCTCTTCTGCTTATTGATTGTCTGGAGGTATTAAAGGATTCAGCGGACAGGGTGCACTTTCACACACATAAATACACAAACACCTCAAAACCTGTAGATGTGCTCATAAGCAGACATATAGAAGAGGTAGCTTGCTATACGTATACAAAAAAACCTAAACTAAAACACACACATACCCAGGGCCAACCACTGATGTGTGATAGCAGGTAAACACCCATAAATTACAAGCAGAGCTGCATGAGAGTCCTAAAGTATATTTACTACAGGGAAACAGAGCAGAGAAATACAGGCAGCCTGCCTTCTGAAAAAGAAAGGCAGAGGGAGGAACTGGTCAAAGCAGATAAAGCAGAAGAGACGATGAGAGGGAGAGAAGTGAAAGCTATTTGGCTTCATACCAGTGGAAGTGGAGATGACTGGAAAGATTGCTATAAATGAAAACTAGGGAAAATAGTAAGGAAAGAGAAAAGCGGATGGACCATTCATCTATATTCCATTACTTTCATTTTATATTCACTTTTATGGTTTAGGGTCATGGGAAGCTTGAGATTATCCCAAAATGCACTTTGCACTGGAGCCTACCAAGGTGACACTGGACAGGGCCAGAGACACAGCACATCCTGGACAGGGCGCGCCTGCAAGCTGCACCACATCAACCAAGTCAATTTCATGAAGGTGAAATTGACTTGGTTGATTTGAAGATGAAGCATTTTTCTAACCAAAAAGATTTTGGCATATAAGCGCTAATTCATTTGGCTATAGGCAACCTCTTTTTGCTATGTGAATAAAAAGCCTTTTATTTGGGCAAAAAAGTATCCATGTCTACAAGTTAACAAACCCTGAAGCCACTATTTTAGAGCTTTCCTCTTCCTCTCTGTGTAACTTCACTGGAAATGATTGGTGCAGTTCAAGAAGGGATACGCTTGTAGTGCTTGACGGCACTGCAGAGTCAGCTTACTGCCAGTTTTGTCATAGTGGTCAAACGGGATGCTGTAAAAAAAATCCATGTTGCCCCAGCAACACTGTGCTCATACAAAATATAAGTGACATATCAAAACCCTGCAAAAAGCACAGAAGTGATAGGAAAAGTGACAATTCATGGCCGCACAAAGTACAAGCAAACTGCAAAATGAAACAACAGCAGAAGTTTTAAAAAAAATTGCGAAGTTCTTCAACTGGTCAACTGAGGTTTGTTCCAAAAGGAGAAGTTTAAACGTTCTACCAAAAACAAACAAACAAACAAAACAACTTCAAAGCAAACCCCAACATGGTTTCAGCCTGCTAGAAAAATCAATTTGGTCTCTATAGATATTTTCCCTATTCATTCAAATTGTAGGAGATTAAATTTTAATGTAATTGATCAGTTTAAAATTGATCAAGGTAGCTCAAAATGTTTTGAGTTCTGATAAAACTTTGTGGCGGTCATGGGGTCATGCTAACAAACCATTAAAATTTGCCTTACATCCAAGAAAGTTCTTTAAGGTCAACTTAATAAGTTGAAATTTGAGTCGCGTGTATTTCACAACACATCCATTATTTTTATTACTACTTTTTTGCTAGCTATCTTATTAAAATCACAGTGAATCACACGGTTGCTTTGCTAACCACACTAGCTAGCTAATGCTAGCATTAGCAGGTAACTGAGCACAACCCCTCCAAGCAATGTCAGAGAAAACCCAAGATGAGGCCAGTTTAGATCCCAAGCTTGGAGCATTATAAGTGTAGCCCTCAAACCAATGAGGGGTATGGATATGGATATGCAATGTCTGTCAGACTAACCAGCACAAAAACAAAATAGCGGTTCAAAGGCTAACCACATACAGTACTGTTCAATTTTCTTTTCATTAGTTCATGCAGAGAACAAAGCGAAGGCTTGTTTCATAATGGAGTTTGGACAGCAAACTATTCTCGTCTCCTGTTTCTGCCGCTGTTCCTTATTTCTCCCTTTCATTACATTCCTCTCCCTCTCTCTCTCTTCTCTCAGACACTTCTTGTCAATAGTGTCTTTCATCTCCTGCCCAGCCATGATTACAGTGGCCCAGATGACGATGCTGTTGCCTGTCCCATCAGGACAATAAACCCACTGTTAGCATCCTGGACACATAAAAAAAATGTGAACATATAACACACACATACAGTACGCGGTCAAAAGCATTTCTAAACCCTATCACAGACCTCATTGACTTCATCGTGCCGCATACCCTCACACATGTAAACTTAAGTGACATAAAACGAACCTTCCCACATGCAGACAGGCACCGCGCGTGCACTTTATCATAATACACAAACACTTTAAGAGAAAGGAGAAGACTTGCATGCTATACTAAATGACAACATAAGAATGTGCGGTTATTGTTGAACATTTTTGTCTCACCTTCTCTGATGTACTTTACACATTCTATTAATAAGTGAAAACCACACAGCACATGTGAACTATGTGGCCGTATTGCTTCAATAGCCAGCGGAGCTGAGTGCTGATGATTACAGGCGCTGTTTGACTAAACTGGGACAAAAAGATGAGAGGAAAGAGGAACGCATGAACTGAAAAACACAAGGTAGTGATTTGAAAGTATTTTCTTTTATGTTGGAATTAGATCAAAAGAAGAAAATAGCAGTTATTAAGAGGTAAGTTTGCTAGAAATGTGAATATGGATTCACAAATGATAAAAGAAAAATGCGACAGAGTAAACTGATGTGAAACCAATTTTTCTTCCTTTGTTGCCTCCCAATTCATGTCTCTGTCACTCTTTTATATGGCTATTGTATTTTGTGAATGTTTATTTTTCACAAATTTTACAATTTCGATTTTTGCACTTATTTTATAGATTTAAGCTGCACATGTCTGTTTACATGTCTGACTGAAATGTTTGCCAGCATTTCCGTCAGGTTGAGGTCTGAACTTTGACCTAGCCATTGCAGCACCATGTTTCTTTTCTTTTTTAGCCATTATGTTGTAGATTTGCTGATGTGCTTAGAACCATTGTCCTGTTGGCTAGGGTAGGGCAATATGACCCAAAATATTTATCATGATACATATTTGAAAATTTGCGATAAAGATATAACTGGCACGAGACAAAATACTTTACAACTCCACAACTCTATTAGTGCAAAAAACCCATCAATTTATTTTCACTTAAACAAGCAGCTGTTCTTACAGGGAGGACTTGTTGGTTCTGCTTTCTGCCACGACGTGGCATGTTCTACAAAAAATTGTGTTTTGGTGATGGACGAAAACCAAACCAGTTCCACACCACTGAAGTTGCGCAATTTTCACAAACCAATTCTGGTTCATCTGTTTCATTCAACAATCTGCTTTCGCCCTTCTCATTCTCCGTCGCTGCCATGCTTTTTCCGCCATGTGCGTATGAGCGTTTGAAAACACAAACACTGCGCCTGCGCGTTTTACCCATATTCTATCGCGATATTTAATTTTCTTATCATTGCTTAAAATTGTACCGGTATTACTGTGAAAGGTATAATATGGCCCAGCCCTACCATTGACCCAATTTGGCTGAATTTGGAGCACAGAAGAGTTCATGATTCTGTGGATGGAAAACAAGCCCAAATCATTACACCTCCACCACCGTGCTTAGTAGGTAATAAAGCAGTTAGGCTGATATGCTGCATTTGGTTTTCACCAAACAGAGTTCAGTGCGTTAAGGCCAAACATCTCCACTTTAGTAGCACCCAATCAAAGGACATTGTTCCAGAAGTGGTGGTTTGTTCACATGTAACGTTGCAAACCTAAGCTATGTTACTGTGTTCTTTTTAGATCTCCTGGTAATGCTGTACAGTAAATTAGTTTTAACATTTAATGTGCTAAAGTGAAGTTGGTAGAGCCTGAGGTGCAGCTCTGGGGCTTTTTTGTATTTTCTCTGAGCATTGCACAGTCTGACCTTGGGGTAAACTTGCTGGGACATCCACACCTGGGGAAATTAAAAGCTTAAGACCAACAAACTTGTACAGAGTGTTTATCGACACTACCTGTGCATCACTGGAGTCTGCTGGCAAAAGGCATTTGCAACTCCATACTAAAGCCCAAGCTTCTAAAGTGACGCAAAATACTATCTGGTGTTCTTGTTGTTCATCATTTAAAGCCACCTCTAATCAGGAAAATATGGCACTTGATATATCACCTGATATATCGCATCATTAATTCTTTGAAGCTGATCAGCATCTCATCTGATAAAGGCCTTCACCTCTAAACGTGTGCACGTTTTTGTGTCAGGGCTATCCCCAAGCCCACCTGCCACGTCAGATGAAGCTGTTGAGGCATTCAGGTCTGCCCCGAGTTGATTTATTGCTGT
Source organism: Astatotilapia calliptera (assembly GCF_964374335.1). NCBI lineage: Eukaryota > Metazoa > Chordata > Actinopteri > Cichliformes > Cichlidae > Astatotilapia > Astatotilapia calliptera. Next base: position 24,204,532 of record NC_137441.1, read on the forward strand.
TGGCACATCGATTGCACACACAGCCACAGACCTAAGCCAAACACTTAAGCAAATTTATACACACCACTTCTTCAGCATGGAGCTCACATTCATGCCTGCCGGCCTCGCTTCGTGCAAGTCTGTTTGTATATGTGTGAGCGTATTCTGCATCTGGTCCATCTTAATTACTTGTCAAACAGTCATCCACACGCGTCGGCTTATATGTGAACTGTACAATACGTACACAAGGCATACATAATGAAACTTTGAAAACCTCAGGCAAAGTATAAACATTTATACAGATACCTTTTCCAATTTAAACACTTTTTTTCTGGACAAAGAGCCATAGAGAAAGAAAACATTGGAGTTGGACTGAGCTGCTTGGAAACTTGACCTACATTTATTACCTTGTTGATTAAAGGACGTGAGCCCAGAGGTTTGGATTTCAACTTATAATCACGTCACCATAATCGGGTTGCTACAGTTTAAATGGGGTTTACGTCTAACTCCAAAAAGTTTCATTCACTTTTACACCTGAAGTTATTTGGAATTTAGCTTTCATAGAGTTCGGAGCTAATCAAGACGTTTAACCTGGAGAACCTGAAGGGGGCCTAATTAGGAGAGACTTTGTTCAACCTAACTCACAAATCATGAGTAGGCAACCACTTCGATGCAGGAGGAGCTGTTTTTCTGACTTGTGGGGGGCACAGACCACAGTGTCTGGGCTAAGTGAAGAGTAGACTTTTCTTGAACAGTTTCTCATGCTAATATTCACATTAACAGATCTCAACTGCTGCTTTAAATTTGACGAATAAGACAACAATTGCTGCAGTAATATTACATAAGTCTGGTGGTTTGCATTGTCAAATATAGAACTTCCTATCCCATGGACACAGTTTTTCTAGTTCCCTTCCCCCATAAATGATGTAACCACAGTAATGTCACCTAATCTTTAGTAAAGTTCCTTTGTGAAACTTTGAGCGAAGGCCTGAGGAGAAATAGTGGAATACAGCATGCTGTTGTTAATCACAGGATAAAACATACCCAGCTGTTTTGTTTCCCTTTGACTTTCAAGGGGGTTTAATTTTCATCTCTGATTGGATGAGACTTGGAAAAAATTGAGGCCACAAACTCAACAGAAAACTGTTTACCATGGTTACACACAAGAGAGCTAATGTGGGAATTTTCCATTGCAATCCTAAGGTGTTGCCCCGTATGGGACAATAGAAATAGAACTTGTTTAAGGTATTTTTTTAAATCTCGTATATACATTTTTTGTGAAAAAGTAAGTCATTTGATGTCAATTTTACACTTCATATATGGAGGCTGAAATTAATGATGAAAGATGCCTCATCCAAATGAGTTGCATTGCTAAGACTTGATGTAATTAATTATTAAACAATAAAATATAATGCGAGCTCCATGCAGCAAATAAAAAGATGCTAGTGATTTCACTCTGAAGTGAAATCAGATTTTATGCCAAAGCGATAGTATTTAATAAAGAAGATTCCTGGTTTAATTCCAAGAGGAGACACAGAGCCAAACTCAGGGATTCATACGGTTGTGTACTCCTAGTTTCAGCCCCAAGACCGGATAAATGTGAGGTTTGTGTCAGGAAGGACAGTTGGCATAAAATCTCTGGCAAATCAAACATGTAGACACATCTGCTGTGGTGACCTCTTGTGAATAAGGGAGCCCCCTTAATAAATACCTGACAGTACTTAAAGTACTGACAATGTGAACGGGTATGTCATATGCAAAAGTCAATGGTAAGCCATCATAAATGAGCACACCAACTGATTTTCTTTTAGATATGTCAAGGTAGACACAATCACCCTATGCTTAGAAAATCTGATGGGATCTTTTAAAGTAAAAAAAAAAAAAAAAAAAAAAAAACTCCACGCTTATTGCAACAGATGGTAGCAAAATTACAGTCACAGTACAGGTCAGGTAAGGACAGCAGAGGAGGAGATGTGAGAAGAGGGATAGGAGACGGACACACTTGTGAACGTGAGGAGATTTCTATTTGGAATCCATTTTCCAAAAGTCGTAATATTGACAAGTACTAATACTGCAGACTGTAGTCGACTCACATCCTCCTTTCCTGGTTTTCAACAGATGGACAGATATAAAGAAAGACCAGTAGGAAGGGAGGGAGTTAGCCATGTATTTCACTGAACAGTATTTATTGGTAATGTTGTTTTCTCTCAACGTGCCACTGCTATATCTGCCAGTAATGATAACTGTGATTGCAGAAATGAAACCAAACATAGGATAAAAAACGGATAAATATCGTGTTTTGTTTCGTATGAAAAAACAAATGGATGATGCCAAAACCAGTACTACTGTATATGTCATGACATCTAAAATATTTAGATCCAGCATTGTATTGGTTGTCATTATAATACAGAATCAAATTGCTGGATTTGCCTCACAGCAAGAAAGTTCTGGATTCGAATCCACCTTTCTGTGTGAAGTTTGCATGTTCTCCCTGTGCTTTTGTGGGTTCTCTTCTTGTAAACTGGACTCAAACAGTCCAAACACCTACATGTTAGAGGAAATGTTGACTCTAAATTAGTCATAGTCGTGAATGGGAACACGAATGGTTCTCTATGTGTTAGCCATATGACAGACTGGTGACCTACCAAGGGTGTACACCGGCTCTCGCTCTATTACAGGTCCACTGTGACCCTGAATTGGATAAGCGGAGAAATTGGGTGGATGGATGGATGGTACTGGGCACTGGCTAATATAAGATAATCTAACTGTTCCAGGACTGCAAAACCTAGATTCATACATGAATTCCCCCAAAAGACGTGTTTGTGTGAGTATAAAGAGAATGTGGGTCAGACTCTGTGTGTGTGTGTGCACATGTGGGCTGCTGCACCATGCAGTGGGGACACAGTGGTTCATTTACAGCCGCATTCCACAACAGACACACTGACCTCACAGACAGCTGCATGCACACACACACAACACAAAAGAAAGCAAACCGATAGAGAGGTGGCTTCACACTGCACACACACATTAACATCCTTTAGTTATATAGAAATCAATTAAAAATTAAGAAAATACATCTCTGTGGTTTAACACAGTTTATTACATACGCACACACACACACAGAAAATTTGATTCTAACAATCTAAATGAGATGATGAGAAGGATGAAGCAGGCAGCGCAGTAATTTGACTTCATTCATAAAAAGCTGTTCACGCACACATGGAAACAGAAGCTTAGGTAAAAGTTGCATTCTAAGTATACTTTTTTTTTAGGGAGCACACACAAACACACAGGCACACTCAAACAGATGCAGGAAGGCGTAAATCTCCTGGGGAAAAACACACACTTGCATAAACACAGCCAGAGATACAGGCAGACAAACTCCCGCTTGCACGCCCACAGATACAAAGACTCGCTCACACGCGCTTATTTTTCAAGCTGACAGGTGCAGATCAGCCATCACTCTTTCAGAAAGTGCAGTGGGAATCCACAGCGAGCAGAGCTGAGTGGATGAGCCTTAATCATTCTTAATCTGACTGAGTCTCGCCTACAATACACTCGCTCTGTCTCCCCCAAGCTCGCCAGAATGGAAAGGGTTTAAGGATTTTTTCCAGATAAAATGAAATCCTGACAACTGTTCCGCACTTTTGTTCAAAAGGAGCAAACGCGCAAATCACCTCAGCTACATTTATATCAATTCTGCCCACAATAACTTGCACAAAGTTATACCTTAAACACCAAAGATTAAAAAAAACGCTGTATGTAAGCAGAGTAATATTAAAAGCCCTCTTTACATTTTTTTGTGGTGTCAATTTTATTTCAACCTGTGTCATTTGTGAGTGGATTGCTACTCTCACTGGGCCAGACACACACCCATTAAGGGAAGCACTCACTATTAATTTTATACATGTCGGTGGGGTGGGTGATGATGAGTGTAGCAATGCAGTGATAGTTTTCCCAGTCAAGGGGAAAGGTGGGTCATGCCTCTCAAATTAAAACACCTATTATAAAGCTGTGAGTAGGGGGGGAAAAATGTTACCTATGCTTTTTACAGTTGTTTTCTGAACATTAGTGTAACCTGATAAAGGAGAGGACATGCTCTATTGTTTTGATTAAAGTACATAATGCATTAGTTTACAGCTGGCCATAAAATTACTGCAGGCCCGGAGGGGGAAAAATGAACCGTAATGGTTGTTTGGTGACATGCAGCTCATCCATTAAAATGATTTAGAGTAAAATATGTTTTATTAAACATTGTTGAGTTTCTGATTGTCATGTCACACATCCCCCAAAAAACAATAAAAAAAAATAATACAAAAACACTACAATCTACTCCACTACAACAACATGAAAAGTCAATGTTTTCTTTTTTTTTTATGGATTCTTGCAGAAATGTCAACAGCAACTTTTTGCCCGTGGAAGGTACGAGTGTGTCAACACCTCTTTGTTGTTAAAAACATTCAGATCCATCAACTGGTACCTGATGTTTGTACGCGAGTGTTTCCCCGCACTAGTTTTCTAGTACTGTCCTTGAAACAAAAAGGTGGAGGGTAGAGGCAGAGCAGCAATTCAAACTACTTACACACAAGTACAAACAAACAAAAACAGCAGTTTTGGGGTTTTTTTTGTTATTTTTGTGTTGATTTGTTTTTCATAGATCTCGCTTCTGTTGTTGAGGTCATGTGCATGGGCTGGATCACAAAGATAATGCATAGCTAATGAGGAGAAACTACACAGTCTTTTAAAAAATGATGAAATCTTCCTCTAGGCTTTTAAGCATTATTAATATTTTGCATAAATTACAAACCCTTTAAATTGTCTCTTCTAGTTATTACTCATACTTGGCCCCAGCGGTTAAGGTTCAGTCCAGTTCAGTTTCTCTGACGTTAAGCAAGACAGCTGATACCACCATGTTGGCGTTGTTCCTGCAACATGAAAATAATGCTGGTTCATGATGATTGTTGCATAGCACAGCATAGAAAAACATGTCTTTGTTTACAAATAAACAAATCGTTAGCATTGCAGTTGTTTTATTTATTAATTTGTACAACATAATAAATATATGATTAAGCTAGGGTTTCTGTTAGCCAAATGTACTTTTTAATAAATTTGCTAACTTATTGGCTAATGCTAACTGAATGCTTAGATATCATTTATCAGTTGCAATGTTGATCCTGGAGGAGCATCAATATGATGATTTAGCACATATTAACACAGGGCTATTGGATCATGCCTGATAACCCAACCGAATCTTTTGGAGGTCAGCTCTGAGGGTTAGTTTGGCTTAAAAAAATCATCTCAAATAATTAGAATATCAATGAAAAATTCTTTGTATTTTTTCATATATTCTATATTCACTGCATTTTAAAGTGAAAATGCCATTTTTCTGTTAACTTTGACGGTTATTGCTTAAACAGTATGAATACTCTGTATCTCTCACTCCATTTCATCACAAACAACCACAACATAGGTAAAACTGCTGACTTGTCGCTTGCCCAGATGGTGATCACTGACACCATCCAAAAAGGGGATATGCCGCAGGTCTTTGCTGAAAAAGGCAGGCTGTTTGCAGAGTGCTATATCGAATCATGTTAAAAATGTGGCAGGAAAATGTACAGATGGGACAGGGATGACCGCAGCTTTGAGATCATCAACAAATGCTCGATTCAAGAATTTGGGAGAGCTCCACAAAGGATGGACTGAGGCTGGTGTCATTTGTCTGTGTATGTTCTTACTCATCCAGTCATGGTAGACGTAAAAGCATGAAAAGAGATGGCAAATGGACTTCTTTAAGTTTGTGAAGATGTTTTGCCCCTCGTCCAAGAGGCTTCCTCAGTTCTAAAAGCAAAATAGTGGAGAGTCCCAGGTATTTAACCCCTGATGGGGGTTGTCCCCTTTGGAGGTGGTCCTGAGGGTCATTGACCCACTATATCATGTTGACACATTAACCAAATTTTGAAGAAAAAAAAACAGGGGTCATAACCATCACCAGGGATTAAAGGTAAAACCACTGTGAGATTGACCCTACCCTATCATGTGACCTATTGAGGTCACCTAGAGTAAGATGTGAATGGAGGTTAAAGTCCCTAGGAAGAGATATCAAGACTGTATTGTAGGTAGTTCATAATTCACTCCATGGCCTCTTGTAGTCCTCTGTCAAAAAAACCTGTCTTCTAGGTCCAAAATAAGAACACTACAATCCTTTGTCCTTTAGGTCTAAGTGTACAGCTGAGTCTTGTATGCTCGAGGTGGCTCTTCTATGTTGTGCCATGTATTTGTGGAATGGCCGTTTGGTTTCTCCAGTGCTGACATACGGTCACTCCTTACTTTACAGCACAGCATATACTATGTTGTTTAGCTTGCATTTGGGAGTTTTGTCATTGGGATGAATCGGTTTTTGTCACTAAAAGAAGTCCTGTTGCCTTCTGTTTTCAAACTCTTAAGGTAGGTGTGAGAGCATGAAGAGTTGCCTCACACAGGTGTCTTCAGTCTATCTAATAGACTCCAATTTGTACATGTAAATGGAGAGTCCTCTTCACACACTGAGGTTAATTATGGAGTTCCACAGGGTTCAGTGCTAGGACCAATTCTGTTTACATTATACATGCTTCCCTTAGGCAGCATCATTAGAAGACATAGCATACATTTTCACTGCTATGCAGATGACACCCAGCTCTATCTATCTATGAAGCCAGATAACACACACCAATTAGTTAAACTGCAGGAATGTCTTCAAGACATAAAGACCTGGATGGCCGCTAACTTTCTGCTTCTTAATTCAGATAAAACTGAGGTTATTGTACTTGGCCCTGAAAAGCTTAGAAATATGGTATCTAACCAGATTCTTACTCTGGATGGCATTACCTTGGCCTCCAGTAACGCTGCGAGGAACCTTGGAGTCATTTTTGACCAGGATATGTCCTTCAACGCACATATTAAACAAATATGTAAGACTGCGTTCTTCCATTTGCGCAACATCTCTAAAGTTAGAAATATCCTGTCTCAGAATGACGCTGAAAAACTACTTCCAGGCTGGACTACTGTAATTCATTATTATCAGGATGTCCAAAAAACTCACTGAAAAGCCTTCAGCTTATCCAAAATGCTGCAGCAAGAGTTCTGACAGGGACTAGAAAGAGAGAGCATATTTCTCCTGTTTTGGCTTCCCTTCATTGGCTTCCTGTTAAATCCAGAATTGAATTCAAAATCCTGCTGCTCACATACAAGGTCTTAAATAATTAGCTTCCAGCTTCCAGCTTGGATTCGGGAGACAGACACTATCTCTACTTTCAAGATTGGGCTTAAGACTTTCCATTTTGCTAAAGCATATAGTTAGGGCTGGACCAGGTGACCCTGAATCCTCCCTTAGTTATGCTGCAATAGACGTAGGCTGCCGGGGATTCCCATGATGCATTGAGTTTTTCCTTTCCAGTCACCTTTCTCACTCACTATGTGTTAATAGACCTCTCTGCATTGACTCATATCTGTTATTAATCTCTGTCTCTCTTCCACAGCATGTCTTTTGTCCTGTCTTCCTTCTCTCGCCCTAAACGGTCGCAGCAGATGGCCCCGCCCCTCCCTGAGCCTGGTTCTGCTGGAGGTTTCTTCCAGCAGAACCAGGGAGTTTTTCCTTCCCACTGTCGCCAAAGTGCTTGCTCATAGGGGGTCATATGATTGTTGGGTTTTTCTCCGTATCTATGAAGCACCTTGAGGCGACTTTTGTTGTGATTTGGTGCTATATAAATAAAATTGAATTGAACTGAATTGAATTGAATTGCATTCAGGAAAGGGACTAAAATGGTCAGATTCCTAATATCAAAATTTAAGTCAGAAGAGCTATACCTGGGATAAGAAGAAATAGAACTGGGTTGTTTCTCAGTGGTTTAAAATTCTCTTTTTAAATGAAAGAAAATCTGGCACTTCATTTGGAAATCAAGGCTTTAGATTCAGGGTCCAAGAATCCAAGGTGTTTGAAGTCCATATGAAGTAACTGGACTCTGTGATGCTCTGTCATGTGCTGGCATTGGTGGTGGTGCAAAGTCAACGCAGTCGTCTACCAGGAGATTTTAGGTCACTTCATGCTTCCATCTATGGACAACCTTTTTGGAAGAGGTGATTTCCTTTTCCAGCAGGACTTTGCACCAGTGCCAAAACTACTAACAAATGGTTTTGGTGACCATGTTATTACTGTGCTTGATTATCCAGCTAAAGGCTACTATTAAAGCAACCTGGGCTTCTGTGAGGAAATGACACATCCTGTCCTTTGTGTTAAGATTACGGTCTCCTTTAATACAAAACACCAACATTTCCTCTCTTGTGAACAGAAAATAATTCTAGCATGACCTGGCATCCTACATGCGGCAGGCACACAGACTACTGTCCAGCAGCAGGGTATTAACAGATGCTTGAGTGGATAGAAATGTCAGAGAGAGCAAGATACAGGTATTTTTATGTGCTGACAAGCCTTTAATAATAAAAAAAGAAAAAAAAAGAAAAAAAATGACTCTGCAGTTGGATTATTCCCACGATGGGTGTTGAAATCACTGCATGGAGTGTGCGTATGTGTATGTTTATAGTCTCCAAAGAGGGGACCCTGCAGCTAAAGCCATTTAGAGGGGCTTTAAGGGCTTGAATAGGCCCAGAAACACTGTTCTTTATCAGAGAATTTGCCGCAGATAATCGAAGCTGGCTCCCAACCGCAGAACAGCAATTTTGCAGTTTAAGAAAATGAGCGGGAGAGAGCGATCAAGGATGGAGATGGGGGGGAAAGAGAAAACAAAAGAAAGAAACTGCACGGGCCATTCATTTGAACTCTGAAAATCAGTGCGCTTGAGTGTGTGTATGTGTATGTACATGCATGTAGAAATAAAGGACAGACTACAGAAACAACGGCATAAAGAAAATCGAAGAAGGAAGAAAACATTATACAAAGTTGCTAATGGGTCTATGTATAGGGAGGCAGATGGGAAAGTATGTGCGTACTGTAGTTTTATATCTAGAGGCAAGATGGATATCACCATCCATCCTGGTTGAGAGACTTTATATCCAAACTGCAATAGAAACCTGTTTTATTGTTGCGGCAGTGCCATAACACCTGCAATAAACTGGGGTTGTTAGTACAAATGTTCAGTTGTCATTAGCAGGGCAGAAATTTAAACACACTGATGTGGCAACACCTGTTCTGTATGAGTCTGAGAATAATATTAATAATAATGATAATAATCATTATCAAGGTATATTTTCATTTTAAGGACTTTGAAAGTAAATACTCCGATACCATTAACTATAATTACATAATGCACCAAAGCACAGGTGCAATTATTACCACAGTTATATTATAGATGCGGTCTTTCTAGCCTATTTTGCTCAACCAGTGCATGCTTACTATATATTTATAATACTGGAATTATTGTGACAGACAGGGTTAAACATAATGTTGTTTTTGTTTCCGATCCAATAATCCCATATTAGCTGTCCTCTGAGCTCTGTTTTCGGTTTCCAGTAATATGTTAGAGTGCTGAAAGCATCCCCTCACTTCTGCAAAGCTAAGAGGAGCTGCAGTGTTAGATGGCAGATAGGTTCATGAGCAAGTGTCACTTTGTCCTGTTGTTTGAATATCTTCAGTTGATTCACTGCCATAAAAATCGGCATTTTAGACTCTCTTTAAACCATAACGGCGAGTATACAACCATGCTAAAGGCTCTGCACACTTAACCACAGTGGTTCTTTGAAATAAATGCTATAGTCAGAAAGCTAAAATACTAGGTGCCTGACTTTATTTACCTGTGACAATGGGACTGAAAAGGCCGAAAACATACAGAGAAGTGGCTCAGAACCTTTGTCCATGCAGTGCACTTGTTGAGACCAGAAATGTCATTGTTGGCAACCACAAATGTCCACCTGAAGCTTAATGAGAATCTAACCAGAAGTTGTTGAGACATGTCTGATAAATATGCATCATCACCAATCCTACAATATTACCAGCAGCTGAAGAACTAAAACCAAACTCTGTGACTGATGTAATACTGTTTGCCCAAGTGTGCACACTGTTTCTTTTAAGCTGCTGCAGTTTTATCATTTATAGGCTCTGTGACCTTAGCTGCACGCTCACTGTGACCATAGAGATGCATTAAGCTGTCCGTTGTGTACGAGCTAATTTACAGAGAAGTCAAACTTGCACGCCGGTGCTTCTGTTTTTATTGTAAGCCTAAATTCCATCTCTCTGACAGTTCCCCTGGTATACCCCTGCAGATGATGGAGGTGGTTTCTCCAGCTCTACCTTGTCAGCTTTATTGTATCAGCACATGGTCAATCTTTCCAAATTTCCAGTGACGTCTTAAGTGTTTTGGAAAAATAATATTTTAATATGTAAAACCCCAGGACACCAACCATCCAATCTGTCAGCTCTGCATTATTGTGGCACAGCAGTCTGAGCACACTGCTCTGCACTAAAAACTCTTACAAACATCAGTATCTATAAGTTGATCATCAATGCGAAGATTTTATACGTGAGGCTTCAAATGCAGGCGATAACAGCCTCATTTTCATGGAAATAACAGAAAACGAGTGCTGTGACTTGACAGTGAACCTATCTATGGGTTCAATCATAACGTAATGGCCAATTGAAGTAGCACGTCCACTTTGCTTTCGGAGCTGCTCTGAACACAGTCAGAATGTTTCAATCATTTAAAGAGGTGCTAAGAGGTTAAAATAACTGCTGCTGCTGATAATCATGATAAAAGCCTTTTGGCTGCGAAGAATAGTTACTTGAAAAATTAACAGCAGCAATGAGCCAAATACTGGTAAATTTTGATAATTACCTACTCCATCAGCCACTCTGGCAGGTCACTAACCACCCTTTGAATGTCCTTTATGCTCCTAAAAAGAAAATCAAGCTGATGAATAAAACTGTGAAAAATAGCAGATAGATTTTGGAGATGTCCTGCAGCAGCAGCTGCTGTCCTGCAGACTAAAGAGAAAGTTTTCATTTCACCGCTTTATTGTGGCTTTCTCTCTGCTTTATGGTTTTACACATAATCAGATCTGGAACCCAAACTACAGTATTTCTTTATGTTTAGGCCAAGACAAAACACCTGTCTTATTCACCTCATGCAATACTGCACCTCTGGCTTATACCTTTTTTTAAGCAAGTCTCTTTAAGTTAGGTACTAAATTCCCTTCTGTTCTGCAGCTAACTACAACTTAAGAGCAAAAATAAGGCCAACAAATGATTACAGTCCTGCCATGATTACACTGCTTGGCTTACTGATATTGTATAAGTCTCCATCTATAAGTTCCTTCTTAGTCTTCACTCACACAGGCCTAAAGATCAGTCAGCGACTGTTATGACCAGGCTCTGCTAGGGGACATGGGAGGTAACATAAATGACCCACATGAGGGAGATCAGTCAGGGCACAGTTTTATCTACAGATGAAGAAAGAAAATAACAGGTTCACGTACGAGTAGAAAATAAAGCTAGCCTCACGGGCAGTAACACAACCAAACACTATTAAAAAAAATTCCACACCTTAAACAGTTTCACAAGCAAGGCTCACAGACAGAAGCATGTGAGTACAATCAGTCGCTGATTGGTCCTTTTCCCTGGAGGTGCAACCCCCCGGGTCCCCAGCCAGCCAATCGTCTGTGGGTCCTGGCACGCTTGGATTTCCTTAAAGGAAGGCCGGCTGACTTCCTCCGAGGCCAGAGGCCGTAACAGCGACGTCTCTCCACCCCCACCATGGCAAATAAATATGGACCGATGCAAAGGATAAGAAAGGAAGTTCCTGGTGGTGATCGAAGCAATGGGACATAAGGCCGAATTTAAATTACATTTTCCCTTTTATTAGAGAAGTCACGAAAATTTCTGATTGCACCTTTTTAAATGATTAAGAACTTCTATCATAAGGATAGTTAATATTGCACATATCCATTCTGAAGAGCCACAATTATATACCCACGCACAGGCAGGAAATAGTGTGATCCTAACCGGTATAACGTGTCAACTACTCGCCCAAACGGAAAAGTTATTTTATTTCATTTTACACGGCACAAACAAGCCGCGCACTTCATCACGTAAGAGGGCTCTCACACCCACTAACTGGAAGGAAGTTATTTGGGGATAGGTTTATGTATATGTGCGCTCTCACTGTCATTTCTGTTGCTATTTATGATTCTAATCCTGTCTTCAAAGCCTGTATGTGTAGACAGCGAGATTTCTTTGACTGCATTCTGGTTTTTCATCTCATAATATGATCGAATGCTGCATAGGTCTACAAAAACCAGCGGAATGACAGTCATAGACTCGTGAAAAAAAAAAAGAAATCCTATGAGCACCACACACACCACAGGAGATAATTTATCTGCTCTTTCTGCTGCCTACACTGCAGATGCCAAGCTTAGAGAGGAGGAATATCACACTTGATTAAACACTGCCACTTGGAGCAGCCACTCACACACCTACACATACCTACACCTACACACACACACCACACACACACACACACACACTCAAAGACATATGCATACCTTAGGGCAAAACACACTAGCAGCCACAGCCAAAGCTGTCTCCATCTGAGAATGTGGCTGTGTGCGTCTCGCTGTAGATGTTTGGCGGATGCGGACGGCAGTATGTGCGTGAACGTCATGTGTGCATGAGTGTGTCATCTATCCGTATGTCATCTCTCCTCTGATGTGACCTTTACACACAGATATTTTCTTCCCGCCCTGCCAGCAACACAGCTAACACAATTACACTAGGCTAATGAACAGAGGACCTTGATAAAGCGGTGCACACACATACACTCGCACACTTCCTCCATGCATATCAATCTCCCTGTAAAGGCTACATTTGCATCTTTAATATAAATGAAAGTGCTTATTAAAGTGCACACAGCAGTTCAGATCAGATGGAGGAAGAGCTCATCTAAATCTAGACCGTTTAACCCCTCGCGCGCCTCCTTCGTGTTAGTAAATCCAAACTTTCATCTTCTTCCATCTGCACATACACAAACACACACACACACACACATATCAGCATATGGCACTTTAATTGTAACTGAACCCAAGGTGGCAGATTTAAATTAGTTGCTGTGTCTTACAAAAAAACCAGTCTGAATATACAGTCTTACTGGTTCTGACCTCACTGTATTCATTTTAAAAACATTACAGTAATACTGCTTCACGACCAACACTGCAACTGACCAATCACATTTCAGGGTTGTCACAGCACTGCTGCGAAAGACACCAACACTTTTATTCCACATGAGACCAAAAATAAATATGAAATTATTGTTTGAGTTACACTTTACTTTGGTTTAGTCCAAAAATCTGCTAAAACCCTTTTTTTGTTACCCAGGGCAGATGGTGGATTTAAACCCAGGATCTTCTTGCTGTGAGGCAGTGGTGCAAACCACCACGACACCCAGAAAACATTACCCAGTAAAATAGACTCTTTAACAACATAATCATGTACTAAAAAGCCTTTCTAGCCTGGCTTTCTTGCTGAAAACCCCAAAGGCAAATTGGTCCCATGAGTGGTTTATTCCCTTAAATTGCTATGACATCACAAAAACATGACTGGTCAGGCCGTGATGGTGCGGGGAGATTTATCATAAAGTTATAGGAACAACACCAACACGGCTTTATTATGCACAACTACATCGCTGTTCTAAAAGCGTGGATTATCATTTAGCTTCTCAGGTTAATTTTTGAATGACGTTACGTTGACGTCTGGAGTATATTCTATGGAGGATATAAAAGTACTAAAAGCTATTATCGGTCATCACCCAAACTATTAATCCTACAGTATTTCCACATTTAGTAGAGCTAGTTTGAGATGCTGCAGTGTACCAACTGGCGGTCTCAAGGAGACTGAGAAGCACTTAACCTAAGATGATCCCCGTGTGACATTTTGATTAGATATCACACCAGTGTGAATACATTTGTTTCATTAGTACTAGCACTCATATTTAAAGGAGGAACTCAAAGGTCTTTTTCACAGTAATACAAAAAGAGGACTCTTTAGGCTGGTTTGGAAGTTTTCCTGTTTTTTTTTCCTTTCCTTTTTGCAAGCAGAGGCATTCAAGAGAGACAAAGTCGATCTCTAAATAAAAAAATCTTTAAATCCAAAGGCATTTCTTAAATCTCAAACACAAATCAATCACTACCATCGATGCTACTTTAATACAAATATTAAACAGACAGACCAATGTAGAAAGTGATGTCCAAGCTGTAAACTGAGGCGAATATTATGTCTTCCAGCTTTCTGTCCAAGTCACAAAAAAAGAAAAAATTCAAGTGGCTCCAGACAAAAAAAAAAAAAAAATCATTCAGTGAATGTTTTTCTATGATTAGTGTCCACAAAGAATATTTCTAACCCGCCCTCACTTCCCGTCGTAATAAATTGTGATGCGGTGGCTGCCAAAGTGGTTCCAGTGATGCCCTGACGAGCGAGAGCCAAGAGCTCTGTGTCAGAACGGTGAAAAACTCAGCCGTGCTATAAGTGAATTCCAATTGGAAAATTGATTCTCTTCATGTGAAAATTTCCACACCACCCATCTTCTCATTTACATTTTGGACAAGCAGACAATACACTTCATTCACATTTGACACTAAATCCACAACAGACCTCTTTTCCTTGAGAGATCCCTGGGAAATAATCTCATCAAACAGAGGGCTGGGGCCTAATTTGCTTTGACTTGGAGGACTCTTACAAAGAAACACTGAAAGTGTCTGCTACAATTCCACTGCTAATCAAATCTGGAGCTACATTTCTTGACGTGAGGTTACAGTCACAGAGGAAGAGGGGCGAATTCTTGAGGCGTTGCTTTAACTTGATTGCGATTGGACGGGATCCTGGCTTGCCGAATCTGGTTCTGATTATAACGTCTAAGACCTGACAACATTCCAGCGCTGCTGCTAGGGCCACAGCTTAGCAGGGAAACAGATTAAACCATTGTGTGAACGTTCTTTTCATTCTCATTTAATTGGAAAGAACGAAAGAGGAACTGATATTGGTGTGAATGACAGTCCAGCATGACGATCTCCAGTTGAAGACTAAATCATTAAGAACCCACTGGTGAAATCCCTCCACAGCTGCTGTTCTGTAGCTGAACTTCACCTCTGACCTTTCTGCGGTTAAGTAGAAGAATCATTTTCCTATAAAGAGTAAATAAAGTATCATTGTGGATATTACTGCTGTCTGATGACTGGGACAGTGAAACAAATGACAGAGAAGATATTCAAACCTAGGTCATGAGCAGTCCAAGATTTATAGCTGGAGGTTTTTACACTTACAACTGTAGATGATGTGTATCCATTTGCCTCATTAAAGTATACAGACAAACAAAAAGGGCTAAAAGCAAAAAAGAAACAAAAAGGTAAATGAAGAATTTAAAAATGACTCTTGGAATTTGTTACTCTTGCAACACATTTGAACTTTGGCAGCCCGATCATACATAGCAGTCCAGCAGTACTTTCCCTTTGGGTCTTTCTTTTTAAAGTTCGTTTGTCATTTTTGTAAGACACTAATCATATTCTATAAAATGCTCAATAGCATGTTTAAATTAATTTAATTAAATTAACGTCACCTCAATTTAATTTAATTTTTCTTTATATAACGCCAAATCACAACTCATCTCACGGCTCGTCTCAAGGCTCTTAATATTATAAATATTAAAGTAAAAATAATAAGAAAAATCCCAACAATCAGACGACCCCCTAGCAGCAAGCACTTGGTGACAGTGGCAAGGAAAAACTCCCTTTTAACAGGAAGAAACCTCCAGCAGAACCAGAGAGAGGAGGGGCAATTGGTTTGGGGTGAGAGACAGCATGTCTACACACAGGCTTGTGAAATTAGGTATATTAATTGCTGCTCAGTTAGACGTCAGAAGTCATTTGTTAAATTACCATTTATTATCTGACATGCAACAATTTTGTGAGTTCAGTGGTTGCAACCTCGTCTCACGTTTTCTGTAGAGTCTGAGATGTGAACATAAACCATCTTGGACTCCACCTGGCAAAGGTTGTCCTACTGCTCAGGAGATCCACTCTACTGTAACATAAACCTGCAGGCATGTGAGGAACTGGTTTACCTGCTCCTAGTCCAAGCCTCCACAAGTTGCAAAGCAGAACAAGTACAACTGTTGCATGTTTCTTGGCAGTATTAGACACAGAGAAGTAGATGATTTTTTTCCAGCTATTCATTTGTTAATAATTAATTAATTAATTTTCCATATTATTCAACAATTATGGTTCCACAGTGGCAGCATGCTGGCAGTCTGCTGTGACTGTGTGGACAGCCCATCTACCTGCAGAGAGAATCTGTTGTTGAAGGAGGCAGTGGACAAAGTATGTGGTACAACTCGTGTGTGGGATACTTTTACTGCTTTTGCCCACTGCCAAGAACGGCAGTCATAGCATACTTTCTTTCTTGCTTCTTCCATTCCTGGTGAACACCGCTACCCCTCGCTTTCCTGTTCTGGCCCACTTGTCAACCAATCAATATTCAACTGATGCACAGCATGACCTACACAGGATTTCAGAGTACTGCAAGGAAGCATGTTTGCAGTGGTTGAAACCCTCTTTCTTTACGCCATCTAAAGGGAAATACATATGCAAATGGACACAACTGCAAGTGAGCACGTGCCTCTCGCCCACCACGAATAGAATCTAAATCTGTGCGAATCACTGAATTTAGAACGTAGATTAGAATTTCAAGCAAATAATCAAATAACTGGGCATTAAAAAACTGTCCAGACTGCAGATAACACTATGACTATAAAGAAATCCTCATCCTAATCGTAGCAGCACATGGCCTTTACACAGTCTCACAAATGTAGTTCAAGCTCCCCTGCCACAAATTAGATTTCTCACCACAATCTGAAGTTGTTGTTGTCTTAACCCAAAGCCTTCGCGCCATGCTCTGACTGCATGTTTATCTAGAGGACCTGGAGGCCGTCCAGCAGCTTGTTGCACTTCTGTAACTCAGCTATAGATATTCATGACTTGCTCCTGTTAACCTTTAAGCCATATTTTATATTGGTGCAGCAGTGCGGCGTAGATTCTGGCAGACACAAGCCCATAGGGGTTCATAAATAATCAACCACATATGTTAGCTGTCCTCGTTGAAAGCAGCGATGTACTGGAACTCACCTTCGATTTGCTTTTTCTTTAAGTGCGGAAAACATCATTCTAGCACGCGCAACTCCCCCCCAAAAAACACTTTCAGTCAAATTATAAGGTACAGACTGTTGTCACTGTTGCTTGCCCTTCTTTAAGCAATTATAATAATAACAAGCTTTCTTCTTTAAGCAGTTAACACAGTGATAAGTGCACATGAGACAACATAATAAAGACAGAAAGCAGAAAGGAGAGTCAAGGCAAACTTTCTAAAAGGCTTTTTCCAAAGTAATTCTAGCTTTTTGAAAGTACCGATAAAGAGGGTCAGTGTGGAAAAAACACACACACCCTAGGCACTGTTAATGTTGACCAGTTGGTACGGCTCCTGCCAGGAGCACATTGGGAAAATGAAAATAGTGTTCAGCAGCAAAATGACAGGGTTGCTCTTATCATCCATCCACAGAAAGCGACCTGCTGCTGCTGTATAAATATTCAGTCAGGCTATGTTACAGCTAGCGTCCTCGCAATACTGCTGTTAAACTGTTTTTCCTTCAGGCATGCGGAGAGGACTCCCCTGGGCCTTAGGGTCAGAGAGGGCGTGAGATCATGAAAAAGGCCTTGATGGGAGAGAGACAGGGAAGAAGGAGGAGGGTGGGGGACAGAGACTGAAGGGATTGTGTCTCGGTGGACCTCCTCCAAGGGAGCAATCCAATACTGTAAACATGCCACCTACTCTTAACCTGGAAAGGACGACTCCCTGAGGCACTGAGAGACGGTTTTAACAGAGGAGTTCATGAGGTTAGAGTCCACTAAAACAAGTTGTTCTTGGAACTCTTAAAGAGATACCTAATTCTCTATAATTAGATATCTTCTTATGAATATGCAAAACCTGTAGTTAAGGGACGTTTTTGGGATCTGCGCTACCTGAAGTTTTCTTGGTTTATCAACCAATGTTGTCTGGATGTCACCATGTGGTGAAAAAGCGGGGATGGCATTTGGTGATATTTGGTCATTTGGTACATTTGGTATCTTCTGATGAGTCTCGCAGGTGTTGAAAAACGACAACACAGACAACATCCCGACCTGAGTCTTCCACCACTCAGGGTCAAGCTTATTTTAGCACATACAGCCATTCACACTAAAGACGAGCTAAAACTGAGGTAGGCCAACTTTAAAAAGTACAAGGAGCAGTTACTGTAGACCTTCCAAGTTCAAATTACAGCCATAACTCCACAGAGTTGTTCACATCAGGTGCAACTCAGGGTTCCACATTTTGGCCAAAGATACTTTGACTATAATAACATTTTTAAACTAGATGTCTGCCTGTAACACTTTAGCTTCCAAATTAGGTATAACTTACAGTCAGCTGAATGATTCAGTTGGACCGTTTCTTCTTTAGGACAACTTTGCCTTTGCCATATGTTTGTGCTACTGAAACCACCAATCTGGAAACAAGCATTGGTTTTATTTGCCAGGATTTCTTGGCACAGAGTGAGAGGCCATATTCCAGTTTTGAGAACATATATCCGTTACCGGTGCCAGTGTTAGAGAAGTGATAACTTCCGTCAAAAAGCCTCACATCCCAAATTTCAAGGGCTTTGGAACATTTTCAGTCAATTCATGAAACATTTTTTTTTCAGTTGCTGTAATTTGGCAATGACCAGCTATCGTCTCACAGGCTCAATTTGTTTATTTGTTTTTGCCTGGCCCCATACGCTTTTTTGAACATTTCCATCACAAAGCAGTAAGACGTTTTTAACACATTCACTTGCACATTTTTTTAATGCTAGATGAATGGCTCAGCTTCAACCCAAAAACAGTCCTGTCATAAAAATGCATGAAAATAAAAGAAAGAAGAGAAGGAAATGTAGATGTAACAGGAAGCAGAAATATGCCTATGCAAAATGTGAGCACATAAATAAGTAAAACATTGTGCAGCATTAGTTCAGAACTCATTCATTAAAAAATGCAATCCTGATTATTATTAAAATTACTATTAGTTTGTATAGACAGTCCAAAACATGGCATGCTGAGGGGCCAGATTGTGGCTTACTGCTTTCTGAAGAACTGCTCATGCAAACATTTTTAATGGGAAAGCAAAGACAAAAAGGTAAATTAAATGAGATAAAATCATAAAAACGATTCTGTACACTTATCCGACAATCTTTGCAAGCATTTTAGAGCAAATGTGCACGTTGCACTGAGGGTTTAAGAGACACACTGATGTCAATCAATGTGGTTGCAGAGACAGCCAAACAAGCATACCTTTGTGTGTATATGCATGCCCCTGCACTACACACAGAGTGGAGCAGGCAGCAGTCAATCTACAGGGAAACACATATACAATATAAAGCAATTTGGGGCTACACAAATAAAATGTAATTGAATAATATGTGAGCTGCTTTTCCAAACTGCATCAAACTGGGCATTGTATCTACTTACTCATGTCCCCCAAAATAAGCCCACCAAGTTTGAACAGTTCTCAAGATAGGCAAAGAACAGATGGATGGACATACAGAGATTTCTGGAATAATCAGTATTATGAAATGTTTGGATAGGAATCTCATTTTAAAGAATGACTAAAACATTTTCAGAAAAGTTAACAAACTTTTTTTTACATAATGAGTCTCCTGGTTGTGTTTCATTGGTTAATTTAGCCAGGTATCCGTGACTTTTGTTTTGCTGAAAAAGATGCACTACACTAAAACCAGAAGCATCTGCCCAAAAAGCTCTCTCCTTACACAGCAAGAGACTGTGAAAAGAGGGGGGAAAACAAGGGCCGTTCATGTGAAGCATACTAATTATGCCTGTGTGACTATGTGAAAAAGGAAGGCTCTACAGATAGCGAAACAAGTTCCATTTGTGGTGATAAAAATCTGTTAATCTGGCTGTGTCAGCCCCTCTCTGTGCATTAGCCCCATTCATTTCCCTGAAGGACCTCTGGAGTGGGGTAACACTCAGGTCTACAGCTCACTCACACTCAGAGGGAACCAGATGTTTGAGTTGATATACTCGCTGCATTTGAGTAGTAATCCCCCTTCACCGTATCATTGTAGCTGACATCGTCTTTCGCCAGCAGGCACACATTTCGCACAAACAAAACATCAGCAACAATAAATGTAAAGCCCTAATCAACACACAAATGTCAACAATCAGGCTGCTCCAATGATTTTGTGCTGATTTTTGAATGAGATGTAACTGAAACTGTGTATTGAAAACTGACTGAAGCTGGCACATGTGCAGATGGGCAAGTGTCAACGAGAAGAGGTCAACCCAGGTCACAGGGCTTGAACAGAAATGTGTGTGTGCAGTAGTATAAAGCCCTTGCTCTGGCCCTGTAGCCTCTTTTTCCAGCCTACAAAATGTGGAAAAAATGTGCAGAGACTCCAAGCATGTAGTGCCAGAAACACTGAACCAGGACAAACACATAAAAATCCATGGCTCCATTAGCCATGTTCAAGCTTAGCCTGGCACAACTTGGTTTGGTTGACTTTGGCAATGGAAAATGGATTTCAGTACAACAGCTGCACATAAAACAAATTCCAATTCACAGCCCCTCTTGTCTCCCTGTGTGCAACAGTGACAATGCACATCATGCAAAAGTTGCCTGTGAAGTGAGTTGTCTGCAAGTATGACATCACCCAAGTATCCTCTTGAAACAATTACGATGTAGTAAGGCAAGGGCTTGATTTCGGTGCAAATGCAGTCCCGCAGCTGTGACAGTTTACAGTGTAACAGTGTGAAGAGTGGATCTAATCAGAGAGGGGAGGAATGTGACATCTCACCCTAAACCATGACCTTATGCAGTCACTGTAGGGGCCTTATCTGATTGGTCTGTCTGGTACGTAATCATTTCCAGAAGCCAAACAGGGGCCGCCAAACACGGGCAAGATGGGAAAGCAGAGCGAAAAGAAAGCAAGAATGAGATGTTTGAAAGTATGATTGCTGCACAGTTGTGCAAGCTGTTAGTGGTGAAATCCCCCTCGAATCAAGCCCCAAAAATATGTGAACAATATACAGAGAATAATGCTCAATGTCTTGCAATAGTGACAGAACAACCCATACAACTCCAAAATGGTCAACTTTCCAATTAATTTTGAGCCTGTGAAAATAAAGGAAGTGTATAAAAAAGGAGAGAAAAAAAGACTTCAATTCCTACGCGCTTAATGGAATAGTAATCACTAATGATATTAATGTAAACAGTTTTTGTAAACCAACTTAATTAAAGCTGAAAGTTTGTGTAGAGGTGCAAAATTACACAAATTGTATTTAGTGGTGCAAATGGTCGGAGACCTCCCAGAACCCTGTAGCCACACAGGACTAGTATTGCCTGGGGACTGTTAGGAATTTGTAATAACTGCGGAGCTCGTCTGATCTTAAGCCAGCTCGAATATGTCATGTCTGCAGGAGCGTGTCGGCAATATGGGGGGAGGGGGGGGGAGGGGGACCATGTAATACTCTATATTGTGTACTCCTTTTATTCCTAAGACCACTGCATTGGGATCTTTGTTACAAAGGTTGAGCATCTTACGTGCAAATCGAGCAGGGTTTTATTTGCTACATAATGTGGAGTCCAATACACAGACAGAAGAAAGTTGCACATAAGCAGTGCAATTTAGCGTTTGGAGGATTTGAAGGATTTTTCTGTATTTAAACAACTTACACAGTAGCTTATAATTGTATATTTAGGTCTGTTGCTTGTGTCCAAAGTTAATTCGAGTGAAAGACTTTGCTCATTCCAGGGGCATGCACAGTTTGAAACACAAGCAGCATCATGAATTTCAGATGACCCAAACTCCAAAGGCAGACTGAGCTAACAGAAAACAAACCTTTAATCAGGCTGATGCAGAAATCCAAGACACAAAACTCTACAACAGGAAATCAACTGACATGAAACACTTCAAGGGAAACCCGAAAACGCACAAGGAAACAGACACTCCAACACAAGACAACCTGAGTCACACACTGGGGTCAATCAGAGAGAATGGCCCAAGCTAACGCCATAGCAAGGAGGCAAGTCGACTCATGCGTGAAGGCTAATATTAGCCTAAAGTACGGTGGCCCACCTGCAGATTGCAGTGTTGCAGTGCGTTTGACCTCTCAGGGCCACCGTACTAAAGTCATCAATAATTTTAGATGAATTCTGGAGCCATGCTGCAGAATTCATAATGATCACCCCAAATCCTTTTCGACTGACTTCTTAAAAGTGATAAACAGTGAGGCTCATGGGTATTGTAGTATTTAGTAGCATCTGTGCCAACATAGCAAGAGTGAGAGAGGTCAGGGGGCATTACTTCTCAGAGTTAAAATAATCAAATTTGTTGGACTTAGCGTGAACCTGTAATATAAAGAAAGCATTATTCAGAGGGCTCTGGTGGTTGTTAATGAGCACTGAGGAATGCCCTCAAAGGAAAAATATACCCTTTTCCATACAACAAAACAACAAGATGTGTGGGGAACGTGGTTTTAATTAAGGAACGCGTCAACAGCATGAGACTGAGGAAACCATCTGTTTCTGTTGTTTTTAGGAACAACGTAATAAGCCACCACAGCTAATTTGCCAGTGGTATAATGATGTTTAAAAAGGCAACCTATTTTAAGCTGATAAAAAAAATCCATCAATAGGACATGTACGAATCCAAGCCTGTAATTTACGATAAGAGGGTGTTTTATTTTTTCAGCTTTCCAAGGTAACAAACAAAACTTGACTGCCACGGTGCTAGTGTTTGCATTTGTCATGATGAACTGAGGCTTTGCACAGTCTTCCTGCTGCATGCTACACTCCTAACAGCCACTAAGTCACTCTTAAACGGCACACTTGCAACAATTCCTCACTCTCCCTGTCTCGCGAGCGCTCCCTCATGAACACAAACACATCTTGCTTCTTCTCTATATATTTTTTCGGTGTGGTAATTGGGGTGTCTCTGGGGTGTCACGCTTACATACACACACTCCTTGAAAAACACACACATATCCAGTAGCATAAACGCACAAAAATCCACTTCTTCAAGAATGACAATGTGGTTCCAGTAGGTCATGGTATTTGTACATCTCTCTCACAAACACACGCACACGTGTGCACAGCAGCAGTTTGTCTGCTAGTCTTTATCACACCCTGCAATTTAACCCCTTCTAATCCCTTCAGAGCGGCAGCACTTTATGGTCAATTCACACTCTTTCATGCTTTTTTTTGTGTTGTATTTTCTCTCTGTGTAGCCTCAAGAGTAATCCTCTCAACTGCTGTGGCAAAACATGAGGCACGTGTGGAACACACTCATCACACACGGTGACAGTGACATGAAGAGCATGGTGATATACTGCAGTCATACAGCACTGGGTGCTGACATGCAGTGACGTGAACGGGTGTGATTGATTTCAGCTATACCTCACATAAAAGCTTCTTTTCTTTTTAGGTTTTCCAGATACTTTTGGTTCTACGTTTAAAGCTGTTCAACAAAAAACTGCAGTGACTTAAAATTATTTTTTAACCAGTTTAGTTCTTATGTGCTTCTGTTTTATTGTAATTAGTATTTCCATCACATTTACTTAAGCCTCAAATTGCAGTTCACCTTTGTTTTCTCTTCGGTGTGTTGGGTTTCAAGAGCCCAAGCATCGTGTTGCCTCCTTCTTATTTGCATACAGTTTAAGTCTAGGCTTTCCCTATGTGAATCAGGGGCATCAGCCTTGACATGAGGCAACTGGAAACTTCTAAAAAAAATTATAAGAACACTGATCCAAAATAAAAACCAATTTAAAGGTTCTTGACTTATTTCTCACTTCAAATGTTTTCAGAAATACGTTTTGAAAGTCTTCAGATAAGCTGCAAATATGCTGGTTTCACTTTAACATCCCAGAGCAGACCGGCAACAAGAGGGGGTTCTTCCAGTCAGGGGCAGCTAAGTGTTTGCACTGTTGCAGGAGATTGTAAAAGTCCGGAATTTCAATCAAAAACAAATATTTTCTCAGCAGCATGCAATTGGCGACTGTAGGAAGGAAAAACCATTTAAACAGGACAAAGAAACCTCTGGCAGAAACAGGCTCAGGGAGGGGCAGCCATTTGTCGTGACCAGCTGGGATTCGGGGGGTTGAAGACGAAAGGATCGAATGGTAGAAAAAAACAGTTGTATCTTCAGCCTGGCCACAACAACAATTTTGGAGTGTGCTACTGTTCTCAAAGGCAACAAATGCAGATGTAACGAGCCCTTAAGTGTCTTAATAAGGTGAGGAGTCAGTATGATGTCCCACCAGAACAGCTCCAGTGTTCAGTGGAATTGATTTTCCAAGACGCTGGAGCTCTACTGGATTAACGGAACACCATTCCTCAAACCCAAGGCACCGCTCCCATCATGACAGAAATATTTTATCATAGGATAAAGGTGATCACAGAAATCAACTTGGTAAATACCAATACAAGTGGACCACTCCAGCAGAATTCCTCTCTAGAGGACAATGACCGGATCGTCTCATTATAGCAGTCTTGATGCATGCTCAATCGATTTGTATGTTAATGATCAAGGAAATGACCTCACAGTCGATTGTTTATTCAGTGGGCTGGTTTCAGTCACAGTGCAAATGTACTGTTTATAAGGTTGGGGAAACCTGCAGTCAGCTGAGACTGAAGAAGTCACTTGGATGAGTGACGAAACGTTTCTCCCACAAAACGCTACGTCCAGATGAACAGAATCAACCTTTTGGGAGTCTCATTGTAGCAGTTGAGGATTCAGAGTTTTCCTTGATTTGCCTTCTCATTGTTAGCTTGGTAGCTATCTCCAATAACATAATGTGAAGGTAAATTTTAAGGATTTTCTTTTATGGGAATGCATCAGATAAAAACAGACTACTTGGCATCAGTGAATCAAAAAGCAAAGACTCACCTAAGGCAGTAAAGGGCATTTTTCATAGTTTTTAACAATTAGTATAAATGATTCTTGAGTTAATTACAACAATCACTGAATGACATTTTGAGGCTCATTACCTAAATATTTATGATTGGTTTAAAAGAAAAAGACAGAAATCCAAGAACTCTGCTAATCATAAACTGTACACACAAGACACACATAGTTGCCGTTATACACAAAGTGAGAGGAAGAAACATGGAGCTGAATTCCTCCAGGAGCACACAGGGAAGCCAGTCAACTACATCAGCACACAGTGGGAAAATGAAATGTTGTGTTCAACAGCCACATAAACTGTTCAGTTTCCTCAGTTTCACAAGAGGAAAGAATTTGAAACAGTGTGTGGAGACGTGAGGCATGAAACACACACGCACACAAAACACTCAAAAACAAACCCCACAGCTACACACAGAAACACGCTGACTCAAACACACACATAATATTTCACACGAGCAATTTCACAAAACCACATACATAAACACTCAGCTGCTCCGACTGCCTACACACAGGCAGGCGCTGGTACGAACACACACGTGCGCGCCGAACACAGATGTGCACGTTTGCAGCGAACGGCTCCATTTCTCTCATTAGGGAGAAGGAGCCGCCTGCAGCAAAGCCTCCTCTATTCAGTCTGCTGAGATCTCTAAAACCAACAGTACTAGTCAGAGAGAGGAGGGAGGAATAAAACATCTTACACGGCATCTATATTAAAAAAACAGATGAGGAGGCTGAAGGGAAGAAGAACTGCCGTCATAAGAAGGGTGGCACAAACACGCTTTGAGCAGTGTCTTCGGGGTATCTCAAATTTAACGAATTCAATTTAAAAAGTGTGACAGTTCATCTGGAATGTAATGGGCGGCCAAAGCAAAGAACAAAAAAGGAGGTTAAGATTACAAATCACTAAACCCCACCCCAAGTGCTTGCTCAAAGGAAACTGGTGGGTTTCTCTCTCTATAACACTCTGTGGTCTCAGCCGTACCATATGAAGTGCCCTGAGATGACTTATGCTGGCAGTATTTAATTCAAGACCACTATATTAAAAAAGACTGCTATTTCCATTAGCAGTAATATATATTTGGCAGAATGGCTCTCTTTGGGGACCTACCTGCCTCTCCGTATGCATATGTGGGAAGCATAAGTCAGGAAGATGAGGACACCTTCTTGCAGTATTATGAGCATAAATGGAAAGTTTGAGGCAGAAAGAAGAGCAGTGAGACCCCAAGAATCCCAGAACAAAACAGGCTGAACAGCACATCCCAGATTTGCCAGTAGGATGTGTGATATATTTAAGTGAACAATGCTGCATTAAAGTTAGCTACATGATGTCTTTTATGCTTTTTGAGCAACAGCAACCAAGATCAGGATGGGTTCATTTGCCAATTTCTGTACCTTTTGTTTTACCTTTTAAGCAATCCAACCATTAAATTTGGTGGAACAGCTGATAACAACATATCACTGTCCACTGCTTTTAGTTATATGGAAGTGAAAAAGACATTTAGAGGTCTATTAAAACTGTTTATTTGTTAAGATTTAGGATTTTTGAGATCCATGTTTTATGCTACACATCCTATAGGATTAGGGCACAAAGATCATCAAGAGATTTTGTCAGAAAATAGACTGGGTGTCCAAAGTCCAAATGGGCGATACACCAAGTCACGAAGCCATGAGTCAGAACTCACTCAACATTGCATAAATAACCAGAGGTATGAAATCTTGCCATGTGTTTGCACATGAATCCAACTGCCTAAAACGAGGACACTTTCTTGTGAAACAATAAAAAAGTACAATGAAAAAATGAGACATTACCTGCACTTGTACATAACACTGCAGAAGTCTTTTCACTCTCTATGTGTTTAACACCACTCGGCATTTAATCATTAATCAACCATTCGCAGCCAATGGCTGTCCTTCCCTGAGCCTGACTCTGCTGGAGGTTTCTTCCTATTAAAAGGGAGTTTTTCCTCCCCACTGTTGCCAATTGCTTGCCCATAGAGTGTCATCTCAGTATTATTGTAGAGTCTTTACCTCACAATATAAAGTGCCTCAAGGCAACTATTGTTGTGATTTGTTAGTATGTCTTAATTGCAGAACATCTGCACTGTTCTGCAAATAACACTGCAGAACAGTGCAGATGTTACTCGAGAACTTAAAGAATAGCGAGACTGCATACATGTTAATGTTTAGAAGGCATCAAATCAATGTCAACTGCTTTAGAGTGTCAGACGCTTGTATGTAATCAGTTTTGGACCAACTAGTCATCTTTAAGGGGAATCTGAATGTCTGCTCCAAATTTTATAGCAAAACCGCAAGTGACAACCTCACAGTGTTGCTAGAGGAAAACTTAGAGATCACTCAAGTTTTTATGAAAATTTATGCAGCAAGAATGAATGCCATTTGGTCCATTCATTTCTGTTTTTTTGCCCAGTGTGGATAAGTAATAGACAGGCAGGCTGACATAACCATCTCCAGAGCTGTGATGCTGGTGTGGCTACAAAAGTCAAGGCTACTCACACAAGACCAAAGGCCAAGACTACATGAAAGCAAGTCTCAGAAAGTTTGACAAGCATGTAGAGACAAGGCTGTAGGATTTGCAAAAAAAAAAATGTTTTAAAAGTGAAATCCAAACAAGACGTGTACGAGTCTGATGTGACTTTAGATTCCTATCTACCAGCAACCCCAAAATGAGCCTATAACACAATATAGCGCCTTGATTTCAAAACACTTGGCTCTCTGATGTGATGAACAATGAGTTTGGGCTTTTTGATACCAATATATCTTCACACAGTATAATTCGATTGTAGCTGGCGGTAAGAGCAACTCTGATCTGCATAAACGGAAAAGTGGACAAAAGCACCTGCGGCTGTGTGATGAGAAACATGAAAAGGCTTGAAATAATAGCTAATACTTAAGAATTCTCTGGGCTTTTAGAAGGCAATGTGAGCCTCCTGAATGAAAAGAAAGACAGCGCCATGCAGACAGAGGATAAAGAGACAGAGGGGGTGAGAATAACACACGAAATAAGAGCGCACAATACTTCAGCTGTGGAGAAAGGAGAGAGGAATAGAGATAGGCACAAAAACAGAAAATAACAGACAACCCCATTAGGCAGAGGTTATTGAGTAAATTCATCTCGCTAGACAAAAGCTTCTCCTGTGGTTGTGTCACTGCTGCTTCCACCGAACTCAACACTTTCTCTCCAATTTCCGTCCATTTGCACCCCCCTGCATCTGTTAAAAGCTAAATTGCCCGTCTGCACCACCTTAAAATGGTTTCCCATGCATCACCACCCTATAAAAGCAGCATACTCAATGGCCGCGGAGACGCCAGTTTCAAACAAGAAAATTCAAGGTGCCTTAAATGGATTTCAAGATGTTTTTTGACCCACGCAGTATCACCTCCTATTTTTTTGTTTGTGGTTGAGAGGAGGCATTTACTATCAATACTGCACTGTTTCTGTGTCTTATAAACCATATCCGTCTTTGCGACAGAATTCCGGGTGATTTCTAGCTGCCAGGATTGCTTTTAAGGCAAATGGAAGAAAGAAAGCCGAGTTGGATTGGCAGAACCCAAAGAGGCTTAAACCGAGAGGGGAAAGTTCACTTCTCAAACCAAGGAAGAAGTTAATCTATCACAACAAAAGCCAAGGTGGTTACATTTTGGCGTGTTTAATGTACTTCTCCTTCCTCTCTGAGTTCAGCCCAGATAAATGCCCACTCGAGTTGACGGGCCCAGTAGTAAACCTGAGATCAATTGAATTTCATTGCACCACTTGGGCTCAGAGTCAATTAAACATTTCAAATTCAAAAGCAGTCAAACAACAAGATATATATGAGCCTATAGATGATACATAAAAGAAACAAGGACGTTTGCTGGGATGGCCTTGAGGAAAAATGCTGAACCTGGAAGTTACACTTTTCTCAAGATGAGAGACAGATGACGGCGCGCATTGCAAATGGTTCTCTGATCCTGTTTCTCATCACACACACACTCACACGACATTACAGCCACCCCTCCCTCACGCATTCAGGTTTCTGTTTGACCGAGCACTCAACAAAATGAGATGTGTGTGTCTGAGCGTGCACAAACAGCCATGTGTGTGATGATTCGGGGAGTGTCATTGCACTCGCTGACTCAGCATTTCTGCTGTCATTCCTGTCATTTCCTCACAGCAAAGCCAAGGGGGAGCTGCCAGGATCCCTCTCAATGACTATGTCTGTTTACCTTATGTTCTCCTCCAGCTGCTAAATTGGTTTTGTTGGCTGCGTAATAAACACTCAAACACTCTTTTTCAGTCTTTATTTATTCTTTTCTTTCTTCGTGACTTGTGATAAAAATGATGTTACCGTACACTGTTTTTGGAACCGTTTAGGATACAAATACAACTTAACACTTCAAATCATCTGGCAAAATCAATGCCATAAATTGCCAGGAAAAAGTGGCTGTCTGAAAATATTCCTCAAACTGTAGCTGCATCAGCGAGTAGTCACAATAACCGTGTTTTTCACACATAGACTATACTTGGACAGGCTGCCCAGGTATGTTGACAGTCTTCCAAGCGTATTTTGTTGTATTTTTTCAACTGTCTGACACAGCAACACAAATGAGTTACCGCTGGGCAATATCCTCCCTCTTATTTTGAAAGCTCGCTACAGTCCTTACCGTCAAGTGTTTCCCTATAGGAGTTCCTCGATCTACAATCTGACAGACCCCAATCCCTCCATCTTAAACAGCAGCTGGCGATGTTTGTCCCTCTTCTGCTTGGTTATTCACTGAGAGCTGTAAAGGCACTCCAGCTACAACCTGCAGCAGGTAGAGTGCCTGCTGCCAGTAGAGTGAGCTCACAAAGACAGGCTACAGAGCAGAAAAGGGACAACTGATGCAACCAAATCCAACTCCAATATGGTGGAGTTGAAGTCTGCTCATGGAATGAGGAAGTTACTGGAGAGGCCGGGCGATTATCCCTCCATCAGATTTAGTCACAAATTAGGTCTATATATGGAATTATTTTTGTTTGCTCTTCCATCTTCAAATACAGTGTAGTTGTGTGGGAAAAACTAATTAAGACTCATGCCACTACCCCACTTTTTTATGTGAACGTCATTATTTCTTCATGCTTGACAGGTTGTTTGAGGCTCGTCCAAATCAAATGCCACAAAAAGACCAACTCAGATGAAATATTACTGACTTCTAAACACCTCTGTACATTCACAGCTTCACTTCCTCATCAAATCCCATGTAGCACTACATCCAGCTGTAGGCTCGGACAAACGTACCATCACTCCCTGATTAGCTCGCATTCTTGTAGGAAGCGATCTTGTCCGAACGAGGCTTTTGAGAGTTGCTGCTGAACATATTCCGCACCCATTATACAGGGAGTGCAGAATTATTAGGCAAGTTGTATTTTTGAGGAATAATTTTATTATTGAACAACAACCATGTTCTCAATGAACCCAAAAAACTCATTAATATCAAAGCTGAATGTTTTTGGAAGTAGATTTTAGTTTGTTTTTAGTTTTAGCTATTTTAGGGGGATATCTGTGTGTGCAGGTGACTATTACTGTGCATAATTATTAGTCAACTTAACAAAAAACAAATATATACCCATTTCAATTATTTATTTTTACCAGTGAAACCAATATAACATCTCCACATTCACAAATATACATTTCTGACATTCAAAAACAAAACAAAAACAAATCAACGACCAATATAGCCACCTTTCTTTGCAAGGACACTCAAAAGCCTGCCATCCATAGATTCTGTCAGTGTTTTGATCTGTTCACCATCAACGTTGCGTGCAGCAGCAACCACAGCCTCCCAGACACTGTTCAGAGAGGTGTACTGTTTTCCCTCCTTGTAAATCTCACATTTGATGATGGACCACAGGTTCTCAATGGGGTTCAGATCAGGTGAACAAGGAGACCATGTCATTAGTTTTTCTTCTTTTATACCCTTTCTTGCCAGCCACGCTGTGGAGTACTTGGACGCGTGTGATGGAGCATTGTCCTGCATGAAAATCATGTTTTTCTTGAAGGATGCAGACTTCTTCCTGTACCACTGCTTGAAGAAGGTGTCTTCCAGAAACTGGCAGTAGGACTGGGAGTTGAGCTTGACTCCATCCTCAACCCGAAAAGGCCCCACAAGCTCATCTTTGATGATACCAGCCCAAACCAGTACTCCACCTCCACATTGCTGGCGTCTGAGTCGGACTGGAGCTCTCTGCCCTTTACCAATCCAGCCACGGGCCCATCCATCTGGCCCATCAAGACTCACTCTCATTTCATCAGTCCATAAAACCTTAGAAAAACCAGTCTTGAGATATTTCTTGGCCCAGTCTTGACGTTTCAGCTTGTGTGTCTTGTTCAGTGGTGGTCGTCTTTCAGCCTTTCTTACCTTGGCCATGTCTCTGAGTATTGCACACCTTGTGCTTTTGGGCACTCCAGTGATGTTGCAGCTCTGAAATATGGCCAAACTGGTGGCAAGTGGCATCTTGGCTAGAGATGGCACGATACCACTTTTTTATGTCCGATACCGATACCGATATCATAAATTTGGATATCTGCCGATACCGATATGAATCCGATATAGTGTTTTTTAATCAACAAAACTGTTTTTTAAATATCTTGCTGCATTTTGTATAAGTTCATACTCAAGTTTAAAACAACAACTACACTAAAGCTATTCTGTTATACCTGTATGCAAAAAAAATGTTTCATAGTTCAGCAATACTGATCAATCTAATAAACTTAGACCTACACCATCCTCCCTATTCTGGTATTTTAAAGAGTACTTAGCGTAAATATTAAGCAACCTAACTAATAGGGTTCCAACTCCCAGCAACAACAAAAATAAATAAATAAAAAATAGGGAACCACCCCTCACGCGCCACCTCATGATGCTTAATCGACGTAATCAACCTTAATTTGATGCAGTGTGAAAAAAATGCACAGAAATCAATTATTTTTCAAGAAATATTAAATAGATTCAACATCTTTCTTCAACAGAATTGCAGACTGCACAGATGGTACCTTCCCAAAGGAAAAAGTACTATAGCTTACTAGGGTATATATATTAGACTTAATAGTTACTATATACAGTAATTGACTTCTATTCATTTTGCATCAAATTAAAACTTTGGGTGTCAGATAATTATTTATTAAAAGCTTGACATTTTAAATGAGAATAAGAAAGAAAAGTATGTCTTTGTGCCCCCTTTTCCCTGTTCATGCCCTACCGGCCCCCCTGGCTAAACTTTGCTAGATCCGCCCCTGCACAGTTACCAGCGTCAGCTACGTAGAAAAAGATCCTCGAGTAGAAAGTAATATTAAATACATTCTAACAACAGCTGATCAAGCTTAAACGTGCTTCTGTTGTTCAGCCGCTGGTTTCCTCTTTCTGGTGCAAAGTGGGCCAAAAGCAAACTAGAGACACGGACTCACGACAGAAAAGCTGATCAGCTGATCGTTAAGCAGTTTCATGATTGAAGTAGCAGCAAGAAGAGGCAGTCGCTCCATATATCGTTTGTTAAGCTTAACGCAGGAATGCTTTACAAACATTCAGAGATGGACTTACACACTTGCTTTACTTCTCTCGGGGATAACTTTGTCGGAGATGAAATGCCGGGTTGCTAGCGAAGCTCCAAATGTTATCCAGAGCACCGACAGGTCCCGCATGCCACAGCCGCTCTATCACGTGATGCATACTGCTCCAACGTGCTAACGTTCTGAGGTGAGTTACGGCGTATTGCAAGTTTTGTGAGGTGCTTTCGTGATATTTAATGGATCGGATTACATTTTTTATTTTTCTCCGATATCCGATCCAGTAATTTAGGTCAGTATCGGACCGATACCGATACGTAATATCGGATCGGTCCATCTCTAATCTTGGCAGCTGCACGCTTGACTTTTCTCAGTTCATGGGCAGTTATTTTGCGCCTTGGTTTTTCCACACGCTTCTTGCAACCCTGTTGACTATTTTGAATGAAACGCTTGATTGTTCGACGATCACGCTTCAGAAGCTTTGCAATCTGGAGACTGCTGCATCCCTCTGCAAGATATCTCACTATTTTTGACTTTTCTGAGCCTGTCAAGTCCTTCTTTTGACCCATTTTGCCAAAGGAAAGAAGTTGCCTAATAATTATGCACACCTGATATAGGGTGTTGATGTCATTAGACCACACCCCTTCTCATTACAGAGATGCACATCACCTAATATGCTTAATTGGTAGTAGGCTTTCGAGCCTATACAGCTTGGAGTAAGACAACATGCATGAAGAGGATGATGTGGACAAAATACTCATTTGCCTAATAATTCTGCACTCCCTGTAGTCTGTTTGTTGGTTAAGTAGAGAAATTTCTAAATGTTGTGTTCTAACTTAAAATCTTCTGAAGCTGCACTCGAGTAAAGAAGCATGAGGCCATCACAAGAAAGTGATCAGCAGACGGATACTGACTTACGACAATAAGTCTTGTGATCCAAATCGCCAGAGACGGAAAAACGTGATTTCTCAAATGAGTCACCCATGTCACTCTGGACCTGTTCCAACCTTTGGGCTGCATGCTCCCAATCCTGGAAGAGTGTAACTCCGTATGATGTCACACTTGAATCTTAAAAGCTTAGATACAGATGGAAGCCTAATATCATTTCCATATACATGTTTATTTACTCTGGAAGAAGCCGTAAAACTTTGTGAAAGGAGTCCAATATGAGTTGATCAGTCAGTGAAACTCACTTCTGTCCAGTAACAGTGATACTTGAGTGAGTTATTGTATCCTGAACTGTTCTGTTGGTAAGCGCTGCTGTTAGCCTCTGTTAGCTAGCGTTAATGAAACTTTCTTTGAAATGTGGAGTGGCTCTAACGTCGTTGAACTCAGACACTTAGCGAATAAACTCTCACAAAATGTGAGAATTTTATCAAACTGTTCGTCACAGGGAAAGTATTACTTTTTAACTCAAAGCTAACATTAGCTAGCATAATGTTAGCTTCTAACCAGCTTCGTTGCTTAGAGGGCTTCATGTCTAATCTGCTGACATTAAGTAATTGCAACAATATGGATAATAAATAACATGCTTGGGGAAATGTTTGTGTGTTAAAGCCTTGAGTGGATGTATTCATTTGTTTTGGAGGTGAAACTACACACTAGCCTGTGTATATTTATGAGTTCAATATACTTTTTTACTTCAATTCAATTTAGTTGACGTTATATAACGCCAACTGACAACATATATGATATTTGAAGACCCTACAATATTACAGAAAAACCCTCAACAACTTTCTTCTAATATATAAACTCAAAAAAAGACGGACTGTACCATTCAGTTTTATTTGGGCAATAAAATTCCTGATCATGAACAAAAATTGATTAAACCTTGAATCTTGAAATCAAATGAAATTTCATATCAGACACAAAATAAGGTGTTGCACTTGATAGATTGCGGTCCATAAGCCTGAAGGCCTTCTAACCCACTGCCACTAGAGGCTGTTTAGCTTGGAACAGCACTTAAATGTGGCAGACCCTTCACAGTTAAAGTGCAAAGGGGCCACACTGGAATTGGCCCCTCGTTGCTGTGTCTTCTCTCAGCTCTTTCTTTGTGACGTTTCCCTTCTCTCCTGATGCCTTTGAATTCCTAATCACTTCAAGGAAAACCTGAATTAGGGCTGCATGATTTCAACCTCAGTGACTTTCTATCCATCCCCTCCTCCTCCTTCTTCTTAGAGTCTCAGAATTTGAGACACGCTGTCAGGAATGCAGTCACTCTGTCTTTGCCTCACTGCCCTCCGGTTTCTTATTCAATTTTTTTCTCACTTTCTTTAAAACTCATCTGCGTTTTTTTTTCTCCAAGACTCTACTCTGCTGATGCTCTGTTGTTCCCCCCTCTGCAATTACTCTTCTTCTTTCCCTGATATATATATGTATATATATATATATATATATATATATATATATATATATATATATATATATATATATATATATATATATACGCACACACACACACACGTGTGTGTGTGTGTGTGTGTGTGTGTGTGTGTGTGTGTGTGTGTGTATATATATATATATATTTTTTTTTAAGGGGGGCAGAAGAGAGTGTGCCACCAGCTATGATTCAGTGTGTTTTGAGAGTTCGCTCCATTAGATTACATACCGAGTTGAAAAGCTGCCAGACATACTTGTTCATCTTCAGACAGCATGATATATGAAGGAACAAAAACAACTTGCCTAATTTGAAAGATTCTTCGGGGCCTTGTGGCTACTTCCTCATTTCCCGGTGCTCTGCTTGAAACCCACTTTATTGTTTTCAATTTCCTCTCTGCAACTGTGAAGTGCTTTACCTGAAAATTGTCTGAAAGCAAGACAGAGAGAAGTGTAACACCCGCCGTTACCTTTGCATCCGACCTCCTCACCTCAACAACATTCTAATTTCTCCGGCCTCTTATACCCGCTTACTCCCCCCTCCCCACACCCCTTCACCGAGCACTAGCCGAGCACACTGTAAATTACCGTTTTCACCTATCCGCTCACCTCTGCACACATCAGCGAGCCCCCCCTAAAGCCCATCCTTGTGAGCTTTTTTTTCTCTCCTTTTTCAACAAACACTTTCATGGTGCCACTATAGCAACTTAAAAAACGAAATCGGTCCCTGCCCGCTGTTACTGATTCTCTCTGATGTCACCTACGTTCTCTTCTCTCTCCAAAGGACGCGATAAAGCTCAAGAGCAAAATTTTAACTGCTTCATAAACACCGAGCAAGAGCTCCATGTAGAGAAAGGTGTTGTATCTGTTTTTTGGATATTTATTTTATGTCACGCTGTGTGGATTGTGAGTTTCGACTTTCATATAGTACAGTTTCCTCCCACTCTGGCAAAGAAAAGGAGTACTTTATCACTAAAGCTCACCTATTGCTGGCGGGGGGGAGGGGGGGGTTGATTTCAGATGAATAAGACAAACCTATCACTCGGAAACCCCTTCCATCTAGTCTCTCTCTTCTTTTTTTAATCACAGTGGAACCTTTTATAGCGCATCAAGTCCTCATACTGATGTCTGTTAAAATTAAATATTCAAGGTGCAATGCCCAAAAAGTCACAGATTTGTAGCCGCCTTATCCTTCCTTCTGTCATCCTTTTTTTCCTCTGCTCCTTTTTATCATTTCCCTGCTGTACCTTCCTCCCACACGTCCCCATAGCCCAGGGAAAGTCTAACCAGGATTACAGATAACAGAAGACAGATCTGCATCTGAAAGCCATGTACGGAAAAAGCAAGAATGAAGCACTCCAACTTTGACCTTGGCCCAGCACTAAATATATACAAGGAGAGAAAGGAGGGTTAAGGGAGGATATTCAAGTGTGCATGTGTGTGTATTTCCCAGACACACTTTTCCGAGTATGGGAAACATGGGGATATGCTGATTGGATTGATGCTGCATAAGAACAGGAAGTTCAGGGATTTTGTTTGGCTGCACATGGAGATAGGGGTCGTGCACACGCTCACAAAGACACACACACACACAGAGAGAGAGAGAGAGAGAGAGATTATTTTGCTGCCTCAACTGTTCAGACAGCACGGAACATAAGGCAGAAATTGGCCATTTGGGACAACAAATACAAGCTGCGTGGTCTGGAGCAGCAGCAGCACAAGAAATTGGGATGCTGAAATTCTTTTAATTGCTGACAAAACAGCGGCAGAATTATCCTCGCGCTCACCCGGATAGGAAATACCCCCCCCCCCCCCCCCCCCCCCCCGGTCCACCCGCCCACCCACTTGCCGCTCGTCTCGCTTGAAAATTCCAAACGCCGATGCTAACGATAATCAAAAAGCTCCTTTGCAAGTCTTATTTTCAACTGGGGAAGCGAGCGCTTCCAATTACGCAGCGTGCGAAAATGGCTCCCACCTCCGTCTCGCGGTTACCTGTCGCATCTGCACGGCGTCGGAGCGTCTCTTCCCCCTTACAAGAGGAACTACTTCAATCTGCCTGCCCCGTTTGATCTGCCATGGCCTTTCAGCGCAGAGGCTGCATCAAAAAGATGCGGGGAACTTAAAAGCCCCATCGCTTCTCTCCATCTCTCTCTCTTTTGCTCCAATCGTTTCTTCTTGCATCCTTCCCAGGTCTGATTTTTTTGTTGTTGTTGTTCAGCCTAAAATTGGGTGCTGTAAACACTTTGTCAGTGGCTGATCGTTAAAAAAAGGAAAAATACATTCTTAAATTCTTACTAAATGCTTCATATTAATGAGCACTAATCATAAAGCTGTGGCTAAACATAAACGATGAAAGCTCCTTTTTTAATGTTCCTCTCATTCTTAGATCATTCAATCCTCTTTCTTTGAAACAGTGACTGACAGATGGGCAACCACGACCCGTTCTTCGCACAGCCACGCTGCTCTGATCTGATCGAGAGGTTTTCAGTGGAACCACTGAACTCCACCACTCTGAAGGTGTCCTACACTTGGTTATCTGGGCTCACATATAACAAAACAGTAAAGTTATTATTTTAAATCAAATCAAATCACTTTTGATTTGATTTGATTTTAAAAACAGATCTCCTTATTGGAACGACTGACAGCTAAGTATAGGCAGCAAGCGGAGGGAAAATCCCATCGTCGGCTGACTGCTTTTGGTTGTAATCAAGTATGTGACCTGGTGGGAATGTTGCTCTGATAAACCGTATTTGGCGCTCTAGTCTGTCACTGAGTTATCCGAGCCACATGCATAAGCTAAACTAGGGAGACAAACTGCCTTTCAAGCAGTGGAAGGAAAAAAATGTGTTGTTTGTTGCATTCAGACTGGTATTCTGACACACAATATCACTTTTCTTGGCAGTCTAGTCATCAGCAGCTCAACAGGAGAGAGCGCGCAGCTCTAACACCGCTGGGTCGGCAATTCGGCTCCCACCGGAGCTGCACATACAGTATTTAAATGGAGATCTCTAAAGGCGACAGGAATAAAATAAAAAACAAACCGTCGGCTAAATGTCATTTTCATTGCATCATACGGACACGTTACCATAGCCCACCCTTCCTGTGAGTGTTTCTCACACCGACTGAGTTCAGACTGCTTTATCAGTCTGCTTTATTGCAGCTCTGCTCGCCCCCCTCTCCTCCTGGCCTTATTTGTTAAAAGCACTCGAGGTACGGACCGCAGGGTGCACTGTCGATTGTCTGCGGCTCTCATCTCAGCCGGGATCTGAGGGTTGAGAGTAAAGACAGGGCTCCAGCAGCCCTTCTGCCACACCACCACTACCTGACCCTCCTACACACACAGATTCCCTGCGGTGGCTGCTGCTTTCACCCAAACAAAACCATCTCCGAACTACAGGCAGGCGTCTAAGATGCTTATAGTGATTCAATGTCAAGGAAGCGCCAAAAAAAGCAGAGGCTTACATAATTAAGTCGCATCCACCAACCCAAAATGAGGCTGCTCATCGAAATACCCCTTATTAAAAAGTACTATGCGGTAATTACTTAATTACTTTGATTAATTTCAGTTAATTAACCTCAAAGGGATACTGCAATTTCAAAAATGAGTCCAAAGCTTTAGTATATTACAGTTTTAGGGTTAAATAAAAGAGGTTAAAATGCCAGAAAAGTACCTGCTTACAGGCACGTGTGACACAACACCCACAAAGAAAGTGTTAATTAAATGTCGCCCTAACTTTTGACAAGTTTTTTTTTAATCCAACAGAGTATGGAGTTGTTTTTAAAAAGCCACATGAGAAATCCTAGAAGTCCAATTCGATGCGACTACAACACTGCTTACCCACAGAACGTCTATTGTAGGTAGAACAGGATGCATAATGAGCAGGGGGAGAGAATATCATACCCTCTATGAACAATTTAATAATAAAAGACTCCAAGAATAAACTAGGTAATTAGGTTGCAAGCACCTCAAAGCACATCCAGCACCGCTGTCGCCGGAGTCTGATTGTGACTCATTTTGGCCTAAAAAACTTTGAAAAAAAAAAAGCACAAGAACAACAAAAACCCCACTGCGTTTCTCTGGGTGCAACCAGGAACTAATATTTTCCCCAGTCACTTAGTCACATTGGATGTCACGCCTCGGCCCCGGAGTGGAAGTGATGCTCAGGGTTTCCTGCTTTATCGACGGGTCCCAGCACAGGCGCAACATGACACACAGACACACACTTAAGAAAGGGGGTCTCTCTCTCTTTCTATTTCCCTTCATCTCTTTGCATCTCTCCACATAGCACCCACATCATCACACACAAACACACACTCATGCTCACAAGTTTACCCTTGAGAGAGAAAAGTAGAGAGAGAGGGAGGGAGATGAGGATGGAATATGCAGAGAAGGCTCACATCTCTTTCTCTCTCTCACACACACACACACACACACGCACACACACACACACACACTAAAGAGATATATCCCCCCCCCCCCCCCTCCGTTTTCTGTGTGCTTGGCAGGCAAACTGGTGGCTTGATGCCCGTAAGTCTCTCAAAATCAGCCTGTCTGCCTCACCTACGCAT
The DNA here is from genome assembly GCF_964374335.1 of Astatotilapia calliptera. Taxonomy (NCBI): domain Eukaryota; kingdom Metazoa; phylum Chordata; class Actinopteri; order Cichliformes; family Cichlidae; genus Astatotilapia; species Astatotilapia calliptera. The sequence continues at coordinate 24,244,007 of NC_137441.1, forward strand.
TTCAAGTCAAAAATTCATAAGGTGACACAAAACTGTCAGAGCACGTTTGACGTGCCTCCAAAAATGATGACGCTATGGGCGTGCGTGTGTGCCCGCCTGGATATATATTTTTATATGTGGGAGGGTATGGGACAAACACACAGGAACACAAAATCTGCAAATCCACTCATATCTCACAAACACACACACAGCCGTGGAAGCAAACAACACCCACGAGCTCTCGGATTCATAGGTCAAACATTTACATTTTGCGTCTAGGCGCATACACAACAACCAAACATATGAGACCTTGCATGCATGCAAGCGTGCACGCGCACTCTCCGCGTGTTTCCAAGTTGATTTCGTGTCTTGAGCGACATCACAAGTTTTCAGCAAACAATCGTCATGATAGATCACAACAGGCCACAAAATAAAAAAAATATCTTTAAAAAGTCCGATATAATTTTCTGGTGAGCCGGTTGTGCTCAGCAGAGGTTTCGGTGACTGATCGCTCTTCTAAACGGCACCACTATTACATTGCGACAGCGTTCCTGTCAGACTCCTGCCGTCCTCACTACGCACCACAGCAACATTAAAAGCTGTGACATGCTGGACATAAAACACCGCCGCGCATCTTTGCACTATAACTGCCTCATTCATGCTGCCACTTTGCATCCAAGAAAGAAAAAAAAATCCGCAGCAGCTCCTCGCCAGTGAAGTAATGCAATCTTTCACCTTCAACAAATTGAGCAATTCCTCCAAAAGCAGGAAAAAGAAAAGACCTTCAGATAGTCCATGTGCAACCTCAGCGTGCGTTTGGCTGCTTCCCCTCCAAAGCGCAAAAATGACAGAAACACAAACCCCGATCACCCCCCGCAGCACTGAGTGGTCCATGTGTGCTCTGGTTAGAGTGTAAGTTGGGAGAGAGGCATCGGCAAGAGGGGTACGAAGGGCGACAAGGAGAGGAAGGGTCGGAGAGGGAGAAGAAATGTCACCAACATTTCGGATGTAGGAGAAGACAAAAAAGAGAGAGAGAGGGAGAAAAGGTTCCGAGACGAGTTGAGAGATGACAATCAACCACGAAAAGTTTGGCTGTACTTACTGATCAAACCGTCCTCTGCATTCGTGCTGCATGGCATTTCTTTTTCTTTCTTTTTAAAAAAAAATGTAAATATAGATTTAGGATGTTGCAGCAGAAGATGTTTCCATTCCCGCCGGGACTGGTCACACAGCAACAGCAGCAGCAGCTGCAGCAACGGTTCCAAAAGCTCAGCTCTGCAGTTCCGTGCGCACACGAGAGCAGCGCTCAACATGAATGAGAGGAGAGCTGCAGTCAGACTCCGGCATCCCAAAGAGGAGAGAGAGAGACCGAGAGAGGGAGAGGGAGGGAGAGAGTCAGTGACAGGAGTGCGTCACCTGGCGGCGCAAATGCGTTACAGCGGGTGTCCAGGCGCACTACTCCATGGTGTGTGTAGGTGGCAGCATTGGACCCTTGTGTTCTTAATCTCATTTTGCACTGGCTGAACAGCAGTAATCAAAGGATATACTTTTTTAAAAATATATATTTTTTTTTTGAGGGACCCTCACGCACACTTTGATTGATTGCTCTGCTCATCTTGGCCTCATGCAGAGCAGCACTGCTCTGTTTTTATATCTCACTGCCCCATGTGATGTATACATGCGTGTGCACCCTTGTGTGGGAGATTTGGTATGTATTCATGAGTGCATGCGCTGTAGTCGAGCGCTCATGAATGCATATCGGAAGCTCGGCGTGCTGGGCGCTCGTGCGTGTGCGCGCGTGCACACTTGCTTCTGTCTAATCGATGCCGTTCAATGCTGAAGGTCAGCTCCCCTGAAACTTGACAAATCATCTCTATCGGCAGTGTCGGCCTTGTATGTTACTTCAAAGACCCCTGGCTGCTGTGGCTGATTTAAAGCAGATCTTCAAACAGCAATATAAATATAATATAATAATATAATAATATTTTTTCTCCTTTTCAAATCACAAATTGCCTGAATACTTTAATACTCAAATTAAATAGTAATACAAAACAAACAATATAAAACTAATTGGCTACCTGAAGGTGAGTCTCCACAGACACAGCTTTAATTATGCGCGTCGTTGTTTGTAATATCTCAGACGATGATCATCAGGCTTTCGCAAATGATACATATGGGACACCATCATTATCCCCACCCCTCCACCACCACCGATTAAGCTCTCTCAAATGATGACAGTTGTTGCCAGGTGACCATTTGCATGGAAAGACATGTATTTCTTTTCTAACTGACAGTCACAAATCAAAGTCTTTGGGTTGTCTTCTCATGACTTGCGCTGCAGCCCTGAGAGATTTGGAGTCAGGAAGTTAATTTGCACCATAAAGGAGAAAGCATAGCCGCTCTGTGCTCCAAACATCATTTTTGTTTTATCTGCAAGAGTTTTTTGCAGCATTTCTTCACCCCGGGCCCCCCTGCTCTGACCTTTGCGGTCCCCTTGTGCATATTAAATGGGATATTCCTGCCCATATTAGTGATGACTGGGGAGTTTTACAGGACGATGGATATCGGGTTCCCTCTCTCCACTCCGAGGACAAGGATGTGGTTACACAGATGATACTCTTCTGCTCCAGTTACCGCATATGTCCATGCCTATGTGCGTACATCTTTCTGCTAACTCTTACGGTCTTACGCAGCTTGATGTGATACTAGTGTGATACAGAGTTCATGGCTCATCCTAAGAATACCTGAGTCATTCACATCTTGTCAAGCTGTTAGCCACATCGTTTTTTCCTGCTCATATCGATCGACTGTTTCTAAATGTAAAATCAGTTTTAAAGCCTTGAGGTGAAGGTTACATTTTTAAAATTTATTTGTCATAGTTTAGTACCTCACTGTGTGACAAAACAACACAATCAACAGCATGAACCAGAGGGCACACTGTGGGTTTTTTCTTTTCTTTTTTTGTATTTATATGCTTTATACTACTGAATAAGAGTGACAGGTCATTAACATTCAAAATGATTTCATGCGTCACCTCCAACCTTCTTATGAATATGAAAAAGGTAGATTCACAGCAGGTAAAGATGCTGGTAAACAAATTATAGCCTTAGGAGTACAGTGAGTTACCACTGCATCTTTCATATAAATATGCATTTACCTTTCAAAGAATTATGTAATCCAATGACAAATACAACTTTAACAGCGTTATAGCCTGAATTAACAAGAGTGCTGAGATGAAACCCAAGCAGAAAAGATGTAGTTGTACAGATAGTGCAGAGCAAAGCTCTTTTGCATTTTCTTTATTTTTAAGAGGTCTTGATCATTAGTTCTCAAGGCTTTCTGAAGGTCACTCAGAATGTTTCTTTTTTTTTTTGACATACATAACCATTTTCACAGGAATGTTGTTGTTTTTTTGTTAAGCCACTGACATATGAACCATTCAAGCATAAAAACTGCACTCAGCTCAAAGGATGATCCAGTCTTGTGTCAACATACAACAAAAAGCTTAGCAAAGATCACTGAGGAAACTGGGCAAGTGAAGGACAAAGTATCTGAAACTCATGTTGTTAAGGAATAGGGAAAAAAGACCTGACACAGGACCTGAGATATGCACCTGGTTCTTTAATTGATCCATTTACTGTTTGACAAAGCCTCATGAGAAACGGTCTTAGTGGAAGGTTGGCTGATAGAAAACCATTCTCAAGATTGAGGAAAATGGAGAAAATCTTAAATTACGAAATCAGTGAAAGTAAGAAATCAGTGGTAAGAGGTCTTCTAGAGTGATGAATGAAAATTTGAACTTTCTATTTTATGTTATTTTTTGCCCCCAAATTGTCATGAGTATGTATTGAAGAGGTCAGGAGAGCCGTACAAAAGTAAATGTGTCTACAACCAAAGGTGAGTGTCAGATTTCAACCATTGTTGGGGATTTTGTCAAAATGAATGAAAATATGAATGCAAAGTTTGTTCCACCATTCAAAACCATCTGGAAAGAGTCTGACTGAAAACAGCTTCATTTTTCATCATTTCAATCATCCTAAACACACTGTCGGTGCAGTGAAAACATACTTGGATAGAAAGACAGATTGGAACCCTGTCAGTCATGCATTGGCCTCCCCAAAGCCCAAACCTCAACATTATTAATGTAAAGGTAGCCACCATCCAAAGAAGAACTTTGAATGTCCTTTAAGAAGCCCAGAGATCCATTCCTGAAGACTACCTAAAGATATCACAAGAATGCTGTAGAAGAGGGTTTAGGCTGTGTTGAAGAATAAAGACGTTCATGCCAAAAATTGATTTTAAAGCTCATTAAAATTGCACAAACTCAGTTTTTGCCCTAGATAATGTATTTTCACGTGGGCTTATACAACGTTCAATAATCCTGGATCTATGTGTTATATTTTCCTAGCAAAAATATAAAGAAATGATGGGTGTTTCACGACATTTACACACTACTGTAAACATTAAAACAATGAGTTAAAAAAAGCTGAACTTTTTCAGGGAACTGCACAGTTGGAGAATAATTCTCCTTGGGTTCATTACAACACTGAACAGCTCCAATTTAAGGATTTTATCTGCTGTGTAACCCTCAGCACACAAAGCTCTTCCTCAGACAAATATAGAATGACAATCTTAAACACCCACAACAAAAACATGTGCCATCACTCAAAACATGCACAATAAGCATGTAATTGAATGTTTCCGAGTAATGCGTCATATACAACCTATGCAAAAAGAACGCTGTGCCTTCTTTTTAATACATTTTATGAAAACCATGCAACTCCAATTTTTTGCACTCCAGTAGGGCTCATGCTGCGTTGGCTGGGATGCATATACTATATAAACTAGAAATGTTTATTTCTCTGTTGCTTTAGAGAGTGACACAAGTAACACTACATCTTTGAAAAGTGTACATATATAAATATCTTTTAAAACAGTTCCCTGTTATGTGACTGGGACGTATTCACTGAATGTGTATTTTAAATATGACTGATGGCAATTCACAGTGTGTTTTTGTTTATATGGATTGTAGGTATTTAAATGCAGCTCTCTGTCTGTCAGAAAGAAGAACCTACCCAGCTAATGGATTCCTAATGGGAGCTGTTTGGTGTACGGATCAATCTGTTCTTATACCTGCTGTTTTTGTTTGTTTGAGCTTTTTTTCTTTCATCTTGGGCTCTTGCGTGATCCAGCATTACATCGTGTGCATTTTACCCCCAATTTTGACAAATGCCTGGGTTTTGCCATGTCATCACGATGCTTGATTTGCCTGGCAGTGTTGGGCGAAACAGCAGTTTCTCGGTTGAAAAACTGTCCAATGAGTGCCAGACTGTTAATTGGCCAATAACTGCCACGGGTGGGACTAACACAGATGTCACGCTGGGCACCAAACCTGAGAAGGAGCAATAACAATGTGGACTCTACCAGCAAGTATTCTCATTACCAATCAATGTTGTACTTTATTTCTACTTTGTTCCGCTCCACTATCAAAAAACAAACCCTGTTGGTATGGCTGAGCATTAGTGTACTTTAGATTTATTTAGGGTTTTGTTCTTGGTACTTTTCCAATAATGACATTTCCTGGTGGGTTTCTTTATATAGATATTCTCTGGTCTTATATTTACATCTAGTTCTGTTCACGGTCACAGTTTGGTTTATATTCAACTCCTTGACTTCCTGTCTGTCCCTTGCGTGTCTTTAATATTGTACTTATCACTTCTCCCATTGTTATCTTGATCCAAGTCTCCCCTTGTCTTTTGTCACGTTGGCCCTTGCAATTGTGTGACACCTTGTTTTGAGTTTCCCTGAAGATTTTTGGGCCATTTTCAAGATTATGTGGATTCCTGGTCTCCTGACCCTACTGCTTCCTAATTCTTTCTGTCTTCCTAATTCGGCATTTGGGTTCACATGCTGCCTGCCACACGTTCAGTACATGACATAACCAATCTCCAAAGGAAAAACACCAACATCAAAGGCATCTCTACGAGTCGACTCTTCTGTTTCATGTCAAGAAATTAGGAGGGACTTATTTCACACAGACCCACACTTTTACTGTTAATATACAATTATATAAAAGGAATGAGCCCTGCCAGGAAGCCACCTTTAATGTCCCACTGCTCAAGTTAAAATGTTGACTAAAATATAGTTGTTGTTGTTTTGGGGGGATTTATTTATTCCTCACATTTTGCAGACGTCCTTATCATTTGTTTGCTACCATAAATTCCTTCCTCTGGTTAAGATGTGGGGATTTTGCCATATATTTCAGCATAACTTTGATTCCAGCTTAATGCTGCTGACTACATAGTAGCTCACTATTTGTTTATCTCTAATTTATTTCCAACAGACTAGAAACAGAAAGCCCAGAGATCAGACGTGCAGTGCTTCACACAGCAAATGAAAGGCCTTTCATCTGCTGCCAGCAGTTGAATCATTGCATCAACTGACAATAGAAAAATAAGCAAAACTGACATTTCTGTAAAGATGTTTTGGTTTTTAAATTTTTTATTTTTTTAGGGAAAATTCTGCGGGAAGCATGGCGGCCCCGCTTTCAGCGTGGGGTCCCGGCTCGCGTGGCTTGTCAGCAAGTAGCTGAGGATGGCGTGTTTTTGACCAGCTCCGGAATCTCTCTCCTTCCCTCGTTTGCTCGAATCTCCCTCCATCTCTACCTCCTTCCAACAGAGCCTTGATCAACAACGTCCATTTTATCCCATAAACGCAGACTGATGCCAAATCATAATTAAAATCTCCTCTGAGAGCTGCCTGAAAAAAAAAGAGAAGAAGAAGCTAATTAGGCGTTAAAATAAAAACTTTTCTCCATTTATTATTTTTTTCTTGCTTTCAGACACAAATCAAATCAGCTATCTTAACTTTTGTGCTTAAGTCAAGGTCGCTGCGCATTTGAAATGAGGCAAATTATCCTTTTTTTTCTCCTTTCATTTTTTTGTCAGTTTGTTTTGTTTCACTTACCAAGTTCTTCCTATGTTTTTTTTTCATTTCTTTTTTTTTTTGCTTTTGATCTGTGACAAAATCAGATTCCTGCGATGTTAGACACGACTGCGAAGCAAAATGCAGCAGCAATTACGCAGAGAAAGAGGAGCGGAAAAAAGAGACGAGGACGGGGGGGGGGGCGGGGATGAAGGGAGAGAGATGGGGAGTAAGTAAGGAAAAAAAAGGATGATGGCAATCAGAGAGAGAGAGAGGAAAAGAGAAAATGAGAGAGAGAGAGTGGGTGGCGGGTGACTTTTAAACGCAGCAGCCGCTCAAAGGATGACCGGGCTTCTTTGCTCTCCGTTTAATCCTCGCTTGATCTATATCACTCACACGCCACGCGCACCCACACTCACAACACAGGTGTAACAGCACACTGGGCTAAAAGGCCGCGCTTCTTTCGAGCTTCCTCCTTTTTTTGTCTGTTTCTGGAAGCATCTGTAATTACAGCCAGGGGAGCCAGCTAATGCTACGGCTAACTAGGAACTTTAGACCTTTGAAAGTTTCAGCATGCGTGTGTGTGTGTGTGTGTGTGTGTGTGTGTGTGTGTGTGTGTGTGTGTGTGTGTGTGTGTGTGTGTGTGTGTGTGTGTGTGCACAAGCCAGTAAATGGAAGCCAGAGAACAAGCAAGGTGAAAGTGTTTTCTTCTCGTTGTTTCAAATAATTGCAGAGAAACAGAGATGGGACTGTTGCTCCTGCTCATCTGCAGCGTTTCAGCTTCTCTTTCATCCCATCATTGGTTATTCTCCACACTACCCCCCACCCCAACCCCCTCTATGGCTCTTTTACCTCACATTCATTCATTTGCTGATGTTTTGTTGAATTCACCTAGGTGGAATATAATCACTCATTGCAGAGGAATTAGAGGCCAAAGTCACATTTTCTGAATAACACAGGATTAAATTATTCAGACTACATTGCTCGATAAAGGCTACACAATGTGGAACTGATTTTCTGTAAAGCTTTGATGAATTTTACAGTCTGCTTCTGCAAACCGTCTCACTTAACGTGACGTTCTCTAAATATTTCCGCTCATTGCCAAGTTTAGACCCGTTTTTGAGGTGCTCGAGCTCCCATAAATTTCAACATAGCACCCCTAAAAATGACCGTAACAGTCGCAGGAGTAATGCATTTTAATATTATTTTCTGACATCGTCTTCTAATATTCTATGTTTTGCCAACCTTTCCACTGAAGACAGAACAGGTTTTAATGTCTTGATGTCATGATGTTGCAGTGCACTCACACAGAGGCATCGTGTGCTTCCGCAGCGATGAATAAAACTTGCATTGCATAAACGATGAAGAGGTCGTTTCAGTACAGATTTACAGAACTTAAAAAGTGTTTGTTTATGTACAGGAGTATATTTGCTCTCTGAATCATGTCAAAGACATTAGCTACATCAGTTAGATCAGCGATGTCCAGCTTGTTTACATCATGGGCCACATAACAAATGACACTCCCCTTTCTGTTAGCATAAAAATGTTTAGCTACACATTTAATCCCATTTAATATGAAAATAAGTGCAGTTTCAACAGTATTGTCTCTGTTTTTTTTACATGAGAGAAATGCTGCTATAGTAAATTAAAGAAAGCTGTCCATTATAAATAAATAGATAGAACTGTAATACTGTAACCTGATAGTAATAAATAGTACCTGTTATTGTTTATTGATTACTTGACTACTTTGGTGTAGCATGAATGGCAGTGGGTTTAAATATGTTGAGTAAAAGGATTATCATTTGGTTGCCTTAAATTTAGTCTAGTTGTGCTTTACTTAGGTCCTCTGTGTTAGTCTCTCATGTTTTTGTCTTCTTGTTCATGTTGTCAAGTTCGTGTTGTCATGTCTGCGTTCCATGCTGTTTTCTGTTTTATTGTGAAAGTCCCTGTCCTGTGTGCAGTGTATCTAGTTTTGCTTCCCCTTGTCTCGTTAGGTCTTATTTGTCCCAGGTGTGTTCCCACCTGTTCCCCATCCCCTTATTATCTCTCTAGGGCTGTATCCCAATTCAGGGTCTGCAGCCTTAAAGGCCGCATTTTAAGGCCGATTACGTCACAGCGACGCGACGAAGGCTGTCCCAATTCAAAGGCTGCTCGAAATGCAGCCCTCAAATCCGTCCTTCATTTCCCTGAATTTTAAGGACGTGGCGGTGTAGACTTCGTGGCCCAACATATCCCAGAATGCATAGCGCGGCGGTGGGTGTGGATAATTTTGCCGAAAAAAAACTGCGGATGAGGGGCGCCCAAAGAGTAACTTAGTAAATGGTAAATGGCCTGTATTTATATAGCGCCTTTCTAGTCCCTAAGGACCCCAAAGCGCTTTACATATCCAGTCATCCACCCATTCACGCACACATTCACACACTGGTAATGGTAAGCTACATTGTAGCCACAGCCACCCTGAGGCGCACTGACAGAGGCGAGGCTGCCGGACACTGGCGCCACCAGGCCCTCTGACCACCATCAGTAGGCAAAGGGTGAAGTGTCTTGCCCAAGGACACAACGACCGAGACTGTCCAAGCTGGGGCTCGAACCGGCAACCTTCCGATTACAAGGCGAACTCCCAACTCTTGAGCCACGATCGCCTAAGTACTGAATATTATGTCACTTATTTATGTGCAAATGTTTAATAACGAAGAACATTAAAACATTACTGTTGGCCACATGTCGGCAAAGTTATGTGACATTAGTGACGTTTGTACTAACTTGGTTTTAAAGCCTTTACTTTAAAATATACGCCGTTCAATAGCTGAGCTTAATCTTACAGAGAATGATCAAAGCTCATGTAGAAACAAACAAACAAATGAACAAAAGATTTTCTCCTTCATTTCTGTCAAACAAAGCTGTATGAAACGTTTCCAGCTGTTAGTATCATGGTTGCTAGGCAACCTGGGCAGAGCAACGGAGGCTAGACCGTCCAATTTCACAAGCCTCGCACTTCCGGCCTTAGCGGTCTTTGAGTACGCGGCCCTTGAGGATCGTTGAGGCTGCGTACTTTAAGGCTGCAGACCCTGAATTGGGATACGACCTAGCTGTGTCCCAAAACGTAGGCTGCATCCTCCGCAGTCACAGCCAGGCGACGAAGGCTGTCCCAATTTTTCGACTCCTTCAAATGCGTCCTTCATTTCCCCGAATTTGAAGGATGGGTCGGGTGTGTCCTCGTGGCCCACCATATCCCAGAATTCATAGCGCGGCCCAGCCAATTCCAGTTTCCAACAATGGCGGCCGCTACTAAGTTTTAATATTACTCTTATTAATCTTTCTGGGTCACAAAATAAACTTTTAACATATTTTCAGGTGAGAAAGTAGCTGTGTAAACTTCAAATATGTGCTTGGTTTATCAAGACATCGCATATTTGCAAAAGTGCACCGACGTTTTCGGAGACGCCTGTTACCCACCCGCTCGATAGCTAGCCGGGGGGTTCAATGGTCACTCGAGCCGGCGAGAGCAGCAGAATCCCGGCTTCATCGTTTTCAGATCCCCGCTGTCTTCGCTACTCAGGTTAAACATGATATATAAGTCACTTGGATAACTTAAAAATGTTATTGTTTGGCTTTTTTCGGTGTTCTATTTGTTCCAGAGTAAATTGGTTTGGCTGAGATCAAAGTTATTAGATTAAATAAAACTTTATTAATCCACCGGGTGGGTTCCTCCAGGATTTTCACACAGCTGAATAAACGTCAAACAGCACTTCCGGCCTTCTCGGTCTTCGAAGGACCCAGCCCACGTAGACCGCAAAGGCTGGGTCCTCCGAAGGATGCGGCCTAGGTTTTGGGACACAGCTTCTGTATACTTCTGTGAACACCTCTGAGCGAGATAACTTAAGATTTTTTAGCAAATTTTAACCTTCTGAGCCTCTAGGCTGCTGATGTATAAGTAGTTGATAGCCAAGGACTGATGTACTCTGTCTTAGTTTGTTAAAGTTTTCCTGTTGTGGTCTAATTGTCCTTCAGTGGTCGTTTACAGCTCCCAATCCAGGTAAGAGTGAGCTAAATCGACTTTACCTGTAAACTACAGCCTGTAGTATATCTTCATTTACAATATTGTTAGAAACTTTACTGGGTTGTAAAGTCTGTCCCACTGTTACTTTTACATTTGACAGTATAAAGACTCGGAGAGGAGGACGGACAGCAAAAAGAAGCAGGCAGCGATGGACATGTGGTCAATGTAAGCACCACAGTGTAAAGCCAAGGTAGCTTCTGTTTGATCACATTCACCGATAATGATTTCACATGACTGGGCAGTGTGTTATACTGTTATCAAACGTGTGGCCACAGCCTACTGTTGTAATAATAACTGAAATTACTGTTGTGCTATTTGAATACAATGTGTCTGTGTGTGAATGTCAGAACACAGAATTTTAACATGCATTTCTTACATGTTTTATGTAGCACGTTTAAAAATGTCAGCGGACACTCATTAGTGAGAATTTTAGCATTTAACAGGATTCATTGAACATGGCTTGAACATGATGGCTGGCACTACACGGACTGGTGTGCGCGAGGACGTGTGTTGAGGCTGCACTGTAATGGATATAATACATGAATTTGAAAGCCTTGTAAAAGCAGCTCTCTTACCAGTTTCTTCTAGTCCAGGTGTATGAGGTGGCAGTGTGATTGTTATGTCTGTACTGAATAATGCTACTCTAACTGGTTGATGATTCGGTGGATGAGGTTAGGAGACCAAAACAATCCTGTGCATATTTCTCCTCTTATCTGCAACAGATAGTTCTTCAGCTTACTTCTGAACAACCATCACGATTGATCCTTTGCCTCAGGTTTCATACCGAAAGCATCCACCGTAAAACTGCAGTATTATTTTAAAATCTGTGTTATTCTTCTGAATTATCCTACAATGGTTGTTCTTGAAAGCATCATTGTGACGTGTATGCAGTTGAATTGAGGTTTACAGTGGTGAAAAGGGGCTGGTAAAAGTTTGATCCTAGACTCAGAATCGCCCCTGTTTCTTTGTTCCGGATTATCATGTGTGGATTTCTTTTTTAACGTCTTCATAATGCTGGATTGATGCCGCCACTGTCATTTTTTCTTTCTAATCTTGTCCAGGCTATCCTGAGTCTGAGCGACTCAGCACCTTCACTGCAGACACATGTGTGTACTAATGTGTATAATGCTGTGGTAACTTATGAGCAGGATATTGCAAATCCCTGTAAAATCCAGTATAACAGAGACTCTAAATGGGATTCAAATCTGGGCTTTGACTAGACCCTTTCATAACCATTTCTTCTTTTTGAGCCATTCCTCGGTGGATTTGCTGTGCTTAGGACCATTATCCTATTAAAAAGGTCCACTTCCGGTCCCATACAAGCTTTTCTGTTGAAGAAATTGGTCATTATTTATGAATGAGCCTTTAACTGTCACACTTCAATTAAAATTTTACGGGTATGATGGTGTGATAAATGTAGAGCAATACTTACTTTTTCAATGTGACTTTGGTTTTTGTTTAAATTATGACAATGAAGATGACGTGTCATTATCTTTACTAAGAGCCATTTTCACCTAGGGTCACGTTTTTGCTTGTTCAGATACATAAAATCACAATAATTAGCACAAGCTTCATTCGAAAAAGTTTTCAGTATGAGCGACATACTGTAAAAATACTGGAAATAGATTTGCTCTCTTGTCCTTACCACAGAGAGTAGCTCCGCATGTTTGATTTGGCAGTTGGAGTTTTACACCGGATGCCCTTCCTGATGTAACCCCAAAGGGGATATTTGCCTCAGACCATAACTTTGAATAAAAATAGATGTTTATATACGGGCTCTGCTGTTGCATGTGGCTCGAAAAACTTTCTGAGGGACACCAGAAGAACATGCTCTCAGTATTTTTCCAAGTAAGTAACATCATAAGCTATCTTGTGAAGTCTCCAAGTGTCATGCTAACTTGTTCTGGAAGCTAATATTTTGAAACCCACAACACTGTGTGCCGTCTCTTAATTGCTCCCCGTGGTGAAGGAGAGACTGGGATATGGCTTGTCAGATTGTGTAGCCTTTTTTGGCAGTTGTGATGTGTCGTGTAACATTATCATCTGCTTTAGGTTTACAAACTTGTCCACACTTTGCTGGTAATGCACAACCCTGATTTTTTAGCCCTTCTTAAAAATATATATATTTTTAGCCCTCTGTATAAAACCCGGGCCTTTTCCAAACACTCATCTATTGTAAGCTGTTTTAATCATGGAGGTCAGCTCTGGATTTTTCTCAAAATTACTTGAAAAGCTACTGTCATGACTAAATTGGATCAAGAGAGTGTATATAAAAGATTCAGTTCATTTTTATTTATATAGCACTAAATCACAAAGACAGTCTCCTCAAGGTGCTTTATATTCTAAGGTAAAGACACTACAGTAATACAGAGAAAACCCTAGCAATCAAACAACCTGCTATGAGCAAGCACTTGGCAACAGTGGAAAGGAAAAACTCAGTTTTAACAGGAAGAAACTTGTGGAAGAAACAGGCTCTTGGAAGGGCGGTATTCTGCTGTGATGAAAAGGAAAACAAGGCGAAAAAACAAAACAGTGAGGAAGAGAGCCAGAGATTAATAATAAGAATTGATTAAATTCAGAGTGGTGTGTAAGCACAAAAGGTGAGTGAACAAGAAACATTCAGTGCATCATGTGAAGACCCCAGAAGCCTAGACCTATTGCAGCATAGTTAAGGGAGGATTCTGGGTCACCCGATCCAGCCCAAACTATGAGCATTGTCACTGTGATGTCCTCCACTGGTTTCCAAAGTCCCACTGTGAAACTTCAAGGTGTTTCATTTGCTGTTGCTGTCATTTTGACCATTTTAGCATTTTGTAACCAGACATCATGAGTGTGAGCAGATCTGACTGAAACAAAGGGATATCGTACACTCACTAGCAAGCAACTTGTCAGTCGCATATGTTATGAGCCATTGAACACAACCTCCTTTCAGACTCTAATGCTGAAACCATACAAAATTAACTTCATGCTGTACTCAGACTTGAAACTACTATAAACTCCATAAACTCTGAAGACAGTGGTCACTGAGGTCAGAATAAGGAGGCTGAGAGCAATTTTCCCATAGATGTCTACACTACTTTGTGTGCTTTTGAAGCCACAGGAGTCGCTTCCTGCTAGTCACTAAGAAAAATACAGGTTAAAGACATTTCTGCACTGGCTTTACTTTTCACACCTGGAAGCTAAGACCAACATTAAACCTTTAAGCTGTCAGTACTCTTAACCTTATGCTATCAGAATATGATATTTTTGGCTTTGAAAGTTGTTCTTTTTCTTTGCAGCATATATGTTGGCTTACTAGTAACATCTACACGCAGAGAAATGTGCACGCATGATGAGACGACGTGGAGCCCTTCAGCTGCTGCACGCGACGGTATCATCTCTTAGCCAGGCTTGATTCTTGCAGCTAAAGCAAATGGTATGCGTTTGTACTCCAGTCCCTCATTTGGGATTCAACAACAGAAGCAGATACGGACCATCGCACAGCCACTGGTGCTTACAGCTAGCGCGCACACGCTCTCACACATGCAGAAAACTTGTGTTCCACTGTATGCGGAGCTGAGTTATCAGACGCTTTGTGACTATGTCATCGCTGCCTTTAGACACATTTCAAAGCAGGCTTTAGCGTGCGTTATCAGACTAATCATACTGTCTCGCTAATGTGTTCCTTCTGCTTAAGCTCCCTTGTTCCTCTGGGCGGTATATATTTTACATTGATGAGAATTCTAGTTGTTGGGATTTTTTATACTGTCCATCACATACCTGAAAAAATCCATTAAAGCTATAACACATGTGGCAGGTTGTTGTTTTTTCTTGCTTTCAATAAGAGAGGGGAAAAAATTCAGTGCTGACTTATTGCTTTCAAATTACAAATATTATTATTTTTTGCTTCACTGGAGGCAAATAACACCAGAAAATATCCAAGATAATCTATGACTTTTTCCCCCCTTTGTCTAATTTTTATAATTGCATGCAGTGGTGCATGTAAACACGAACTTCATCAGATGGATTGATTTAGTGTTTGGATAAACAGCTCATTTGGGAAGTTCAACTGGAAAAATGATTCAGTAAAGTTACTGTAGCTGCATGTGCTGATAGATGTGGGTTGTCTTGTAAGTAAACACAGATAGAGCTGTGTTTTTCTTCTGTGCATCAGTAAAAAAAAAAGACACCTTTGAATGTTGGGGAGCTTCTTTTTTTTTTTTTACAGCTCTGTGGCTTTTAAAAGTGGAACAGTTGCCATGATACAAATATTATAATAGAACTGTGCTGATAAGGATAGGAAGGATTCTGGAGCAAAATAAATGTGTGTAAAAGATGCAGCAGGGAAGCGGCACATGAAAGTGTGAAGCGGGGGGGACGCTGTTGATCATAATTGCTGGTGGTGAAATTGCTGGTCTGTATTTCCCCCTTAAATTTCCCCATGTGCCGCGGTCCGCAGGGGCTCCAACATGTGCAATTATTTCTACTGGAACGGTTCGGCTTGAACTTCAATATCACCTCCTCCGCCCCCCTGTCCTAACGTTCCTCTGCCGCCCCCTCCTTCTTCCTTCCCCATTCTGACCAATTTGGGGTGGCAAGGCGATGGTTATCTAAATGCAAAGCGATGCTGTAATAGCACTCACCGAGGAGGCATAAACGACCAGGGAGACCCGGAGATGGAGGGAAGGGAGGGCGCAAAGAGGGGGTATCAGCACGAGAAAGAGGAAGATGCCGATGTCGTGTGAAAAGCAGATTCTCAGAGAGGCAGAGGAAATCAAGTAAGAGAGGAAAACTAGCAAAGAGAATGAAAATAAAATATGAATGGGGGTGGGGGGAGGGGCAAAGAGGAGGCTTGTAAAAAGAGGGAAAAGACGTGTGAGAACACAGAAGAGATGGGTAAATGATGGAAAACAGATAGAAAAGAGGGATGAAGTGCAAAGAGGAAGGAGATGAGGAAAAATGATGCTGCTGAAGAAAATAAAGTGATTCTACTCAGCAGAAAAACAAAACAAAAAAACCCACTGCTTGTTCAAATGCCAAAAACAATTTGCATCTACCTTACAAGGACCTCTTTTGATGATATGAATAATTACTGCTGACTCTGACAAGCAAAGTGGTGTCGTTATAGGGCTGCAACAGCCCGGAGACAGTAGAATAGAAGAGATCCTTCTTTTCTTCCCAGCTTACAGCCAGCAGTCAGTATTATAAATTTAAAGCTGTCATAATCAATATTCATCACCCCATCAACAGATTAAATGACTGTGCATGTTAAGGAGTTTATTTTTAGTGATGATAACACAGTCAAAGGCAGTTTGGTGTCTGTTAGCTCATTGCTTTTGTTTCTATGCTCGACCTGCCCAGCAATGAGCAGCAAAAAGATAAGCAACTGGCAAATTATGAAAGATGAGCTGAAAGTAGAAGCGCCTGGTGTTTTTTTGTTCTAACCCTCTTGTTCAAATATGGTGAAAACAGCAGTCAAAACTTTAAGATTCAAAATCCAGAGTCCAGAACCATTAACCTCCTAAGACCCGAACTCTTCCACGGCATTTTTAATTTCTCTTTGATATTTGGGCTGATTGGGGCCCGATGAATGTAACAACAAAGAATTACCAATTTATTTTTTTTACCTTATTTTTGGTTTTAAGAAAAATAAGAGCCACATATCAGGATATTCGTTTAAAATTTTGATAGAACAGTAGCAGTATAATGTCCTCGTAAGTGGATATCAGGCCCTTGTAGAGCACCCAACACGTCCCTATATTATGAGATCGGAGAAATTAGGAAACATGAGAACCGTTTGGAATGAATCTACACATGTACGTTCCTTTTTACTTAAATTGCTTTGGAAAACACTATCTAACATCATTAAAGTGCCGGTTAAGGTTAGGAATAAGGTTAGGGTTAGGGCTGGAATACATGTATGGAACGTGTATTACAGCGGGAGTGTCATTCTACTGGATTTCATCCCAGGGTGTAGCATTAGAACGCAGAAGGTCACCTTTGCGTTCCTCAGGAACACCTCGGGACTTGACAAATCGTCAGTATATTACGCCTCGGGAGTGAAAACGTTGGGCTCCTATTGCTGTATCTGACAAACAATGGGGTTAATTTTACAAATGGCCCATCCAGAAAGCCTGCACTACAGTTTGAGTTTGTGAAATCTTAGTATTTTATCTGTTACCTAGCACTGATATGTGTGATCTGTGCAATATTTTGGTCTCAGTGGAATTACCATCCCCACCCTACATGACCATAGCCCCTCCACCCTTATTTATTTATTTATTATATTATATAACTGCCCTTGTATACAGCCCCACAATGTTTCTATTTCAATGTTTCTTACGCATACACCATGTATAAGAAACTGCACAATGACAATAAAAAGTCTCTGATGCACCCATATTAGCGTATTAGCATGACCTGATAAGTTAGGTAATGCTACATAACATTTGGAAAAAAACACAAGTTTCAAACCAGAGCAAAGTGTTTCGTGTACAGTTGCGATCACTCACTCCAGCTCTACTAGTCACAACCAAATAACTCTACATCTTTCGCATGTGTAACAGAGATAACAATAAAATATTGAAGTGCTTTGAATTAATGCCAGTGAAAGAGAATTTAACTGAAATGAGAGATCTGGAGAGGCAGAGGGTGGAATGACCAAAGGTGTGAAGAAAAAAACGGCCAACCAACCGAACTGTTAGCGACACCATTTTCTTGTGCATGCCACACCAGAGAAACTATTCAAATGAATAAAATGTGTGTGAATATGTGTTATTGTGTAACAGCCCTATCCTTTGTCCGTTAACTATGGGAAAACTATGATGGGAAAAGGAACACACTCACTGATCTTTCTCCTTCAGTACACTGAAGGCGTCACCTCTTGACTTGTCTTCAGCCCAGTTTGTCTGTCTGTCTCCTGACCAAAGTGGCAGCATTTAGCTCATTGATTTCCTCCAGTCAGTCCCTGCGATTAATCCGAGACAGGCACCTCGCCCTGCATTCTTAAAAACAAGTCTTCCACTGCAGAGGCTGGCAAACAGACAGGCTGTTCTCACTGACACATTGTCTACAATCAGGCGTACTCTCTGTGCTTTTTTTCCTGCATTTGTTGACAACAGGGATGCTTCAACAGTTAGGTTATCAAATGGGGAAATTATGGCTATTAGTCTAGATTAGCGGTGTCATGGACCAGCTCACAGTCCAGACAAATAAGGGAGACCAGACAGAGGATCGTGAATCGAAATGAGCAAAATTTATTTAACTGGATAAACAACTTTGAAATATGCTGTCAGTCGTATCAGCAGTGTGTGCGTAATGGGGGAATGGATGTGAGTGAGCGCAAATGTGTGCAAGTAACAAAGTTTATCGAAGGCAAAACAAACAAAACTCCTGCTTGCTGAGAGGAGGAAG
Organism: Astatotilapia calliptera; assembly: GCF_964374335.1. NCBI lineage: Eukaryota > Metazoa > Chordata > Actinopteri > Cichliformes > Cichlidae > Astatotilapia > Astatotilapia calliptera. Next base: position 24,262,362 of record NC_137441.1, read on the forward strand.
AGAGAGTCAGGGAAGCGATCTTCAGCTGTGATCTGTGCTTTTCAGTGGCTTAAAGCACAGCCGACTCATAAGACGCACAGATGAAGATTGCGGAAACCCAAAAACAAAGGGATGTATTTGTGCTTCCACGTTTTTCTCAAGGTTTTACACTCCAAACTGCACGACTATCAAAAATGTTCTGCGAGACAACAAAACACGCCCAAGGCTGAAATCACATCTATTATTGCTGTCAAATTATCGATCCTGCTCCCATTGCAAACTACTTTGTAATATTCTGTTCTTTTGTGTCCTGTTCATGAAAAATCTTCCGCGTTACGTCAATGAATTTGTAGGTTGTAAAAGTCCAGAACAAACTTTAGAAACCCGTCAAGTGTTGGTGCCTGTCTGTGCACACAGAACTACACCAGATTACTTTCTTTCACGTCTCTTTCAAACCATTTTCACATGATAAACACACTCTGAGGTCTCAGAGTGTAGTTTTTTTTCCCCTGAATATAAAGGGCCAAGGTTGCCACAGAAAGAACGAAGACCTTAAGTTTTTGTACGGCTTTTCTATGTGCTGCTGTACTGCTTTCAGAGTCTTTTCACTCTCCACCATAGAGGTTCACAATAATCCAGCTTCACTTATAATGACAGCCCTTTCTCAATAGAGGAGTCATTTTATTGAGATGGCATTCACAATCTGTGTATTTGTGTGCCTACACAGAACAAGTGCTCTTAGCGAGAGGGAGAATGTCAGGGTAAAACTGACAAAAAGATTTGTTTTCTAAAAGAAAATAATATGTCTAATAAATTGCTACACATTAAAAGCTGCCACTCAAGGCCAGGTTGCACACTCACCTATCATCATCAACAGAATTTTAATGTCCCTGCAGTGTTTTTGGAGCCATGTTGCTCCAGAATTTGTATTGCAACAACTGAGCCTGGCACTTGCGTTTAGAGGTTAGATTCTAGGAGAAACTATTTGGGACTCCACTGAGCTGAACATGCTGTGCAGGAAATGTTTGTGATATGATGTTCAGAATCAACTCCAAAAGGCATATATCCACTGAGACCCACATTGCTGACTTCATATTAGAGTTGAATCAACTTTTTCTTGGGTTTCCTGGGATTTCTCAAAAGCCTAAGGCGAAGTAAACAAGCAGTTTAGCACTGATGTTCTTTAACCCACAAAAATAAATGAAAGCTAGTTTCTAAGCAAAAGAAAGATACGGATAAAGGGAAATGATGCAAATTGATGAAAATGGAAGGGAGAAGCAACTCGTAACTGACAGAAAGGAAAAAAACAGATGAAATTGTTAAGTCCAGCATATAAAAGCTGTTTATAAGATGTTTTTAAAAGTATTCTGATATACAGTCTGTTGAGCCACTCAACCAAGAAATATGTAGATACAATTCAAAGTACTCACCAAGTTCCCACATCCCTGGAAAAGCAGCAATCAACACGTTCTCACTCCTAAAGCGTAACATTTTACGCTAGGTGACAAATCATCGATATCTTATGATATCTTACGCTTCCGGGTACACAACACATCCTACATTACAAAATTGGAAAAATGAGGAAATATGAGAGCTGTTTAATTAATCTACACATGTACGTTTGTTTTAAGGCTATAGTTGGGCTGGAACATGGAAGGCCACCTTTCGCGTTCCTCAGGAACGCCTTGGGACTTGACAAATTGGCAGTATATTACACCTCGAGAGTGAGAACAGGCTATAACCAACAGGGATCAGCAGCAGGGCCAGCACCCACCCTCCATGACCAAGCCTGACGGCCCAGCCATGGTCCTGTGAGAAACTAAGTGCAGTATACTCCATAATTCATTAGCTTGTAGGACCACCTTTAGCAGCAATAACGTGAAGCGATCATTTTCTTTATGAATCTATCAGTCTCCGGCATCATGGTGCAGAAGTTTTGGGACAATCGTTTTTTACTACGTTGCTTCAGCATTTGTTGATGCACAGCTCTCTTTATGTCCCACCACAGCATTTCAGTCTGGTTGATTTCTGGACTTTGGGACTGGGCCATTGTAACACCTTGACTCTTTTCTTCTTCAGTCATTCTGTTGTACCTTGGCTGCTGTGCTTTGGATCATTGTTCTGTTGAATGAACCGCTTTCAGTCAAGCTTTTAGCTGTCTGACAGATGACCTCACATTTGACTCTAGGAAGCAAATGTCACTGGAGGCCCAGGGCCTGCAGTCAAATCATTACCCCTCCACTACCATGCTTTGGCAGTTTTATGTGATATGTCGTTTCGGTTCTGCCAGATGTGGCATTCCAGCCAATCCTGGATGGTTCAAGGCTGACCTGTGCAAAGCATGCTTACAGCTATAGTCAGTTCAGTGCTTGGTTTTGCCAATATTCATGCTGCCTGATTTTATCTTTCTGGGTTTACTGTGTTTGGACAGATTTGAATGGAGCTGCAAAGTCAGCCTGATTCAGATTTTAAGGAACATATAGTAATAACAAAATGAAATGAGAAAATACAGAGCAGACTACAAGCACTTTAGGCTGGATAAATAGCATTATATAGAGTGAGATGTGTGTAATGTGAGTACATGTGAAGGAAAAGACAGGAGAAGAAATCTAACCTGATTTTTGTGCCGAGCATGCCAGAGCATGGCAAGTTATTCATGTAAAAACCAGAAAACAATGCTGTTATCTTATTGTTGTGTAAAACTATAGAGCAGCTCTCCAAAACTGAGAATGTCAGATTAAAACCAGATGGAAAAGCAGCTCTAACTTTGTTTCAAACCACTCTGTGGGGTGAGCTGACCCTTGCAGTTCAATTTCGAGTCTTGCATGAGAGATGCTTTAGAGATAATTGGACCTTTTAACAAGAACTTTAAGAACTCATCCACACTGTAAGTGTACACTGATCAGTCATAACATTATGTCCACGGAGAGGTGACATGATCTCTTTATCATGGCACCTCTTAGTGAGCGCAACATACAAGTGAACCTCAAAGTTGATGTGTTAGAAGCAGGAAAAATGGGCAAGTGTAAGGAAGTGAGCAAGTTTGACATGGGCCAAATCGTGATGGCTAGATGATCGGGTCAGAGCATCTCCTAAACTGCAGCTCTTGTGGGCTGTTCCCGGTCTGCAGCGGTCAGTATCTATTAAAAGCAGTCCGAGGAAGGAACAATGGTGAGCCAGTGAGAGGGTCATAGGAGGCCAAGGCTCACTGATGCATGTAGGGAGCGAAGGTTGGGCCGTGTGGTCGGATCCAACAAACGAGCTACTGAGGCCAAAAAGGTTAATGCTGGTTCTGAAAGAAGGATTTCAGAAGCAAGTGCATTGTAGTTGTTCGCTTTTATTGGCAGCAAAACGGGATCGACACAATATTAGACAGGTGGCCATAATGTTGTGCCTGATTGGTGTGGTACTGGGCCACCTAGAGTAGAGGAACAACATGTGGGGGAGAAAGTCATTACACTGGGATTCAACAGCACCACATGTCTGGTAAATCTACTTCCTATGTCCTACAAATGCATTATTCTATGATTGCACAACACAGGATGTATAACATACTCACTGACTGCAGTTGGGACCCAGAATACAAATCCTACTCTCTGATGTCAGTATCCTGTGTTTTGTACACCCAACCAATCCTTCACTCAGCCTCCTGTGACTTTTGGTAGTATAATAATTTCACACCTCCTAGGTTGGATACAAATATTGCCAGTGAATGTAATCCAGGCAGAAACTACATTTCCTCCAGAAATTCGTAGGAGGAAATTACAATAGTAATGCGTAATCTATTAGTATAATGTTATATTTTGTTAAGATGAGGGGGAAAAGAGCGCAGAATCATCCAGGAACGTGAAGAATATGACCTTTACTTTGTGACCTGAAGCTGATTTCATCTGAATAAGTACTTCTGCTAACACTACCTGCCTATTTAAAGCTTGATGAAGGAAGAAAGTTAATGAACCTGGGAACTCTCTCCCTCCCTCAATCTCTCTCTCTCTGGCTCTCGCTGCTGTTCTTTCCTCTCTCTTCTTTTTTCTGGACATGGAATGAATGAAAGTGAGTCATGAGATTTTAGCCATTAAAAAAAAATCTCTGCGGGAATTAAAAGAAAAATCCCCTCCTGGGCGGCCCTCTGAATTGTTACACAAATTAATCCCCCTTTCCCAATTCCATCATTCGCCCCCAGCTCCCCTTTTGGAATTATCCCTTTTCAATTATTTCTCCCTCCTTTTCTAATTTCTAGTCACCATTGGAAATATCAGTGGCGATGAGAGAGGGGACGAGACGAGTGAGTGCTTTATTAATTGCTCTGATGTGGATTAGATGTGAGCATCATGGCCACCCCTCCACCCCCTATCCTCCAATCACATTTCAATTAATAACAGTCAGCCAGGCATTGCCTCGAGATGTGCTAGCAAGATGATTGGCCTGTCAGTCAGAGCTGCTAGGCAGCATTTGCAATTTGTCACCGGTTTCCTCCTTCTTTCCCTCCTTCCACTATCGCTCACTCTTGTTTCTATCTCATAATCTTTTTTCCTTCCACTTGGCCCTTCTCTCATCTGCCTCTTCACCCAGGTATTTTTTTTCCTGCCTTCAAAATCATGCGACATGTCATCCATTTATTCATTTTTCTTATGATAGCTTGGTCAGCATCGAAAAAGACTGTCTATGAGTGTGTGTGTGTGTGTGTGTGTGTGTGTGTGTGTGTGTGTGTGTGTGTGTGTGTGTGTGTGTGTGTGTGTGTGTGTGAGTGCGTCTATGTGGTATGGATTGACATTTGACCTGCGCTGTACCTGGGCTCCGGGGACATTTCGACTTTTTGCTGTGTATTCATGTGTCCCCCTAAAACATGACTTGTAAATGCATTTTTAAGTGTCTAAATAATAATTTTTTCTACTTCTTATGAGGTCATTATTTATCTTTTGACCTGTATTTGCTTAAACTGTAGTGTAAATTCATTTATTAAACTATAATTAAAAGATTTTCTGATTTTCTTAAAAGTCCACCTATACCCCTCACCTGATTTTTGTGTATTCCAGTGTATTGCACAGCGACGTTTCGAGTTAGAGTGGATGTGTGTAGGTACTGCAATTTAATACACATTTTCAATACACACGGCCGGAAGTCATTGTGATTGGTAGGCTATATATATAGGCGGTACCTACAGGAAACGGCGCCACAACTTTCGCGCGCGTGCCCTTTAACAAGTGTATGTCGACGGCAATACGAAGACGGATTAAAAACACAAAGGTAAGCCTTTTTTAATGTAAAATGCACCATGACTTTAATACTATATGAAATTATAGGTGCACAGGCCTATATTAAACTGGTTTAATTTATGCTTTATGGACTGTTAGTGAGTCTTTGAAGAAGTAAAACGGCCCCAGCGTTTGTCATTGAGTAAATAAAATAGGGCTGACGACTAACCGCGTCAACGCGATAAAGCGGGCTAACCCGTGTTAGGATTTACTCGGTGTTAAAGCATTATTGTGGCTTAAACGTGTTAATGCCGACATCGCGACTAACGCGATTAACAATTAAACCAGCGCAGTCTGAGTCAAAATCCCTGATGTCGCTGTTAGCTAATTTCGGGCAGTTTGTCCAATGTCTGTCCATTCTGCTGACAGCCCTAAAATAAAAGCAAGGGTATAAGTGTATTTAGTCGTGTATTTATTTATATGCCTGAAGAAAAAACTTCTTACAGTTTTGATGCCTAAGCTTTCTCAGTACTTGTATCACTCTCTGCAGTCGCCATTACAGAAATGTCACATGTCGCCATTTTGAGTACTAGGCCTTTAACATTTTAAAAGAAGGCATAAATTAGCACTATGAATAAGTCAGCTGTGTTTATGCTGTAAACTACACTACTGCTAGTTCTGCTACTACTGATGATGATGACAATGATGACGATAATCGTAATACTTTATATGCTTTGGTAATACAGCCAATCGTACAGGAGAACATGCGAAGGAGACTCATTCCTCCACGGGAGGATGCAGTCTGTCATGTTTCTGCTGGAAGGGACAAACTGGGACTTGATATCCACTACATAAATGCCTTCAAAGGTAAGTTGGTCTTTAGTTTGGATTAGATTTGGAGTTTGTCACTGTCTTTTGTCACTCACTTGGTATGCCTCTGCAATTCAGGTCGGGGCATTTTCACGACTGTTCCATTCCAAAAAGGAGACTTTCTTTTGGAATACAGAGGTAAACTCATAACAAAAGAAGAATGTGAGCGGAGACACAGAGTTTATCATGACAGCCTGAAGGTGTTCATGTTTGAATTCAAGTTTGATGGAAAACTCTGGTGGTGCGTATTATATCAGTGTAGTTTGATTAAGATTAAATTACACATTGCTTTTGATTTATGAAAAAAAGCTTCCTAACTAGTTAAGCTAATACTTTTTTGCCTAACCCCACAGTGTGGATGCATCTCAAGAAGATGGGTCATTAGGCAGACTTGGACTGATGTGGTTGTCGTTGACAAGTGCTAAGATGAAAATATTAAATATCAATGGAAAGCCCCATCTATGCTTATTTGCAAGCAGAGACATAAGTCCAGGTGAAGAAATAGACTATAATTATGGTGACTCGGATTGGCTCTGGAGATGCAAGGTATTTCTACAATTGTACTTTTTGGAACTGATAAATTGCATACCCTAAGCCATTTTTACATTTGTACCTACTCAAATTGGCTTAACGTGACTTAGGGCATCTAGTTTTTCACTGAAATTGAGTATCACCTACTGTGCCTGGGGTAACTATAGCAATGCAGCCGAGCATCCAGTGATATAAATGCCACAGCAAGCATGGACGTCAAGGTGACAAAATGCCTGCTGCTCAGTCTATACTTTAGTGTTCAATTCAGGGATCACGCTGTTAATTTTGGTCGCTATTTCAAACATTTCAGAGTTTCAAAAATGATGGCTTGGATTTTCACGAAGGAGGCGCACTCATAACTTATCGAGTGACACCATTGACCAGCCACCTGGTGGCATTCAGTCTATGTCAAATTTTCTGATCACTTTGGATCACTTGGAACCTTGGTGCAGTAGTTACTGAAAAACTACATGGTACTATAACCTACTGGAAAAACAGGGGTAGGTACTAATGGAAAACAGGCAATTGTGATGGCTGCCACATCAAAGCCCTCTAAAAGCACTAAAAAAATATCAGCAGGTATGCAGAAATAAAAAATGGCTTTCGGTTTCTAAATTTTAACAGTGATTGATGTTTAATGTGATTCTACACAGCAAAATCTCCAGTGTTAAATTAACACTGGAGAGTGTCTATAAGGGTCCACACCTCTGAGTGTTAAATACAACACTGTTGAGTGTTAAATTAACACTTTTGACAGTGTTATATGTTTAAAAGTAACCTAGTCGGTTTTGAAGATTAACAATGGCTAACACTGAGCAGTGCTGATTTTCTAACACTGGAAAATAACTCAAAATGTTAGAAATATTCCAGTGTTAGAAAATCAGCACTGCTCAGTGTTAGTCTTTGTTAATCTTCAAAACTGACTAGGTTACTTTTAAACATATAACACTGTCAAAAGTGTTAATTCAACACTCAACAGTGTTGTGTGGACCCATATAGACACTCTCTAGTGTTAATTTAACACTGGAGATTTTGCTGTGTAGCCTCTTTAGTTAGATTCATTTTAAATTTTGTCCCTCGAAGATAAATGGGCCCTAGTGACAGTTCGTTGCTGCTACAGGTGATTGTTTTACTCCTTTAGCAATGGCTTAAAAAATAAAGAAATCACACTGACTATTTGTCTCTTAATCATAGGGCCTTAAATTCTCTATACATGACAGTGAATATTTTAAAGACAATAGCTTGAAACTTATCTTTCTCATACAGTTTATTTAATGTTTCAAAAGCCTCTTCAAAAATGCACTGTATATTCATTTTCTATCTGTTACACACGAAGACGGAGACCAGCCAGATTCAGAAGACTGTGAGCTGCCTAAAGCCGCAACCAAACAGCTTTCCAAACAATGATCTGATTTTAATGAATGTTTCTCATGCACGATGTGTACCTTACGCTATTTGCCAATAGTGAAATGGTCTATTCATCCTCTTGAGTGATGCATTTTTAGTAACTGTCAGATTACTGTTCTTTTGTCTTCATTCTCTATCTGTTACACACGAAGACTGAGACCAGCCAGATTCAGAAGACTGTGAGCTGCCTAAAGCCGCAACCAAACAGCTTTCCAAACAATGATCTGGACCTGAAACATCCAGAGCCTGAAAGGGTAAATATAATCCAGTGTACCACTTAATGAACTAATAATTTAATCTATCATCATTCTTTATGGATGCTGTGTGTGTGTGTGTTTGGCAGTCACCTGGGTGTGATGTGATTTACATGGACCGTGGCTTGTAGGTCCTTTTCATTGTTTCAAAGTGCAAGTCTGGATAACATCTGAGTGTGTGTGTGTGTGTGTTAACCACCCAAATGTGACTTAGGAGGACCACACTGTTATTGGGGGACTCCGTCAAAGTTTGCTTCATGGTGACATCACTCTGGTTTTAGGAGGGGTCTTCTCGTATGTCTTGACAGTTTGACCTACAGCATGCAGAACTGACTGCATGTGCTTTGTTTCTATGTTGAAATTTTTTGAAACTCAGGCTTGAACATTAAGATAGATAGTACTATACAACTTCTTAAGTTGTTTTAGGCACTTTTTACTGCTTTAGTGCATGGGCTCTCTCTGGCTGTGTACTCTGGCTTCTTCCCACAGTCCAAAGATGTAGCTTATGGGGTTAGGTTAACTGGTGATTCAAAACTGCCCTTTGGTGTGAATGCAAATGCTTGTCCTTCCATGTTAGACTGGTGATCTGTCCAGGTTGTACTGCCCTATGGTAGCTGGTATAGGCCCCAAAACTGCTACCCCACAATCCTGATAAGGATAAGTGGAAGAGGATGGATGATTGCAAAGGAATCAGTTGTTAACTATTGTAGCCAGTATTTTTTTCAGAAGAAAACATTTCTTGAGTGGAAAGGCCCCCCCCCACACACACACATGCAAATTAAAAACAGAAGCACAGGCCTGCCCAGTACAGTTGCAAGAAGAGCACTTGGTCTAATCTTTGTGCCATCTTTTCTTTGTTGCAGGATCTTGATGAAGAAATGCCTCAGCAAGACTCAGAAGCCATGCATTCTTCTTCAGTGCAAGATTTTGAAGAGGTAACATTGACCTAGGACAGATTTTAATGAATGTTTCTCATGCACGATGTGTACCTTACGCTATTTGCCAATAGTGAAATGGTCTATTCATCCTCTTGAGTGATGCATTTTTAGTAACTGTCAGATTACTGTTCTTTTGTCTTCATTCTCTATCTGTTACACACGAAGACTGAGACCAGCCAGATTCAGAAGACTGTGAGCTGCCTAAAGCCGCAACCAAACAGCTTTCCAAACAATGATCTGGACCTGAAACATCCAGAGCCTGAAAGGGTAAATATAATCCAGTGTACCACTTAATGAACTAATAATTTAATCTATCATCATTCTTTATGGATGCTGTGTGTGTGTGTGTTTGGCAGTCACCTGGGTGTGATGTGATTTACATGGACCGTGGCTTGTAGGTCCTTTTCATTGTTTCAAAGTGCAAGTCTGGATAACATCTGAGTGTGTGTGTGTGTGTGTTAACCACCCAAATGTGACTTAGGAGGACCACACTGTTATTGGGGGACTCCGTCAAAGTTTGCTTCATGGTGACATCACTCTGGTTTTAGGAGGGGTCTTCTCGTATGTCTTGACAGTTTGACCTACAGCATGCAGAACTGACTGCATGTGCTTTGTTTCTATGTTGAAATTTTTTGAAACTCAGGCTTGAACATTAAGATAGATAGTACTATACAACTTCTTAAGTTGTTTTAGGCACTTTTTACTGCTTTAGTGCATGGGCTCTCTCTGGCTGTGTACTCTGGCTTCTTCCCACAGTCCAAAGATGTAGCTTATGGGGTTAGGTTAACTGGTGATTCAAAACTGCCCTTTGGTGTGAATGCAAATGCTTGTCCTTCCATGTTAGACTGGTGATCTGTCCAGGTTGTACTGCCTTATGGTAGCTGGTATAGGCCCCAAAACTGCTACCCCACAATCCTGATAAGGATAAGTGGAAGAGGATGGATGATTGCAAAGGAATCAGTTGTTAACTATTGTAGCCAGTATTTTTTTCAGAAGAAAACATTTCTTGAGTGGAAAGGCCCCCCCACACACACACACATGCAAATTAAAAACAGAAGCACAGGCCTGCCCAGTACAGTTGCAAGAAGAGCACTTGGTCTAATCTTTGTGCCATCTTTTCTTTGTTGCAGGATCTTGATGAAGAAATGCCTCAGCAAGACTCAGAAGCCATGCATTCTTCTTCAGTGCAAGATTTTGAAGAGGTAACATTGACCTAGGACAGATTTTAATGAATGTTTCTCATGCACGATGTGTACCTTACGCTATTTGCCAATAGTGAAATGGTCTATTCATCCTCTTGAGTGATGCATTTTTAGTAACTGTCAGATTACTGTTCTTTTGTCTTCATTCTCTATCTGTTACACACGAAGACTGAGACCAGCCAGATTCAGAAGACTGTGAGCTGCCTAAAGCCGCAACCAAACAGCTTTCCAAACAATGATCTGGACCTGAAACATCCAGAGCCTGAAAGGGTAAATATAATCCAGTGTACCACTTAATGAACTAATAATTTAATCTATCATCATTCTTTATGGATGCTGTGTGTGTGTGTGTTTGGCAGTCACCTGGGTGTGATGTGATTTACATGGACCGTGGCTTGTAGGTCCTTTTCATTGTTTCAAAGTGCAAGTCTGGATAACATCTGAGTGTGTGTGTTAACCACCCAAATGTGACTTAGGAGGACCACACTGTTATTGGGGGACTCCGTCAAAGTTTGCTTCATGGTGACATCACTCTGGTTTTAGGAGGGGTCTTCTCGTATGTCTTGACAGTTTGACCTACAGCATGCAGAACTGACTGCATGTGCTTTGTTTCTATGTTGAAATTTTTTGAAACTCAGGCTTGAACATTAAGATAGATAGTACTATACAACTTCTTAAGTTGTTTTAGGCACTTTTTACTGCTTTAGTGCATGGGCTCTCTCTGGCTGTGTACTCTGGCTTCTTCCCACAGTCCAAAGATGTAGCTTATGGGGTTAGGTTAACTGGTGATTCAAAACTGCCCTTTGGTGTGAATGCAAATGCTTGTCCTTCCATGTTAGACTGGTGATCTGTCCAGGTTGTACTGCCCTATGGTAGCTGGTATAGGCCCCAAAACTGCTACCCCACAATCCTGATAAGGATAAGTGGAAGAGGATGGATGATTGCAAAGGAATCAGTTGTTAACTATTGTAGCCAGTATTTTTTTCAGAAGAAAACATTTCTTGAGTGGAAAGGCCCCCCCCCACACACACACATGCAAATTAAAAACAGAAGCACAGGCCTGCCCAGTACAGTTGCAAGAAGAGCACTTGGTCTAATCTTTGTGCCATCTTTTCTTTGTTGCAGGATCTTGATGAAGAAATGCCTCAGCAAGACTCAGAAGCCATGCATTCTTCTTCAGTGCAAGATTTTGAAGAGGTAACATTGACCTAGGACAGATTTTAATGAATGTTTCTCATGCACGATGTGTACCTTACGCTATTTGCCAATAGTGAAATGGTCTATTCATCCTCTTGAGTGATGCATTTTTAGTAACTGTCAGATTACTGTTCTTTTGTCTTCATTCTCTATCTGTTACACACGAAGACTGAGACCAGCCAGATTCAGAAGACTGTGAGCTGCCTAAAGCCGCAACCAAACAGCTTTCCAAACAATGATCTGGACCTGAAACATCCAGAGCCTGAAAGGGTAAATATAATCCAGTGTACCACTTAATGAACTAATAATTTAATCTATCATCATTCTTTATGGATGCTGTGTGTGTGTGTGTTTGGCAGTCACCTGGGTGTGATGTGATTTACATGGACCGTGGCTTGTGGGTCCTTTTCATTGTTTCAAAGTGCAAGTCTTGATAACATCTGAGTGTGTGTGTGTGTGTGTGTGTGTTAACCACCCAAATGTGACTTAGGAGGACCACACTGTTATTGGGGGACTCCGTCAAAGTTTGCTTCATGGTGACATCACTCTGGTTTTAGGAGGGGTCTTCTCGTATGTCTTGACAGTTTGACCTACAGCATGCAGAACTGACTGCATGTGCTTTGTTTCTATGTTGAAATTTTTTGAAACTCAGGCTTGAACATTAAGATAGATAGTACTATACAACTTCTTAAGTTGTTTTAGGCACTTTTTACTGCTTTAGTGCATGGGCTCTCTCTGGCTGTGTACTCTGGCTTCTTCCCACAGTCCAAAGATGTAGCTTATGGGGTTAGGTTAACTGGTGATTCAAAACTGCCCTTTGGTGTGAATGCAAATGCTTGTCCTTCCATGTTAGACTGGTGATCTGTCCAGGTTGTACTGCCCTATGGTAGCTGGTATAGGCCCCAAAACTGCTACCCCACAATCCTGATAAGGATAAGTGGAAGAGGATGGATGATTGCAAAGGAATCAGTTGTTAACTATTGTAGCCAGTATTTTTTTCAGAAGAAAACATTTCTTGAGTGGAAAGGCCCCCCCCCACACACACACATGCAAATTAAAAACAGAAGCACAGGCCTGCCCAGTACAGTTGCAAGAAGAGCACTTGGTCTAATCTTTGTGCCATCTTTTCTTTGTTGCAGGATCTTGATGAAGAAATGCCTCAGCAAGACTCAGAAGCCATGCATTCTTCTTCAGTGCAAGATTTTGAAGAGGTAACATTGACCTAGGACAGATTTTAATGAATGTTTCTCATGCACGATGTGTACCTTACGCTATTTGCCAATAGTGAAATGGTCTATTCATCCTCTTGAGTGATGCATTTTTAGTAACTGTCAGATTACTGTTCTTTTGTCTTCATTCTCTATCTGTTACACACGAAGACTGAGACCAGCCAGATTCAGAAGACTGTGAGCTGCCTAAAGCCGCAACCAAACAGCTTTCCAAACAATGATCTGGACCTGAAACATCCAGAGCCTGAAAGGGTAAATATAATCCAGTGTACCACTTAATGAACTAATAATTTAATCTATCATCATTCTTTATGGATGCTGTGTGTGTGTGTGTTTGGCAGTCACCTGGGTGTGATGTGATTTACATGGACCGTGGCTTGTAGGTCCTTTTCATTGTTTCAAAGTGCAAGTCTGGATAACATCTGAGTGTGTGTGTGTGTGTGTGTGTTAACCACCCAAATGTGACTTAGGAGGACCACACTGTTATTGGGGGACTCCGTCAAAGTTTGCTTCATGGTGACATCACTCTGGTTTTAGGAGGGGTCTTCTCGTATGTCTTGACAGTTTGACCTACAGCATGCAGAACTGACTGCATGTGCTTTGTTTCTATGTTGAAATTTTTTGAAACTCAGGCTTGAACATTAAGATAGATAGTACTATACAACTTCTTAAGTTGTTTTAGGCACTTTTTACTGCTTTAGTGCATGGGCTCTCTCTGGCTGTGTACTCTGGCTTCTTCCCACAGTCCAAAGATGTAGCTTATGGGGTTAGGTTAACTGGTGATTCAAAACTGCCCTTTGGTGTGAATGCAAATGCTTGTCCTTCCATGTTAGACTGGTGATCTGTCCAGGTTGTACTGCCCTATGGTAGCTGGTATAGGCCCCAAAACTGCTACCCCACAATCCTGATAAGGATAAGTGGAAGAGGATGGATGATTGCAAAGGAATCAGTTGTTAACTATTGTAGCCAGTATTTTTTTCAGAAGAAAACATTTCTTGAGTGGAAAGGCCCCCCCCCACACACACACATGCAAATTAAAAACAGAAGCACAGGCCTGCCCAGTACAGTTGCAAGAAGAGCACTTGGTCTAATCTTTGTGCCATCTTTTCTTTGTTGCAGGATCTTGATGAAGAAATGCCTCAGCAAGACTCAGAAGCCATGCATTCTTCTTCAGTGCAAGATTTTGAAGAGGTAACATTGACCTAGGACAGATTTTAATGAATGTTTCTCATGCACGATGTGTACCTTACGCTATTTGCCAATAGTGAAATGGTCTATTCATCCTCTTGAGTGATGCATTTTTAGTAACTGTCAGATTACTGTTCTTTTGTCTTCATTCTCTATCTGTTACACACGAAGACTGAGACCAGCCAGATTCAGAAGACTGTGAGCTGCCTAAAGCCGCAACCAAACAGCTTTCCAAACAATGATCTGGACCTGAAACATCCAGAGCCTGAAAGGGTAAATATAATCCAGTGTACCACTTAATGAACTAATAATTTAATCTATCATCATTCCTTATGGATGCTGTGTGTGTGTGTGTGTTTGGCAGTCACCTGGGTGTGATGTGATTTACATGGATGAAGTTTATTAGTTGATATCTGCAACTGAATTGAAAACACCTCACCTTTCCAACTGTCCAAAACAAATAAATGTTGCAATATTTTGCTAACAGTGTCACAATCATCGTCTGGTGTGCACAACAATATCATCTTTGGACAAGTGCATTCAGTGTGTGGGACTGGTTTCCTCCCTCAAGTGGCTTGGCTATAAGTGCAAAGGTGAGACATTTAGTGAATAGGTACATTATATAGTAAAAAGCATTAATGGAGTTCAACAAGTTAAGACTAGCTGAAATGAACACTGCTCCCTTTTTAATTAATGGGTGGTCACGTCTAATTAAAGAAATGTAGTATTACCTCATTGGTGCAGGACCTTGTAAAAATGGTATACTTGGGATTGTCCTCAATTCCCCATTCCATAACATAAACTGCTCAAAATAATAAAGGGAACACTTAAACGATGCGATGTTACTCCAAGTCAGTCACACTTCTGTTATATCAAACTGTTCACTTAGGAAGTAACACTGACAACCAGTTTCACATGCTGTTTTGCAAATAGAGTAGACAACAAGTGGAAATTATAGTCAATTCACCATAATAAAGGACTGGTTCTGCAGGTGGTGACCACAGACCACTTCTCAGCACTTATTCTTTCTGGCTGATGTTATGGTCACTTTTGAATGCTGGTGGTGATTTCATTTTAGTGGTAGCATGAGACAGTCTACAACCCACACAAGTGGCTCAGGTAGTGCAGCTCATCTAGCGTAGCACATCAATGTGAGCTGTGGCAAGAAGGTTTGCTGTGTCTGTTAGTGTAGTGTCCAGAGCATGGAGGTGCTACCTGGATGTGGAGTAGGCCATAGGAGGGCAACAACCCAGCAGCAGGCCTTAAATAGTAAAACTATGTACTATAATTTCCAGTATTTGCTCTGTTTTTTGTCATATCTCGTTGTTAATGTGAGGTTTTTGGGGGGGTTGTATGTGTTTGGTTTTTTTGGGTTTTTTTCCCCCACAATTTCTCAGATGAAATTGCATTAAGTGATGCTGAAACAAAGGACAGTGAGAGTGAATCAGATGATGATGACACATCACTCACAATGTCGGCGTGTGGCACCAGTGAGCCTGTACATGCAGTAGCTGATTCCACAAACACAGCGCAGCCCCAAGACACTGTAGATTGTGGTAAGTTACCACTAGCTTGGTTTCTGTGGATAAAATGTTTGTTACAAATATTAAAACTTAATCAAATTGTGTAATCAGCAGATGAAGGACTACTCACAATGCCTGCAGCAAGTGAGACTGCTGCTCCCTCTGAAGGTAAGGGGTGCAGTTGGTTCTCGAAGCTTATTATTGTTTCATCACTTTGCAACATATGGCAAACTGCAGAGTGGTGGCAAAAAGTCACTTGGATGAGTGACAAAATGTTTCTCCCACTGAAAACGCTACGTCCAGATTAACAGAATCAACGTTTTGGGATTTACTTACCTGGATGATTGAGCATGCATCAAGAGACTTTTATTCAACTTTTTATTCAGTCTTTTATTCACAGCGGAACACTAAATGTTGTCTCATTTTAGAAATTTGATAAATTTTCAAACAGAATTTTAGCTCGTTTTGATATTGATGGTAGCAACACATTTCAGAAGTTAGTACAGGGTAGCATCCATTCTTTTAACAAGCAAATGTTTTTTGTTTTTTTTGTTTGGTTTTTTGTTTGTTTTAACTACTACTACTTTATATATCTTCCAGAGAAAAATGCTGCTCAATCCCACAATTCCCGAAGAGCTCCCAAAAACATGTGGTCCAAGGCTGAGGTTGCTGCAGTGATGAGGCATTTGAAAGACCACATAAACGAAGGGAAACTAGCCACCAAAAATGAATGCAGTCATTGCAAATTGGTAGAAGATCCGGTGTTGGCAGGAAGAACAGTTCAAAACATAAGAGATTTTGTAAGAAACAGAGGATTAACTGCAAAAAGGCAGAAAAAAATGAACTAAAATAACTGTTTAGAGAGCTGTGGTTTTACATCTTGGTCAGATTGCCAATTGTTGTTAACACTGATGTTCTGTTTAAAGAAAAAAAAGTTCTTGTTAAATACAGAAGTAGTTTGTATTTCATAATTTTTACATTTAATTTATTTAGGGTTTTTTTTGACGGGTTATATTTAAAATAAAAAATTATAAATGCATATTTTCTCCCCTTAATATTTACCTTTAAACTATTAAAATTCATTTTAAATGTTTTTAATTTTTCTGTTTTCTATATTTTTATATTTCTGTGGGAAGCGTGGGCATTTTTGTCCATAGATTTCTTTTTTTATTTATGGTTAAAATTAATGTTCAGATCCAAGAACACTAATAAAATGATGTTCCAGTAATCCTGTGTCCTGTCAGATGTGTATTCATGGTAATGATGAGCTATTTACATATTACATCATTGTCCCTTTAAAGACCCAATATTGCTTTTTTTGGACCTCATAAAACACATTGTTGTCAAGTGGACAATGTCTCCAGAAAACACAATAGAGTCTGGTTGGTGTGTATCAGTGTATCTAGACTTCTATAGGGAGTGTATGAGGTCTGAAGTGACCCAAATTTTTTTCAGATTTTTTCGAACACTTTAACCTCGCTCCCTTGGCTCTAAGTCCTTTCAAAAGGGTAGTCCACTTAAACCACCACCGGGCGGATTGACGTAGTATAGTCCCGCCATACCACATAGACCCGTATGTGTGTGCGCGCGCGCTAAGAGGTTTTCTCCTCCTCCTGAGATGGCATGCAACTTAAAAAACTGTCATCTTGCACCACATTTCATATGCAGTGGGAGACAACACAGCCATTTTCTATTAAGGCCTGCATGCTCTCATGATAGCCTGATATCCAGGGCTAACTTGCAGTGATATACAGTATAAAAACACACTTCAATCTTTTCTCTTTTTGTGCCTCTATTATGGCTCCCTTTTATCTTCTATTGCACTGTGTGAGAATTGATGGCCTGGTTGTTTTGTTTTGTTGTTTTGGGGGTTTTCTGTTCTTGTATTTTTGACATGTGTTCATTTTTAACCATCCCAGGCATCCTACAGGTGGCATTAACAAGCAGAGGCAAGCTCTCCGTGAAATAAAGACTGACAACTAACTTGGCACGTGTAAAGACGGTGTCTACAAATCCCATTTATACAATGTAGGAAATCCCCATCGACTTTTGTTGTTGGCTTGTAGGCAGCAAATGCGGCAGAGCTATGTAATCAGAAGTTTAAAGGTGAACTCAATAAGGGTAAAAAACAAACAAAAAACAAAACCTGCAGTTCCTCTAATGACCAGTTGAGGCTGGGAAATCAATCCCAGTAGCCTCCCATGTTAAAATGTCTAACTAAACAGCACCAAAAGACAAGTTTACAGTGTGATAAAAATATAGTTTTAGTCTCTGTGGATGGTTTGCCTTTTCATAAAAATGGTACCATGGCTGAATTTATTTTTATAGCTATACTTACATCACTTACATACTGGCATGTCTTAAAGTTGTGAACCTTGCTATTCCCAGTTACTGAAATGGACTAGCAGCTGTGTTTGTATTTTTGGGGCATGTGCTAAATTTAATTAAATTTCAAATGAGATGGCTTGTTTTGTGGTAAAGACCATGCAGGAAGTTTGTGCTCCAGCTTTGGTGAGAGAAATTTCACAGCTTACGATTTGACTTGCTAACCAAGCTTGTTAGCATTAGCTGATTGCTGTTACTATTTGTTACCACTTCTGGTTGCAAAAGGCATACTTCTCCATCAATATTCTTAAAGTAAACATCAAATCTGTGGTGCTCTTTCTCAGCATGAAACCATACCGTTGTGACCTGATCGTCACCTTTCTTCTTAACGCACGATCTGATATCGTCGTGTTGGTGTTGTTCCCAGATCATCATACTAAATCTTGTTCCAGGATCAACATTGCAAGTGACCAATCAGAATGTTGTGACGTCCTACTTTTGCGACTTTGGGAAAAACCGCCGTAAAACAAAACACTGTACTTAAGCTGCGAGAAACCGCCTCTGTCCGCCAATCAACGGACCGTGACCCTAACACTGACCCTTACCCTAACCCTTTAATAAACGGTGAGCAGAATTAATATTGTCCTTGCAACATTGGAATTTCATAAATGCAGGAATGGCTTGGTGCCCAAAAGAATAACGTCACAACAATGTGATTGGTCACTTGCAATGTTAAACCTGGAACAACATTTTCATGATGATCTGGAAACAACACCAACACAACGATATCAGATCATCCCTTCTGAACCTAGCTTCAGCAGCTGTAGTTACAACAGAGGGATAAAACTTTATCTTGAAAAACAGTTATAGTGCACTTCATCTCGATTCCTCTCCAACATTGTGTTAAACAATCAGTTTATAAGTCCACAGCTCTCTTTCTTGATCATCTCCATACATCCACAGGTATGTTATATCCTCTTCAATTCCTGATTCATCGACTTACCTCCATCCATACCTCTCCTACCACTCTCTCATTTTCTTCATTTGTCAGCCTCTCAACGCACTCCTTCCACCATCTCAACACACTTCCCTTGTTAGTATGTTTCCATAAGGCACATTCCCACACTCCCAATAAAGGCACTTGTTCACCACGTAATTAAACAAGCCACACTATAAGACATGGATCTAATCAACTAAAGTTTACTGTGTATAATACCTACCCAATCCATTATTTTTTTACATGACATGTCCTCCACTCATCTAAAGGGCACAAGTATATCAGAGACCTTACTACTGGTTCAATTGTCATTACACTTAATTTCTCTCTAAAGTGAAATAAAAACATTAACTTTTCATCAAAAACCCAGAAGACCCCCCCCCCCCCCCCCCAAAAAAAAAGGATAACAATGCATTAGCTGTTAAGTAATCACATTAGCGTAAAGCATAAAGGATGTAGCTAAAGGATGGATCACAATTGTGCAACATTACTCTGCTCAACAGAGTAACTGACATGTATTTATATGGAAATGTTGCCGATCATATCTCAAAGCAGACAGGCAGTGCTGAAAGGTGCTGTTAGCCAAACACGACACACGTCTGTGTTAGCCTCTGTCATTTTTTATCCTGCCTTCTTAATTCATTCATTGCTTTCTCCCTGCATTTGTTTCTCCTTCCTTTTTTCCTACACAGCAAGCTTCAACAGCAATTCCCCTGGTCTTCCATCTATGATGGATAATGCAGAACAACTGGAGAAAAAATCCAAAAGAGCTTTCAGCAATCTTTCCTGGTGTGTGTGTATGTGCGCGTATACAAATGTGCAATTTTGACAGAGGGTAAATTATTTTTCTGCCAATATTTGGAATTGTGCTACTTGTTATTGAGTCTCTGCAGATGGTTGGCAAAGTCTCCAAAGCATTTTATTAAATACTATGTCTTCACTCGTGGTGCTTTGTTTTGTTTGTGTGCGTTTGATGTGAGAGCAGCTCCTGCAGGAATAAAAGCACACTAAGCCTCTGTTTCTTGACCAGTGTGTCAGAGGCCATGCAGCACCACGGAGCAGTAAGCTTAGGTCAGATGTGTTAAGGAAATCAAATCTCAGTCAGTTACAAGAGGCTGAGGTCGAAATCATGTTTATTTAGGCTCCCCTTTCAGCTATTTTTTAAGAAAATTTTTAGAGAAATGCTTGAACCGTTTCAGTTATTTTGAGAGGGCAAAGAGTTATTCAGCGCTGACATTCTAATCATCATCAACCTTTCTAAAAATTACACAATCTGACCTTACTGAGCTCCTTGCTTCTTGCAATCAGTAATTTGGTGTGACTTGGAGCTTTACTTTTATACATGCTGAAATTGCATCTTCACCAACGCAAGCTTGCTGTACTCAGCTATCCATCTGCAAAGCTACAACAGCACTCAGTGGCAGAATCCATGGAACTTGACAATACTGACATATGGTTATTCTTCCAGACATAGTCGGGAAATTGATTTCTCATAGATCCCCGAATTGAAGTGACAAGGGGGACAAATAAAGGTTTTTTGTTTTGTTTATTGAAACAATTGTCTTGATTTTACAGTTATGACAGATGCATTGTGGCCTCTTCGTGGCTGCAAAAAGTCATAAGGCTCCGCTGAGAGAAGAAATGGGCTGTGAAAACAAACCTGTGCAAAAGTGAATGAACGAAAAATCTATTGCAGAAACATTATTGATAAAGAAGCTAATAATCTCTGACAATAGTCTCCTCAAACTCCTTCTAGAAGATATCTACTACTCTGTAGCCACATCGGTAATACCCCTGGGCAGTGATGTTGAAACCCTGTCTAAATGAGAGTTCAATTCAATTCAATTTTATTTATATAGTGCCAAATCACAACAGCGGTCACCTCAAGGTGCTTTATATTGTAAGGTAAAGACCCTACAATAATAAAGAGTAAACTCCAACAATCAAGCCTGCTATAAGCAAGCACTAGATGACAGTGGGAAGGAAAAACTCCCTTTTAACAGGAAGAAACCTTCGGCAGAGCCAGGCTCAGGGAAAGACACCATCTGTTGTGACTGGTTGGAGGTGAGAGAAGGAACACAGGACAAAAGACACATTTTGGAAGAGAGCAAGAGATTAATAATAATTAATGATTAAGACTGGTGTATAAACACATGGTGAGTGAAGAAGAAACACAGTGCATCACGGGAAGTCTCCAACAACTGAGGCGTATTGTAGCGCAAGTAAGAAAGGATTCAGGGTGACCTGGCCGGCCCTTAGGGTGTCTGTGTCCAAAATCCAAACTGGGAGCTGGTTGCACAGAAGAGGGGCCTGAAAACTGAAGGCTCTGTCTCCCATTCTACTTTTAAATATTCTAGGAAATACGAGTAAACCGGCAAGAGCGACGTACTCTACTGGGCTGATATGAGATTGCTGACATAAGATGGGGGCAGATTATTCAAGAGGAGTGAGAGGCATTCCTTTTTTTCAATGGTCACATGGCCACCAAAAATAATCTTAAACAGCATTCTTCCCCACAAGTTATTCTTCTACACATGCACAGAGATTGACTACTACTTCATCAAGGTACGGTACACAGCTCTGGCTAATCCCATGTTAATTCATGTTATAGATGTAATAAGAGAAGAATAACAAGAAAAAAGTACACTCAGTTACAAGACTGCATCACTGACTGAATCGTATTTCCCAGGCAGGTCTGCTGATAGGCTCTTTGTCACCATAAGCATTTTGGATTATATCCAGGCAGTTCTCTATAAATATATATGTGCTATGTATGTCTCTTAGACAGTGCTGCACCTCAAGGAGTGCCAAGTGTCAAGTAGTGCCTCTCATGTGCCAACCTACGAGTAGAGATTTTAACATTTCAACCCTCGACCAGATAACACAGAATCTTCAGTTCTGCTTCACAGCTCGGTGCCTAAAGCACTGGATCCACTGTAGAGAAAAAAGCTTCCCAAGCACGTTGCTGACCCACTGACCTACAAATGGTACTTATACTGTTCAGTTCAAGTACCGAACTAGATGTAGTACCGTAGTAGAAATAAAACTCTGTAAACGACATCATTACATTGTTATTCAAAATATATATACCTCCTTTGTGTGAATGTTTACTCGTGCTAGCTATCGCTAACAAACTTATTCAAATCCAAATGACGCTATTAACCCATGTGTCTAAAATCTAATTGCATATACATTAAGTGGAGTGAATCTTGTGTTAAATCAGCCGCAGCCATGGAGCAGCAAAGGCGTTCATTGGCTTCTAGCATCTCCAAAACTGTCTAAAAGAAATAAAAGGAGAGATAGGAAAGAAGTCTGAAAGCCTGTTTTTGAAAAGACTGAACACTCGGCTTTATCTGGAAAAGGTGTGGAATCGCACTGATTGACAACCCAGATGTCCCCTCTGGCTCCCCCACGGAACAGCAGGCACACAGCTGAGCTTAAGGAAGCAGGAATGTGAGGAGAAATGAGAAAAGCCTCGGCCTATCTCCTTCTGGCCGGGTGGCTCTGCACTGCTCTGCTCTCGCTCTCTCTCGCACTCGCTCTTCTTTCTTTATTTAAAAGAAACACATGTAGTGTCGGGGCGTCCAAGTATGAAATTCAATTCTCATCCCCCAAACGGTGTTTTTATTAAAGCCTTTACTATCACGGCGAGCAGGCGGGTCTGGCCAGCTCAGCTTGGCTCGGCTCAGCTGTGTAAGTATGTACTGTACAAGGAGGGAGGGAGGGGACAGAGCACATTAGGAAAAGAAAGTGCAGGATGGAGGACAAGAGACAGAGTCTGTAAGGAAAATAGAGAGTGTGAGCAGTGTGAACGAGGCAGCGAAGGATTGGGGCAGTCAGCAGCGGGGCGACAGAGGGGCTTAATTTGCCCAAAAGGGAGCTCAGCCTCTTGTGCAATTTAACCAGGACGTGCTTGACTTGAGCTTGGGTTAGCGCCCCGGCATGGCCCAGTGCACAGAATCAATTGCACATTGGACGGAGAATTATGCTGCAGTCTTGTTTGCACTGTGTATATTATTTTTCATCACTGTAATAACAATGCCCTCAATTATGACACAGAAGCAGCAAAGCAGTCATCAGAAGCAGTGTTCTGACTTTGAGAGTTTTACAGCATCGACTGACTTGACAGTTATTCTTTGTTTATGTAACCAATTAGATTATTTTGCACATGAATGTTCTTTTACAGCAGAGAAAAGGAAAAATAGCCTTTGTTTCTACTTGAGCAGGACCCATTTCTTGTGCTCTGCTCATATCAAACTTTTTATGTTGTAATGAAACAGCATTTCTGATTGTGCCAGTGCACAGCACAAGATAACTAAACCAAAACGAACACTGGGACTTACCCTATTTATGGCTAGGAGTAAAGGCTAATCACACATTTGTTTCCCACTTTGGACTGAAACAAATTCTTGACAGCTATTGAACAGATTGCTGTGAAATTCCGTACAGACATCTTCTCCATAAGTTGAATTTTAACACCTTTAGAGGCCCCTTTGTTTTCCACCACCGATTAGGCATATTAGAGAGGTGAAAGTGAATAACACTGATTATCTCTTCATTGTGGCACCTGTTAATGGATGGGATATATTAGGGAACAAGTAAACATTTTGTCCTCAAAGTTGATGTGTTAGAAGCAGGAAAAATGGGCATGTGCAAGGAAGTGAGCAGGTTTGACATGGAACAAATTGTGATGGCTAGATGACTGGGTCAGGGCATTGCCAAAATTGCAGCTCTTGTGGGCTGTTCCCTGTTTGCAGCGGTCAGTATGTATCAAAAGTGGTCCAAGGAAAAAACAGTGGTGAACCAGTGAGAGGGTCATAGGAGGCCAAGGCTCACTGATGTATGTAGGGAGTGAAAGTTGGGCCATGTGGTCGGATCCGAAAGACAAGCAACTGAGGCCAAAAAGGTTCATGCTGGTTCTGATCAAAATAAGTGCCATAATACACTGTGCTTCCCCTTTTGTTGTGTATGAAGCTGCATAGCAACAGAGGTCAGGGTGGCCCTATCCACTGCCAAAAGTGCCAACAATGGGCACATGAGCATCAGAACTGGACCATGGAGCAATGGAAGAAGGTGGCCTGGTCTGATGAATGTTGGCCATATCGATTATTGGGTGTATGTGTGTCGCATACCTGGCGAACATCTGACACATACCACCTATCTAAGCATTGTTGCAGACCATATACCCCATTTCATTCAAATGGTATTCCCTGATGGCTGTGGCCTCTCTTAGGAATGGTTTGAGGTGTTGATTGGGCCTCCAAATTCCCCACATCTCATTTCAACTGTGCAAATTTTGGATGTGCTAGGCAAACAAGTTGGATCCATAGAGGCCCCACCTCGCAACTTCTAGGACAGGGGTGACCAACTCCAGGCCTCAAGGGCTGGTGTCCTGCAGGTTTTAGATGTGTCCATGATCCATCATAGCGGATATAATTGCTAAATTACCTCCTCAACATTTCTTGAAGTTCTCCAGAGGCCTGTTAATGAACTAATCATTTGATTCAGGTGTGTTGACCCAGGGTGAGATCTAAAACCTGCAGGCCTGCTCTCGAGGCCTGGAGTTGGCAACCCCTGTTCTAGAACTTAAAGCATCTGTTGCTAACATCTTGGTGCAGGATACCACAGCACACCCTCAGAGGTCTAGTAGAGTCCGTGCCTCAACACTTCAGGGCTGTTTTGGCAGCAAAAGGGGAACCAACAGGGTACTCGGCATGTGGTAATAATCTCATGCTTAATCAGAGTATATGTATAAATGTCATCTAAAAATTCTTTCAGTGATTTACTGCAAATGGAGACCTTTAAAGTTTAAATTGCTTGTTTTGAAATATGTTGATTTCAGTTATAAGAAATAGCTTTTACTGTGAAGGCAAATATTCTCTGATTCAGTTTTTTGTCACACTTTTCCAAGTTTCACTTTCGCTCAGCAAGTAGGCGGCAACTGTTTGCAGACAAGGGGAAACTATTGGCAACCGCAGCAGTCTGCTAACAACAAAAGCAATCACAAGAAGGTTTTTGGTGTAGCACCCTCTTTGTAACTGATTTCACCCAGTGACCACCAGCAACCTCCAACCACTCCCCAACCTCTTGGGGAGTGGTTGCCAAGGAACATTTTTACCTAGCAACCAGTTGTCTCTAGTCCTGCGGCCTGTGTAGATCCTGTAGACTTAACTACAGTGCTATATTGCTCACACTGGAAGCAGTCCAGAGAAATAATTTTAACATACAATGAGCCATAATGTACTCATAATCAAACTTTCATTGATATTTTTTATACATATTATAAAAACAGGCATTCAGCAATCTGTAGTTTAATTTTATTTATTTTTTTAATTATTTTTTTTTATAATAATATAAGAAAGGGTCTAACTAGACCACTGTTGTATTTTATGTGGCAATAAAGTCAACACATGTCCACATATGCTGCAATTTTTCAAATTCAAATTCAAATTTTATTTGTCACGTACACAGTCATACACAGTACGATATGTAGTGAAATGCTTGGACAACTGCTCGTGACCTAAAGAAAACAAAAAAAGGAAAAGGCTATGAATAAGATAGGAAATAAATATGAAAAATTAAAAAGGGTAAATTTAACTAGGAAGGAATAGAATATAAATTAAGGTTAAAAATGAAATAACTGTACAACACAAATTAGAATGAAGGGTAAATTTAACTGGGAAGAATAAGATAAAGATAAATATATAAATTAAAGTTGAAAATAAAATAACTGTACAACAAAATACACAATACACAATATAGAACTATATAAGAATGTATGAAGAAATCTAAATATAAATAAATATATACACAATAACAGCAGCTGTACAAATATTAACCGGAAATGAAGAATATAGTGACCAGTGTTGTGCAAAACCAAAGTCCAGAAAGTCCAGTGTGTGTGTAAGAACTGTATGTGTGGGTCAGTACTGTGTGGTGGTGTGATTGAGAGACCGTATCGCCTGCGGGAAGAAGCTCCTCCTCAGTCTCTCTGTGTTGGTCTTTTTGGCAGTATTACTATGACCAGATTTTTTGTTAAACTGTGTTTGAGAGGTAGCTTTGTAGAAACCAATTAGAGTGTATCTTTTAGACTACCTAGTTGTGCAGAATGATGATTCCAAAGGTTTTTACCAAATCTGCTTGAATGCTTTGTTGAAAGCTGCCTTTAAAATAGTTGTGAAGTGCAATAAACATTAAAATATTGGTATAATTATGCATTGTGCATTTATATTTTTGCAAATCAGGTTTACACATTCTCTTCAAACTGCATCAGTTTTAATCAAAGTATATTTCAGTGTTCGGTTTTAAGCTCAACATGAG
Source organism: Astatotilapia calliptera (assembly GCF_964374335.1). Lineage (NCBI taxonomy): Eukaryota > Metazoa > Chordata > Actinopteri > Cichliformes > Cichlidae > Astatotilapia > Astatotilapia calliptera. Next base: position 24,288,517 of record NC_137441.1, read on the forward strand.
AAAAAGTAAATAAATCAGACTTGCCCAATACTCAGTCAGAGTTTGATCTACTATAAAGCTCCCCCTCCTATTTCCTGACAGTAAATACACAGTTGGGGTCAGCTGACCCTGTCTGTGCCTCAGAGAAAACAACGCATTATGGCTAAACTATTCTGACAGGCCTGCCCTTTTAACACATGAGGAAGATGAAGAGGAGAAGAAAAATTGGTGTTGAATGGGTGGCTGGTTTATGGTTGGTAGTGGAGGGAGCAGTGTGATGGTGTGGGGGTCATAGTGGAACAATGCTAACAAGCAAGCAGCCAGAAGAGAAAGGGAGGAGACAACGATGGAGTGTCATGGTTGGCATCGAGGTTACAAGCAGGGGCATATCAGCAAAGGTGTCTGAATGGCTGATTACGTGGCAGGCTCTGCCATTGGTTGCTGAATTTCAGGCCTACATGTTGCATAGCTGACTGACTGGATTTCTCACCAACAGGCTGGCTTGTTGATTCGGTAGCCAACTGCATGGCGGTCTGACTGGCTGACAGGGCTCTTGACAGGCGCAAAGGTTGGCTGGCTATCTCTGTGGATGGGTAGTTGGCTGTCGGTGCATTCATTATTCATCTTCTGTTTCTGATGATGTGGGTCAAGCTTAGTTCTAGCCAGCTGGGGCTGTAGACACACAGACTCTGCAGCAGGCAAGGTCTTCAGGCTACAGCCTACAGCTACACAGCACAAGTAACATTATTGTTCAGTATCTTAATATAATGTATTTGCCATGTTTCTCTCTTTCTTTGCTTGAGCCCAGAATGTAGACACGGCTCCTTTAATCCACGCTGACACACCACAGCACCAGTTCATCCCAGATTCATTTTTTGCATTTAAAACCAATAGATTAACATTTTGAGAACACTTCTTCAGACTTACAGAACAAGATTGTTATGGTTTGTTTCTGTATGGAGAACTATTGCAAGGAGCAGTTTGCCTTATGCTTGGATGTTAAAAACAGCTAGCCTGTGTCATTTATGTAACTGCCTTTTTATTGTGAGTCATGTGATTAGCTGGGACCAGTGGCTTTTTGGAAGCTTTGTTCTTAAAAAATTACAAACAACCTTTTTTCCCCTTATGATTGGTTTATGAGAAAGAGTAAAACAGCCCTATGAACATGTTGGGAACTGTTAATTAAAATTAAGATGTTTATATGTAGTATTTTTCATCATTTATCATATCATTTTTTAATCGCATAAACATTATCAGTTCATTGTTGAGTACAAATTAATGTTTGTGTCTCTTGCTACAGCATTTTTGAAAATGCTGAATCGTGTCTTGGTCTCTTTCTACTGTTCACGCCAGCCAGTAGAAGGAAATACAAATGGAAAGGATTAATTGACTACACATACACACTGTTATTTATAATGGATTTTTCAGGTGAAGCGCATATGAGTGATTTTATACTGGTGCAATATACAACCTGGGTACAAATACCTAATGTAAAGATTTCATTTACCTCTGTCTCGGTTTATTCTCATCCCGTGACCTGACTATCCATTCTTGGCAGCTCAGAAACTCCCATCCTTCTCTGACATTCCGCATTAATTCCAGATGAAGTGAAGAGTTGGGATGGAGATTTCCCTTGAGGGGAGATGGAGATGCTGTGATTAATATTAGTGAAACGGTGGGCTGGAAAACAAGAAAGGGAGGGGAACTGAAAGAATGACGTTGGAGAAGACCAAAATGGGAAGGTGAGGAAGCAAGAAGATACAAGATAGGGACACTATGAACACCAGGTGAATAAAAAGATGGGAAAGTGGAGAAAAGATGAATGTTAACATTTGAAAACATGTCACCAAACACAATCCTGTACACCAATTTCAGAATTTTGAAACTTGCGTGCGCTCCATGTGGCATCATTACGTAACACTTAAGAATAAAACCAGCATCTCTGTCTGCATCTACATCAAAATTTGAATTGCTGTTGTTTTCTTGTATCCTCCACAAACCAATTAAGTTGCAATTTATCTCCATTTCTTCTTCTACCTCTGAGTGATGGCATTAGTCATGTCAATGCAACATGTCTCTTTGCAACTGGGCGCTTAACTCAGCTGGTTGCCAACTGGAGGTATTCCTATGTGAAATCTGGCGTATTTTGCAGTTTAATTGCATCACTATTACGTCACTGTTTATCTCTTATTTTATGTTTCAAATGTATAAAGATCTGGCTGGACTGAATGAAAGTAGGAGGTGAATTTGCGTTTATGTAGACATCAACAGATTTGCAGTTTTCACCAATTTGTCACAGTCAATCGTTATATTATCACGAACAAAAAGAATGCCACTGCCTACTTGATCCCAGTCGATCAGAAACAGATAGCAGACTGACTCTGTCTTATTGCTTATTGTTTTATCGCTGTCTTAGTGCACCAAAGTCACTCTGAGTGATCCCAACACTGGTCCTCGTCTTTGAAGCAACAGTTTCAGAGGAATGAAACTGCAAATTCATTGCATGGTGACAATAATTCAGTTCATCCACAGTCTCCAAACACAGTTTTCCCCAGTGTGACTGGAGCATTGCAGAGTGAACAAGAGGCAGTTATCAAATAATCAGTTAATTAAGCAAATAAAATAAATGAAATGTTTTATAATCTGCAAACCTATGGGATGTAAAAGCCTTAAAAGGCCTTAATTCTCAAGTTATGGCCAAAAAAGTCCCTTAAGGTAAGAGTGAACTTAACCTTTGACTAAGAAAATCGAATTAGCTTGAAACCACGTTAGCCTTTTGCTAAATGTAAAAAAAAAAAATCACTCATAGCACATTATTTGATTTTAAATTAAAAATAATTGTTTCCAGTTTAGAATATATTATGCTATAATTCTTTGCAGGCAGCATTACCACAGCACAATTTTACAGCCAGCAGTTTACTTGGTAGGAGCGTGTCTGAAGTAAGGTTCTGGACATGCCTGTCAGTGTGAGAGTGCTCCGTCTCCCCTGTCTGCAATCCAGCTCCAGGAAAATGCCAGGTTGAGTTTTCAGCCTGAGTGCATGGGATGTGCACAGTGAAACCATCAGTGTCAGCAGAGTACAGTACCTGAAGCAGCCCCAGCCACAACGCTGACAGGCTGGAGAGATGTGAAAAGGAATCATCTAGCCAGTCAACCCACAAACATAAAGTGCACATAAATTATATGAAAGAGTTTTTATTTTTCCTATATTTCTTTTGGTTTTTACCCCACTGGACGTGTGGATGGGCAGTGTGGACGTGCAAGTTTGTGAATGCGATAACTTGAGAACGAGGCGACTTAGGAGTTTGAAATTGATACCATAGGTGTATCTACTAAAAATCCCACATGAGTTTCAATCTGAGCGACCTCGACTTCAAGGTCAGAGGTCAGCTTTTCTGAAAATCTTGTGAATGCGATAACTCAGAAAAGAAGTCTGCAAGGACTGCAGAATGCAGGTGACAGAAGTTAACATCAGGCAAGCATTTAATGCTGACTAGTCCAAAGATAAACATGGTCCACTAACAGAAAGCAAGTAACCAGGAAGGAAGCACAGAGAAACCAGAGCGAGGAAACACACGGCTACGTGGGGTGATTCGGCAAAGAACAAGAGGAAACTGAGGCAACAAATACAAAAAATTATGAGGCAACTTGAAACATTTGGGAAACATAGCAGGAAGAAATCAGGGATGATGAGACAAACGCAGAGGAACTAAAACTAAAGCACAAGAGAGTCCACAGAAAGTTCTGCACAAGGCGAAGGCTAAGAAAGCAACAACAAGAGACTATCCAAAATCAGTCTAAGGCAGAATACTTTCTCTCTTTCAAGAGTGGGTTAGTAAATTAAAAATGCATCAAGCAGACTAGCAGAGTGCACCCTGCTGTCTGATCTGTTCACATTTATCTATTGATAAATAGACAATTCCCTCACACCAGGCTGATGCACTATATGGAACTGGGCACACCAGACCAGAGACGAAGCAGAATTAATTGTTTTTTCTTCAACTTTCACGGACTCGTGCTGCTGGTGGTTTAAATGCGAGTCTGTCTGTCGCCATTTGCTGCTCAAGAGGTAGATAACCGAGCTTTTTCCTCAGGTTTCTTATTCTTGTTTCGCGGGTAGAAGTACATCTCAGCACTTTTCCTCCTCCCCATTACAACTCGTGTCTGACAAGAGATTTTGCAGATGTAGTGATTTTCAATCCGTCTGCTGTTCCTCATCTTTGTCCTTTCCTCCAATGCAGTCTGACTTTTACGCCGTCTTTAAACACACTGCACATTCGTTTGCTACTTTTTTTGCTTCCTTTTCCCACCTTATGTACTCTTTAATTCCTTCCTTCCTCTACTTCCTCCCCCCCCCCCCTCCTGCAATGCTCAGTCTCCTTCTCCCAAAACAATAATAACAAGCTTAGCGATGCAGCTCGCTGACCGGCTCATACGCCAGAAGAAACTGAATCCCACAGCTCAACACCGACAGATAATCCTCCCCGCAAAGCCAGCTTCCCCTTCTGGAACAATGCTCTCATTTACACCAGAGTGACCCTCAACGTAGTGCAGGAAAAGGCTGAGGAGAGGGAAAGATGGAGAACACAGAGACCGACTGTGGAAAATTATTTTTTTAAGAAACACCACTGGATTTTAGAAGACTGTGAAAATGACAAAAAACTTTTCACACAACTGCCATTTTTCTCCCAAACTAAAAGAACAAAAAAGGAGGCATAGTTCGAAGACTTAAAATAACTGTCATATCCTTCTGCCAACTCCATCACCCACCGTACAGCGCTTGGACGAGTCAGATTTAAATTTCACACACACACACACACACACACACACACACACACACACACACACACACACACACACACGAAAAGCATCAAATGTGACTCTAGGATACTGGCAACCTCGTGGCACCGTGTTCGTCCTCAACCTCTGATGACTGCCAAGACAAACAACAGCAGCTGTGAGGCCCAAACAAGAGGATGTATTATTAGGCTGCTCTTCAAATACATAGCCACTAACTGGACTCTGTCAGATCACAGCGCAGCACAGATGACCCTGGTGGTGAGGTTGGTCCGAGGGGTTATCAAAGGAAAATGTGTGAAGAACGAAATAAAAGCAAGTGCAAAAATGTTAAGCCAATCCTTCCTTCCTTTATGTTTTTTAAGAAAAATGGGAAAAGAGTGCTGCAATTTACTGTGCAAACATACTGTACATGCAAACACAGTATATGAGAGTCTGTACAATTCTAATGAGCTTGGCATGGCCACCTTTACTCTTCAGCACTGAACTCTCACAGGCAGCTTTCTCTGAATTTCTTTAAGTAGTCTTCAGGAAAATTTTGTCTAACGTCAAGGTAAAGAAACTTAAGTAAACAAACTTCGTGTTTTTCAAAGGTTCCATGAAAATATCAGTCAGTTTAGTTCAGTTAATATTGTGCTAAAGTTTTGGATTTATTGTAGTGGTAACATGGGCCTCCAGGTTACATTAAGGATCACAGATATCAATTCATATTTAAGGTGATGATGCTGATTAGATTCACTGACTGAATTCTACCTTTTATACCATCTCCCTCAAGGTGGTGTCGGAGAGGCGGATGCTGTCCAAGATAAAGACAATGTTGGATAACACCTCCCACCCACTCCATGACATGCTGGTCAGTCACAGGAGCACGTTCAGTGAGAGACTGAGATTACCGAAAAGCACCACTGAACGACACAGGAAATCATTCCTGCCTGTGGCCATCTCCCTGTACAACGCATCCACTTAACACACTGTTTGCTGCTACAACTACACATGTTTCTTTTCCAACTATTTATCTATGAGTGACTTATGTATGTATGTATATATATGTATATATTGTACTATTCTTAGTTAGTGTATTGTCTGTCTTGTCTTAATGTTGGTTTAAAATGGAGCACTGTAACAAAAAATAATTTCCCCCAGGGATCAATAAAGTATTCTGATTCTGATTCTGATCTTTATAGTGTTTAGGGATTAGAAATCAGCTCGTGTGACATGAGCTCAGATCTTATTGAATTGGCTTTGCTTAATTCACAAAGAGCACTGAATACCTGAGTAGCAGCAAAAGTCAGCTGATTACAGCCAGAAAACAAAGAAAACATTGCATGAGCTCACAAAACAAATTGTTATCTGATTTATTTATAATAATTTTTCCGTGCTACACAGTCATAGGATTCCCCCACCTTTCAGTAGGTTTTCAGCATTTACTCTTGCCTTCACTTGTAGATTCTTACCTGAAGCACTAAAGACATCTTCCTCTGAGTGAAGTGAAGGATCTTCTCTCTTTACCTCAGTTCAAACCCACCATCAGAGCTCTTGTCTGGTAAATAAATTATGGCTGCTGTGCTTCCACCTCCTCTGGATGGTAACTTGAAAGAAACAACATTGGTAGTGTTGCTTTTCTTTTGTAATTTCCAACTTTTGATCCCAAATTGCCAAAGTAATCTATCTGTTGGTTACATCATGAATCTTATTTCACAATGTAACTCAGTAGTTTAGTAGTTCATATATTCTGTGTAGCTCTGCAGCTGAAGTATTTAATAGTATGTCTTTTGTCTTTCATGCTTCTTAAGCATTAACCATCTTGGCTCAGTATTGAAAAATTTGGAACCACTTTTTAGTCAGTAGGCGGAATACATTCTCTGTGCAGATGGCAACTTTAATGTTTCCTAGCTATCTAACACAGGCAGATGTTATTAGGAATTGATGTTGCACGTGTTGTGGCATTGCTTCATGTTTAAGTGTCTTGTCACCATCAATGTGGAACATTTTAGTATTTTATATGTCCAGAGCCTCGAGAAGTTTTAATGTTCACCAAATGCAGTAGCTAGTGTTCCAATTACAGTGTAAAAATGCTGCTGCTGAGTGCGCAAGTTAGCTTGAGGCCAGCACAAAATGTTGAAATTACTTCACACTATACATAGAGGTCTACTAACATGAGTACATGTAATAAACTAAGTTAGTACAGAGACTTCTTGGAAGTATAATCATCAAGCACATGTTTGCTAATCACATTTGTTGTTGATATTGATATTGTCTGAGATAGAGAAGAGCAAGGTTCAAAGTGATGTTGCAGAAAGTGTTTTTTACATGTCTAGTAAAAGCTGTCTGGTCTCCATTTATTATCCACGACCGTTTACCACAGTCACAGTCATATGGATGATCTCTGCGGCAGCTGATGGAGGAATCCAAAACACTTTAAATCAAACTGGATTCAAACACAACAGTAGTGGCACATTCCCTTTGAAAATAATAGGAGCACATCTCATCAGCTGGCAGTTTAATGTTCAGGCTACAGAAAAGTTATTTCACTGTAACGGGTCCAGGATTACATTACTGTTGGATCAAAACTATACTTCTTATACTGGGCCTTCTGTGCCTGAAGAGACACCAGGAAACCCTGTTGTTTCCTCTCTACAGGCAGTAGATCGGTCAACACAATATACTGCTCGCCAAGAGTGTATAACATAGATCATAACCTGGATGTTTATGGCTTGTATTGGTGTAATTAGGTAATTTTGCACTCATGGGACGATGTCATGACTTTTGGATGGCCCATTCATTGTTTCTTTTAAATGAAGATCATACGTTAGCTCAATAAACGATGATCTGTAATCATTCATCTGCCATTGTTCCTGGGTTTTCAAGCTGCTAGTCTATTCTTTATATCACTTCCACTTTCCCATGCTGTCAAACTCAATACTGAGATCATTACTCTGGTACAATCATGTTCTTGCTCACCTTCTGCGAGCCAGTCGGCCTCTGCTCTGTTTGTTTTAAATCTGAATGCGCTTGTCGTTCTACCTTTGAGTCATTGATGGAACCCACATCCTCCCAATCGCCACCTCATGTCACTCAGAGCCTCATTCAACCCCCCCGTCCTCATCTTCCTAACCAACAGCATCTAGACTCAGGGGGTCTCAGTCCTGATTCCTGTCATTTGTTGAAATTCCATTCTATTTATCGCTAAGCAGCTTATCAATGAAATTTTGTATTTCAATAAATCAACTGAAATTCTTCCAAATGATCGTTAACCATTTGGAAGAATTTCAAACGAATTTAATGAAACGAATTTAGACGCGCATCATAAAACAGCATGTCAGTGCGACTCGTTGTAGAAAGGTCTGAAGGTCAGGATTCAGACATTCATTGACCTCGGCATTAGCACAATATTGAGCTAACAGCAGCATCATAAAGGTGCACTTAGCAGCTAAATATGTGAAACAAATGTAGAAAGAATGTAGAAAATGTGGAAAGATGTCATGGTTGGTTTGCAAGCTGTTTTGTAATTTCTTCATTTAGAATGACATCTTTCCACAGACTTAAAATATAAACGTACTATCAATTACAACCTAGTGGCAATTTCAGCTTCCTTTTACATCATCTTTATGATTCAATTCTGTCATAATCAATTGAGTCTGATTTTGCTTTTCAAAATGAAAACCCAATATGTGTTGAAACAGCAATTTTCATTTTTAAAACATTCTGAAATAATTGAAAGAGTATATCACATATGGACAAATTAATGGGCCATTAATTTGAAAGGCGAAATCAGACCAACATGAAATTTACATGGTTTTACTGTCGGGTTGGATACTGTTGATCTAAAGTGGAATTATCCTGTGGAAACAGCATCTTTCAATTTAAGAGCATTTTGAAATCGTTAAACGAGTAGGTCGTCTACGGGCAATTTGAAAATACTTTTATTTTGGAAGGCAAAATCAGAGTGACTTGATCTTAACATCGTATCTCTGTGGGGTTGTATACTGTTGATTTAAAGTGAAATTATTCTGTGGAAACAGAAAATTTCCTTTTTAGAGCATTCCGAAATCACTGAAAGTTAGGTAAGTTATTGGCATTTTCAACAGGCCATTATTTTGGAAGGCAAAATCAGAATGACTTGAAATTGAAGTAGTACCATGGTGTGGATGTACACTTTTGATCTAAAATGGATTCATCCTGTGGAAAGAGCAAGTTTCATTTTTAGAGCGTTCTGAATTCTTTAAAAGAGTAGGTCGTATATCGGCAATTTGAAAAGTCTTTTATTTTGGAAGGCAACATCAGACTGATTTGATATTGATATGGTATCACTGTGGGGTTGGATACTATTGATCTAAAGTGGAATTACCCTGTGGAAACAGCAATTTTCCATTTTAGAGCATTTTGAATTCGCTCCAAGAGTAAGTGATATATGGGCAAATTGAAAAAGCTTTTATTTTGAAATGCAAAATCAGACTGACTTGAAATTGACATGGTAACATCGTGAGGTTGTATACTGTTGATCTAAAGTGGAATTACCCTGTGGAAACTGAAATCTTCCTTTTTAGAGCATTCTGAAATCACTGAAAGTTAGGTAAATTATGGGCATTTTCAACAGGCCATTATTTTGGAAGGCATAATCAGAATGGCTTGAAATTGATATGGTAACATCGTGAGGTTGTATACTGTTGATCTAATGTGGAATTACCCTGTGGAAACTGAAATCTTCCTTTTTAGAGCATTCTGAAATCACTGAAAGTTAGGTAAATTATGGGCATTTTCAACAGGCCATTATTTTGGAAGGCATAATCAGAATGACTTGAAATTGATGTGGTAACATCGTGAGGTTGTATACTGTTGACCTAAAGTGAAATTATCCTGTGGAAACAGCAATTTTCACTTTTAGAGCATTTTGAAATCTTTAAAAGAGTAGGTCGTATCTTGGCAATTTGAAAAGTCTTTTATTTTGGAAGGCATAATCAGAATGACTTGATATTAATATGGTATCACTGTGGGGCTGTATACTGTTGATCTGGAGTGGAATTACCCTGTGGAAACAGGAAATTTCCATTTTAGAGCATTTTGAAATCACTGAAAGTTAGGTCAATTGTGGACAATTTGAAAAGGCTTTTACTTTGGAAGGCAAAATCAGAATGACTTGATATTAATATGGTATCACTGTGGGGCTGTATACTGTTGATCTAAAGTGGAATTACCCTGTGGAAACAGGAAATTTCCATTTTAGAGCATTTTGAAATCACTGAAAGTTAGGTCAATTATGGACAATTTAAAAAGTCTTTTATTTTGGAAGGCATAATCAGAATGACTTGATATTGATATGGTATCACTGTGGGGCTGTATACTGTTGATCTAAGGTGGAATTACCCTGTGGAAACAGGAATTTTCCATTTTAGAGCATTTTGAAATTGTTCCAGGATCAAGTCAGATATGGGCATTTTGAAAATGCTTTTATTTTTGAAAGCAAAATCAGAATGACTTGATATTGATGTGGTAACATCGTGAGGTTGTATACTGTTGACCTAAAGTGAAAGTATCCTGTGGAAACAGCAATTTTCACTTTTAGAGCATTTTGAAATCTTTAAAAGAGTAGGTCGTATCTTGGCAATTTGAAAAGTCTTTTATTTTGGAAGGCATAATCAGAATGACTTGATATTAATATGGTATCACTGTGGGGCTGTATACTGTTGATCTGGAGTGGAATTATCCTGTGGAAACAGGAAATTTCCATTTTAGAGCATTTTGAAATCACTGAAAGTTAGGTCAATTGTGGACAATTTGAAAAGGCTTTTACTTTGGAAGGCAAAATCAGAATGACTTGATATTAATATGGTATCACTGTGGGGCTGTATACTGTTGATCTAAAGTGGAATTACCCTGTGGAAACAGGAAATTTCCATTTTAGAGCATTTTGAAATCACTGAAAGTTAGATCAATTATGGACAATTTAAAAAGTCTTTTATTTTGGAAGGCATAATCAGAATGACTTGATATTGATATGGTATCACTGTGGGGCTGTATACTGTTGATCTAAGGTGGAATTACCCTGTGGAAACAGGAATTTTCCATTTTAGAGCATTTTGAAATTGTTCCAGGATCAAGTCAGATATGGGCAGTTTGAAAATGCTTTTATTTTTGAAATCAAAATCAGAATGACTTGATATTGATGTGGTAACATCGTGAGGTTGTATACTGTTGACCTAAAGTGAAATTATCCTGTGGAAACAGCAATTTTCACTTTTAGAGCATTTTGAAATCTTTAAAAGAGTAGGTCGTATATATGCTCAATTTGAAAGGGCATTTATTTTGGAAGGCATAATCAGAATGACTTGATATTGATATGGTATCACTGTGGGGCTGTATACTGTTGATCTAAAGTGGAATTACCCTGTGGAAACAGGAATTTTCCATTTTAGAGCATTTTGAAATCACTGAAAGTTAGGTCAATTGTGGACAATTTGAAAAGGCTTTTACTTTGGAAGGCAAAATCAGAATGACTTGACATTGATATGGTATCACTGTGGGGCTGTATACTGTTGATCTAAAGTGGAATTACCCTGTGGAAACAGGAAATTTCCATTTTAGAGCATTTTGAAATCACTGAAAGTTAGATCAATTATGGACAATTTAAAAAGTCTTTTATTTTGGAAGGCATAATCAGAATGACTTGATATTGATATGGTATCACTGTGGGGCTGTATACTGTTGATCTAAGGTGGAATTACCCTGTGGAAACAGGAATTTTCCATTTTAGAGCATTTTGAAATTGTTCCAGGATCAAGTCAGATATGGGCAGTTTGAAAATGCTTTTATTTTTGAAAGCAAAATCAGAATGACTTGATATTGATATGGTAACATCGTGAGGTTGTATACTGTTGAACTAAAGTGAAATTATCCTGTGGAAACAGCAAAATTCTGTTTAAGAACATTTTGAAATCGTCAAAAAAGTAGGCCGTATATGCTCAATTTGAAAGGGCATTTATTTTGGAAGGCATAATCAGAATGACTTGATATTGATATGGTATCACTGTGGGGCTGTATACTGTTGATCTAAGGTGGAATTACCCTGTGGAAACAGGAATTTTCCATTTTAGAGCATTTTGAAATCACTGAAAGTTAGGTCAATTGTGGACAATTTGAAAAGGCTTTTACTTTGGAAGGCAAAATCAGAATGACTTGACATTGATATGGTATCACTGTGGGGCTGTATACTGTTGATCTAAAGTGGAATTACCCTGTGGAAACAGGAAATTTCCATTTTAGAGCATTTTGAAATCACTGAAAGTTAGGTCAATTGTGGACAATTTGAAAAGGCTTTTATTTTGGAAGGCAAAATCAGAATGACTTGACATTGATATGGTATCACTGTGGGGCTGTATACTGTTGATCTAAAGTGGAATTACCCTGTGGAAACAGGAAATTTCCATTTTAGAGCATTTTGAAATCACTGAAAGTTAGGTCAATTATGGACAATTTAAAAAGTCTTTTATTTTGGAAGGCATAATCAGAATGACTTGATATTGATATGGTATCACTGTGGGGCTGTATACTGTTGATCTAAGGTGGAATTACCCTGTGGAAACAGGAATGTGCCATTTTAGAGCATTTTGAAATTGTTCCAGGAGCAACTCAGATATGGGCAGTTTGAAAATGCTTTTATTTTTTAAAGCAATATCAGAATGTCTTGATATTGATATGGTAACATCGTGAGGTTGTATACTGTTGATCTGGAGTGGAATTACCCTGTGGAAACAGGAAATTTCCATTTTAAAACATTTTGAAATCACTGAAAGTTAGGTCAATTATGGACAATTTAAAAAGGCTTTTATTTTGGAAGGCATAATCAGAATGACTTGATATTGATATGGTATCACTGTGGGGCTGTATACTGTTGATCTAAGGTGGAATTACCCTGTGGAAACAAGAATTTTTCATTTTAGAGCATTTTGAATCGTTAGAAGATTAAGTCAATTATGAACAATTTCAAAGGGCCATTACTATGAAAGGCAAAATCAGACTGACTTGATATTGATATGGTATCACTGTAAAAAGACTGTGGTTGGAAAGTGTTGATATAAAGTTCAAATAGTATTTGGAAATACGACTTTTGCTTTTAAGAGCATTATTAAGTCATTGAAAGAGTAGTTCAAAAATGAAGATTCACAGGGCTTTTACTTTGAAATCCAAAATAAGATGGCCTTGATAGTGACAGGGCACAATTAGGGTACAAGGCTGTGTCATATAGATCTAACATTAGAGTTTGTAAAAAAAAAAAAAAGCCTAAATTATATGTTATTATGTTCTTAACATATCTGTTAATTCACTCGAAGTTGGCTTTTATTTTGAAATCCGGTTTCCACATCCATTCCCGTAATACTTTGAATACACAGGGAACGTAAAACAAACTGGAGGCTGGCTTGACTGCAAGTCTCGAATTGGAGGCTGGCTTGACACAAGTGACAAAATGAAACAGGAAAGTACCGCAGTGTAATCCATTTATTTCAACAAAGTAACTGTATTCTGAATACCACCTTTTTAAACGGTAACTGTAACGGAATACAGTTACTCATATTTTGTATTTTAAATACGTAACGGCGGTACATGTATTCCGTTACTCCCCAACACTGCTCAGCAGGTCACTCGCTCACAAAGACTTGTGTGTTTTAGCAGAGCAGACCTGAAAAACATCTGGATTTCTAGCTGTTTTTGCTTGCAGAATCTGTGAAGAGCTATAGATTTTTGTTTATCCTTAGTCACCGTCTTATTAAGCTGTGTGTTGTTTTTCTTCCCCCAGTGGTTGGCTTTTAACAGTAGATCACAAGCAATTACAAAATTTCTTATCTCTTTGCTGACCTTGAGGGGTGTTCATGAAAGTGTTATCTTATTAAAATAAATGAACACCAGACAAGGCTTCCAGGAGAGCTCATTTCAGGACTCATCTGGTTCTTATTTGCGTAGACTGAGGAGACTTTCATTTTTCACCAAGGCTATCCATGCTACTACAGCTTTAATGAAGCACAGAAAAATCACAAGTTCTCAACAAGTAGCAGAAAAAAGTGAGTTCTTTCAGAATCAAAGACTATTGCCTGCAACATTTGCAATAAAATAATTCAATTCAAATAAACTATGCTCCACAGTCAAATGTGGGTGGTGAATTCATGTAGAATCAGAAGAGAAATAAAACAAATTGAAAATCAGATCATGCCCTTTACCGATACAGGGACATGTTCATGTTTAATTCATCATCAATCTTCATCTAAAGGGGACATTTGTTGAATATGTTGTCACGACCTGTCCTAAAGGCGTCTTTCAAATGACCTGATCACAGTCTGTCCACCTGACTTGTTTTCTGCGTAAAACTGATATATACCCACAACTGCATATATAAAATACACACAGCTGGGGCAGTGCAGTTATGCCAAAATAGTAAACATCTTTTCTTAAACATCTTAATAAACATCTTTTGTTGCACTGTCATGTCGACAGAACATCGCTTTCACATCTTCACTAACTTCAGGACACTTTTTGGAAGAAAAATAGAAAATATTAAAAAGAAAGGGGAAAAAATCTGCACAAAACTCAACAAACTGTCCTGATTATTTGCTTCTTCGTGAAAGCTCCTTGTCCTAAATCCAGAGTATTTGCTTTGAGGAACAACTTCACCTTTTCCTGCGCCACACATTTAAACCAGTCAAACCTCAGACATCTGTGCATGGAGGTTTTTTAAATGGTGTCTTTTTCTTTCCCTGATGACGTTTAAGGTTCTTGAGAGGGAAATTTGTTTCTTGATTTTTTTTTTCTTTTTTTCCAGTTGGATGCATCAATTTCCCAAAACTTTTATTATCCTATAAGCCTTGATTAATTTGTACTTGTGGACATTATATCAAATTTTCACACAGCGTTTTATTCTTTACTTGCTCTCAGACTGGTAAACACCACCTGGGCTGCAACTGAAAGGGCAAAGCTTAAACTGTCTTATACACATCTCAACTGTGTCTTACTGATAGAGCTGTGTTACTGATAAGTCTATTAAGTTACACAGTTAGCATCTTTGCTGGGTTAAAGTAGCTATTTTCCAGTCATACTGACCAAAGTGCTTTCATACTAGAGTACAGTGCACTGGTGGTGAAGAGAGTGGCTGTTCTGCTAGGGACCCAGCTATAATAATGGTATTTATGAGTCATTTCCTTACTAGTTGGATTTAGTTTTTGATTTGGATCTTTAAGTTGGATATTATCAGGGTTTTTACTTTGTTTTTTTATTGTTTGATCCATTTCCTTCCTTAACTTTTTCTTCCGTTTTGGCCAAAATAAACCCAGCTATGCTGCAAATATGCCAACACTGTAAAGGAAAAGGGGGAATAACAAAAATCTTGGCCTGCTGAACACTTTAAAGGACCTCAGTTTCTGCCTTCACTATACAGCCATCACTCACACACTTGTGTCAAACGAGGGTCATCCCTCTAACTGAGGAACACAGCTTACTCATAGGCTTGCAAGACCATAATTTGTAAAATGAACATCATGCTTGAAACTTGAAATGAGTTTTTGAGCCTGAAATCTCATCGGCAAAGTCTTTACTGAGGTCACAGTGCAAAGGATAGAAAGCAATCTAGTTCATCTTTTACATACAGATTTCATTAAGGGGAAAATTAAGGGAAAGAAACCTACCTGATCCTATATAAAAAAAAAAAAGCAATTGCTTGTTGTTTGTTAAATCACAAATTAACTGTGATTAATCACATTTTTTGGAAAGCTGAGTTCAACTTCACTAGTCACACTTGCTTTGCCATGACCTAAAACAGGCTGTCAAAGGGTAACATTATAAAATGAACTACCTTTAAAAGCTGAAACAAAGGTGCTGTTTGCTTAACTGTGTAAGCATTAAACCTTCTTTCGTCTTTTTTGTCTTTTTGTGTTTTGCTGCTGAAGGTGGTGATTTCCTAAAGAGCTTTAGCCATCCCTCTGTCAACAGGAGCACTGAATGGGCCACTTCTTATCTCATGTTGGACTGATGGCAGAGCGGATGCTACAGTGACGTGTTGTTTCTTAAGGTATAAAACGGTTTCACAAGCTAGCCAGCTAACCTATAACAGGACAAGCTAGCTGGTTAGCTGATTAATTCAGTGTCTGCAACACAACATAGTGTAATGTCTCGGACACAAGACCTAAAATTTCCTTTTTGCTGATATTCTTAGCCATGTTTTTAAATGTAAGTGGTTCCTTTAAATCTGTGTATATTCATACCAAGCACATCTGACTGTAGTGTGGACACAACTCCCCCCATCCGTCAAGTGATGTTCTCATCTTTTCTTTTCTGTACCTGCAGCAACTGACTCCATTAGGCTAAGGGTCTCTCTCTCTCTCTCTCTCTCTCTCTCTCTCTCTCACACACACACACACACACACACACACACACACACACACACACACACACACACACACACACACACACACACACGCTTTGACAGAGTGAGTCACAGGGATGGCCTCTGTGTGTCAATCAAACCTCCATTAGTGGCTACTTGGCTGGGTGGCTTAGGGTCCACTCCTGTGGATGTGGATGGGAGATGACAGCACTGTCTTTCTTCCTCAATACACACATCCATCGCTTTGTATGTGTGTATGTGTTTGTGCGAGCGTCTTATAAACCTTGCCATGGCCACACATACTATACTGAACACACCAAGCACAAAGCCAAAGTCACACGTGTGACGCACCTGTAACAGTTTGTCTCATTTTTCTCACTTCTGTTCGTCCATGATGGTGAACACATGATGCTGCCCCCTCAGAGTCAAGCAGAATTTAAATTTCATGTAAAACTCTGATCTTGTTTTGTGAACTCTCTTGCAAGCACTGGGAGTGCATGTGCGCGCCTCGTACCCCCCGCCCTGAAGGCAGGTCGTTATGAATCACATCAGAGCAAATCTGCTGTTAAAAGGAAACCTCAACACTGAATGGAAAGTTCACACAAACACACACAGACGCACACACACAGAGTGACTGGTTTGCAGCCAGCAGTAGTGAATCACAGCGGTCATCACTTGGTGTTTCATATGCGGAGCATGACAGACACAGATTAGTGGAGCATTACTTTATAGCTGGCATCTGCTCTGCTCTCCTACGCTCCCCTTTCTCTTTCTACCTCCACTGTTTCAGTCTCTCCCTCCTGCATCCAGCCTTTTCACGGCGACGCCTTTCTCGACACTCTTTTCTATTCTGCCCGTACGTCATCTATTCTCTGCTCTTTCTTATTCTCAGAAGGGAAAATCCCCACAATTATTTTTTGGGTTTTGCACCTCCTTGCGTCACTTCCCATCTCCCTTGTTACCCTACATTTCTTACACACATTAAACAGACTACTCTTTAGGTTCCTTGTGCTACACATGCTCTGCTGCACCTTTTCATCATACAGCACTTTTAAGGTTTCGCTTCTTCTCTTTTTGGTCATGCCAGGAATTGATCAGATACCAAGTAAATACGGTATCACTGATACCGAGTACCGATACTTAAAAGGGCAGTTTATGTAAGGAACTTTATAAAGTTAAAGCATCATCAATATGCTTAATCTGTTCATTTTTTGGACACCTGGAATGGAAACGCTCGTGCCTGAAAAGCGCTTGGAATCAACTTCTGTTGTTTTAAATCTGTCAAATAATAAAGAATGATTTGAGGGGTTTTACAGTCAGACATTTTTATGTGTATTTTTCAGTTCTGTTAAAATAATTATTTTTGACACAACTCAGTGAGCTGAATATATTATTTGAATATATGAATGTAGTCTACAAATAATTGCTTTGCTCCAGTAACAACTGTGATGATCAATAACACTATCACTTTTATTGCTGTAGAAGCTGCCTGTATATTCTGTGCCTCTCTAACAGGACTCTGCCAGTGCGCTCTGCCTCTGTGTGCCTGTCTGAGGGATTTCCCTCCTCCTCACTTAGTTACTTTTACTGCTCGTTCCAGGAAAAGAATCGTCCTCTTTTCCCACTTCTTCAGGTGGTTCTATGAATTGGCGGTGTTGCTATAATCTAGAATTTCCTTCCACTGTTTGCAATGTTTTCCATCTACAGCTGTAAAGTATCTCCACACGATGCTCCTCTCTCTCACTCACTGTAGCCTACATGTCTGCTCAGTGCAGCTGAGCCATGTGACCACAGAGCAACCAAACACAACGGAGGAGATGCAAAATGCGGCTGTGTTAGAAGAGCAGTGTTTCATCAGAGACGTCTACCTTCTCATTAAACAGGGTCACTGTACTGAACTTTAAAAAGAGAAGCAAGTTATCCCGATACCAGTACCAACACTGGTATCGGCCTCATCGATATCTGGATCGGTTCACTCGTGCTTAATTTATGGTACTGTGATTATGTCTCTGTACAGAGAGGGGATTTTAACCCATGCAAACACACTTCTTCTAAGTGAGCCAGTCCTCCAACTACATCTTGCTTAACATGGATGATGCTGTGCATCGATCAATGCTGAATGATTGACCAGTGGTCCAGAACAGGGAAGGGGTTCGCGGGAATGGGAGAAGCATGAAAACGACAGCATGAAAAGCACAGACAGTCTCTGCAGCGGACACCTCGTTGTTTTTAATACTTGGTTTCACTTCCGCTCTTTGTATATTAACTTCACACTTCTCGGTCCACAGATGTGACCAGATGTGCCACATATTTGTGACACCGCCCCCATCTGGCTACCGATGCTCTCTGCAGGTAGATGGGCTGACTGCCAGCGGGCCACCACTGATGAACCGTTTCCCTTTTACATACTCACCTGAATTTTTAGCCTTCTTCGTTTCTGCCGTTTCTTTTACCCATTTTTCCAACTACCTTACACCTCCCCTGCTGCTTCTCCTTCTTTTCATACCATTTCCCCCTCCTCCTCTTTCTACCTCACTCCGTGTCTCCCTGCTGTCATCTCCTTTCCTGTCTTCCTCGATCTCCTTCATTACCTCCTTCTCTCTCCTCGTCTCCTTCGGTAGCCCTAGGCACTCTTGCAGTGGACTCTAAGTCAATATGAATAATGTGTAGGGGGGGACAGCAGAGTGTGAATCAGATCCCACTTTACGGAAAGGTTGCAGTGTTAAAAGCAGCGTGACCAAATATAGTCAATTTGAGTTAAAAGCTAAATTCCGGAAGAAAATACCATTGAATGCTTTATTAAAATGCTTTATTCATTTCTACATGGAACTTAACCTTGTGCGATTACTCATCCTCCTGCTGCCGACAGGTTGCCTCGTAGATGCTGCAAACGCATGCCTCGCTAGTTTCAGGGTGAATCATAACTTCTGTTAACAAGCTTTGGATGAATCCTGATTCTTCTTCTTACCGTATTATTATTATTAATATTTTCTTAAGCTTAAATTATTTTAATCATTTTCAAATATTCTCTTTTGTCTCTTCGCCCCGTTTTTTTCTTCCTGCTGCTGATTTGAAGCATGAATGTTTAATGCACAAAATCAATAGAGGCTCGGCAAGCATTATACTGTCAGGCTCAGCATCGCGTGGTGTGTGTGTGTGTGTGTGTGTGTGTGTGTGTGTGTGTGTGTGTGTGTGTGTGTGTGTGTGTGTGTGTGTGTGTGTGTGTGTGTGTGAGAGAGAGAGAGAGAGAGAGAGAGAGTACTGTAAAGTGAAGCCAAGGCTGCCATCTATCGTTCCCATACGATCACACTCGATGCATCAAACTGGCTTCCACACACACCGAGCTTCACAACATTTTCTTTTTCAATATTTACGCTTGTGCTGTACGATAGTGCAAAATATTCAAACAATCCGATGCCAATACAGACACAGATACTTTTTTATCTATAAAGGCAGCTTATGTAGGGGAGAGCAATTTCTAAATTATCAAGTTGCACATTCTGAACACATCTTAATTATTTTTACTTTCATTAATAATTAGTTAACATGACAAAACACACCTTCCAGCATTTCATGTATTTTGATACTGGGTTTAATGGAGACCCCTGAACGTAAATGTGCCTGTTTCTGAAGCACTTTGGGTCAGCATCTGCTGTTGTAATGCGCTATAAATAACATAGATGTGACAGTCAAGACAAAAAGGTTCAGGTAGTGTTCATAGTGCATGTTTCAGGTATATTTTTCATTTCCAAAAAATGTATTTAAATATTATTGAACGCAACAGTGGGCTACATACTATATTCAGAGGATAGACACAAAGTATCAGTTCTATTGCGCTATAGTATCGATACCAATATCCCAAACTAATATCATCGTTGGTGCTGGATCACACGGTTATACGAGAAGTTAGAAAGTGTTTCACTGATTATTGTTAAAGTAGCATTCCAATGGTGCCTCTGTTTTTGATCCCGACTGACATTATAATGCTGAAAAGAAAAGCAATGCGCTTTAAATTATTAAGTAATGACAGCAAATTCTTATCGATATGTATTTAGACAGTTTCCCCCTCCTCCACACATGTTACAAGTCTCTTTGTAATGTGCGCTGCTGTTTCCCTGACAGCACGCCTGAAAGCGGCCGTGATCACGACAAGAAGAATATGCCCGAACCGTGTTCAATATTTCAACACCGGACTGAAGCGAGGACTTTTATTCGAGTGATGATTAAAAGTTGCGTGTTACCTTGGGGATAATGTGCTATGCGCGAATACAAAAAGCAAAAAACCCCAACAACTTTCTACCGTTATTGCTCAGATTTCTTTAACACTCTGCAGTATAGCTGTTTGCCTACAGATCCATTATGTGCTGCAAGATCTAACCACAGAATGCAATGCGATGTTTGGCAAGTCTGAGCCTCTGAGTCAAAAACCAATATATTTCTTTACTTCTGACTCAATAAAGTTCTCCTGGAGAAAATTGCATTCCTCCGACGTGTGTTGCAGTCAGAAATTATCTGTTGGGTTTTGCTTGAATGTTGCTGGATTATGTGATGGGCTTAGTTGTAAGAAGTTGCAGCAGACTAATGGAAGAGTTCTCTCCAAATGTGTGTTTGCAGCTTTGAGCAGATAACGGCAACAAGTAAAGAGGCAGTTGCTCGGTTCCTATCTAAATTCTGGATTTCATTGCACTGACGCTGGTTGATATTGTTCTGTGCTTGCACAATGGTGTCGATGCCTAAACAAGACGTTCCAATGCAAACATTACTCACATTTGTCTGCAAAGCAACTTGTAGAAGAAATGGGAGATTTCTTACGACAGGAGAGAGTAAGAGACAAACTTGTTTTAAAGCGTTCCTACACTTTTTTCTTTTCTTTCTTTTTTTCTTACAGACGTCGTGCCTTACAGTTCAGAAATATGTTAACAAACAAGAAAGAAATTGGATGCTCATTAGCCGATTTTAGAAGTAGGTCTCGGATCTCGAGCTTGAAAGACATTTTCTTATTTCTCCAATTGTGCTTGAGACCTCTGTTACCTACTGGCACGTTGCCATAGCAACCTCTAGTTAGGCTCGAAAAATACTACAAGGTTTTGATAAGACTTAGCCCCAATTAAGTCGGCCCACACAAATTTAGAAGGCCAGAGTGGAAATCGCAGAGCCATTCTTCCCAGAGGGGGTTTTTGTATGCCAGAAATCTAATTTTGCATATTTGCCTGAAATGGGACTTTAACAAAGTAAAGCCTAACATGATTAACTATTAGACCAGATCAAGGCAAAATCTGAAATATGTATCCTTACCTAGAGCGCTCTGTGTGTGTGTGTGTGTGTGTGTGTGTGTGTGTGCTATTTTAGCCTCTCCTCAGTACACATACATATAGTAGGACAGGACATATGAAACCCAAACACACACATACATGCCTTAGATGTGTTGGACATAAGGAGCATGTACAAGACCAAAACAAACAATCACTAAAAACTGTCTGAAGAGACGTACAGCCCCCCCCCCCCCCCCTTCCCTTTTTTTTCTTTCTATTTGGTGTTGTGTGAAGTGCTTGTCTGCCAATCAACGGACCATAGGGGGAGGCGCAGCAGACACTGTCATACATCATTAAAAAGGGTTTGGTTCGAAAGCTGGATATGGCAAGATAAAAAATGCAGTCTTGTTATAATTGGGTAAATAATGACATGTCCAGAGGGCAGTTTGGGGGAGCACTAGACTGGCTGGTAGCAAATAAAAAGATGTTTTGGCTCCTGGCTTCTTGTTAATAATTGATTTTTTTTTTTTTGTGTGTGTGTGTGTGTGCAGGTAAGCAGAATCTATACTCTATCATCCTCTTGTTAAATTTGACCCAGCAAACCAATTTATCATATGGACTAAAATATTTTTTTCTCCTGTCCTAAAAATAAAAACAGCTTTCAGAGGTTAAAAAAGCCACGTGGAGCTGTTAAACAGAAATACATTTATAAAACTGTAACGATAAAAAAAAAAATGCGTAGTTTGTCTGCTATGTTTTAAAACTATCAAGTTTTACTGAGAAAAAAAAGCCTGTCCTGGATTTACGTGGTTTAAAGTTGAGTTTAAACATTATTTCCAACGGCCACTTTATTAGGTGCACCCTTTCAGTTACTCGTTAACACAAATAACTAATAATCAGCCAATCACGTGGAAGCATCCAGCGCATTTCGGCATGCAGTCATGCTGAAGTTCAAACTGTGTATCAGAACGGTGAAGAAAGGGGATTTAAGTGACTTTGAACGCAGCGTGGCTTTTGGTGCCAGACAAGCTGGTCTGAGGTTTTCAGGAGCTGCTGGGATTTTCACGCACGGACATCTTTATAGCTTACAGAGGATGGTCTGAAAAAGAGACGATGCTTTGTTGATGCCGTCAGACTCCTTTAAGCTGATGCTGTAGGAAGGCAATAGTAACTTGAATAACCACTCATTACAACAAAGTATTCAGAAGAGCATCTCTGAATAGACAACAGGTTAAAGCTTGAAGCAGACTGGCTACATCAGCAGAAGACCACTCTGGGAACCACTACTATCATCTAAGAACAGGAAAGTGGGGCTCCAGTCCACACAGGCTCAGCAAAGCTGGCAAATGGAGGAATGGAAAAATGTTGCCTGTCTCATGAGTCTTGATTTCTGCTGCAGCATTCAGATGGTACAGTCAGAATTTTGCTTTACAGAATTTTGCTTTTGCTTTTACCAAGCATCACATATATGTCACTGCCTCATTAAGTATCATTACTTATCATGCCCATCCCTTTATGGTCACGGTGTACCTTATTCTGTTGGCTGCTACCATCTTGTTAACTCAGCGTACACAAAACTCAGATCTAACTGGTTTCTTGAACATGAACATGAGTTTACCGTATTTGAATGGCTTCCACAGAGTATCATAAATATAATATCAAATTTCTTTCTAAATCTCCCATCACCTCAATGAAACTTTTGGTTTCTACAACTCTGATTTGGTTTTACTCCTCTAATCAACCCTATCGGCAGGCCAGATGTTTGAAGTACAAAATAAGAAAACAAAAAGCAACAACAACAAGAAAAAGCTCCCTAATGAACACCAACCAGGAAACAAAGATAGCAGCTAGCATTTAATAGTTAATGGTGGAGTTATTTTTATTCCTTAGCAGGGCTGAAAAGAACAGTGACAGATTGACTAAAACATCACGGCTCTAAATAAATCCCCATCTGCCACAAATTTAAATATTCAACTGCTGAATGAAGTTTCTGTTATGTCTCATTTAGAAGTTCTTTCATCTGTCTTTCTGGGAAAAAGAAACAAATCTTAATCGTTAAATTACCACATTTTAAGACAAATTAGGAGCCATTACAGATAGTTATATTTCAGCTTCTATTACCACTAACATTTTTGAGCATCAAAATTGACAAATCTACACTGCAGCTGCAGTGATGAATGAATACACTGTATATTAATAATGTTTACACTCTCCTGTTGTCCTCTTCCAATTTAGTAATTGTGATTTCAGTTATGTTAATACATCTGTCAGGTGTTATTACTGAAAAATCTAAAGACGTCACTTTTCCTTCAAGCTGATAATCTTTTAAATATTCTGTGTCAGATTTGTCATTCGTATGACAGCAGCACAGCCCACAGACACATGCTTTGTAATGCATCAACTAGGTTTCTACACGACTACAACTCTGGATCATACCTGGATCCAAATATGACGATATTTAAGCTCATGTCATTAAAATAAACAGACATCCTTATGTAAAATTAAAAAAATCTGTTCAGATCTGTTGAGTAGATGAAATCTACTACGACACAGAAAATACTTCATCTCCGCCTACCCGCAGCATTGACTTCACCGCTTTCTTAAAAAGACATTAAGGACTAAAGATGTCAAGGTTCTTGGTTGACACTTATTTAATATAGCTGTGTGGTTGCCATTAGCAACAGGTGTGACATCAGGGAATTATTTTTTTCTACCACCTTCAACTGCCTGAAAAACACCGGGAATCATATAAAACTAGTCATTAGTGACTCCGGTTGAATAGTAAGTGACATGCAGTCGGGCGTGAGTTAGCTCTCTGGCTTCTACACATGAACGTGTTTAACAGAGTTCTCATTAAAAGGAAGGGAAAGAGGAGCTAAAGACAGATTTCAAGATCAAAGGTAACATCATTAAAACTGCGGACATCAAACCTTAGAGCCTTGTCTTCATAATGAAAGCCGTCCTGTAATGGAGATTTTTAGTCCAGAGTCTTCCTTATTAATGCCCTTTCTTCTTCATGATACACCTGCTTCTTATTTCCTACCTATCCTCACTGTTTCACCTTATGTTCATAGAGCCACCTCACAGGCTGCCCCCTTGTTTCTCATTCAAGACTGCAGTTAGGGAATGAATGAATTACTATAAAGTGTCATCCAACATCGCTGAAGCCATCAAGGTTTATTTTTTTCTCTTCAACCCATTCCACTTTGGACAGTCCAAACACCGCTGGAGAGTCATTGCTGACTTATTGGACCGTGTCTGAACAGCTTTAGAAAAGCGCAGCTCACAAGGATAAAGAACCAAGAGTCGTGATTAGGTGTTCCCAGTAGACGCAGGAGCGCAGATTCAGTGTGAGCCTCTCTGACACAAACATTGCGTAAGTCGATGTTTTTTTTTTTTTCCCTCTGCCTAGCGGGGCGAGACACGATGATGAAAACTTCCACTGTTTTGTTTTACATCAAACATTTGTTTGTCTGCACACTGTGGACAAAACATATGGACTGTGTTGTCTGTCTTCCCTTGAAAAATATGTCTGCGAGCGTCATAAAGCAGAAGAACAAATAACAGGAATTCCTTAGGCGTATCTGGAGGGCAGAAAAACACTGGCACTAAATCTTTGGACCAATCTGATAAAGCGTCTTTAGAGAGGATGTGAGTGGTTTAATACCTTCATTTATGTCGAGAGCCATCTTCTTATTGATCTGGTAGCAATCCATGTGTCACAGAGTGTGAGTAAAGGTGTGTTGAATCTTTCTGTTATTGCATCTGAGGTAAAGTCCCTCTCAGCTGGGCACAGGATGCTTTACTGAAGGCAGGTCATTGTACATTTAGAATCATTGTTGACATAATGTTTTCTTTCCTTCGGTTTTTAGTTCTTTTTGCACTTGTTGTGTGCAACAAGTTGCTAAGGTTGTCTCAACTCTCTTCTTTTTTTGTCACCTCACAGCAAATGCCTGTCCATAATGGTTGCACCAGTTGGTGCATACAAAAGAGTTCTTCCTCCCCACTGTCCCCAAATGCTCAATCAGCAATCATTTCTGTCCAATGATCCAACCAAACCAGGCAATACACATACAATTCACAGCACATTGAAAGAAAGTTTCGGGGGCATTTTTGCCTTTATTTGATAGTGCTGTATCCTGTCTTCCTTCTCTTGCCCCAACCGGTCGCAGCAGCTGACCGCCCCTCCCTGAGACTGGTTTTGCTGGAGGTTTCTTCCTGTTAAAAGGCAGTTTTTCCTTCCCACTGTCGCCAAAGTGCTGCTCATAGGGGGTCATATGATTGTTGGGTTTTTTTCTCTGTATGCATTAATGTAGGGTCTACCTTACAATACAAAGCGCCTTGAGGCGACTGTTGTTGTGATTTGTATGAATAAAATTGAATTGAATTGAATTGCTGTAGTGAAGAGTACACAGGAAAAAGAGAGAATAGGAGAAAGCACATATTAAAGGAACTGTGTCCTCAGGTCAACCTTGAGAAAGATATTGCATAGTGGAAGTGATTCCTTTGATCAGATGAGAAAAAGCTCAGCTCTTTGACCACAGAGAAGCTGCGCATGTTTTAAAGCAGAAGGGAAGGGTGTACAACCCAAAGAACACCGTCCCCACTGTGAAGCACCGCGGTGGGAGTATTATGCTGTGGGGATGCTTCAGTGTGTCTCAACTGTGACTCTCACCAAAGTGGAAAGAATCATGAAGGAAGAAAGCTATGTGAAGATTTTACAGGTACACTGGGTGTGGGTTATCACTTTGTCTTCCAGTTCAACAAATATCCAAAACATGCGTCGGCTCCAGTGAGGAACTACCCTGAGAAGACCAACATGATAGTTACCGACTGGGCTGCAGAAAGCCCTGACTTGTATTACACTGAAAATCTGTGGGGTGAACTGAAGACCAATGTCAATATCAGAAAACCTGTCAAACCTGAAAATTCTGGAGAAGTAAAATAATGTAAGCATCGAAAATAAAACTAGGATATTTAGAAAAGCTGTGTTAAAAATCGGACCACACCAATGACTGAATTAGAAATCGTAACCATTTCTTCAAAACAAACAACAAACAAAAATCTGGTGGACAGCGCCAAAGTTAAAGAATCAAAGAGCAGCAGGCTTGGTCACGTCCTCTACAGCTGCCACTGTTTTAGGTTAAATGAAAGGTCATGCAAGTCAGCTCCCAACGTACCCAAGTTAAAATACTTCCTGACATTTGGACCATAGCTTGGCTTGAAGTTGGGACACAGATGAAGAGAGGCTCGAGATGTAGTCAGGCACAATAAGTGAAAAACACCTCCCATGTGTTTTTAATCAGAGGTTTTCTTTGACAATAGGCCGCTCTGGGCTCATCAAACATTGTTAATTCAACACCACGCATCGTTCTGCATCCAAAAGCTCTAGCCAAACACGCCAACTCATCAGACACTGTTACTTCATTGCCATCTGGCTCATGCAGCTCCCCTGGTATTTGATAAGCTAATTATATGTTTCTTTTTTCTTTTTTTTTTTATCTCTCTAAAAACTTTTGTAGTTGGTTGCTTTGGTGTCTGACTGTTCATGTTTCTACTATCATTAAAAAGGTGAAGAACTGAATACAAAAAGCAACAAAAGCAACAAAAGGTTAATTAACAGTCTTTCCCCAATGAGTGTTTAAATATTCCGAGGTGATCTTACTTTGCATTTCTTTAACAAACATCAAGACTTTTGTATAAAATTTACACTGAATTATCTTCATTTAAAACATTTGCTAATGTTCAGGTAGAGTGGGCAATAGTTACAACATGACCTGTTTTTCTTCTTGGGTTACAAGGCGTTGGATTTCTCTTTCACACATGTACACTCCAACACACGTTTAATGACAAAGTGAGAGTTGGCTCTATAATGAGGTGTACATGGGTCACCATGGTAGTCACAATCATTATCACACTTTGTCAGGTCTCGCGTTTGATTATCTCTGTGAAATCTGTACCATAGGTATAATGTTTGCTATGCGCTCCATCCTGGTTTAGCTACTTAGATAACAATTTGTAAGTAGCACTAAAAACCTAAGGCTCATTGCGATGTCATTATGTTTGCCAGCATTTGGCTATGGCTCAGGTACTGCAGGTTTTATTCTAATTGGAAGGTCAGTGGTTTGCTCCCAGTCTCCACCAGTCTGCATCTTAGAGTGTTTTTGGAATAGTTACAGAACCCATTGGAGCCACTGGTGTTTCATTGTGGGCGTTACTGGTAAAATAAAAGCGCTCGGTCAAACTGATCGCAAACATGTACATAGTGCTGCATCAAAAACCTCGTGATCGCCAGAAAACTGCAGCTAGACACATTGGTAGACCTTGAAAATAAAAACTGCGCCTTTTCACATGTGCTGGCTTTGCTGTTTTTAAAAAAAAAAAAAAAAAAAGTTCCACTAAAGTTTAGCGGGGGCATGTAGAAGAAAGCCAGTTTAATGTTGATTTTTTTTTTTTTTGCATTAATAGAATAACAATCAATATTTTTTTTCTATACTACAAAAGGAGAGATAAGAATGATTAAATTAACAGTATTTATTGGTGACAAACATTGCAATGGGTGCTCTTCACTTAATATTCTCTGCTTATAATGTATAGATTTTGAAATCCTGTTATTTCTGTTGTAGAGCTTAGTTAGCTGCTGTTTGCAGACAAGTCAAAGTCTTCTATGCAAACTGCCACCAACTGTGGAAATCTGGTTGGGACTAAAGCAATCACAATCCTTTTGACACCAATTTCACCTCCTGTTCCTGGTTTTAGTGACAGGAGGTTTGTGTGACCGAGCCCAAAAAACAGTAAGTTTACTTTGATAGGCAAAATACCGATAAATGATGATGATGTTTCTCCGCAACCAGTGGATGTACAAATAGTCTTGGACTATTTGGAAGGTCATTATAACGACTTCTTCTTTCATACAATAACCTGTGGCACATTTTAAATAACTACGAAAAATAGATATAAATACAGACAGCACAAGACCTTTTTCCTTAGCAGACTGTGCTATTATCTTGAGCAACAATTACATTCCATTAGAAAGGTACAAAACAAGCAAAAGAAATTTCAGGTTGTGGATTAAATCTGCAAAACTACCATTAAATGATCTCCCCTGCTCCGGTGTCTGCTCGATGACCTGCGATATAGTCACAGGCCTGACACACTGCTTTGCTACAGGATGCAACATACATTTGCTGATGCACGTGTTACTTAAATGTGTAAACGGCAGCGTAATGTAGCTATTAAATTCAGGCTGGACAGCTAACAGCCATCCAGCATCTCCTCATTATCGTCATTATCTTGTGCTTCACTTTTCATTGCTGCTATTGAGTAAACAAGCAGGATGGGATAAGCACTGCTTTTAGTCTATTGTTCACACTAGAAATTATTAAAATTCCCTCAACAATTTTACAACAGCAGTCTTCACGGTGACACTATAAAATCTGTGCTGCTCTTAAGGAATTTAATGGAAAGTGTCGGTTGAAACGCTTACAGTGAAATGAGGGGCCTGTTATGCTACAGCTGTCTATTCCTATACCCAGGAATGCCCAACAGGAAGGGATTTGTCCGGGTTTAACAAGGTTGGAGGATGGTATGTGTCATTTGGCCCATTCTCTTTTCTACATAAAAACTACATTTAATAAGGAGGCAGCAGGTCCAAACTGCCTAACAAGGAGGATGCCATTTACTGGAAACCACCTGACAGCAGCTGTGCGGTAGGCAGTTTGGTAAAATTTAACAAGAATGGTAGAGTGATGATCAGTATCCACTCATTCCTCTGTCTGTCTGTCTGTCACACGCACCGTCTGGGATGCCCCCTGATCACGTTCGGACAGTCTTGGGGGAATGCAGCATGTCAGCGGTGTTCCGGGATTTCCAAAAATTGCTCTGCTCGGGAACAACAATTACAGGTCAGACTGAACTGTCACGTCTGTCCCTGATGCGCCTGTGGGTCTACAGAAGTCCTGCATAATTCACCTTCATTGTCAGGCTCAACATTTAAATGCCCATTTGTGCACCTGTGTTATGTGTATTTACACATTTGGAGACCCATTATATTACAAATATTAGCTTACTTAACTTATTAAATATTTAAATATTCTTTCTTGAAAGACATTCAAAGCTCTTCTTTGGATGTTGTTTGCCTTTCGTTCCGTTCTCTGTCAAAATGATCCCACACTGCCATAGTGAAACATGAAGCCTCGGTCTGTCAGAAGCTTTTCAGATGGTACTGCATGGTTGATCAAAATCTGACAGTACTTTTCTGTGTGCATCATTCCATCAGTTTTAACAAAATCCCCAACACCACTGGTTGAAACCATGACAGAGCCTCCACCATGGCTGCAGACGCTGCAAACCTTTTGTCCAAACACCACCAAGATTTGACACATTGTTGGCTAATAGCTCTGAAACCACCCCACTGGTTGCAAAAATAGAATTCCACGCCTGATAAAGTGTGTCATTTTTGGCTTCTTGTAGAAAAATGGCAATAAATAACATTTACCAGGCTGCTGGTAAAAAAGTACTCTTTGCTAAATTGCATGTTTTGTGTATCAAAAACATTGATCTATGCCTGGTTTCAGATGCCTTTTTTATGATTACACTGACATGAGTCATTCAAAGTAGCCAGGTAAAAGAATTGGAGTGAAAGTGAATGAAAAAGCAGCCAAAGAAAACTTGTATGTCAGCATTTCAGGATCACTTTTGCATATCACATTAAGCCTACACAACACTGACAGACAGAATAATTTTGTATTTCTTTATTTATTGGAAGAGGGAGATGTGGTCCACCAATGTCTTATGTTCACTGAAAACACAACCGTTTTTCAGCTCTCAGGGTTCGGTTACACAATAGCTTTGGGAAAGCATGACAACGAGTTAAACTGAGATTATAGGCATAGAGAAAATACCTGCTAATCAGTATGCTAGCATACAGAGTGCAACATGTTGGTTTAAGCATTCAGCACCAAGCAGCACGCTGCCTACTTTCAGCCTCACAGTGAGCAGCCCTGAACAGTCCACAATACACACAAACTGATGTCAGTACCATTTTAAACCACTGGAAGCCTCACTATAGCAACCCTTTGTCCCTAAGAGAGAATAATGACAATGGGCAGATAAAGGGAAGTCACCACATTAAACGGCATTAAGCCAATCAGAACCAGACGCATTACAGAGGAAGAAAGAGGGGATGAAGAAACGGTTGAGAGGGGAGAGAAAATGACAGCGAGGCCCAGAGAAAAGAGCGAGGCAGTGATAAATCGGAGGATTAATCCGGGCTACTACAGGGGGATTAAATCATTCTCTCACTAAACGTTTGCTTGCTCTGTCGGACGGCGGAGGTTAAGCAGACCGTTCTCCCCCTGTCCCGTTCTGCTGCTTCTCTCTCATCCCCTCATCCACCTTTTCTCATCCTTTTAATGGCATTAGAGGAGTGGAAGTATTTAATCGGAGGAGCAATGTAGTGAGGGAAGGCCTCTGCAGAGGAAACACACACACGCACACACACTGCTGAACAGATGGAGTGTTGGGCTAATAGATGTCAGTGTTTCTGTTAATCTGATGGAGAGGAGAGATAGCAGAAAGACTCATTGATTTCCCTTGTGGCAGGTGTGGCATCAATGTGCGTTTCTGTGTGTGTGTGTGTATGTGGGTAAACATATGTGGTGGGGGGTTGTGAGTGGGGGTCGGTTGCATGGAGTTTGGTGGAGGTGGCAGTCTTGAATCTAAAACGTTAAATGTGTTTGAATAAGGGATCTTTCTCAAATGATCCACTACTTTATATCACAGTATTTGATATGAGTTAGCAACACTAACAAACAGTCCTTTAAAACCAGGCAATATAATCCTTAATCTTCGGTTATATTGAAATTCCACGGAAAATCATAATGATCAATTACTCATCAGCTTCGCTGCTGGGAGAGAAACGGGGCTTTTGTGTCTTGTGCAAGAACAGTTCAGGAGAACTGTGGTGAAGAGGGGCGTTAGATCAGGCCTGCTCTGCCTGCTGAGTGCTCATTTAATACATGACACCACTTAAGTGCATCATAAACTCAAACCCTAAAGGCTTTAGGACAGTGTTATTACCACACGGTCATCATGCATCATGACAGCAATAATACAGCAACGGCAAAAAGCTGACTGACCTCTCAGGATGTGGTTCTAACTCTCGACCACAGACAGCGGCTCACAAACCAGCGTGTGATGTCACTTCCAAGCCTCGAGTTTGACATTTTGGGGATTGCTATCTCTTTTTTTTGCTTGTAATTGGATGTAGTCATACATATGGATTAGAAGCTACAGCCAAATCTACCACTGGCTAGCTAATGAGCTTAGCGAGGTGTGTCTGTGATATTAAATGGGTTTCTAGTTTTAAGACAATGAAAACTAGGTTAGAGTGTACCCACATGTCCCTCAGAGTGGTCTCATCTTTAATTTGCATAGCTCTAATACAAGTTAAACAGGTCAGCTGTGTAAAAAAGAGAGAGAAC
The DNA here is from genome assembly GCF_964374335.1 of Astatotilapia calliptera. Classification (NCBI taxonomy): domain Eukaryota; kingdom Metazoa; phylum Chordata; class Actinopteri; order Cichliformes; family Cichlidae; genus Astatotilapia; species Astatotilapia calliptera. Next base: position 24,320,394 of record NC_137441.1, read on the forward strand.
CCCATCCATCTGTCATAAAGGGAGACATTAGCTCTGGAGAACAAAACACGCTGTGCATTTTAAATATGCAACTCTGTGTGATGATTTAATGCCGAGTGGCCGTTTGGGGAACTGCAGTTTCTTTCAGAGGTCGCGAACTGTAGCCAAGGCTGTGTTTCAGTGACTGTGTGCAATTATTTTTTTTTATTACTTTTGATACTTCTGACATTTGTACAACGCCTTGCACTTCTTGGTCTTGTGTCAAAAAGTGTTTCCGCTAAAGGTTTTGTGTGTGTGGCCTTGTGCTGGGATCACTGGATTCAGTGAGATTTCGAAGCTACACCTAAAGTCAAAGCACATTTTGCACACTGTAATCAGGATAACTTCCCAACCTGATACCTGTTACATCCACAGATATTGAACAGAGGGGCCTGGGACTGAATCAAATTCCCAGGTTGAGTTATTGTTCTAGCCCATCCTTGGTTATTATCTAAGGGGCCAGAGTTTACAGTGTATTTACATTTAAATAAGTGAGGCCTGGCTACATCAAAGGACCCACACTTCAGGTGTGATATTTCCCCCCTGCAGCGAAATTTTGATGAACCCTAAGTTTCACTGATGACTTCTAGGAGGACAAAAAAAACCCCACACAGCCAGAACTCAACAAATTAGAAATGGGAGGTCTGTATTTCATGGCGGATTGCCAGCAGAAAAGAAAGCCTGTATGTAGTGTATGCAGAGATGCGCTGGCAGTCTACATGCTTCTATTTTCATGAACACACTGTTTCCCCCCCACAACCTTGCAAACGTGTAACAACAGGTGTGGGTGTTTACCTCTGCACGAGCACGTGCGCCATCTCTTAAAATTTGTGAAAGGTTCAAGCAGACCCCTGAACGCTCCGCTTTCTCCTCCCGTATTCTCTGTACATCCCCCACTCTCCCCCCCTTCCCCTCGCTGCAGTGGTAATTGGGTATGACACGGGATCAACGGGGAGAGAGCGAGGACGCATTTGAATGCGCCGACTGTCGTCTCCCTCACTTCTCCATTCTAACTTGCTGCCTTGCAGCTTCCCAGCCCTTGCTCACCGCTGTTACCGTAGCAACATCTGCGAGACCGCATCTTCTACCCTCCCTCCTCCACCGTGTCATTTCTTTTATTAAGATTGGCCGCTAGTGCCCAAATGTGTGTGTGTGTGTGTGTGTGTGTGTGTGTGTGTGCGCGCGCGCGCAACACCTCGACTGTGAGGTGCATAGCAGCAGAGCCGTTGTCAGCCTAACTCCTGCTCCAAGCCAATTACCGCAGCCTCAATACAGATTTTAAAGCTACAACTCAGGAGGAATTACCCCGAGGAGGGAAAATGTAGCCACTTGAGTCAAACTTGTTACATTAAGTCAATCAAGTGCATTACTGCACACCTCAGAGGACAAAGGGAACATCCCCAGCTGTACAAGTTGCACCACTGTCCGTACAGCTCTCTTTCCTCTTATTTCATTTTTTTTTAAACTGAATTTTTGTTAAATAAAACAGGTGTCAAATTCTATTTTGCTACCCTGAAATATAAAAATCCCATCATGCTTCAACTTATTCAAAAATGCATCTCTTCACATACAGTGAGGTTTCCATAAAGCCCTCAAGCAATCAAAAAGATTTATTTTTTTCCTTCATAAAGATTCAGTAAAGACGAGCAATGCATTCAGATTACAGTGCTACAGGTGCTATCGTGCAGTCAAGCAGTCTGACAGCTACAGGGAGGATGGGCGTTTGGTAGAAAAGAAAAAAGTAAAAGCAAAGCAGTCCCTCCTAAAAATGCTCCTGACGTGCGCCTACAAGCCTTACCTAAACAGCCTGAAACATGACGACATGCAGGAGGTTTCATTATTTATTAAATGTCCAAACATCTGCATAATTGTGTCTTCTTTTTGTCATCTGTTGTCTCATGTTAATCACACAACTGTAACCAAACCACTACCAACACTGGCTGACGTATTGGCTGATATTTTTTTCTTTCAGACACAGGAAACATGCAGAGTTTCTAAACATTTATTATGTGCAATTATTTATAAGTGCTTTCTAAGATAATATAAGAATGCAGTTGAAAAATGAACTTTACCAGATTAGTTGTTTAGATTTTCTGCTCGGATCAGCTGGTTTGTTGCGTTCTGAACACGTTGCAGTGGATAAATTGTAGAGTCCACTCTGGTGGTGATTACTTAGTTTTAATATGAACTAATTTTAATATTAGACAATATATTAGCCAGTGCCGATATAGTTTGTATATAGCCAATATCGGCTCTAGTTTTAACAACATACATTTATCTGCTACTTTTATGAGAGGAAACATTCCCTATACTGGGATGAAGACTGGAAAAGTGGCAGGCTGTGCGCTGCTATTTTACAACTTCACAGTCAGGACGTGGTACTGGAGGTCACACAGTCTGAAAATCTTCTCTGGGCTCAAGCAAAGTAATGCAGAGCATTTTAGGGACATTTGAAAGCTTCTATTTGTTATTTTGCAGCTCAGTCAGCAATAACACAAAGTGGGGTTTGATAGCACAGGTAGTACAGATAATACTGAGCGTGCCCCGTCACAGCAGAAGAGTAAGTGGTGTGTCTGTATGGCAAAAATAAATTCATTCAGTTTAAATCAAAGAGTCACTCAATAATCAGCTTTTGTTGTGTGATCTGATTTCATACTGCACACATCAGTAGCTTTACAGTACGAGTCAGCTCCCTTAATGAGCAGGTGCAGTGTGCTCTCTGTGGCAGCTCCTTTTTGCTTTACTGCCTGAAATATATAAAACTGGCTTTCTGTCAAAAAACGAGCACGAGCTGCTACATAGAGGAACTGTGCACTGCTGACCGAGTCAGTACAAATTAAAAATGCATTGCCCTTAACAGTAAAAGCTAGCATAATCATCTTATGTGTGGATCTGATTCTACTTTAAGACAGGTAAGAGGACACAGTGGGGTAATATCAATGAGATAAAAAAATAAAACAGTAACTCTGCAAGTATGTGAAGTCTGTATAATGCGAGAGAGGCTGGCCCCACCAACAACAATGAAACCAGGAATTACAATATTTCTATTCCATTCATGTAGCAGCAGGAAAAAATCTTCACAGCGGTTTCTTATTTCTTACGTGACTTGGGTGAAAACGTTTGGAAGTATCCACTTGTTTCTGTATCTTCTTTAGAAACCTCTGTTTGCATGCCAGCTGATTGGCATTTGGCACGTAAAAACAGCACAGATTAAAAAGCCTTTAGGCTCCTCTTACACAGGCCTAGAGAATCGTTGGCAACCACTTACTGGTAGGGAAGAATTTGTATTCACTGGCAAAAAGTTTCTGGAGGTTGCTAGCTGTTGCTGTAAAATCAACTGCTATAAGCGCATTCATGCAGGCCTGGAGACTGGTCAGCGACAAGTTAGCATGTTTCACACAAACTGTGTGAGGGTTTTGGTGCTACATCCGTTCTGTGAGAACCCAGCGACCACTCGAGACCAGACATTGGTGGGGGATTGCCAACTGGTCTCTAGGCTTGAGAGGCCTTAAAAATCACAATTTGAAAAAAGAAAGACAAATTAGCTGGTAGACTCTTAATTTAAAACAAAGCACATTGATCTACTTTTGCCAATATTTCTCACTGATCTTTGACAATAAATATTAACATGACTCTCTTCATCTCCACTGTTTTGAGTTATGTTTGAGAGGAAACCTGCTTTTGACATTATTTTTTAACCCGTAATGGGGGTTAATGGGTTTTATTTTTCAGCTCACAGTCTCTTAAACTGATTTCAAACAGATTTATTAGAAAAAAAAGTCACTAAAAGTCACAGAACTGTTTGCTCAATGGCAGCATTTCATTTTCAAACTGAGCCTGAGTTGAACCGTACCTTCAAAACGACTTAGAAAGGTTTTAATAGATTATCATGGATGGTGCTTCATCTATATAGAATATCCCAAGGTTCCTTTTTTTGCATTTCTTTAGAGAAATGAATAAACCACTGCAGTGAAATTAAATTCACTCAGCTATTAAAAGTGGAAGCAAGGCAGAATTAGGCACACAAACACACAACTAAAGACACAAAACCGTGAGAGGATATGAATGGTTTAATAAACTCATATAATACATCACGGGTCTGATGAATTAAAGTCATGGCCAGGATTACCTGAGCATATTCCTGTGTCATTAAAAAAATACAAATCTATAAAGCTCAAAAGAAAAACAAGTGAGTCAGTTCTTCTTTCAATCTGAGATCAAAACAAGGACGGTCCCTGTGCACCTGATTCAGCTCACTTCTTAAATGACTTCCAGTCTTTTTAACCCTTCAAAATTTAGCACGGGTTTGGACGTAACCTGATCTCCACATTCAGCTGATGGAGGAGTGCCCCTGAATGCATCTTTACAAGTCAGATTTTAAGAAACATTTTCCACTGATCTCATTCAAGTGCTGTCAAAAATCATCTGCCCCCTTCTTGATTTCTTATTTTGTAGCACAGTTACATGCTTCACATCATCAGGCAAATTTTGATATTAGTCAGAGAGTTTAAATGATGTCATTTATTAAGAGTAAACAGTCATCTATGCCTGATGATCTAAAACATGTAAATGTGAGAAATGCACCAACAAAAAAAAAAAAAAGGGGGAATCATGAAGAGTGCAGATACTTTATCACAGCGCTCATAAATGACTGAATTGAAAGTGCACCGCCTCAACCCGTGAGCCTAATATACACACTCATTTCTTGTTTACTTCTCTGTAGTATGTAGCAGTGCAGAATAATAGTGTAACGGATCACACCACAGATAAATAGCACAAAAAAAAGGCATGCTAACTGCAAACTATCTCTTTCATAAAGCAAAACAAGGATGCGACCACAGTGCTGCCATTAGTGCTTAAGTAAAAGCTTGTCGTCATGTAACGGTTTTACCCTTTTCCTCCCACTCTTCATCCGTGGTTGACCAGCAGGTTCTGAGAGAGAAGAAAGAACAGAGAATTAGTCCATCTGCACAGCAGCCACGCCTGCTGACCTTTGAAGGAGTTCTTAGGTGGAAGGGTTGTCCCCGTTTTGTTTATTCTCTGCCACCTTTAACTGACCACAGCAGAAAGGTCAGGCGGGTAAGACTAGGGATTACTCTGGTAATGGAAATAAGCAAACCCAAAAAATAAAAAGAAACTTCAAGAGGTTTATGAGAAATTCTGTCATCATTTTGTCAGATTTTTTTTTTTTTTAAAAATTGACGCTACAACATTTAAACAACTGATGAGTGGAGTGACTATCACTGACCACCTTGAATGCTACTTTGAGACTTACAAACTGCAACTAAATGTTGTTGTAGGCCAAGAACACACACACTGTACACACTGTGGACACACATCCAGCCCCATGGAGAAAAACTCCACCTATCAAATTGCTCAGGTAATGCTTTACAAAGAGCCCTGGGCACTGACCCAGCCTCCAACCACCACAGATCTGAATTCGATTAAGTATCCCACCGGGCCCAAAGGATGCGTTGCCAATGTCCCAATGCCAGATACTACAGAATCTCCCAAGAGCTGCTGGGTCTATGCCCTGATGGAGTCTTTGTGTGGCATTAAAGGGACGATTTCAGGCAGGTGGTTTAAATGTTGTGGCTGATCAGTACACTGTGTATTTAGTATTTGTATGAGCAGCACAAAACCAAACAGGGATGACGGTGTCAGTGTCCTGGCCTTCAAACATTTGTCCATCTAAATCAATATGAAGGAAAAAAAAAAAAAAGTTTTGGTCACTAGATTCACAAAACCTTCAAGAAAAAGTCTCTGTCGTACGAGCATTTTTCTGCTGCAGTTGTTGCAGCTTTCAAACAAAATGACCTCCAAGCTCCAGCATGCGCAGCCTATCAGGCGTACCTTCCTGCTATTTAAAAACAGCTGCATGCAATTGATCCACGGAGTGCAACCTTCATCCTTCAACCTAAGATCAATGCGGTCCTTGAAACCCTAGCAACAAATCGTCCTGGAAAGAAGACGCGTCTGACACCATCATTCCAGCGACCTTGTCTTATGTACCATGAGAGGGGTTCGCTCAGATTGTGAGCCCTCACGTGAAATGGCAACGATCAATTAACACCTTGAATTGCTGGCGCAGTGATTCTAAGAGCGATACCAACAAACTAAACTAATCTCACGCTAATTTGACTTGAGCCCTGACATCATACAGAGCTGTTTCTACAACCTTTTGGAAGGGAGCTTTTTGAAATGCTAAGGTAATACATTTTAAAGAATATATACAGCTATATTGTATAAAACTAATGGACAGATAATTGGTCTCATATGTGAAGGTCTTTCAGAACTTTTCCTTTGAAAACAGAGACATTACCTAATGAGATGACTCCTAGCTATTATATAAGCTCATTTCCACAGGAAAGTTCAACACTCGCTGTAAATGGAGGATCAGATATACTATGATTATTTTTCAAGTGCAAATGTGAAGCAATCAAGTACAAGGAAGCACATGTAACGCATTCATAAGACAGCAGCACAAGCTCGTGTGAAATTTTGTCGAGCGTTTGCAAAGAGCACTTTTGTAGCTGACTGAAATTTTCGTTTTTTCATGTAAATTCTGTGGACAGGGCATGATTAGTACTCCCCTGGATTTATTGAGGTCACACAAAAATGGCAACAACTACGCAACGCTACATGTACAGACAATACAAACTGTGACAGAATGTTGTGTTGGAAACAGAAACAGGTGTTTACCTTTGTTTATTTATTTATTTTTTAGCTAAAGGCCCCAAACAGACTTTACATGTCTCTCGCTAAATGGATGTTCCCCTAAAAATGAACAGCAATAACTTGTCCTGATCCTCTCATATATTTCAACTCAAACTGCCCATTAAGCTTAGTTCTATGATCAGAAATCATCTATAAGAAAAAAAATCTGTTTTTAACCCAAGGTTCTTTATCGTAAAATGGATCTCTTGCAAATTTGCTTTGGATTCCAAGTCAAAAAAAAAATTGATCCAACTCTGCCCCACTTGGCCTCAAAGACTAGACAGCAGCAGGGAGGAGGGTTAGCCCAAGTGGAACGATGCAACGAGCTCAATTGACTGAGAGCTGGGGGCGCATTGACCTGAAGCCGCCTGCTAGACACACTGCGTATATGGATGTGCTATATGTGCATGTGTGTGCTGAGAGCACGTGGTATCTGTTCTAAGCACTGCAGAGTTGACTCCAGCTGTGAAACTCAAACCATTATAACCACAGAGAGACTTACAGAGCAGTGTGATCAATATGACTCCCCTCTTTTGTCCTCTCATCTGATGCCTCTGGTTTAGTCTCCTCATCTCCCATACCCTTTCAATTCTTCTGTCACTTTCCTCGACTCTTCTATTTCACTGATTTTTTTTTTTTTGTCCTTCCAGTGTCTCTTCATTCTCCTCTATACACTTTTGCTCACACGAGTAGTTTGTGTTCATTTATAATAATGTAAGCCATGAAGGCGTATCTCCTCTCCTGTTGTTTACCTTAGTGAAGAAGAAATCTAATACTGGCTCGCTCGCAGAAAAGTAACAGACATGAAAAGAGTCTTGACCATGAAAGAAAACAAGAGTGAGTTGGATACGCAAAACAGAAAAATGATAGGACACAATTACAATCTGTACATCGAAAATGACAAAGAAAATGAAAAACCCTTATAAGAGAGACAAGAACTCTAGTTAGAAATGTACAGCATGCTGAACGGCACCTTTGCAAACCAGCTAACAAATGAACCTGTATTATGGCTTTAAAACATTGACATGGGATCTTTTACATTCCAGGATCAAGTTCACCTGATCATTTTTCTTTTGTACGATTTAAATTCTCAAAGCAGATGGACTCTGTTGTCAGAGTCTTGTGAGTGTTTAAAGCAGGGAGCCAAAATCCGCCTGGATTTCGATCCAGCTCACTTGACAGCTTTGGAAAATGTGAAGGGGGGCAAACATTTGGACGTTTACCAGTGTTTCATAACTGTTAAAACATTTCTTCCCGATTACCATTCATTCGTTATGTTTTTTTTTATTGTTTTCCACAGTTAAATATTTTCTGTGAATTAATAAAAACGTTGTTTTATGATTACGAGACGGTCTGGGCCGGGAACTACAGGGACTTTCTCTAGAATTTGACACAATTATTACAGAGAAAGAAAGAGTCACGCTGACAAACTCCTTTCATTTACAGCATTTTTACACAATGCAGAAAAACTAAGATGTGATGTTGAAATGACCCCCCCTTCTTCACTTTAAGAATCTCGGGGATTAGATATGTAGCTAAACTTCAGAGAGGAGATGTCACCGGTCAGGCTCACTCAAGCTGAAAGCAGGCTGCATGTGGCCTGTGTAGTATGACAAAGTTTACACACAACAAATTATTAAACAGATTAATTAGCCCTCTGAGCAGTTCTGAAAACTGTATTTTTCCACATCTACTGTACTAACGAGCAAAATGTAACTAATGGATTTCCCACCTGTTGCTCTAATCTAGGGGGTCTCAAACTCGCCACTTGTGGCCCATGTCACCCCTGCTTGTGGCCTGTATATTGACGTAAAGAAATCTAATGAAATTTGACCCTTGAACCTTTTTTTGTTAGCGAGGATTTGTTTGTTGTTAAGAACAATGTTAAATTAGTTCTTTTAAAAAGCAAAAAATGATTTAATATGAAAACAATATGAGCAGAGAGCACTTACATGTTGAGGGATTGGCTGTGTTAGTTCAGTGAGAGAGTTATTTGTAAACAAAACACTTATAACTTATTTTTATTCTGTTAAATATGAATAAACTTATAACAAGTGCTGCCACATGTCTGGCCAATAGGAGAGTTCCAGTGTTTTTATGTGGTAGTTCAGTGAAAGGCTTCAGTTAGTTAAGAGTGAGAAGAAACAAAGATTGTGTTCATGTTTGCAGTTTTGTCTTGTTATACAATATTTGAAATTTATAAAAACAAAACAACATTTTTGGAAATATTTGAGGGTGTTTTCTTGTTTGTTTTGTCCTACTTGAACACTAAAGTGGCCTTTGAATGAGATGACAGTGCCAGCAGTGGCTCACAGCTCATTTACGCTTGAGACCCCTGCTCTAATTGAAGACACCTTCTAAATTAAAGTAGTCACCGACTATGAAGACTTGCTGAGGTTCTTTCAGACTTTTGACCAGCTAGTGCCTTGGTTATGGTTACGGGCTGTTACAGTGAGCCTATTTTCAGTTCATGTGGCTCCGGCTAGAAGATTAAAGAGGCAGAGTGAAGGGACTGAAGAGAGGAGAAGAGAGACCGGGGCTGACCACTGTAGGAGATAGAAATAAATAACAACAAAAAGTCAGGAGAGGTAGGAGAGCAGAGTCAGGCTGTTCCCCACTCCGCACCCAGCCTGGGAGCCTTGACTCAATTGGAAATCCATTTTATCTGATGACTGGCAGGCAATTGGGGCTCCCAGGTGAGGCTCTGCGGTTGATAGGCCTGACCACTCCACTGCTGAGGGACAGAGGGATGAAGATGGAGGGGAATGTGGAGGAGAACACGTACTAGATTGGCTCCACTAACAAAGTTCATTTTAGGCAACCTAGATCATCACTTAGCCTCCACTTCTATCAAAAACAAGAAGTGGGAGGGGAGCTACTAAGTATTTTCACTTAGTGGGAAAAAAAAAAAAGACTCCAAAGATATAAGGCCGAGGAAAGCAGCAAGCCGTCTGAAAAACAAGACAAAGATTCCAGTGTTTTCTTGATAAATGACGAAAAAAGGAGAAAGCAACTGCTAAAAAAGTGAATTCAAATTTTATGTTGACAAACCTCATCTGTAATTATATGCCCCGCAAGAGAGGGAAGGATGTTTTGTAATGAGTTGGGAGACACTAAATTAAGTTAGGAAATAAAATAAGTCTCTTTAGAAGAGAGGGTCACTGCAAATCAATGTGTTGTTGTGAGTTATTCTGATTGATCCAAGATTTCTATCCTAATATGACTACTGAACTGAAAATCAGCAGGAAGAGATATTATGTGGGGAAGGCCTTACTCTAACAACATCGTGTCAGAGAACGGAACAAAAGGCAGAAACATCCAAAGAAGAGCTTTAAACGTCCTTCAAGAAGCTGGGGAACTATTCCTGAGAACTACTTAAAGGAATGACAAGGAAGCTGCCCTGAAAGTTCAGGCTGGGATGAAGAAACCAGTGGGTCGTACCAAAAGTGATGTTGAAGCATGTAAAACTACAAACTCTGTTGTTGCCCCATGCAACGCATTTCTACAGATATTTGCCCATTTCAGTAAACATCTGCATCTACTTCCCATTTTCCTCACAAAATCTAAAGAAATGAGACTTTTATAAATCCAATAAATGAAGTTCAGATGTCATTGTTTAGTACAATAAATATAACGTGCTGCTTTTTGTGGATTTGTGGGACAAAAGAACGTCAAATGCCTGCAGTATATTTACATGAAAACAGGTTTCACATGAAAACCCAACAGCTCTGCAAGCGGGTAATAAAACATTGGTATTTTTTTATTTACAATAGGGCTAGAGAAGAGACGGAGAGAAGGAAATCGATATTTTTAGAAATACAGGGTCTGAATGAAGAGCAATCACAAAGGAAAGGCAGGCTTCAAATCATAAAGGAAAAAAAAAAAAAAGAAGTGGAGAGACAGACGGATTGAGTCACAATGGGACACAAAGGAGAGGCTGGTAGAAAGTGGACTGTTCCGATAATGTTGTGGCTGTTTCGGGGTGACAAAAGCCAGTGAAAGACCCACCTAAAAGCCCCGCTGTTGTCCTCTCTTATCCCAGCTGGTGGTCTTGGTTCCACAAAACCTCTTCCTAAGCACACACAAGAGGGGCCGATAAAATGCCGACCAATGGCGGTCTGGTGTGTGCCCAGAAAACAAAACAAAACAACAACAACCAAAAAAAAACAACTAAGTGTGTCAATTGCTTATGCAGCCTAGGTGGCTTTCAATAGTACACAATACGGCACCGTGCTGAATTATTATCGGGACCCCTGTTGGAGCAAACAGAAAGAGGGAGACAGAGTAGGGGGTCTGGTGGCGCGAGCCGACGGGAGTGGTGGCGTTCAGAAAGGTCAGGATACAGCGAGGAAAGAGCACAAAAGATGGTGAAAATGCTCCTCAGGAGGCAGCTGAGAATACCCTCAACTCTACCCCCACCCCCACAACTCTGCCCTTGTTTGAAAGCTTTGTGGTGTCTGAGGGCCACCGGATGAAAGAAGAAGCAGAGGCTCTGGATATGGTTTGATGGGATGTTCGATCGCTCCTCGCACCGCGACAAAAGACAGAGAAAGGGAAATACAGAGACAGAGGGAGAGAGGGGACGTGCAGGAGGAGAAAGACGTGTGCTACAGCTCTTAGAAAAAGTTCAACGTGCAACAAAACAGCTGGTATAAGTAGTTGTACGTACTTGCACTGTGATTATTGAAGAGATTTGCAAACCAGAAAGCAGAACTTTTTGACTGAAATACATAACATAAGACTTTTAATTGCAGTACTCTTTTTCATTAACACCAGTTACATGAGGACTGGCCAAATCCCGATGCTCTCATACTTTTGTTGGAACCCTACTTAAAAAAAAGTACCTGGTTCCAGGTAATGAAAACCCCCCAAAATTGAGTCAAGCTTAGGCAAGCAGGTACTAGTGGAAGAGAAACACGTGTTACGCCAAACAACCTGTCCTAAAGTCCCGACTTCTGAAGGTAGAAAAGCCTGCTGCTTAGTTTTGTTTCTCATAATATTCAAGAATATAAGGCGGGGGGAGACAAAACTTCACTACCCAAATAACTAAATGTACAGAACTCCACAGCACCGAATAGCTAGATTGAAAAATACAACCCACAAAGCACAGAATACAAGACAGAGGAGACAACAAAAGAGGAAGAGCGAGAGCAGATAATGATGCTCAGTGGAGATTGGTTGTGATCGGCTGTACAATGATCAATGCCGGCTTGAAAGGAGGCAACGCTGATGGTTTATGAAGGAGGGAACAACTGCCAACAGTATGAAAATGAAATCAATAAGTCAGCTGCGGCGCGGGGGAGAGAAAAATGAAGGAAGCGGGTGAGAGAAAGCAAGAAAAAAAAAATGGAAACAGGAGACAAGACTGAATAAAACAAGAGAGACAAAGAGAGCGGGAAAGACGCGGAGAAAGAAAAGAGAAAGAGTTGCAGACAGACTAAGAAGTGAGATGAAAGGTGCTGGTTTAAAATGAAGCAAAGGCAGAGAAACTAAACTGACAGATGAAGGAAAATCTTTAAAGAAAGATAAAAAAACAAAAACAAACAGAGTACAGCAAAAACAAACCGATGAACATTTACACTCACGAACTGACAAACTTTTGAACAAAACCCAGATCCTGATGTAAATATAGCCGGGCATGTCTACTGTGTATGTGTCTATATTTGATTGTGTCTATAAAAAGGTAAGTCTACACATGAAAGGTGAGATGATTGATGGACATTTTTTCTCTCCCCCTTCACTGTGGGCATTTTGTCAGGCAGAACAACAAAGCATAGATGTTCCAAAGAACAGAGGCGTATTTTTTTTTTTTTTTATTTAAAAACACACATTAGAGTGTCCTGAAGTCCATCCCTCTGTTCTTTATAAAAAATTTAAAAAAAAAGCTGTTCTTCACTGACTCAGATATCCATGACAACAGCATTAAACTCTCTCTCTGGACCCGACAATAAACACACAGATACACAAAAACACTCTGAGTCACACGGACGACATGCAATGAGGCACAAACAAGTTATGTTTTATATGTTTTTCTGATTTTGTGTCAGCAAAAGTCTTTAAACATGCAGCAATGAATACAAAACATGACAATGTAACGGCCAAAAACAATCTACAGACTCCAAACAAACTGCAAGGATGTGAACTTTTACAAATGTGTTGTTCTCAGTGAGCATTTTGACCTTTGCATCCACAGGGAGAGTGACTTACTCACTGCACTAATGGAAAAAAAGTTTTTATACACCAACATCACAGGTGGAAAAACAGAGTTTTAGGTTCTGTATATTTTTCAGTTTAATAGGCACACAGCAGCATAAATGTTATAATGTTAATATATTTATATGTTTGCTGCAGTAATTTGATCAAGAATCTGGAAAATTAGAAAATGCTGTGCAAAAGGTAAAGTTGAATTTTCAGCAGTAACTTTTCAGAAGTTGCTTGTGAGAAAGCGTTTCTTACAGATTTTGATGGGCTAAATCCAAACATGACAGTTAAAAATATCTGATTGGCCTTGGTCTCTCAAATATATTTATACTTATTTTATATTTTACCAATGTACATTTAGATATTTGACTTTTAATCATGAACTGTAAGCTTATATCTTCTCATATTTATAGTTGTTTCATGATAATAATAATAAACTTTCACCTTTCTTCATTATGTAACAGTAGAAATGGTAGATAAAAAACCCGATATGTAACTTTAACATTAATGACAGCCATAGTACGTTTAGCTTATTGTGAAAAAAGATGAAAAACCTTCAAGATATTTTAATATGCTTTAAAATCCTGTAACGTTGTTCTGCAGCATTACAGATTTCCTGGAACAAGCAATGAATCTTCTATCAGATAAGACGTCAGAAGTTTAAAAACAGATACGTCAGGAGATTTCAAATTTGACAATTGCATTTCATACTTGATACAATCCTAAATCACAGGAGCCAAATTTTATGAAAATATTGACAAGTTTAGCATCTGCCATCATTTGGTCTTTCTTTTTATGTTCAGGAGTCAAAATATGTTTTTATTATTTCTGTTTTTAAATGAGAACATTGGGTTTTAGAACTAAACTAGTAACATAGAAAAATAGAGCCAGCCGACAGCTCTAGGCTTTAAAATTGGTAAAATTTGATTAGAATTATTTGGGGTATATTTCATTGATTCATCAAGTCAATGTCACTGTACAGTAAATGTTACCCTACACCAAAGGTGGGTAGAGTAGCCAAAAATTGTACTCAAGTAATAGCGACACTACCTCAACATAGTTTTACTCAAGTAAAAGTAAAAAGTAGCCGTCCACAAAATTACTGAAGAGTAAAAAAGTAGTGAGTAACTGATCATAACATCTGACTTAATCTTTAACAATGAGATAATCAGACAGACAAAAATATAACATTTAGTGCAAATTTTGGTATTTTAAAGTCTGAAAAGGAAAAGAAAATGCTTCATATAAATAACGATTACAAAATAATAAATATCGGCAGGAGAAACACTTTTCCAAATCAATATTAAACTATTATTTAGAGTAGGTATATTACCTATCCCTATCCGGTTGTTCAGTCTGACGTCACTAGCCGTGTCTGGGTCTAAACTCCGCTGCAGGTCCATATATCAAACGATCAATATGGGATTACTGAGAGTTGAAAAACTGTCTAAAGTCTTTCATCTTTAATAAAATGATCAGCGTTCTGCTCTACCAGGTATAACAATTGAGTTTAACATCCAGGCATCCATGAAAACGGAATTTATGACATTTAACGGAGTTAGAAGTTAGCAGGGAGTTAGCTCGCTAGCTTCTATCTAAATACAATATAGCATGTCCTGACTGCGGGGTTTTGGAAACAAATTCAAACGTACAGCTCTGCTATCACTTCCAGCATAAATGAAGACAGAAAACTAAACAGCAGTGACGTTTGTAGGGTTACTGAAGTTGGGCTAGCTGGTATATAATGATGTGCTACGTGACCGCTAGCGACACAGCTATGTTAGCATAATATAAACAAGCTAACTTTTTTTCCACTCGATAAAAGTTAATGTGAGTGTTCTCGGTGGTCAGGAACAAATGTAATCGCATGGCAGGATGCTGTAAAAGGACCAAACTTCAGCCAGGAGAACAACTGAGATAATCCATCCACAATACGAGGTTAGTCATTCATATACTGCTGCATGGGCTGGGCTGTAGTTACATCGTAAGGTTTTAAAAACTGAGCTTAAATAAATGATTAGCGGTAATAAAAGCCGAGGGAGGTCAGCAGGGATCACTGACTGTTTTAGGAGCTTTTTGAGATTAAATAGAAGAAAATACAAAACATTAAACATGTTAACAACACAAAAGCCATATTAAACGCAGACTACTTTAGACCCGGAAGTAGGATTCGTCGCGTCATCACTGAACAACTGGATAGGTCTATATTTGTTAGGTTATATATGATACTTCTCCAAATTGCACAACAGGCTCAGCAGATAGAAAATAAAACAACAAATCTTACTTTGACATAAACTAAGTTTGTGTCAAAGTAAGATTCATTTTTGTTTTCACTAAAGTTATTCACACCGAGTAGAGTAGCCAGAATATTTTCTCAAGTAAGAGTAGCGATACATCATAATAGTATTACTCAGAAAAAGTACAGTGTAGTTAAACTACTCCTAAAAGTACATTTTTTTTCTAAAAGGTTACTCAAGTAAATGTAACTGAGCAAACTGAATTAGTTACTACCCACCTCTGCCCTACGCTGAACATTACATGAAACACGTGACAGCTAGCATCTAAACTCTATATCAGTTTCCATTCAGAATGATAGTTCTGTAACTTCCTCAGGATGTAAACGTAAAACAAAATCATGTGATGTGCGTTTTGCTGGCTATCTAGTCATAACATTAGACTTTGTGGGGCAAAACATGCAGGAGTCCAGCAGGGAAAATAGTGCTAAAAAAGCATGGTGGCAATTGCTTTATCACATGCCAAACTCATAGTACCACATTAATAATAATAATAATAATAATAACCTGTTTCGGTCAACAGACCATCATTACACAACATGTTATACCATCGTGTTTTGTTGAGTCTTTGTCAACTTTTGCTCAAAACTGTGAGCTGAGAGGGAGAAAAAGTTCAACAGTTCTTTTAAGACTTTTTTCTTCAGTGTCTGTAGGCAGTCACCATTAATGAGGCACAACAGACCTACAAGTGAGAGCAGAACAGAAACACGAAGCTGACATAAATGGGCTCCAAATGAATGTCACTTTTTAAAAATCAATTCAACACCTTTCATAAAAAACCCACTGAACACTGCTTCCTTACAATTTGTTATAATTTAACATCTTTTCTTTGTAGGTTTTATTCCTGTTCTCTCTAGTGGGCAGGAAGTCACAGAGTCACAAATAGAGAACTAAGAGATGAAAAGTACTATCTGCTCTATGGTACATCAACTTTGCAGAAAAGTTCTGCCTTTGGAAAGCGGATATAAAAGCCCTGCGTAGACTTCAGCCCCAATTAAAGCAACTCACACTAATTTAGAAGGTTGGTCTGAAACGCCTATGCCCAAGTGTTTAATCTCAGACGGTTTATCTCTGAACAAATACAAAAAAATGAGAGAAACTCTGGTCGTTAATTAGGCCTAGTTTTAAGAAAGCTACGAGACACTTTGTAATATTTATTCATGCATAGCAATGAGGTGAAAGGAGTCCAACTGTTTGTTCGCTTCATAAATTTTGTGTCAAAACTTGAGGAGTGCATACTTAAGTGAGAACGTGCGTGTGGTCAGCAGCAGGTCCAGCAGGAAGCTGAAGCTCCTCATTCTTCTTCATTAAGTTTTGACTGCTGAGGGGCCAACGTCTATGCCCCTTTCTCTCTGTGTGTCTGTGTACATCTCTTCATCCCCTGCCCATCTCCAACCCTTCCTCCATAAACACTTATCTCCTCATGGTATCCACTCATCTTCCCCTTCTCGCTTTTTACCTCCTGACAGTCATCTATTTCTCTCCCCATCATCTCCCCAACTTGCCTCATGTCGCCTCCCCGTCCCTCCTCCTTTCTCTCCTTCCCCTCATCTGTCCAGCTTTACCCCCTTCCCCACCTGCCTCCTTACCTCTATTCTTTAACTGTCCACCTCCTCCTCTTCATCATTTTCTCCTTCTCCCATTTTCTCCCTTCACTTCTTCAATTGCTCACTGTTTGCTATCATGTTTTTTACTTTCCCTCGACTCTACTCATTCTTCTCTACTCTGCTTCCTGTTTATTTGCCCGTCTCTCGCCTCAGTCCTGAACACAAATTCATCTCAGTTTTTTTCTCCCTGAACATTTCTTAGTTTCTTTAGCTGTTTGTTCCACTTAAACCAACTTCCAGCGCCTACATGTCACCATTTAATCTCAGGTTTAACTTCAAACCTTAATGTGTCTTTTCATTTCTCTCTCCTTCTACTCCATCTCTTTCTGTGTCCGATACTTCTCAAGGCCTTTCTGTTTATTTCTCATTGGCCTTTCACATCTAGCCTCCTTATCTAGCCGGCTACAGATCTCTCTGTATCCACAACGTGTATTTTCTCCTTCTTCAGTCCAATTCGCTGTCCTGAGCCTCTTCTTTGTATTTTTCTCCACTTTGTTTGTCTATTTTGTTATCTACCAGCAGAGTGACTGAGCTGCTGTGATCTCTGTACCGGCATGACTCCTGTTCAATCAACAATAAAACTGAAGGTAAAAGAAAAAAGAAATCAATATGAGGTTTTACACTGCTGTGATTCACTGGCTTTGCGAAAGTCGCTGTGCATTCAGATCGGCTACAGATACACATTTATTATCAGCATATCAACATTGTCAGTGTGGACTTTCTTTGAGAATAGACTTATCAAAAGAAGATGAAACAATTTTCTCTTTCCCCTTATCTTCTGGTGGGCTATCCACCGAGAATCATACCAGCACACAAAGCCGCAGAAACTGCACAGAGTTTCCAGCTCGACAGGCCACGCTGTTGTGAATCACAACAGTGTTCCTTGCTACAAAAATGCTACACCATTTCTCTTTATGTCCACAGGATGCTCCTATTCACTGACTACAACGCAGCCCTGAAATGAAGCCACCCAGATCCCTTTTCATATAAATGAGGGAGGCTGAGTATTGCAAACAATTCTCTGGAACAGTGTCAATTTAAAAAGAAAAATTACATTTTACAATTCACAAATGGTTCATTTACCATCTCATCCATTTTTTTTTATAGATGGTCGTGTTATATCACACGTCTTACTGAGAGCAAAGATTAACTGGGCACATTAGAAAAGTGAGTGATGCTGCCGATCCAAGGAAAGCTCCACTTCACACAGACAGGTGTCCCGGCTCTTACCTGCCCACAGTCTCGATTGCTACGACTGTCAGTGATTGCTTAATGGTCTAAGGACCTACTATGGCGTTTTAGATTGAACGATTATAAAACAAACAACAGAAAACAAACAGAAACAAAATAGCATAGAAGGGAATTTAAGGTATTAATTATGGCTCCTTCCTCAAAACAAGGATAATCGGTCTCAGTACGCTGGGTTATTTGGGTGACTCTCCTATGCCGTGATAGCTGATAACTCTGACATCTCATCACCAAGCCCGCCAACTCCCTACTGCACCTCTCCATGGCTGTCAGGGGCAGAGGAGTCGTCAACGTGGACAGCTAACAGGCTACACGGGAAAGGCAAGATTCTAAGATGCGACTCTAAAGCACTGGAGAAGAAATGAAATAAAAACTGTGCATTTGTGTATCATTTACCATAACCGCAGCTTTGTGCAAATATCTTGTTGTTATAGCTGTTAAGCTATAAAGGCTGGCTTTACCTTTAACGCAATTTCTATCTAAGGTACTCAAAGATAAATTCAAATATAACTAAGTTTGGGATACAACGAGCCAGGCCTGTGGATGGTCACACATAGCGCCATATCCTTCATTATATCTGCATCTATATTTTCCCATATTAAGAGCACACTTCCTGGTCCACAAGTCAAACGACTTCAAACACGATGTTGCCTGATATTAGACTGAATCATGAATTCATTGCACTCAATTTGCATGTTCAGAAACTGCTTGTTTAACCAATTTTGATGTGGGAGAGGCTTCAATTCTCCGTAACTACAGAGACCACATGAGCTGTTTAAATCTAACATCTGAACATTTGAAGTTGACAGTGATGGACAAACAGCTTGTTTGTGACCTTTTTCCCAAGATTTTGATTTCACTATTGGTTAACTTCATACACACAGTATCTTAGGGCTGTGCAATATGACCAAAATCTCATATCCCGATATAAGACATCTATCGTCCAGACTAGGGCTGGGCCATATCATATCGTTCACGGTAATACCGGTATAATGTTGGGCAACGATAAGAAAATGAAATATCGCGATAGAATATGGGTAAAACGCACATGCGCACATGGCGGAAAAAGCATGGCGGCGACGGAGAATGAGAAGGGCGAAAGCGGATCATTGAATGAAACGGATGAACCAGAATTGGTTTGTAAAAATGCTGCAACTTCAGTGATGTGGAACTGGTTTGGCTTTCGTCCGTCAGACACACAACAAAGCACTATTTTTGGTAGACCATGCTAGCGGGCCGTCGTTATTATCGTGTTTTTTGGAAAATATGGCACACTTAAAATCAATCCTTTGATTTGTCTGAAAATCGACAGTGCCCCTTATAATCCCGTGTGCCTTATGTTTGAATTCTGGTTGTGTTTACTGACCTCGAAACGATTTTATGTGGTACACGGCGCTCGAAATCTGTCAAATGTTTTAGTACGGCTTTGCTAAGCTACGAAGTCGCACCACTTGATGGATTGTCGGAGCATTACGGCTACCGTAAGCCGGAGCCTCGCGGAGTGATACGTACTGTGCTTCAAAATAATATTACCGTATTGTGTGTGTATAACCTCTTTTTAAGTTTTGTGGATATTATACATGGTTATGCTGAGGATATGTCGGCCAATTTCCACTGGAAATGCCTTTTGGTTAAACTGTCAGCGAGGAATTTGCATTTGAACTGTTAAATGTTTATATAACTTTAATGCACATAAAAAAACAGCTGCTTGTTTAAGTGAAAATACATTGATGGGTTTTTTTGCACTAATAAAGTTGTGTATTGTAAAGTATTTTGTCTAGTGTCAATTATATCGTCAGTTATATCGTTATCGCAAATTTTCAAATGTATATCGTGATAAAATATTTTTGGTGATATCGCCCTGCTCTAGTACAGACAATGATATATATCACAAATATTTTACATTTTCTGTAAATTCTGTGAGGCTTGGGCAACTCGACTTGTGTGCAGTGTTTTCAGCTGGGCGTCGTGTACCTGGAGTCGAGTGTGACATAAGTTGAAACGGCCGCAATTTTCTTTGTGAGTATTTATTACACGGCGTGCTGCGGGGAAAAGCCTGTTTCTAAGGTTCATTATTTTAGCCCCTGACGGCTCTTTTTAGCTTCTCGTCAGTAAACACTTTGCATACTATGTCACATGATTCAGTTTATTTTGAAAAATCTGCACAGAATCTTCATCTTTATTTTGAAAAGTTTATGTGGAAAATAAAGAAGCGGACGGCGGAGCCATGTGATGGTTTTATCGTCATTGTTGCTAACGACAATGCATAAAAGCCGTCGCTCGTCCAGCCGTAGTGTGGTTATATTAAATATAAGAGAAAGAGAGAACTTTAAGAAATTATACAGTGACCATCAAAACGATGAAAAAATATTGCTGTAAACAGTTTATTTTGTGACAAAACGAAACAAACGATAGCGTGATATGAAATGATAGATGTTTTCATATCGTCATCTGATATATATCGTTATATTGAACAGCCCTACAGTATCTAGTATAATACTTATGCTTCTGTGAAATATGTTTCGTATGACACAAACTTAGCAAAGATCTAAAGTGGCACATTATTTAGATGGTTCAGATTAAAGGACTCTTTCATGTGTATTTTCCATCTTTTGGTACATTTTCAGTCTGTTCTGTTTCTCTGCTCAGATATTCCAAATGACTTTTACAAATCTCTTTAGTAGCACTCTCTCATGTCTGTCTCGTTTCTTGCCTTTCACTCCTCTCTCCACGGTGAGCGTGAGCGTCTGACATTGATCAAAAGCAGGCTGTCTCTTAGATTGAGGCTAAATGACTTGAGAATCCCACCAGCCACACAGACAGCATGTGTGTGTGTGTGTGTTGTGTATGTATTCACATCTGAGTGCTGATAAATGACTAGAGAATCCCACAGAGTGTCTGGACAGTGTGTAAGCGTTACATGTAGTAGTGCCCACATCAGGCACAGCCTCCCAGAGGATAATGACTAGAGGTTGTCTGCACCGTCTCTGTGGGATCCTCCTCTCATTTGTCATCAAACACACAAACACGTGCACACGGGTACACATAAAGATGGAAGCATAACCCAGCAGGAAGACGTCTGCGATATGCATGTCTGTCTACTGACCTGCTGTGGCACTGATCAAAACACATCACAGTCACCTCTGCTGAGAGACAAAAAAGGAACAGGACCAATTTTGTCCCAATTAAGTCCTCTTTCACTCACTTAAAAGCTCAGGAATGAAAAGTCACCATGTGTTTCTCTCCCCTCTGGAGACGTCCTTCTTTCCTATCATTATTAAATAACTAACCAGCTGTAGTGTAATCTCTCTTGCATGGTCCAGTCCACTGCAAAATTTTGAAAGGATTAAAACTTTGATTCACAAAACAGAAGACATTACTCATCAGCTCTGCTTATAAGCAAGATGAAATACATTTATGAATTTTCCCCAGGTTCTCTGCCTACAAGCCTTCTTAAGATGCAGTCATTTTAAAATACATTAGAAGAGTAATGTTTAGTTTATATCTGTACAAAAGCTTTACATAAGCATATTTTGTACTCTTTTACGCAGTCATAAAAACCCTCATTTGTCACACTATCACAGTAGCTGTTAGCCAAGTGGAAAGTGTTAGCCGAACAGTGTCATTAGCAGCTGACAGATTTTTCGTATTAGCAATGCTTGGTTTTCTAGCACAACTAGAAAACCAAAGTAGGCCTAGCTGATAATTATGCTGCTCAAAGAAATGAAGTGAATGACACAAAGTCAGTTATGCTACAGCCTGAGGCACAAACTAAATGATGGTGACTGTGGGCAACGAACTTGTGATTGAAATGATTTTGATAACAGGAAGCAGGTGTGCGACCAATCGCACTGAGTTGCTGTTTTAAAAGCGTCTTTGGTGCATGAAGACGCAGATAAAACATCAGTGAGATAATCGGTAGGCTATCAGTTTGGGATTGAATGGGACCAGTTTGGAAATTATGTGCAGTCTGTTTGTGATAACACAGTGATTAACTCTATTAGTTCAGCCAGAACCTCATAGATTTGAAACAGAAATTCTAAAAAGGTCATACTTGCTGCAGGACAGCACTTGAACTGCTAAATGACAGAGGCGCTCGGCAATACCGCTTTTATCTAGAATACAACCATATGGCAAAGAGTTTAGCCGAGTCCCAAAGAAACCTGCTGAAAATGGGTTGCACTCATCGGTGGTTACGTACTCAGAGGGACTGCAACATGTTGGTAATCTGTCTGCATTTTTATATTAGAATGCAATTACTAACAAACCTTCATATGGAGTTTATAACCAAACTCCACGAACAAGAAACAAATGGCTGTCAAACTTTAGCAGGTAAAATGGTTTCACAATGGTCTTAACAACAGGACAGACTGATACTCTGTAAGTTAAAAGCTCTTCTAAGCAATCAACTTTGAAAACTATCCATGTGGTTCTGCTAATTGTTGTCTCACTAGCACTTGGCGAGTTTACTGTGTCACTGCTACTGCACTGGGAAAAAGTTATCAGCGATAACCAAACTAACTGTGACAGCTTTTAAAGACACAAAACGGAGGAAGAACTTTATAAACTTCCAAATTGACAGGGTGAAAGTCAGGGAGATGCCTCGGGGGCCAATCAAGAGGAAAGACCTTGATGAGTAGGTTGAAGCAAGCTGCAATGTAGCAAGCTATTCACGCGCCACAAACACACACACACACACGCATATATGTATTATTATGCTCTGCTGTAGTCTTTAAAGACTGTCTTCAAAGAGTCTTCCTTCACTCCTTGTTATCTCACACCAGCTAATATATGGAGGAAAGTCTCCCACTCTCTGTCACGCACACGCACACGCGCACACACACACACACACACACACACACACACACACACACCAATCCTAGTAAGCAACGAATATAAGAACATAAACATTGCTGCATATTTAAAAATGTGAATTTATGACTGCATGCTGTCATACACGACATAAACAGAAGTTCAGACGCTGCTGAACGAGCACACGAGTGCATGTATCCATGCACACAATACAGCAGTACAACAGCAGAGGTATCAATGTTCAGCAAGCTGATTATCACACGTTGTATTACTGTGTTCCAGGGTAAGCCTCACTGCCCCTGAGCAATACAGAGGAGATGTGAGCAGAGACCAGCATGAGATAGTAATACGCTGCTCGAGTGCATAATGAGCAGCTGTACCTTCAAATGCTTCTACCGTACAAACTTTGCGAGTAGCCCGTCCTGCAGCTTCCTCCTCACATTTTCTCTCTAGCGTTCTGTCAACTTGTAGCTGCTGCAGAAATGTACACAGGACTTTTCGATGCTGTTAAATAAAACAGCAGTAGGTTGAACTCAATATTAGGCGGTGCCAAAAAGTGAAGTATAAAGGTTCAATTTTTCTAAGTGAATGTATATCTGAGTTTTCCATTGTGGATAAAAATATAAGGGAATGAGAGAGATAAAAAGAGTGAAGATTCAGTAACTAGTAGATAACCCAAGCCAAATCATCAGAGACAGACTGATGATTCATCTCAGGAGCCTACAGAAGTAAAAGGAAAAAAAATGGTATAAGGAATCCAGCCTGTAAAAAAATCCTTTATTAGCACCAAAACAAAGAAAAACTAAGAGCTCAGAAAATGAGCCAGGCAGAAATGAAACTGACTTACTGGAGGTAAAGTAACTCCAACTAACTGGAAGGTAGATCAAATTTAAAAAGCTTTATATGCCTCTCTTATTTCTTTCCAATTGTAAATGTATTCTGTGATATTTAATCATCAATTAACTTTGTTAGTAACCTTTAAACTGCCTTTTGATGCTCCAGCATCTTTTTATATTTATCTTCAAAAACCTGCACAGCTCAGTGTAACGTAATTCAGTCAAATCACTGCTTTTCTATGTGTGAGGCTGAACGGCAGTGAAACACGAGGAATTTTAAAAGTTACTTTAAAAATGATTTGACACTAAAGATGAAGGACAAATCTGGCTGCAATGCCTGATCACATAAACTACATCCTCTGGTGGAAAAAAGAGAGCTTAAAAACATGATAAATAAAATAATCATTAAAAAAGCCTATAAAATCTATCCTCACTACTATATAATCTTATTTACACAGTCAGACAGTGTCTACAGAGTGGGTGGTTTGGTTTCATACCCTCCTAAAATTCTGCAGACGTTATTGCTGCATCAACTGGGTGATGCTCTCTTGTTGACTTAAAATCAGACCAGCTACTTCATTAAGTCTTCTTCAGTTCCAAAGAACATATAAGAATGTTAATATGCATGCTTTCAATAAAAATATCAGATTTAAAAGATCCCCAAATACACTAAAAGGTCAGTTTATTAAGTACACCAGTTCAATTGCTTGTTTACACAGATATCTGCTCAGCCAATTGCATGGTAGCAACTCACTGCATGCTTTAGGCATGTCAAGATAACCTGGTGAAGTTCAGACCAAGTGTCAGAAAAGGGAAGAAAGGTGATTTAAGTAACTTTGAATGTGGAATGATTGTTGGTGCCAGACAAGCTGGTCTAAGTATTTCAGAAACTGCTGATCTGCTGGGATGTTCAACCACCTCTCGGGTTTACAGAGAATGGACTGAAAAATAGAAAATATCCATCAATATGCCTCGTTGATGTCAGAGGTCAGAGGACAATGGCCAGACTGCTTCAAGCTCATAGGAAGTCAACAGCAACTCATAAATTGGGCAATAGAAAAATGCTGTTTGGTCTGATGAGTCTCCTACTTCTGTTACAGCATTTGGATGGCAGGGTCAGAACAACAATAAAGCATGGCTCCATCCTCTCTTGTGGTCAAAGGAGCTTGCAAAGAAAAGCGTCTGGACTTCTTTAAGTTGCTTGAAGACGTTTCACCTCTCATCCGAGAAGCTTCTTCAGTTCTAAGGTCCTTTTGTCCCTCTGTGGGGGGGAAACTCCCACTAGGTTTAAATCTGGGACTCTCCACCATTTGACCTTAGAACTGAAGAATCTTCTCGGATGAGAAGTGAAACGTCTTCAAGCAACTTAAAGAAGTCCAGACGCTTTTCTTTGCAAGCTCCTTTGACTACGATGACCTGGATGACTGAGAACCTTCACAAACATCCTCTCTTGTGCCAAAGATTCAAGCTCTTGCTGGGGATAATAGTGTGGGCAATATATTCTAGGCAAAATCAAGCCCCTTGACTGAGTAATTAACTGACTAATAGACTGAGTATCTTTTAATCACCTCAGCCTACCTGAGTATTATCGTTGACCATGTTCATGAATTTATGACCAGAGTGTATCCGTCTTCCGGTACTAGTAAATTGCACCTAATAAAGTGACCTGTTAATGTATATCCCTTTTTAACAAGTTACTATACCTCTCAACTGTCCCCAAACTGCATCTCAAAACACTGCACAGATCATTTTGTCTACAAAGTGTTCACCGCACTTTCAGGTGAAGGTCTGAGAGTGTCAGAGAGAAGTAGCGTCAGTGGGGTTTCTGCTGTTAATTTAGTTAATGGCAAGGCAGCTAATCAGACGTGAAGAAGGCACTCTGCTGTTTCGAACCTTTGTATGAGCAATTATGTTACATGGAAATATGGCTTAAAAAACCCCCAAAACAAACAAAAACAAACACACGCCTCAGTGACAATGCTTGAAATTTAGCACTAAGCGCCACTGTCTGACAAAAAAAATTGCTATTAAGGCAACGTATAGTTAAGGGGCTGTGTTTGTGTCACTCTTTTATACATTGTTTTTTGACAGAACACATCAGAGCATCTTTATTAGCGGTGCAATTTTGTCACAGTTCTGGCCTCTGCGCAGAAAAATCAAAGTTAACGATAAAATCAGCCACATAAACCAGGCAAACTCTAAGGGTCCTTCTATTGTTGCAGGGACACCATCATCAAGTATTCCCCTGCACTTCCTTTGATGACAGGAGTGCATTAAAGTGTTAGGTTGGATTATTTGAAGGCTATACAGACAGTCCTTTTATACTGGGAACTGAAGCCTGAAGTCTCATTAAAGCCACCAGACTCTGTTGACAAAAACAGTAATTTTCCCCTCGCAGAAAACGGGACATGCTCAATCTGTTCGTTTGTTTGTGGTATTGTGTGACTTTGGTGTTTTTGATTAAACATGTTAAACTACCTAAGTCACTCAGCGGTACTCCTGCAAGTTCAAATTGCTGTTTTGGAAACTGGCTTCAGCTTCCTGTCCTCAAAGGCTGTCTAACAGCAAAAGAATGGAAATATTTTAAATATCACATATGCTTAAATCAAGGTGGCTTTCAGTGATGTCCCAGTCCTAAAGTATGCACTGCTCAGCTTCCATGCATTACCCCAGGCTGCTTCTCCAAACCAGGTTGTGCCGATCCCATCTACTGCAGGTAATAAATCAACTATTGAAAAGTAGCTCGTATAGCCCAACTTAAAAAAATAAATAAATAAAAATCTTAGAAAAACCTGAAGCGACTATTAAAGAAGAACTTAGCAGTGAGGGGGCGGGATTACACATTTTTTTAAGGTGAATGACTATTAGTTATTGTAATCTCTCCTACTACTTCATAAAAATGAATAAATCCTTATAAACAATCTAAATGCATTTTCAAAATAAAAGCACTTTTACTTTAGATTATTTTGCATCTGTAGAGGAACCAAAGTGCAAAAACGATAGGTGAAGGCTATAGGTGGAGTCCTCATAACATGTAAAAATAAATCTCAAATCTTTCTGTTTTCAGCGTTACATTTATGACACATTAACACTTTGCACCATCCCTGACACTTTTTTATTATATCTTTGCAGATTGAAAAAGCTCTCACCTTTTTTGCAGCATTGATACACTGCATGTATTCTTTGGCCAGGTCAGAACACTTTAAGGTCTGGTCTTTGTTGTCCCTGTAACAGGATAAAATCTGAGCCTGCAGGCCAGCACACACTGCCTCTGTGTTGCGAGGCCTGCAAAAGACAAGAAACAAGAGAGACGGAGTGAAAAAACTGTCATTTTTGTACCTCTGTTTCTTACTGCTAGTGTAAATTAGGCTTTCAAATAAAAAAATAAAAAAAGAAGAAGAAGTAAACTCATCACACTATTCATTCAGATTCTTACATTTCTGTAAATCAACGTTTCATTCATCAGTTTAGCTTTGATTAGTTGATGACATAGTATCAGTGTAACATGAATTCAGGTAGGTCAGCTGCTCAGAAAAAGAGAAAAATGCTGGATCACAATTGAAACAAAAAACAACTTTAAAAAAAAAAATCAATACTCTAGCTGTCAGTCTCACATTCATGACTGACTTAGAGGGAAGAAAAGCTGCAAGAAAAAGCATCTAAAATGCATTTACAATCTATGAAAGTTTACAAGTATCCAAGAGAGCTGTCTATTGCTGTTTTGGTGGCAGCACGGCTATTTTCAGCAGAAAAGCTCCAAAAACCTGTTATTCACCAACTCTCCAGCAGCACACTCACAGACAGACACTAGCCTGTAAACAAAGGAAGGCAAAAAGCAGAAGCTTGCACAGACAGACAAGACAGAGTCAACTAGAGTGACTAAACAAAACAACTTCATCAGCTCACTTTGTTCATGGAATTCATTCATTGAAACATTTCAGAAATGTGGTTTTTTGATTACAGTTTTAAATACTGACACAAAGAGCCTTTTTGGAGAACATTACATTCAAAATGTGGTATGCACATCATAGTCTGGCATCAAAACATATGCTGTGTGAAATTTTGTCATAATTGCTTAATGAGAATTTCCTAGTTATGGCCAAAACTGTGTTTCGGGAGGTCGCAGTGATTTTGTGCTTAGATCACAAAATTATAATCAGGAGTCAAAGGAAACATTTGTACCAGACAAATAAAAAAGGGCCTCCAAGTACTCTTGGGGACCTTATTTAAAAAGCTTTTATTAGCAAAGTGCATTTCTAAATGCTGAAATTATTCTTTTAAACAACAGCAAGCTGTCCGAAGAACTTTGTCTGAACTTTTCCATTAGACAAATCCCTGTAAAGATAAAGGTCATCTACAAAGCATCCTGGCATCCTTAAAGAGATCATTGATGATGAATAACTGTTAATAGAGGGGAAGAGGATCTTTAAGACTGCTACCAGTTTCTGAAGCAGCAGAGAACGAGCAGGAAAACTAAGTGACAGTAAACTAATGAAACACTGCAGGTTAGATCACTCAGGCTTTGTGATCAGTCTCATTAGAGATGTGCTCACTTCCTGATGTAGCAGCAGAAACAAGAAGCCCTCCGAGTATTTACTTTAAAGGCAACGGTGTTGTACTTTGTATATAAACGTTATGTAAGAGTAGGTCATGGAGAATAGGCACTGAATTGTAAATAACTGGACATGAAGCTAATAAGTTAATACTTTCTTTAAAGATATAATATATTTGGGGGACAACTTTAAAGAAAGGTATCCTTAAATGTAAAAGCGAGGTCAGAGGTCAAGTGTGACATGTTATTTTAAATATTTATATTATACTTTCTGTATGTTGAAAATAAAGTTTCCAAGTTACGCATCTTTTCGTCAAATTTAGGCCGATAAATCATTAAGATGACATTGAAGCCGTTAGTGAAGGTGAGCCAAATTTTAATGAATTGTTAACATGAGCCCACTCTACACCCTCGCAAAGCTATTGTGTTTACAGACAGAATGACAACACGCACATATGCAAACACTACCAAAAACATAACCTTCTTGGTAGCAGTAACAAAAATGATCACATCACTGACATATTTGGTGAAAAGTGGGGAAATGCACCAGTGCAGCAGCGAGGACTCTGGTCTATCACAAACTTCCATCTGCAGAAGGATCCCACAAGCAATTAGAAGCTTTCATATTCTCTTCTTATTTCCTCTGAATGTGGAGGAGAGAACAGGACTGAGCAGTCTTAACAACATTAGCTGCACTGAAAGCTGGCTGGACACGCCAAAAAAAATTTTTTTTCCCGTGAAGGGTGATTAAATCAAGTTCAAGTTCAAATTTGCCACATGCAGTGGCAGGTTGCCCTGCAGTGGAATGAACCCGCCCCCCGACCTTACACACACAACAATCAGGGAAGCTTTATCATTTTTTAGGGACTCATCTCGTAAAGCTGATCAACTATGGTTACACCATTAACAATTAAGACCGCATGAAGTTAGCAGTGTGTCCAACTTTAATCTCAGTTGTGTTATAGGAGGTTTAAAAAATAAACTCACTCTTTAAATTGGGACGTTTACATCTTACCCACTTCATAAACTGATGTGAATCAAACAGCTTTGCAGCAGCTGTTTTGTTGTACTGGACCTTTTGCATGACAGACACTGAAAGGATGGAGGATGAGAAATAACTGTACTATGCAAATCACAAATATGCCATTTCCTCACTTAGAGGGGGGGAAAGCAGTTGATGGTGCTTTCAGTGCTCCGGCACAACTACACTTTCCACGGCTTTCTCGTTGCTTTAGAAGTTCTTAAGTCTTCTTAAAAGTACTTCTCCCGACTCTCCACAGTTTTTCACCTTAGGCCTAAAATACTTTATAAACATCTTTACCAATTTCAATTGTGTCACTTGTCTATACCTGTAACAATACCAAACAACAAACTGTGTTGTTTAATTTTGAACACTTGTTTTACAGCTGTGTTCAAGTTCAAGTTCTGGGTTAAAGCTGTCTTTTTAATTTTATTTTGTCTCAGATCAGAACAAAAGAAACTCTTTTAAGAAAAAGTAGAAAAAAATGGGAGTGAAGATAAAAAACAATTCACACCTAGACGTGCCAACCTGTTTGAACAACCTATGGGGTGTATAGTACGTGCTTCACTGCGAATCGTACAATTAGCGCTAAATCGTACTTAATTGAGTGGGCAGGATCATTCTGATCAAATACAGCAGAAAAGTGTGCTTTGAGAGATTGAATTAGCCGTGTTTAATTTGATATGTGGGCTGTATTATAATTTGTCTTTACCTGTCTATCTGTGTGATTGTTAACTACGACAGGCTTGCTGCCTGGGCGCCTCGCGGTAATGGATTCTGACTGATTGAAGCAGAGACAAGAGAGTTATGTACACCCACGCAGGTATAGACTGGCACGTGCGCACACGTCTGCTGTAAACATCAAAGGGCGCCGTGCATGCACGCGCTTCGCTACATGCCAACACGTCGATCTCCGCACTGTGTCCCTGCTCGCTTTCTCCACGAGGAGCGTTTAACACCGGATTTAATTGAAAGCCAAATTAAAGACTCTTTTAGACTTTGACTCATGAAGAGAAGCTGACCCCATCGTTTCAATTACAGCATATCCATATCCACGCAAACACTTTATCATCAGGAAAAATATCATGGATGCGGCAACGGAGTTTATCTGAGCGCAGGTGATCGAGGTTAAAGAGGAAAACGAACAGAGATGAAGAGGAAAAAACAGAAAGTGAGATAGAATGATGGATGGAATGAAGCATCAATTGGCTCTCTTTTAGAAGCCCATTTGAAGAAGATGACAGCCTATCAGATTACTCGGTTCCCCCCAAACAACCTCCAATGGTTTATATCTCCTGATTAATCGCTCTTCTTCCACTTTTCGCCTTCCCTCCAACTCTGTCTTCTTTCTTACTTTTTTCTCTCCCTCGCCCGCCCTCCTCCTCTTTTTTTTTCTTTTTGGTCCCACCATTAACAACACAGAGAGTACAACACCAAAGTGTGCCATCTTTATCTCCCCCTCCGTTTGAGGCCGCCAAAGATAAGGAACTCTCCTTTAATTTGAAATAAATGGCCTTCATCAGGGAAGCCAAAGCCTCCTGATAGCGCTACGTGGTTTATTAAAGGCGCTTGAAGCAGAAAATTGGTTCAGCTGCAGCAAAAGCTAAAGCTCTGTCCACATGCTACACCAAATTGAAGGTGAGGTCTTAAATCAACAATATTAACTGAGCCGCTTACGAAAATAAATAAATAAGAGGAGGAGAGTGAGCGGGGTGGGGAGTGGTGGGACTTCTTTCTTCTTCTTTTTTTTTTTAGCTGGAATGAGGTAAAGTGGCATCTCTGACAGCCCGCTGAGCCATGTATGGGGTTGTTGTTGTTCATTTTCGTGTGTGCGTGCTGCAGAAGCACTCTAAATGCGAGTGGAAATAGCAATTTTTACATTTTTTTGGAGGTGGTGGTGTGGTGGGGTACTCCACGCATCTGTGAGCAGTAAATATGACAAAACATAAACAGTAAGATTAGTCGCTTAATTAATGGTGCTGCCCATTATTTTTAATCTCCGGCAGCGAAGGCGGAGGCGGGCAGAACACAGAGGCCTCAGACTTCTGGACCACGCAGCTTACCAAGACAAAGAGAGGGAGAGAAATGAAAGGGTGAGAAATTGGAAAACGGAAGAGACACGAAAACACACCAGTGACTACAAAAGCCTCCGGGAAAGCTACGAGACTGATAAGGAAGATGCTTTTATCGCCTCGAAACCGCGCTTCTCTCAGAGTTAAGAGTGATGTTTTTGTGTTTTTCCTTAATGGCTTTGGCTATACATATGAGGCACTGTTTGTCCTATACACCATTTTATTTCTATCCTGTCAACTACAAAGGGCTGGTATCTCTAATGTGTTTCAGGCAAGTAATTAGAAAATCGTGTTAACATCTCATACAAATAAGCACCCGAGGAGAGAGAAAAAAAACAAAAGCGGAGAGAATCAAATGCTGTGACGTAGTGTAGGAAGTCTGGAATACCTCGTGTGTGAGCAGACACATTGCTTTGTTATTCCAGTAATAGCCTCCAACTACAATCATGCTCTTAACATGAGCTATATTTCAGAATTAAATTACAATAAATGCATTTTTTAAATTAATTGGAATAAAGGCTGCTTTATTTGACAGCATCACAGGCACTGACCTGGAGGTTTTGTCAGCTATTTTTGTATATAGTGCTAAAAAAATCATAATAATTTATGTAAACAAAAGAAAATCCAAACAATGCTATAATGTTGCTATAATTTGATTTTTTTCTTATTAGAAAAAATCAAACTTTACTTCTCATTGTGGCAGTGGTATGCGATGTGATGTCACAAAAAACCATTAAAAATAATGTCTTTGTCACATGAATAACAATGTTTTGCTCTCTTTTCTTTCCATAAATTTAAAAACAAGGCAGGGTTTGTTTTAGGGCACTGCAACCATGTGATAGACAACTTGTGCAGTCCTGCTTTTTCCTGTCAGGCTCCGTAAACCAATCAAAATACCAAGGTGGTGATGGTGTTGTGAAAAAGACAAAAACGTATGGAGCCAAACGCAGCACTCTCAAGATGTAAATACACTTGAAAAAACCTTTAATGTTTCTTGGTCCAGGAAACTCACAAAGCCCAATTTTTAAAAGCTAACAGGGCACCAAGCCAAGGAATCCAAACTTCCAGAACATACCTGAGGAAAGAAAGGCAAAGCAGAGGCAGAGGAACGCATGCAAGCAACAACGCAACACAGGACAAAGGAAGACTGGCAAAATATACAAGAGCTAATGAGGGAAGAGGAGACAGGTGGGGAACAAAGCTTAAGATAATTAACATAACGAGACGGTGGGAGGGAGGGTGAAAATCACACATGCACAGGGAACAACAGTTACCAACATAAAAGATCTAAACAAGCTTGACGCAGGAGAAGACAAAAGAGAAGAGAGGGATGAGACTGATGGAAGGAACAGAATGGAAACACAAAAGGGGAAATAACTATAAACCTGAAGTCATCACTGACTTAATGTAAGACTATTAGCAAGACTAAAAAATAAACCATAGAGAATATATACAAACTTAAGATAACCAAGATGTGTAAACCCAAGTAAAAAAAACCAAAACAAAACAGAAACTCTATTAATAGTAAAATAAATACTGACCAAAATTCTAAAAGAAAGAAAAACTGAAACATAAATCAAAAAGCATAATGAACTCAAAACCTCAAACTCCTGGGTCCAACAGCAAACGGTGAAAAAGCAAAACAAGTCCATAAATTAACGGCCGATCTAATATGTGCTCCTGTAAACAAAGGAGGCAATGTGTTGACCAAGAGCTCTACAGCAGTCTAATCTTAAAAACTAAAGTCTAATTAGCTTTGAACCAGAATCAAAACTCTGTCTCCCAATAAGGGAAACGTGCTAACATCAGAGAAGTTCTCCTATGACAGCAACAACAGAAGGTAAACAAGTTATCAGGTAATGACATTTTGGTACACTGGAGGTTCTGAATCACTCCGACTACTCTTATGTTAGTGGTTTGATTAATACTGATGTGGTGGTGGAAAAAAAGACGATAATAAGAAAAAGAGATAGGGCAGGACAGGTGAAGAGGAAAACAGCTACAGAGAAAGGGTTGCCTCTTATCTCTAGCTTGTAGCTTGTAGGCACCTGCTCCCTGACAGCTTTTCAATTGACTCAGGGCACATATGCTCTTCCCCCCCTATCTTGTTTCTCTACACTCCTTCACTCATCCTCTCCCATCTCTCCTATTCCATCACAACCGTAACCCAGAAGAGCGGGTCCACTATATAGTAGTGCTCAGACTTCACTTTAACTTCCGTGTTTGCGAGAGACAAAGGACTCCCTCTCACTTTTGTCAGTCCTTTAACAATGCTGCACACATCATTTCACTTAGCCTTCCACAGTGGCTCTGATGACTGTAATGCAAAAGATTTCCATAAAAATGTATACTGTAAAGAATCCGTCTGTGTCCATCTGGAAAACGTGCATAATAGAAATAAAGATGAATGCTCCCACTCGGGCCCAGCTATCTTCTAGTTTTAAAATAAAAACCATATATTGTGTAATAATTCGTTTATGCCTGTTCTTGTTTTTGTAAACTGTCATCCTATTTTTTTAATCACCAATTTTAAGTTGTACTTAAACTAATAAACATCTCATTTTAATACTATTTTGTTGTTTTGTTAAACATTATACTCCAAAGGAAACAGGGCAAAAAATAAATAAACAATCTACTGAACAACATCATTTCTCATTCTTCACTGGAAACGGCAACTTCTCAAATCCATTCATGCACGAATGTGAATCCAGTCTGCTATACCAGAGTGAACTGCACAAATATCCAAAGAAACAAAGATTATAGCTGGGTGTACAGTCATTGCCTGCTTGTTGTGGGACATAGTAGTGAATTTAGTTTTTCGATCACAGGCGGTAGAAAACTGTGGATCTGTGTGAAGGACAAATCTGTTAAAATTCAGACTGCAGCAAAAAAGATTCTGCTATCGGGAAATACTGAAAGTAACAGGTGATATGATTTTCCATTGCAGCTCCATTTCAGCTGCACCCTAACTAATGTCGAAACTAACCAATAATTTGCTGATCACAAATACAGTCTGCAGCAGGCAGCTGCCTAAAGGTTGTTTAAGGTATCTAAGATAGAGAAAACAAGAATATACAAAAAGCTTATATGTAGGGTGCGGATCCATCTGTAGCTGATGCGGAGCCGATTTGTACACCCAATCTTACACCTAATCTTCATAACTTTATTTGACAGCATTTCTATTCAAATTCAGGTTGCTATAAATCTGTTTGCAATCCAGACTTGTATTTGATTGGCTTTTCTCTTACAGCACAGCAACAACTTCAAACTAGGTTGCTTATCTATCTGGACTCAACTCGTCGGCTTTATGACTGAGTGATCTCTGTTGACTGGTACGTTCTGACACATGTTGGAAGAATCTGACAAAGGGTGGCTATTAAGACTAGTTGGACTGCCACTGTAACAGACAGCTGGCCTTGTTAAAACACCTTGGATTATTGACCCGAGTGATCTGATGTGAGTATACAGTATATCTTGCCTGTCTCCATTTCACTCCCATTCGACTACTCTGAAGAGGAGGCCGTTGTCATCACAATGCCTCTTTCACTCCAATTCTACTGCCAACGTGTGAAAAACCTGTCAATTTAGAAGAAGAGTTTTATATTTGCTAAGTGAATATCAGAAACTACATCAATCTCTTTGTTTCAGAACAACAATGTTGTTTATGAAACGTCTACAGCCACAGGACATCGATATGAGACATCATTTATTTAAACATTTATATATATTTTTTGTGGCAGCTGGAAAACAGAGAGGCCACATGTGGTGCACTACTCATAAAACTGAGCTGCTCTGAACTACTGCAGAAATCTGTTTTAGATTGAGAGCCATTGACTGACTCTTCTAACAAGACCCTACCTTAGTTTATCTCTTACTGTCTGTAATCCCACTCTAGGAGAGTAAATAACCTGCCAGCACTTCAGTTTTAGGCTTGTGAAACTGATGGCTCTTCAAAGCAAACTGCAAAATTGTGCAACACTGTTAACCAACACGTAGGAACATGAAAAGGGGGAAAGTGGGAGGCTGGGGGCCTCGGGGACGGGTTTGGCAATAATTAACAGCTTATTTTTATAACATTTGCTTATTTTGTGACAATTTGACTGATAAACTACCACACAAGCTTACGTCCTACTACAGATATCAACATCACAGCCCATTTCACCAACTACTGAAACTGTATTTGGACAAAAC
Source organism: Astatotilapia calliptera (assembly GCF_964374335.1). Taxonomy (NCBI): domain Eukaryota; kingdom Metazoa; phylum Chordata; class Actinopteri; order Cichliformes; family Cichlidae; genus Astatotilapia; species Astatotilapia calliptera. The sequence continues at coordinate 24,355,963 of NC_137441.1, forward strand.
TTCTAACAGTAAAAGCATAATAGAGGTCTTTCATCAAATGTACGAACCATATATATAGTAATTTGTATCAACATGACATATGTGGTTGCCTGGTTAGTGGAAGGACAGACAACAGCAAGACAGTACATGATAGTTCTCTTTGTGTGTTAGGCGCGGGCAGATAAACTTAAACATCTGGGCTAAACAAACAGTCCTTCACAGGAATCTGCCCAAGGTACCGCAATGTGTTATTAATAAAGGCTGCAGACCTTCTGCCTCTTTCTTTGCCCCTCCCTGGTGTACCATGTACACTGAACTGTCTGACAGATGTCAATGATAACAATGCAATCTGGGGTAATTCCTGTAGCCACGTCTCTGTGAAACACCAGTGCGCTCACAGAAGTAGGCTTTTTTCTCCATCAGTCTCTGTTGTCTGGATCCATCTCTTTATACACACCATGTATCTCCGTGTCAACCCCTGATTTCTGCGGGAATTCCAATTTGTCTGGACTGTCATGAAACAATAGTGGAATGAAAAGTGGAAATAACCTGGTTAAAATACGTATGTACAGACTTGCAAGTGTTGTATGTTTTTCTGATTTACAGTACTTAACAATTGCTGGCTACTTGAACTGTAGGTACCTGTGATAAGTACTAGTAGATGAAATGGTATGCTATAATCAAAATGTGAACTATGCTTGAAAAATCTTTCTCATTACATAAAAATGTCTGAATCTGGTTAAGAAATCTGGAATGCAGTGAACTTCTAGAAAATAAAGGGGAAAAGTAATTTGTAATTGGCAGGCCTGAAGAGTTGGACAAAGAAGGCAAAGCAATGAAAGGCAAGGAATGATAGGAAAGTTACTGAGGCTGCTCTATTATGCTCCATTGAGTTTGACATTTTAGAGTGCTACAGGTTGCAGAATTTCTTACTCTCTTCATCTTCTTTTTCCTTTCTCACGCACACACACACAGAGACGCGCGCACAGCATGGTGACACATTGGCCCTGTGCTCTTTGGCTTCCTCAAGCCCCAGAGTGCTGCCAGCCAAAGCCAAGGATTAAACTGTGGATTAAACACATCCCACACATACCAGCAGGCATAAACACGTGCTTATACAAAGCACAGAATAACACGGACAGTGGAGCTTGGGCGGTTTACGAGTCACCCACATCTTATTTTACAGTAGCTTTGTTCTACTGCTCAGCACTCAGAAACTTCCCTCGGATAGTTTTAAAAACTAAGGTCTGCCTGAAGTTTAATATAAAATATAAAAGACGTTTCTCTCAATTCCACTGTTGGAGGATTTCTGCACAGTCTTCCTATGTCAGTTAAATCAGACTATCGATGGGTATAAAGCAGTACACTAGTACAAATTTTCAATTTTGTGTTAGGGTAAGATTTTCATAAACATTACACAACTGTTGCCTGTTAGTTTCTTTGGGTGCTTTTAAACAATACTGTTTAGTCAAGATAAAGTGAATAAATACATTTTCCTCATTGTTACAGATAATTTATGTGGTCTGAATACAGTATTTGTCCCTTTTTGGGTACAACCACACACACATCAGGTAGATAAAGCACCTGTTCTGACAGAAAAAAAATAACCCACCGTCAGTGTACATGAGCTCCTGCAGTTGATAGCTAGTTCAAGTTGATAGCTTCCAAAATACAAATCGAGCTTGTGCAAAGCCTTCCTGTTGTGTTTACTCACCTCCACTCAACACATATGTAAAGCCAAGGTTAAAAGATTTTGGAACTAACAGCAGATAACCCCCCATAATCTAAAATAACACGGTGAACAATAAGTTCAACAAGATTTAGACAAAACCCCTCCAAGCAAGCTTGTTAAATAATGCAAGGAGCAGGAATAAAAGATTACACAAGTAGGATACAGCCAATTCTTTTATTTCAACCTTCTAAGGGAAAGGATGTTTGGATTTGTTTTTTGTTTTTTTTAAAGAGAGATTTGTGAACTATTCTGACAGGCATGTATAACAAACAATTGTCCTTTTTTTAAATTTTTTAATTATTATATAGGTAATAATGCTGTTTTCAGATGGCTGAACAGGGCAGGAAGTTTCCTAATACAGTTCCCAAGTGGACTAATATCCTGGGTCTGAACTGAGCACTGCAGAATATGTTTGTACACCCAAGATGTTCAGTTTTTGAGTTTTGTTAAAGCATCTTCTGTCAGTGAGTTGACCAATGGCTGTCCTGCTTCACGGTGCTCAACGTCCTCATTTAGTTCCCATGTTCTGTGGCCATCAGACCGACTGGGCCCAGTTTCTTTCTGGTCCTGTGTTTGTCACAGTCGCTCCCTGAATTTCTTTGTTTTTTCCTGCTTTGTTAATAAAAATTGCTGTTCAGTGAATCTGAACTTTGAACTACCAGTTAGCTGTACTGAGAGCATTCGGCCTTTAACAGCAAACTCACTTCTGGCTTCTAATGCAAATGGAACCTGAGATGACCCCCCCCCCTTAAAAAAGTGAAAAAAGAAAAACTGATTTCAGCAGCAACAATTAACTACCTTTTCCCAGCTGCGGTTCATTAAAAGTCCACTATGAGAAGTGAAGATGAGGAAATAAGGTATTGTTAGATGCAGCTTAATCAAAGCAGCCAATTAAAACATTTATCACATTTTCAGTTTGCTCTAGGGTAAGAATGCAACTGGTTAAACAATAAGAAAAAAATATTACAATCTATTGCCATTAATTACTCAACTGTGTGCATGGATAAGTGTGAGTCACAGTGTGTATGAGTGTGGGGATGGGTGGGTGTGTGAGGCTCCAGGAATCATATCTCCTCATTTTTGGACTCCAGATAAACGTGTGACTGTGTGTATTTGCGTGGTTATCTTTGTGAGTTATGACATTTTAACAGGTCTTCATTTTCCGACACCAGAGAGCAGAGAATGAGCCTCGGCCTTAGCGCGAGGGTTTAAATCAGGTCGCGGTTAGGGTAACTGTATAAGATGTGCGGGTGTGCGAGTGCTTGTGCGTCTCACCTGACATTTTCTTCCGTCTTGGAGGCAGCTTGGTGGAACTGTTCTTTGCTTTGTTGATACCTTTCCAAATTCTAAAGACACGCACACCAAAAACAACAACAGGGAAAAAAACAGCATTAGTAAAACGTGTGATTTTGCAGCGTTAATGTGTGTATTTGTGTGCCTTTGTGACTGTAGTATTGTAAGTAGGGCTTATAAAGTGCTGATATATACATCCCTGGGACCGTTCAAGATACCTTTCTGTAACTGTGCCCTCTGATAACTAAGATCTGGCAAATGCAGAAAGAGATGTATAATGTATTATTTAGAAAGTATATGTTTGACTTTAAAAGAAACACTATTAAGCAATATGAAGGACTCGAAAGCTTAGCATGAAGATAAAAGCAAGTGTTTGTGCTAAGCTAAGCCAACAGGCTCAACTATATTATAAGCAGCATATCTGATTTTTTGCTGCACTGCGAGCATAGACACAACAAACAACTATGTATCACAATTTTCCCAAATTTAAGCTTTGCTATTTCATTAAAATAGCCGCTCTGTTCCTAAGTCATATTAAATTGGTTCTCACTTCAGACTGTGCCCATATCTGACTGAATAATAACATTTCTGATCGTCATTTGTCCATCAATGATTTAGGACCCTTTTTTTCCCCCTCAAACCTCATCTTTATAACTTCCCAGATTTTCCTTCCAAGTTCAAACTTAGGAGTCTGACTTCCATTAGATAGCATTACCTTCACATACAGGACCTATTTTTTGTGATTCCAGCCTCTTTAAGCGGAACTAAAGCCTAGCAGTGATGAGCTGCATTACTCATACATTTTTCAAGAAATCGTGATTTCTGATTTCGCAGCTTGCCTGGTGAGTACCAAAACCCAGGCAAGCAGACAGTGGTATTATAACAAAACAAGCAGCTAATCCACAACAACTGCAGCCTCTCCTCTGCTGATCCTCCCAGCTTAGGCCTTCCAGCACCCTGTATCCCCCACAAATATTTACCCAGCAAGCTGTACCAGCTTTGGAAGGAAGCATGGAAGGGAAGAAATCGAGAAAAGGCAAGAAAGAAGGTAAGACAAGAATAAAGAAAGAGAAGCAGCAGAAGGCATGAAGGTAAGTAGCAGGAAATAAAGAGGGGAGAAATATTTTGGCCTGACATTTATTTAGTACAGAGTTGGGCTCAGCATGATCATACAGTCATGTGAAAAACTATAGGAATAACCACAGGAATTAAGAGGGTAAGAAGCAATCAGCTGCTGCTAATAAAATGTACCTCATCAGTTTATCATCAGCGAGTATGAGCGCCTCTATAAAAACTTCAATAAAATTCAAGTATATCTATCACTATCTTCAGCATACATGGGTAAAAATATCTATTTGAAGTGTACAGAAACATGTTTATTTCAAAGCAATCAATGGCACTTCTTGTGACTGAAGCAAGAAACACAGCGTTGTTGGCCTGGCATAGTAGACATGGGTTTCAGTGTAGCATCTTGAATCACAGGCAGCAGGTTTATCAATATATCCGTACTGCTGCGTCAGATGGCTGCAAGGATTTAATGAACTACAGGAGAGATTTTCCCCATTCAGCATAAAGTAGCTGTGGGCAGCTAACGATTTCTGAGGATCAGTTCAAAGTCTCTCATTTTTGTAACTAATCTGATGTTAGCATTGTGTTGCGCTGTAAGAAATTGTAATCATTTGTGTCCCTGTTGTCAAAAGACACCCTGCAGCAAAAATCAAGTATTCACCTGGACCATGGTATAAAGGGAGTTATTTTCCAGCACCTGCTTTTCTTTTTTCTTACACCACTGCTTAACCGTCATCATTCTCCTTCCTTCTCATTACCATCCTTCCTCCACTCCATTTTTTCTTCCAAACATGTGTTTTCCCCTCCTTCCACAGATTAAGCATAATATTGGAGTTGCTTTCCACCATTCATCATTCCTTCATTATCATCGGTGATTAACTCAAACATACTGTTTAACTGTGCTTGCCAAGATGACGTGATGACATGACACTAGCTGCAAAGCAATCCACCAATTTTGCTTAAGTTGAAAGCAAAATTCTCAAACACTGGTTGCACTATTCAGAACATAATCCCTGTCCCCAAGAAACCTAGGATCACTGGACTAAATGACTACAGACCCGTGGCTCTGACATACAGCCCCACTCCCCCCCATCATCCTGACTGACACCCCCATCACCTCTGTGGACTCATTCCACTTCCTGGGTACCACCATCACCCAGGACCTGAAGTGGGAGCCCACCATCACCTCTGTCATAAAGAAAGCCCAGCAGAGGATGTACTTCCTGAGGCAGCTGAAGAAATTCAACCTGCCAACACGGACGATGATGCAATTCTACACTGCAATCATCGAGTCCATCCTCACCTCCTCCATCACCGTGTGGTACGCTGGAGCCACTATCAGGGACAAACAGAGACTGCAGCGTGTTGTGCGCTCTGCTGAGAAGGTGATTGGCTGCAGACTCCCATCTCTGCAGGACCTGTACACCTCCAGGACACTGGGGCGTGCAGCTCGGATCTCAGCTGACCCTTCTCACCCTGGACACAGTCTGTTTGACCTGCTCCCCTCAGGCAGGAGGCTCCGGTCCATTTGCACCAGAACCTCTCGCCATAAGAAGTTTCTTCCCCTCTGCTGTTGGACACATGAACAATAACCGTATAACTGTTCCCACCACTAACACATGACCCTACGCTGTGTTCACTGCATCATTCCATGTTTGGCACTGATCACCACCTGCACTCATGTATATATCATGTATATATCTATCTACTTAGCACTTTTATTTCTTATTCTCATTTTTATTTTCATGTCTATTTAAGCTTAATTTATAACAGTATGTTTGCACTGAAGCACCGCAGCAATTTCCTAATGTTGTAAACCCGCTCAACATTTGGCAATAAAACCCTTTCTGATTCTGATTCTGATTTAGTCCAAGACTATGTCAAAATCCATTTTTACTGAACCATAATTGACCCCACCCTATTTTTTTTACCTTTATATTTCAACTTAATTCTAACCAGCTATAAAGCGTGTATTAGCTTCTATCAACTGGTTAGACTGAGCAACAGATTTCAGTTTGTATTTCCATTAATTTTGAACCAAAATTGAAAGGATTTAAGAAAAACAACAACAACAACAAACAAAACAAAAATGAATAAACTGTGAAGTTTATAACAAACGTATAGTAAGTAGAATATGTGTCCTAACAAGCGATACCACTGACAGTTTCCACAAGGTGATTTTAGCAGCTATAACAGGAAGACAGGCCACGATCAGTTTAAAATAAAATAAAACATTTTACAGGTTAAACTGCTCACTGTATGCACACTGTAGTAGGACCAGAGAACATGAGCTTATTGTTTCTTACACTTTAACCTCCTCGTTGATTCTAACAAGACTATTACAAAAAAAAAGAAAAACCATCATGTTGTATTCAGTAAGACTTGGAATTAGTCAATGAGGCCTTAAACTCATAAAAATGCAGGGCAACCATTGTTCAGGGGGTTGGGAAGCTCATCTTGTAACCGGAAGGTTGGCGGTTCGATCTCCTGCTCTGTCTGTCTTGGTCATTGTGTCCTTGGGCACTTTACCTACCACCTACTGGTGTTGGCCAGAGGGGCCGATGGTGCAATATGGCAGCCTCGCTTCTGTCAGTCTGCCCCAGGGCAGCTGTGGCTACAACTGTAGCTGCTTCCACCAGTGTATGAATGTGAGAGTGAATGAATAGTGGAATTGAAAAGCGTTTTGAGGGTCTCGAAAAGCGCTATATAAATGCAATCCATTATTATTATTAAATAAAGTCTAAAGTTATTCCACACTGGATTTACTTTTCAGATGTGGAAATTATATGCATATGGAATTTATACCAGGAAGTACTGCATGGTACATCCATTCGTGTTGTTTAACTGGAGGTTGGCAAACAATTTACTTTAGTATATGTGCATTACTGCCACCGGCTAGTGGTAGCTCACATTAAAACAAAATCCTGGTAAAAAAAAAACAAAAAAAACAACAGACTTCATGCAACTCTGATCAACTATTGTTAAAATCTTCAAAATGAGTTTTCATTTTCATGATATCCAAGTATTTAAGTCAAGTATTTTTTCAAGAACCAAAAAAGTGGAGCAATCAACGTAAAATGTTTCACAGACTGACAGGATTTGACACAGCTAAATCTGCGTCATTCAGTTTTAAGGGATTTGGCTACAACTAACAGGCCACCTGAAGCTTTAATTGCCATTTACCCTTTTTTTTCCCCAATAGGTTGCTCATTATGTTCACTTGCTCTCGGTCCTGTACACCATTCAACCCAGCAACCTTTTGTCAGTTTTTCTTCTATACTTCAGCCTGAATAGCTGGCCTCAAAATCGCACCAATGCTGCAGTTTATTAAAAGCATCTCTTCCCTTTTTTTTTGCATCTTTTCCATCTAAACTGCGTTGGCAAAAATGTCGGCTGTGTATAGAATTGAGGAGAACACACACATATGCATGGCACAGGGATAAAAAGAATAAATAACAGTGGTGAGCCAACAGGCTTGTTAGCTGTGAAAGGTGGCAACAGCTGTACTTTACTGTCATCAGTCCAAACAGATTTGTGCTTCTCTGCTGATGATGATTGCAGCCATTTCCCCCAGCTGTCTACACATGTTTACAACTACCCCCGTAACTATGGGAACATATTTCTTAAATTTGTTGAATTGGGAAAACTGAAGTCAAACGCAGTTATGTAGATGCTTTTTCTTTCTATACCAGGAGATATCACAAACACTGATCCAGAAGTAGGTGGCAAAATTACTCTTCTCACACACACACACACACACACACACACACACACACACACACACACCCTTTGATCCACCTGTAAAACAAGCAGTCTTTTAACCCACACACACTCCCACTTCATGTTACACTGATTTGAGAGCAGCAACAGCATTCACTGAACAACACAAAATAGTCTTTAATGGTTTCACACCATTAACCCTGGACTATGTGTGGGCCTACATGACATTTTCTTTATATGCACATGTATGTATGACCTATATCTTTAAATAAATATATGTGGGAACAGAACAGGTTTGCATTCAGTGGATTCAGAGTGGGTCTCCTGGTCAGCACAAACACCAAAAGTAATAGTTTCTAATATTGAGAATGCACTTAAAGCAAACCATCTCTTGCTGTTGTCTATATGTGAGTAAGGGCAATGTTTGGGAATGATTTGTACTTCTTTCAACTGCTCAGATTCTAATGGCTCAGTCACACTAGAGTAAAAACATCAAGGCAACCTCTATGCAAGCAGGAGGGGAAAATAAATAAATTCAACCACTTACACGTAGAACCGCTGAGCATGTCATTTTGATCGCATAGAATTTAATGTAAAACAAACAACAAAGGTAGCAAGCCAGTTTACCTAAGAACATATTGTTTATTTAGATATGTTTGCTATTGTGTGTTTGTGCTGCATCCTTTGTTTACAAGTTGTATAATGAATTCTAATGTACATTTTAACTTTGCTACCTATAACAAAATTGTTTTAAAACATTGCAAAACTAAAAAAAGCCCTATAGCGTACATACTTATTCGGTGAAATCTTACTTATACTGATAAAATTAACCTGATCTTCTTCATCACTGCTGCTGTTGTTACATGACGAGGTCAAAATGATGGCAAGTTTGCTGCATATGGTCGGAATAATCTGGGTGGTCCCACGGTCTCAAAACTACTATAACCCTAGTGTTATGCAGCTGTACAGCTACAGCTGTTTTAATAGCGGGATCATATCACACAAAAAGCTACAAATGTTAAATTCAGCTAAAATGTTTTCCAAAAACATTTAAAATATATGTATTAGATATTTTATTTAATAATTGGGGATCGTGTTCTATTCCGTGTTATATCCTTGTGTAATTTACCACCTTCTCTGAATGGTTATATAACATAATACAGAATAAAAGCACAGCATGTAACATTTAGTCAACAACCAAAGTTTGCAAAACAAAAACAAAGAAAAGAAAAAACATTTATTTGAATCATTTTTCTACTTTTTCAGTCTCACTATGCCTTCTTCTGGACACTGCATACTTGAATGTTGCTGGCTGGATTTAATGGTGTGTGTTTACCACAGTTATAGCAGTGCTCCTTTTGCTCAGGAAGAATAATGAGGCAACTGGAATGTTAACCACAACTCTGCAATGTTTAGTAACATTAACTCATTATGAAACTGCTATCTTCATCTCCAGATGGGTGCAGCCTCAGTGGAAATACTGCAAACAAGCTCAACTAATAAGCAGATCCGAAGCCCTCGCTGCCGCATATTGAGCAGACAGCTTTTCGCAGGATGAAAGCGTTAAAGTTCGACTTGGTTTACATAAGGCCCAGAGTGTATGTGTTTCCATAAGAAAGTGCAACACAGCAAAAAAGCGGAGGGTTTTTTTTTTTTTAATGCAGTACTCGAGGTCTGATCAGAAGAGCAGCACAGCTCCATTGGGCTAGGATCACACATACAGTAAGCGTCAATGTGGGTGTATATGTATAAAGATCTATATGTTTACACCTGCATATGTGTGCGCTTATATTCCACCTGCTGTGGGGATATAAATCTGTCATGAAAATCTGTTATAAAAAAATGTCTAGAAAAAAAGTTCTAATATTGTAAATTTATTTTATTAAGAAGGCAACGTTCATTGCTAGCATGACCAGCTAACACGTTAGATGTAGGGTTATGGTAAATCTCCAGAGAATGAATCAAAGTCGATGTACTGTCCTCTGAAATAATGAAAACACAGCAGTGTGTGTCTGTGTGCATGCCGTCCGAAATATTCTCTCGCCTCTGTTTGGCCAGGAATAAAGGTACTGCCTTTGGAATGATTTGGAGTGAAGCAGTGAGTGTGCGTTTAAGTGTGCAGATATTTCTGGTGCACTACATAGAGGCCCCTGCTGACAGCCTGTCAAGCAACCTGTCAGACTTGGAGGAGGATTATTATCTCCTTCTGTATGCTCTATTTCCACCAGCTTCAAACAATACTCCATACTGTGACAGGAGAGTGTGACAGAGAGTGCAAGACCACCAGTGAGAGAAATAGGAAGGGGGGAAATAAAGGAAGAATTAGGGAGATATTAAAAAGTGCTTGCCGAACTAACAAAATATATGCTTCCACGGCAGATAAATGTTAGTATTGATTTTCTCAAATGAAAGACAGACGCACTTCAATCAGGTTGTCCAGTTAAGTCGCTCCTGACATTGTCAAAATAGTGGCAAACGATTTTTCTTGAGCAATTCGTTAAGATGAAACAAGACTTTTAGGGTCAGTTAAAGTTCAAATACTATGTTTTGTGTCTTTAAAAGCAAAAGCAATACCCTATAGTACAGTGGGGCAAAAAAGTATTTAGTCAGCCACCGATTGTGCAAGTTCCCCCACTTAAAATGATGACAGAGGTCAGTAATTTGCACCAGAGGTACACTTCAACTGTGAGAGACAGAATGTGAAAAAAAAAATCCATGAATCCACATGGTAGGATTTGTAAAGAATTTATTCGTAAATTAGGGTGGAAAATAAGTATTTGGTCACCTCAAACAAGGAAAATCTCTGGCTCTCACAGACCTGTAACGTCTTCTGTAAGAAGCTTTTCTGTCCCCCACTCGTTACCTGTATGAATGGCACCTGTTTGAACTCATCATCTGTATAAAAGACACCTGTCCACAGCCTCAAACAGTCAGACTCCAAACGCCGCCATGGCCAAGACCAAAGAGCTTTCGAAGGACACCAGGAAAAGTATTGTAGACCTGCACCAGACTGGGAAGAGTGAATCTACAATAGGCAAGCAGCTTGGTGTGAAAAAAATCAACTGTGGGAGCAATCATCAGAAAATGGAAGACATACAAGACCACTGATAATCTCCCTCGATCTGGGGCTCCACGCAAGATCTCATCCCGTGGGGTCAAAATGATCATGAGAACGGTGAGCAAAGATCTCAGAACCACACGGGGGGACCTGGTGAATGACCTGCAGAGAGCTGGGACCAAAGTAACAAAGGTCACCATCAGTAACACACTACAACGGCAGGGAATCAAATCCCGCAGTGCCAGACGTGTTCCGCTGCTGAAGCCAGTGCATGTCCAGGCCCGTCTGAAGTTTGCCAGAGAGCACATGGATGATAGAGCAGAGGATTGGGAGAATGTCATGTGGTCAGATGAAACCAAAGTAGAACTTTTTGGTATAAACTCAACTCGTCGTGTTTGGAGGAAGAAGAATACTGAGTTGCATCCCAAGAACACCATACCTACTGTGAAGCATGGGGGTGGAAACATCATGCTATGGGGCTGTTTTTCTGCCAAGGGGACAGGACGACTGATCCGTGTTAAGGACAGAATGAATGGGGCCATGTATCGTGAGATTTTGAGCCAAAACCTCCTTCCATCAGTGAGAACTTTGAAGATGAAACGAGGCTGGGTCTTCCAACATGACAATGATCCAAAACACACCGCCCGGGCAACAAAGGAGTGGCTCCGTAAGAAGCATTTGAAAGGCCTGGAGTGGCCTAGCCAGTCTCCAGACCTCAACCCCATAGAAAATCTGTGGCGGGAGTTGAAAGTCCGTGTTGCTCGGCGACAGCCCCAAAACATCACTGCTCTCGAGAAGATCTGCATGGATGAATGGGCCAAAATACCAGCTACTGTGTGTGCAAACCTGGTAAAGACCTATAGTAAACGTTTGACCTCTGTTATTGCCAACAAAGGTTATGTTACAAAGTATTGAGTTGTATTTTTGTTATTGACCAAATACTTATTTTCCACCCTGATTTACGAAGAAATTCTTTACAAATCCTACCATGTGGATTCATGGATTTTTTTTTCACATTCTGTCTCTCACAGTTGAAGTGTACCTCTGGTGCAAATTACTGACCTCTGTCATCATTTTAGGTGGGGGAACTTGCACAATCGGTGGCTGACTAAATACTTTTTTGCCCCACTGTAAATATTTTAGCAATTTTTTTTCTTTGTCACCGAAAACTGAGACTAAGCTACATGACAAACATTTTGTATTTGACAAATCCATTTCCAGAGTATGTTCAAAGATATTAACAGTCATAACCATTGTGAGTGCTTGATCTTACACCACTCCGGTATTTGCAAATGACAAACAAATCCTTCTTTTAATTTCTCGGCACATATGAAATGTACATAAATGTATTAACATAAACCTAGCTAAGCTTCGCTTAATTCACATCTACTGAAAACTGAACATCAAGCATCGAGAACACTTTGACCAGTCTCTTATGTGACTGCTGGTGTAGTCTGCAAACACACTGAGCTTTCAGATAGACCCGTGAATTTACATATACTGCACACATCCACCTGAATATACAGTATGCATGCAAAACATCTCCCTCTTCCTTTGCCTGACGCACATGCCCACACATTGAGGACTGTCTGTAAACATCCTAAGCTCTACAGTAAACACAGCTTGTGCCACCCGTATGCCAGCCTGCCACTCTTCTACTCCCTCTGCAAACCCAACCTGTTACTAATGAGACTAACACAAATAGCCAAGCATCTGACACCAAGACCTCTGTGTGTGGCTAATTCAAATATGTGTAGAGACTATTCATCAAGGTAATAAATGATTATTTAGGTTGACTGCGTGGTAAACGGAATACAGATTTTGTGCTGTGGTGGTTTAAGCCTGCTTGCGTTTGTCCTTCTGTTATTTAAACTAGACAGGAACACAATCGGGAAAAAGAAAGAAAGAGAAAGAAAGAACTCTTTCTTGTCCTTTTTACTTGTCTTCAGCAAAGAGGCTAGCCAGAAAGAATTGGACTTCTGGTTTAAAAAAAAAAAAAAATCCCTAACTTCAGATTTAACCAAGCAGAAAAAAGCCTTTTTTTTTTTTTATCAGTTCCCAGAGTCAGAACCAGACATGGAGAAGCTGCATTCAGCTTTTATGCTCCATATATCTGGAACAAACTCCCAGAAAGCCTCATATCAGCTGAAACACTCAGTTTATTAAATTCCAGGTTGAAGACTCACCTGTTCTCAGCTGCATTTGAATAAAGCACCAAATCCACACTGTTTTACTTTTAAGCTTAAATTTCAAAACTTACATTTTAACTACTGATTTTATCTACTGTTCCGCCCCCCCCCATTTTAAATCATATTTTTTATTTGTTTTTATTTTTTAATGTCTCTGTAAAGCACTTTGAATCACCTTGCTGTTGAATTGTGCTATGTAAATAAACTTGCCTTGCCTATTGCCCAAGTCAGTGACTCTATCAGCTTATTGTGGCTTATGGCGCACTAAACATAACCTTTACTCACATGCATACAACCACACAAATGCTCACAAATCTTTAAAACTAAAGGACCACCTATTCCAAACTTGGAAAACAGAAAATAAATCTCAATTAGCAATCACAAATAAACAAAAGAAAATGTAACACAGCAACAGAGTGGCTGTAAAGTGTCCACTCAGCCACAGGGGAATGATGACACTCCAATGTTACAGTTGTCCCATGTGGCTCTGTCTACTGCCACCACCCTGTCCCCGTCAAGCTTGAATTATCCATGGTAAACAGAACATAATACTTGGATTTTACACATAATGTCCTATAAAGGTCTTGTCAGTCTGAAGTACAGAGGAGTGCTTCTCCCAGAGAGACCGCGAAAAGGTCCTTTTTGTGTGGCGCCTGGTGAGGCCGAGATTTAACTTGAAACCCCACCTCTTCTGCCTGGCAAATGTCAGACCGAAAGATGAAAGGCAACGCAAGGGCTTGTAAGGGCTCTCTGGAGATACTCAGGCTGGCTCAAATTTGTTTCCTTTTTTTGAATCACATTTACGGATACACCTGGTGGAGTGCTTCTGCTACACACTTTTTGTGCATTGAATTCCGCTGTATCAGTCAGGTTAAATCTACTGTAGATGCATTTGTTTGCTCACAAACCTGGGAGATCATTTATATCAATTTACTGTCTGTCATAATGTTGCTGCTGAGTAAATATATGCATTCGTGCGGATCATATTGTTGAATATGTCCACATAAAAGTGTGTTTCCACTTCGTGCTCATGCTTCAGCACATGATTTTCATAATGGCTCACTCACGCTAGAGCAGACCTTCCCAAAGTGTGGGGTCCGCCCCCTAGGGGGGGTGCAGTACCATTGCAGGGGGGGCTCGGCATGAAAAGGGAAAAAAAACAAAACAAAAACAACGCTTGGACACTGCTAGCACGGGGCGCCCACACAAACGCAAAGCAGGAGATGAAGCATCGCTGAATATGTTTCCAAACCAACCTCCTTTCAAGCCAAAGACTAGAAAATATGGTGAAGCATATCTTCCCTTTGGTTTCACCTGCACAAGTGCCGAGGTAGGTCTCCCCTGCAGAATTGGTTTTCCCTGCGTCGGGAGCAGTGCTGGGCTCTTCAAATCACGGGCAAACAGTATCCCACATTCTTGATTTTTAGTCCACAAACACTTCTTGTAATGACTAACTACTCCTGACATTTTGGAGATGTTAGCTCTTCATACAGTAAAGTTACAGCGGGATACAAATAATATCAGGCTGATCCTGCCACGATTTGTTCCCCCGGTTCAAATCACGGACAAACAGTATCCCACAGCAGTTTATGTTTTTGAACCCATTTTGCACAGAGAGGCATTTTTTTGAAAAATGTATTGATAGCAATGTTGAATATTATTGCACAGAAAAAAAACAACTACATGTAAAATAATCACACTGTGACGCCTCTGCCTTTCTAAATGGAGGGACAGTAACTGCGTGCGTATATGTAAGAGTGTAAAACCTGAAGATGGAGACAAAATACTGTTTATCTGCCATTCTGCAATTCCTCTCATATAAGCAATAACGTGGAGCACAGCTGACGTGAAAAAGGCACATACCTTTGACGTTGTGTGACGAACTCTGTATTCTTCGTCCACACGTAAACGCAAAAAAGGAGTTTTAAAAAAATCTCAGTTTTCGGTGATTCGAAAAGCCGTTTACGTGTGGACGAAACAGCTGCATTTTCAAAAATACCCGTGTAGGTGTGGACGTAGCGTAAAAGAGTCAGTTTATTTTCTTACTACCTGCAGATTACTTGTATTTGCTTAATTGTTTACTAAATGTTTGAGGTGTGAAATAAACCGCAATTGAGCAAAATATGGGTGTGTGTGGTTGGAGGATGTGTTAGTGCCTCCTTAACATCTATGGCAACAACAGTGTTGCAGAGTTATTACAGTTAATCATCTTTTTATTACAACTTGGCCCAGTCCAAAACTAATAGCAGGCCGACTCCACCTTTTATTGCCAGGTTGATGCACCAAAGTCACTTAACTGACTGAATTCTGGTTGCTCGACCATATTTATGTATGTGTGTACATCAAGTCTGCCCATGTCTGTACACCTGTATAACATGTGACTTTTTAAAAGCCGGTGAAACCTAAAATGATGCTGCTCGAAACCTGTTTATGTGTTAGTTGTGTGATTGTGCAAATGTTTTACCCTCTTCTCCAGTTGTGCCAGTTGCTCCTTGTAGAAGGCATCCAGTGCTTTCAGCTGTGAGTCTTTCTTCTGTAGATGCTGAACCTGCAAGTAAAAATACACATGCATGCAAACAGAACAGTGGATGAAAAAAAACAAACAAAAAAAACATGGAATCCAGGATAAACTTACTTAGATTATAGTTATAACATTTTAGGTAGTGGTTTGCCACAAGTTAAGATCAATGGGAGAGGAGAGAAGAAAAAAGTTATGTTAATGCTGTTGTATCATATTGAAATTTAAAAATGTAACTGACATGGAAAGATATGTTGTTATCATTTAACATAAAAATACTAGTAACCTAACTTGTAGTTTATACAGCTATAAAAAAAAAGGTTACCAACACTTATCATGGTCATAAATGTTTTGTCAATTTTTGGCTTTTTGTGGTTTCTTTGAAGTCTTTGGGGCTAATACAGAGAGACAGACAACAATTCACAGCCATATTTACACCTATGGGCATTTTAGAATCACTATTTAACCTAACACCAGTAAATGCATGTATTTGGACAGTGGGAGAAAGCTAGAGTACCTGGAGAGAACCCACAGGGAGAACATGCCACACAAAAGTCTCGGACAGATGGTGGAGTAAAACTCAGGACCTTCTAGCAAAAAGTGTTTGTAATGTGAGGAACTCCCTCAGTGTCCAAATACTCTAAATTTTCTTTGGGGTCAGATTCAGGTGCCTGTATTTCTTGCAAAGGTCAAGAAGCACCAGGACCGGTGTGTATGGTATGCTTGGGTTCATTATGTTGCTGCATTGTGAATCTCTCTCAAAAGATGGAAACTACATGGAAGTACTACATCTACTCCGTGGAGTCACTTTGTGGCAGATATCAAACTCCAGATTAGGCACGTCCTCTAAATTTGCAGCCTTCATTCAGCAAAATCTATGTCTGTTGTTTGATCTTTCCATAAATGAATTTTGATGAACATGTTGATTAAGCGGTCACTCCTAGTCTGGCTAGCTGTCCCTTGGATGCAACAGTTTTAACCCACTGAAGGACAGTTTGACACCAAAAATACTTTGAAAGCTTACTAATTAATGCATTACATCATATATTCTTGTGGAGTCAGTTCCTGTAGCCAAGAAACAGCCCACATATATCTCCCTTGCGCTTGTGATCAATTATGTTTTTGTATGGACAAAACAAGATAAGATAATTAGTTAGCTTCAAGTAGATACATTTCACCTCTACATTATTCGATGCTGAGAAATCCTTGCTTAGAATAACAATCCAACTTCGGGCACTCTGCCTCTTATTCTCACTTTGAAAGTATAGCAAGCCATGTTCAGCTGGAAACTTGGGGCACAGCCATACTTGTGATGGGTGAACAGTGGCTCCCATTTTATTTACTTGAGTCAGACTCTGTGAATGAGATTGTAATGCTTCCCCTGAAAGGCAGCTCTGCTCTCCCTTAGAGAGGGAATGGGGGAGGGAGGGGTGAGAGAGTTCAGATATATGACTAGGATGCCTGCTGGGCACCTCCTGAGTGAAGTGTTCTGGGCATATCCTACCAGGGGGAGGCCCTGGGGCAGGCCTAGGACATGGCTTTGAAATGCCTGGAGGAGGAAGCTGGGGAAAAGGAGGTCTGAGCTACTATGAATAGACTGCTGCCCCCCGACCCTAGATAAGTGTCAGAAAGTGGATGGATGAATATGTTCTCTGTTTTGTCTTGATCTGGTCTGAGTCTCTTGGACACCACTGTACAAATACAGCACTGGCAAATGAATGCAGTACAGACCAGCATATGACTTAGTACAGTAAAAAAAAAGTTAACATATCTTCTAAATCTAAGATTTAACAGCCTCAAGATGGGGACACGATTTTGTCTCCAAGAAAATAGAGTCTTCACAGTGTGACAGTGTAAACAGATGTGTCCCTGCAACATCAGTGATACAGGTACACACAAGTTCTCTGTCCTTTCTCTGTGCAAAGTCCAGCTTTAAGGTATCGATTAAGCAAAAAGAAAAAAAAATGCCATATATAATCACAGCTCTCAAATCAGACTTTTATCTTTTATTTCTTTTCACCTGCACCCCTCTGTTTATTCACCCATGGATTCTCTTTTACTCCCTCCCATAAGCACCATCTTACATCCAACCATGTTATTTACAAGTAGTTTTGAAGCTGCAAGATGGCAGTTACACACAAAGAAACATGAACAAGTGCAATTTAGTGCAAGCATGCTGACAGACATGCATACACATGCAAATCTACACCACAGTGACTAAATGAGAGCAGAAAAAAAAAAAAAAAACTTGTGTTGGAGACATAGAGCAGACAGAAAAATGGAAAAGGGAGCATAGCTCGCAAAAGAGACATGAGACACAAGAGAAATGCAAGAAAAGCTGCAAAGACGATGGGCCTTTTTACCAACACGTGCACGGAAACGTTCTTACCCTGTGCAAAAAACAAGTGCATACAATCATTGTTGCATTTAGGAAACGTGCGCACCGGCCTATCACTTACTACTGAGCGTAAATTCGAAAATCTGAATCATTCTGAACAAACAGGCTTACGCGAGCTGCATACTGTCCCCATTTCTCTCCTGGTGAAGCATAAAAAGCCTGCACCTATGAGGCAAGGAAGCAGGAGAAACTCCAAGTCTGAAGAAACTGAAACTATTCTTTCAGACAAGAGTGTTTGATGTTTTTAATGAATGATGAGGAATCGGTTTAAATTTAAACTGTAAGCCTGCACCTTTCCATTTTGTTTCCTTTAAATGCAATTGAATTTTTTTGTATTAATTCTGAGCATGTCTTACGCCATGTCAGAAAATTATAGATAATGGCCTTATTCTTCATATTATCATTATTATTATCATTATTATTAGTAGTAGCATTTATTTCAAAGACTTAGATGTACATTTCCTAAGACAGCCAGGATTTTATTCTTTTGTTAAGTACAAACAAACTTATTGATAAATTATTGATGAATCAATGATTTGACTGTGAAACTTTTGTATGGATGATTACATACACAGATTTGTATGTACATATAGTTATTACAGTAAATGAGGGCCAATATTGGCATTTTCTTTTAAAAAGCATTGAATTAACTAGCTGAAGAAATCAATTATTTGTTACAGCCATAGAGAAACTGCTGTTGATACATTATAGTAACAAAATGTGATTTTATTCCAGTGCTTTGTGACTGACGTTATATATTTATACAGCAGAAAAATGTTGCCATATGTATAAAGAAAGCAAGGTCAAAGTAATGAAACAAAGAACGGAAGCAATGGAGATAAAAGAATGAATAGGGACTGTTAAAAGTAGGAAGAAGGTATGTGAATATTTGAATGAAAGGGCTGGAGGAGCATTAAACTGAGAAGAGATGAAGAGCCTAGAATAGTGAGTGTGTTTAAAAAATAAAAATAAAAAATAAGGAGGAAGGAAGGAAGCGGGAAAGGAGGGGTTCGATTTGCTTTGAATTCAATCAAATCAAAGTTGTTTTTGCTTCTTCTTTTTTTTTTTTAATTCATGAGATGCTGCAATTTAGAGATATTTCACTCTTCCAGCTGTCAAGGATTTCAGCTCAACAGAAATGATTAAAAATGACTCTAATCAACACATAAATGGTAATTTCAATTTTGTTTTAAAGTGACCTGTAGCCTGTGCAAGAGCACAATAGGGAACACTGAGGGAAAGCAGTGGAATAGATGGAAAGGACAAAAGAGACTGAATTTTTGAAGGTCAGAATGAAGCTTACCATTGATTCTATCTCATCTGCAGACTAGATATGTTGGGGGACAGAGAAAGAGTGAAGGAGGAAGAGAAACAAAGCAGGATAAAAAGAGAAAGAATGAAGCACAAACAGGAAGGACCATTAATTCATGTAATCAAAAGCATAGGCGATCAGATTAGATTCCCCCAAGAAACATGCATGCAATCTCATTCATCTCTAACAAAAAGTAAACAATTCAATAGGAATTTGCAAAAGATTAACCTTGTAACACCAAATGTATCAAGTATAATTAAACATTTCTGAACATAATACATGTTTTTTGTCATTTCCACAGCTCCAGATTAGCACAACATGTTTTGAGAATGTAGAACAATCATATAACTGAATATTTAACCTGCATTTCTTGAATAAAACAACATTAATGTGCAACTAATATCAATAAAAGATTAAAGACATTATTGTTCCAAATGTTTGGTCTTTAAATAAATCCAGGTTTCCATTTGAGATGCAGTGATACTGATGTTTGGCACACATGTGGCTTGTTCACTGATTGGCACATTGGCCTTTTAGCACAATAAGATGATCTGATCTAATTAGCTTCTACCAGAATTGCAGGATCACAACAGATCCACCAATTCTGCTTTTAATTAGGCATCCAGTGTCATAAATCTGTATGATCCAATTTGTTAATTTAAAACAATTCACCAGTTAAACTAATTTAATGAAGAAACAGGCAATTTATGACCCAGGCCTCCAAGACAGATTCATTTGTCTTCTTTTGCATTAAAGGAAAAGCTGCAATGTTCAGACAATCTGAATCATGTTAGCTATTTGAATTCAGCATGCCACCCCCCTGCCAACCCAAACCGGTCATGGGAGATGGCCGCCCCTCCCTGAGCCTGGTTCTGACACAGGTTTCTTACTGTTAAAAGGGAGTTTTTCTTTCCCACTATTGCCAAAGCAGAGTTTCATAGAAAGGCAAATAAACATGGGGACAGCGTTTGGATACACAGGTGACTCTAAACACCTAGAAAAGCTTTAAGCCAAATCTCTCTTCTTAGATCGCCATTCCCACCACAACAGCAGCATTTCCACAGACTATGAAGAAAGCCACATGCTTTCTCTAGAAACATAAGGGGTTCCATTCTGAACAAGTGGGAGCGAGACCCCTGCCATTCTGTCTGATCTCCTAGATCGTCTTTTTTCAGCTGCTTGCTTTACGCCGGTGTCACCACAGTGGATCATCTGCCTCCGTCTCATGCTATCCCTAGCATTCTTCTGTCACATCAACCCTCTGCATGTCTTTTCTTCACATCCCCTAAGATCTTCCTCTTTCCCTCCTGCCTGGCAGCGCCATATTCAAAATTCTGTGTTCAACATCTTCACCACCCCTCCTATCCAGATGTCCAAACCTTCTCAACCTTGCCTCTCTAAATTTTAACCTCCTATCTTTTTGTTAGTGCTAGCATTTCCAAATTATACCATCAACGCAAGTTCCACTCACTATATATTCATATCACTATTTGATTATATAATGAAATAGGAGAATTTTATGATTGTCATATCAAGATATGTTTCTTTAGTATGAAGCTTGTAGCATCTGGCAAAAGCCATATATGAAGTTTCCACATTAGACAAGCTGTATATAATTAGCTAAAGACATTACAACATCACACATGATTTTTAAAGTTCAAAAACCACCAGATGGGTGCATTTGTTACACTGAAAAACTCAATATGTAGAAAAATATAATACCTGCAAACTATCATTGAGATTGACGGGTTGTCACTATCTGAAGTGCCCTGATGCACTAAATCTTACACATCTGGTGCTCCAGGCAAATTAATGCCAATCAATATTTTTAAAGCTCTTGTATCGCAGGTCTCAGATCTCAGTGGCACTGAAAAGCAGCAGCGCCGGCAAGTAACGGAGGTGAAGAACGTCTACTCGCACACATGCACACGCGTACAGCGGGGGGAAGATTCATCATAATTATCAGGGCTGCTGAACGCCAAATCAAATCAGAGCCAATCGTCTGTGTTTCATAAACAGACCTTAACTGAGGAGAGACAAAGAGCGAGAGGGCTTCTGACGGGAGAGACGCTTCCACTGTCGGGTGAAAGGCTGCAGCTGGTGCATGTTAATGCAGGTGAAAAGAGAGACTGAAATTGTTCATGTGTTCATTTTCTATGTTAGACAAGTATCGGTTTGGTGGGGATTAGGTAGAATCAGAAGAGATTTAATTAAAAAAAAAGAAAGAAAAAAGAAAAAAAGCTGCACTCCTTTCTATCTGTGTCTGTCTGTGTTGGTCCCGTTTTAATTTGCAGTCAAAGACGAGGCTGAAAGTGAATCAGATGACTCCTCTGGTGTCCCTCCAGGGACCTGCAAGGTAGATAACAGCCAGCCAAGCGTGGCTTTACACACAACACACCGCAGCACCACACCACGATGCACTTAAAGAGGATGGCTCAAGTATACACACTGATGTTTATTGAGTCTGTCCATTTTTCTGTTGGGTACCTGACGTTGTCGGTTCATGTCTGTTACCCAATGATGCTTTTTTTTTTTTCCCCCCCTACAGAGAAAAAGCCACAACTAAATCAGCATCTTCAAGTCTGAATCTTATTTTTGACTGTATTCAGAGCAATATTAAGCACCACACAGCACATTTGCATTCAATACTTAGCTCGATCCACCTTTGAACTGGCAACGCGGAAATGCTAAATCAGAGTCACCATAACTTAGTGTTTCCCAACCTTTTGGAGCCACAGCACATATTTCACATTAGAAAAAAATCACAGCACACCACCAAACAAAAATGTCACAAAAGCGCATATTGATCATTTTTCCCCACACACCAGGCATAGCAGAATTGGCTCCGTTTGTCCCCAATATACCATTTTTGCTTTCTTTTAACCACTACTCACGCTAGGGCCGTCATCTGGGTCGGAAGTTTCTCCATGACCCAGGTCAACCTGACTACTTTTTCTTTTCAAATATTAATTTATTGCTATTATGCGCTGCGCTGTCTCATGACTATGTAATTTCTTCTTCGTCTTCTTCTGTTTTACTGGCAGTTGGCAACCCATTTAATTGGAGCAAGATGTTGTACTGCCCTCTAGTGGAAAAGAATGTAATTGTTCTGCCTGTTACTCACGTCTGTCACTTAGAATACCAATCAGGTGAAACTAGATAATCTTCCACGACACACCTGATCATTTGTCACGATGGCACAGTGGTTGAGAAACACTGTCATGACCACACGGTTAAACAGCAGAAAGGTGACACAGGTAGTGTTGTGCTGATGGTCAGAGTGATCGCTAGAAACTTGACAATCAAGGACGGTAATGCACGAAATCAATATTAACACCATCTTTAGAGTCATTTAATTTAATCGCTAGTTAAATGTTGGCTTGTCTGCTTGTAACTGAAATTAATATGTCTGGTAAGCGGCTACACTGATCGATCATCATAAAATGAAAGAAAACAGAAAGAGGGTGTTTCTGTCTGATGGGCTGACTAAAATTACACGTTTAGATAACGGTGTGCTGACAAAGATTCCAGGTATCGCTTCTTTAACTTTTTGTTTCACTGAGCATGTGTGCATCACTGCAAAACTCAGATGTGTCTACAGAAATGAATGACTTAATAAATAACAGTCAGTTAAACGTTGCAAACTGAGCCCATACTTTTTGTACAATTACCGCTTTAGTAAAGAAGTCAAGTGTGACCTTCTTACCATGCAAACTATGGGCTATGACTATACTGGAAACATTTTAATAAGATGAGTTCGGGATCAAAATAAGGCAAAAAGGAGAGTTTTAAATGTTATCACCTTTTTAAACAGTCACGTATTCCAGATACATTTCCATGAAACGAGCATTAGTAGAAAATAAGTGTCACAATTTTCCTATTAAAATCATAATCTATCCAATGTAACTGATGTTCAAAGTTAGTTACAGAAGAAATCGTCCTGAAAGAATGCATTACACTGAGCCATGTAGTTCATATGGCTGGCTCCTATACTTATGAGGTCATGTGGGACCAACAGTGCTGGAAAAATAAGTGCTTTTAGTGGTTCCAATGATATCCTTCCATTTATGTGAATGAGGCTCTCTGAGATAATTCAGTATTTTTCAGCTCATGGTGGAAGGGCAGAAATAAGCTCCCTGGTGTTTCCCTTTCTTTCTCTCGCTAGCAGCAGCAGCGCTGCAGTTTGTTTTTAGTGAACAGCACTACCTTAAACTACACATTAATCAGTTGTTTAACAAGGGTACAGACTGCCCAGCTTTAAAGCCTTGCTTACACTTTCCGCGTCCCTGAATCTGCTAGGATCCACTTGGGTCCGAGTGACATATATTTTGTCATTTATCAGTGAAAGCAAGGGTCCACGTGGCATCCACATCTGATCGTTTACTGTGACTGTGCAGACTGGTCCGTGGAGCATTTATATTACAACGCATCAACTATGAATGGGTCCCAAGCAGGAGAATTTAAAGTAGTATGACAGCAATGACTACTCTCATCATGGCTCCAGCCTAGAGTATAATCAAGGCTTGAAAACAACATCACCTAGTTCACTGGGTTGTACAGCAAACACTGAAACTTGGTAAAAATGAGCAGGTATTGACATTATTTACCTTAAGACTGTTAGACCACTGAAAGTCCCTAAAAGCACCTTTCTTCCCCCAGCAACAGCAGAAGCTGCAAAGTGCATGAAAATCAAATTCTGTGTTACAGCCAAAACTTTGAGCCACAGTAGCATGAGTTTTACTAATTTTAAAAGAAACTGGATTTGTGTTACTGCTGAAGTCGCAAAAGAAAATAGAAACTGCTTTTACATGACTCACCAACAACACAAGGCACTCAAATAATAAACCTTTACAAGGTGATATCAGTCCAACCCCTTCAAATGAATGCTATCGCAGTGCATCTGTTCATTCTGTTATGTCAGTTACAATCGGCTTATACATCTGAAATCAACAATGAAGGGATTCAAATTGCAGAGACACTCAGTCCATAGCGCGGTAAAATTACAGGGATAAGCATTGCGCTTCTAGGATAACAGAAGACGCACTCATCACAAAGAACAGTGTTTCTTTTACACTGAACTTGGGTTAGACAGACATTATGTACAGAATAATACATAAATAAATAAATGTAGCTTTAAAGCACCATTAAGATCACAAAAGCCACACTTTTCGCTGCCTGACCAGTTACTTGCATTAAAGAGAAATTTACCATGTCGTCTTACATGTTGCTTTAAATATATTGTCCTGAAGTATATTTTAAAACTTTCCAAAAAATACCTGGCTGAGAAAAGAAAAGGAGAATGACAGAAATGACTAGAGACAAGAGAAAGAGCAAATGCATTAGAAATGTAAGCAAGGGCAGGAAAATAACTTCAGTTATTAACAAGGTGCATAATTGATTACAGCAGTTACTAGCCATGAGCTAAGCAGGAGATTAGCTTACAAATGTATTATCGTATATTCTTCCCTCTCCAGGCACCTTCTGCATATGAATCAATTCAGAGCACAGCTGGAGGTGTCAAGCATCTACTTAGAAGCTAGAGACAGCAGGAAAAAAAAAAAGTGAGACAGAAAACCCGAGCGGGAGTAAGAGAGGGAAGGTAGAGCTGGAAATGATGAGGGGAAAACAGAAGACAGGTCTAACGGATAACAAGTATGAAACAAAAAAAAAATGACAAGGATACCATTACAAAAATCACAGCAACAATGGGCGAGCTTGCAGATCAAGAGAAGGAAAAACATCCGACAGTGTAACTGAAACCTAGCAGGGATGCCTAAACAGTTCCCATTGTTGAAATGCAGTTTGACTCGTTAGCCTGAGACCCTTTTTTTCCCCTTTTTGAGAAATAAGTGACAAAGACAGTTTTAAAGGTTCAACAGTAGTTCCATGAGGCTGAAACATGCACGGCAAATAGACTACAGAGGTCGAGCCTAATAAACAACAGAAACAACCAAGCTACTAACAAGCAGACGCCGCCAACTCCACAGGCAAACATCCTCGCCACTGTCCGTTCTGATCAGTGACAAAAAGCTTAAACTAAAAGCTTTATTTATACCGTGGGGCCTGCAACCTTTACTATCAAATAAGCCACGTTTGGGCAACTTTTAATGGAAAATTGAGCCATAAAATATTTTTCAACTTTATAATGAAGATGACGCAATAAGCATACATTACTAATGATTTATGATTATTTGATACTTTTACAACTAGAATCATGCTCTGTCATGGTCTGGAGCTGCATTTCAGAATCACCGCGCAGCAACATCTGGGAAGCGTCTGATTGGGAACGGCTTCATTTTCTAGCTTCGCAATGGTCCCAAACACACTGCCAGTGCACTAAAACCATACATGGATAAAAACAAACGATGGAACACTATCAGTCACGGACGGGCCTTCCCAGAGCTCGGACATCAGCATCACTGATGCAGTGTTACATCATCTCGACAGAGCTCTGAACAAAAGGCAGCCAAAGAAGAGCTTTCAATGTCCTTCAAGAAGCCTGAAGAACTACTTAAGACTACTTAAAGCAATCAGAAGAAAGCTAAGAGAGTTCAGGCTGAGCTGAAGAAAAGAGATGGTCATGCTAACTATTGAATTGCAAACTCATTAAAATGGTTTCTGGCTTGTATACTACATTTTCATCTATGTTTTACTTTCATTGTTCTTTTCCCAAGCAAAGTATGAAGAAATAACAGGTGATTACGTTAAAGACTGTTTTTTGGTTTTGTTTTTTTCCCCCAACAAGCAAACACAACTCAGAAATGAAGACAACAAAGTTGTTAGCAAGATTGAACCTATTCTGAAACACAGAGTCCACAAAGCTACGAAGGCCACTTTGGATCCTGCCTGTGCTTATTCAAATGAATCTAATTTAAAACAGCGTACTTTAACAAGAAAAACATGTCAGCTAAAAGATTTTAAGAAAATACAACATCAACTCATACAAAAGGTGAAAAAGAAAAACCCAGAATACTATGATTTAGGAATGTCATAAACCCACATTTTCTGCTTCTGTTAACAGTCCATAAATGTTTGGGAACTGAGGAAACCAGTTGCTGGACTAAATGAGGTAAGTTGTGTAAAGTGCTTTGAGTGCTCAGATAGAGTAGGAAAGTGCTATTTAAGAACCTGTCCATTTACCATTTTCTAGAACCAAAGGTTACTGGAGCCAAAGGGTCAAACTGCCTGGATTAAACCTAAATAACTGCAAGAATGTGTCACTTCCTGCTTCCCTTCAACTCAGCGTTCATTTGGTGTGAAGAGGTTAAAGCCACAGGGGGAGTCGGCCGGTGGTGAGACTGTGTTGTGTCCTGGGTAAACTCCTGACTTGTTCCATCGCCACTGAGGACAATGACAAAAACTGTCGAATGACCAAAGTTAAATCAGGCAAGAGTTTCTGTATTGGTGGTGTTGTGTAACTGTGAGAGTTGGTCTCATTTTATGATTGTCAAAGAACAAAAAAAAAAAGAAAAGGAAAAGACATATTTTAATATTTGAAACAGCTCTTCCCTACATCAGTCGTACCAGTTTTGAGGTTAAGCTGTAGGGACAACAGATGGTGGCTGGTTGAGCTGTTAGTCAGTGTCTCTCACAGTGATATCAACTATTGTGGGCCAACTCCCTGATCCAGTACAGAAGGAAAAACAAGAAGAGAGCCTCAGTGCCCCAGTGTTAACAGTGCAATGGATCATCAACGCACCACATGGGCAAGGCGCACTAATGTTTGGGCTTGTAAGTATGTCTGGGACAGACACGTATAAATACACACTCACACATCTCCATCTTCCCCCGTGGGCAGCGTGTGTGTTGGGTTGCCATCTGATAGCGTCAGCAGTCTGTTCTCCCTCTTTCTCCCCCTCTCTTTATTTACTCCACTGCGTTTATTTAACACATAGCTCCCAGCGAGGCAATAAATTAGCACTCAATAATAATCTGACTGATAATTACAGCCAGCCAACTACACAGAAGAAAGAGTGGGACAAATGGGCCACTGGCCCTTCTCCTCCTCCTCTCTTTCATCTATAGTTACTGTTTTCATGCAGACTGCTTTTTATTTATTTATTTTTTTCTGTCTGACACTTAATCTTTAATGTTTTTGTTATCACACAGTCTGCACAGTCATGTGATGTGGTAGTTTAGTTAGGTCAAGCAAATCAACAATTAGAACACATGTGCTGTCAAAATTAACCCCCATTTATAAAGGAGCTCAGTTTGGCAGTTCTGCCAGAAGGAGTATCTGCTAAAAGCACATGATTCAACCTAGCATGTGAATTATTACAATATGTCTCTTTACCAAGAAATAACAAATAACAGGGATGTGTGCTAACATCTCTGGGATGTTGGTACAATATCCCGAGCCTAGTAAGTTCAACATATCTGGCTTCATGAAGGCAGCGTCCAACTCACTAAGTTAGCCAACACTTGCTTCCACACAGTCGCACGATTATATGGTGCTGGAGAGGAAAACCACTATGAACGTGTGAGTACTTTAAGCACTTTCTTTAAGACTAATATATTAATACATTTTAGCCAGTCTGAAGGCAGGAAAGAAAGCTAGCAACAATGGCAACTGGCGAAGTCTGCAGCACAAGTTACTATAGCGATGTAAGAAGTGAACTGTTCTCAGTAACCCTGCATTTACGTGGATAACCTTAAATGATGCAATCAGGCCTCTGGTATCATGATTGTGTAGATAGCTAGTTATTAAAAGATCAACTTTTACATTTGGAGTGCCTAAAAGATACTAGCCTTGTTTGGGGAAATCACAAACATAAAAAAGCCCCAAAATTTAGCAGTGAATGGTATAAATGAAAATCCTACATTTTACTAAAAAGAACAAGCTTTGTACTGAAGGAGTAACTAGAAAAGTTTGGTGACTTTTTTAGAATACTCAATAAAAAAAAAAATAAGAGTTTACTGTAAAACATGCGGTTGGTTTGTTTTGGGGTGTTTTTTGTTTGCTTGCTTGTTTGTTTTTTATCCTTTTTTTATTCTTGAACTGCGTGTCCTTTTATTTTTTCCCTGGAGGGGACTTTTTCTTTTGAGGATGTGGATCGCTACATATTGAATTTGATGAACAGACTGATGTTTGGTTTGGTTTTTGTTCAGGCATTTTCTTTTTCTCTTTGTCTGCCAGCTGTTTTGTCATTGTTGGGAAAATGTGCTACATATGCTACAAGATACGCTATTCTCTAAAAGAAAAAAAAACATATTGACAAATTTCAGCATTTAAAACAACAGCCTAAGGACATGAGAAGCAGAAGATGACGGATGGCTGGAAACTAAAGTAGGAAAGATTTGAATATTTACTTTTTTTTCTTTTTTTTTTTATTGTAATAACTGAGATTACCTGAAGAACTCCTCAAACGTCCCGTCTGTCTGCCTTCTCATTTGGCTTTCTGCCTCACCATCTCACTCTGCATTTAGGGGAAGGTAGCTTTTGAGCGCACTGTCAGTCTAATAGCTTTACATGCAGAACCATTTCAGTCACTGCAGATGACAATTACTGATACAACCTGCAGGCTTATCTGTACCCGAGCCTCCACAACCTCCTTCTCCTCCTATATTCAGTCCGTCACTCACCTCTCTTCACACCATTTCCTTCAGCAGCACACATCCCTTCTCCCTACTTCCTAAGCACCCTCTCCTCCTCCTCCTCTCTCTTTACTGGTCATTCGCTACATCTTCTCTTTGCCCCCCTTGCTTTAGCTTCATTACCGTTTACATTTTTTCCTCTTTTTCCTCTCCTTTGTTGTCTTTATCTTCCAAAACACTGGGTCAAGGTTGGCGATTATTTGTGAGTAACGTTTTTACAGCAAAGTCCAAAACGTTAAGGCACTTCAGATTCGGTCCATTCTAAATGCATCTGAATCATCATGAGCGAATAGCAGAGCAGGAAAACAGATGGTACAGCCCCCAAATAGCCCTGATCTTAAAATCATGGGGTAAGTCTGAGATTACTTGAAGATAACTGAGACGAATAAATCCACATGAGAACTGTGACAAATTCTGAAAATTTTGGAACAAACTTCTTGAAGCTGTGCCAATGAAACTAGGAGAGTTGGTGCTGCGCTTCTTTGAAAATAACTGAAAATTATTTGGGAATAGTTTTCAGAGAACGGGATGGTCTGCACAGCATGCATGTCTGAGCACATCTTTGTTAATAAATTCTTTTCCAACTTATACACCAGATTACAGCTTTTCATAATAAGAGCAATAACGTTAAAATAGATCAAAGGCTACTAAACCACTGAAAACGGAGGAAAAAGCCTGCGCACTTAGCAACTCATTTATCCTTTTTTCATTCAACTAAATGGCATAATAGCAGCATGTTACCATATGTCTGACTAAATAAGCAGTCAGAGGAGCACACGATAAAACATCAAGCAATTCACTCATATGTAGTGCTATAATGAAGCATGTCCCATCTGCCTCAGTCTGCCTCACTCCTCTGTGTGTGTGTGTGTGTGTGTGTGTGTGTGTGTGTGTGTGTGTGTGTGTGTGTGTGTGAGAGAGTGTGAGCATAAACACAGCTGTTTCTCTCATACTGATAAGCAAAGTCTGAACGAGTTTCCTGAGTGTGTAACAGAGAGACATTGCTGTCACCCCATCAGCATCAGAGTTTCCAACTGATTATATGGTTTTAGGTATAAACAAGTGAGGCTGGTTTGTCCAATCAGAGAAAACATCTGGTTCATTCCGGCAGTCTGACAAACACACCGGCAGGTAGGGAAAAGAACTAAACAAAAAATAAAAACAACAACAACGTGATGAAATCAATCGCCAGCCCCTAGCCGCGACATCTGACCAAGTCTTTGCTAGAACTTCACAGTAACAGAGGAGCGCTCCTGAAATGATACAGCTCAAGAAACAGCAAAATGCTGTGTAATATTGTGTAAGCTCATTCCAAGAGACCAATGTAGGCATTAAACAGAGGATCCTCTGGGTCCTGTGGGTTGCTGCTGTGAGATCTCCATGGACTGAGCATGTTGTGGATACTCTACCAGATTTGGAGATTGTGGGAGTGTGTTGGGCTGCTGACTCATTTTAGTCTCTGCTTTAATCTACACTAAACATGATGACAACATCTGTTTCTTCATCTGCTATATTCTCCAATGCTTTCAACAGATAGTTGTCACTTATGCTGATCTCCCATTTGGTCCTAAAAATTTGCCAACTGCAGCTGAAAAGGGGGACATGAGCAATGGGAGTAAACAGAGACATTACATTTAGGAACATTTAGTGTGCGTGCTCAAACCCACAGAACCTAAAAGTTATAGCAGAGAAAAACTTGGATTTATTGCTCATCATTAAACCAAATTCAGGATCATAGAACTAGAATTAGTGTGTTTATATGCATCTCCTAATCAAAGTACTTTAAGAAGTGCAAGACGTAGCAAATATAGCATCAACTTTGGTATCTTACAAAATGTACAATATAGTCAGTGTCTCCTTATTTTAAAAACTTATGCATTTAAAACTGGCCAGAAAAACTTACAGATACCAACATAGTATCATCTTATTTTTAACAACTCGATATTTGTGTAATGCTTTGTGATATTAGTCTATAAATTATTCAGTTATGCCTAAAAAGATCATAGAAACCCTTTTTAAGGCTAAAATGGGTTTTGTGAAGCAAAGCTCTCTCACCTTTGACCACCAAACTTAAAATCAAGCCTTCTTTTAGTCCAAACAAACGACTCCTCAGCAACGCTTCCAGCGTTAACTGGCATGGTATCAAAACAACTCTCTTTAAGTCACTGAATTCAACGGGGTTACTCTGGTTTAAACTTGAAGCTTAAAGTTTTTAAACCCAGGCATCGCAGAGCATAGATTCTGAACTTTGAAAGATGCATTTGAAGATTTCTTTTCTTTTGAGTATTTAAACATTCTGAAGTTTTTAAAACTTGCAACACTTGCAGACCGAAGTTAATGATACCCTGGCTATTACACTACCATAATAATTAAATCACTGGAGTAAGGCTATAAAATTGGGTTATCCTTCATTATTTTAAAGCACTAAAACCTGACCTTACTCAAAATAAAGAGCACTACCCCACCAGATGAATCTCAGAAGAAATGGATTCAAATATTTTCTACGGTGGCCCTGAGAGGTCAAATGCACTGCAACTTAAGAGAATGCTGCAAAAGCATAAAAGCGCACACAACACATGGAAGATGAATAAAAGGAAAGGAAACTAGAGCGTTTTGGGGACACAATAACGTGACGGAACAGCTACGGAAGTGACAGAAACCAAAAGATTTGAAGGACTGCACAGAGACGCTCAAAACAGGCAGAGGATTCATCAGTGCTGTGAGGGCGAAAAGGATGTAAGGAAATGTGAGTTTATTTAAGATGTACCGTTTATGGTTTAGAACACTGATACATGTCTGCTATTAGCCGTTTAATGTTAGCTTACGTCCACAGCTTTTCAGTCTTGTCGCTGTCTCCTAAAAAACACTACAGCTGTGTTTTGCAGGTTTTGCTTTTTCTTGTGAGGTTTTGTGGCTTTGTTTTCTATTTTTGTTGTGTTGCATTAAACTTTTCTGTTTGCTAGTGTTTTCTTAAATTGCACTGCACCTCTCAGGGCCGCTGCACTTTTCTTTCATATAAAATCTAACTTTTATTAAAGCAAAAATGCCTGACAGTGCTACATCACACAGGAAAAGCCAGATATCTGTGTGTTAGTCAGTTGTAGATACACACAATTCAAACCACACTGACAAAAAAAAGTTGTGCACTGATATTGCAGTAACTGTTCAGAATAGCATGGAAAAAAAGCTAAAGGTGGGAAAATAGTAACACACCACTGTCAGTATTAATGAGGAGTCCAACACAGTGTGCAAGGTGTTGTTTTGATTCGGAGGTTGTAATGCTGCACTTGGATTTTTTTGTTTTTTTAATGACATGTACTAAGAAATTATAATGAAGGATGTTTAGTACACGTGGGTACAAGAGCTCATTCGATTATCAGTATATATGTTTTTGTCCTAAAAACAAAAACCAAACAAAAAATAATGATTTACTTTTAAACTTTAATTGAAAATATAATTTAACCCTTTTTTACATGCAATTTTATGGCTCAAATTTAATGTGTCATCAAAATAAGAAACCAAACATAAAAAAAAACCAAAAACCTCACAAGTATTAAATATGGAGAATGCAAACCTCACTCAGTGACCTGGTGCAAATCTGAATAAGGATAATTGCTTTCTTTGTAAAGATCCAGGAACATCCCTACAGCACGTGAGTCAAAGAGCATCAACAGCTCTATATATATATATGATAGCTTCCTTAAAGACTAAACGAATATGAACATTACAATGAAAAGTGCCCTGGCGCTGTACCACAGGCAATTCTGACAGTAAAAATAATGGCAGACAATAGGACATGTACAAGGAGGGCACAGACAGATTCCATTAGTGTTGGAGGAGCAGGTGGAATAGCATTTGTGACTGGTTTTTCTGGTGACAGAATTTCAAATTTATCTAGTTTTTGTGCATGATGTGCACAGGGACAAAGCAGCAGGCAAAATAAGACAGACAGGCCAACATATGAAATATGGCATATGGTTTTGTTGCCATCTAGTGTCGACTGGAGGAAGTGATTCAAACTGAGTACACCCAGAGTGCATGTAACCAGCTAATACATGGACATTTCCCAGAACAACGCAGTAGTATCTCATTCTCTATGAATTAGATGTGTGCACGTTTATATAAGACAGGCTTTATGTTAATAATAATGTCTCTTAATATTATGTAATCAGGCTTTATTTTGCTTTTATGTCTGAGCTAAAAGCAAATCAAAGCCTGAGAACATCTCCTCATGATGTAAAGATTGCTTGTGTGCCCATTAATTCTCTTCTGTGAAGCCCTGAGGATTTTTTTTTTTTTTTAAACTGGACAGCTGGCCAATGATACCTGATGATGATGAGGACATTTTTCCCTCCCAAACAGAGGTTTCCTGAATAAACAGAAGCCTTAAATAGTTTTAAAAGTGTTATACTGACATGAAAAATTCCCTGCATAATACCCTTTAACCACCTTACATGTTCCCTGTCACATTAAGTCCAAGTAAGATGCAACTGACTCACCTGTGCTTAAAAGGCACGTTTGAAGAATGAGAAAAACAAGGCTGGCATTTTATATTAGCCCAAGCTCAGTCAGAGGAAGTTAAAGGGCAGCTAATAAAATAGTCTTCCTAATTGTTCTGTGAGAGAGAAATTTACCATATGCTAATGTGACTTATAACCTTTTTTTTTATTTTTAAAGGGGGGGTGGGGCTTTCAAGACGCACCAAAAGGCCATTAATACAATATAAAAAGAGAAAATCCCTTTTAGCTCTTTAGTTCAACTTGCTTCTATTCTTTCTATTCTCCCGTTCTCCTCCCCCCCACACACACACTTATTCTGAAATTAATCTGCAGAAGATTTGCTATTAACAAAGACTATTCACAGAGTGTGGCACAGAGTGGGCGAGAGCTTTGGCTTGAAAGATGAGGAAAGGGCCAGAGGAACAGAAGGATCAGGCAGTGCGCTAGGAAGAGCACAAAAGACAGGAGGAAATGAGCGAGGGAGTGAAAGGCACCGGAAAAGAAAGAAGCAGTTAAAGAGCAGACGCCACACATCGCTGACCGGCTCTTTCTTGACGTGTGACTCAGT
This sequence comes from Astatotilapia calliptera, assembly GCF_964374335.1. Lineage (NCBI taxonomy): Eukaryota > Metazoa > Chordata > Actinopteri > Cichliformes > Cichlidae > Astatotilapia > Astatotilapia calliptera. Next base: position 24,389,891 of record NC_137441.1, read on the forward strand.
GCTGCGACCACGCACGAGGACAGCGGGCACTGAGTCACCTGTAGCAACCTTCTCTGCCCACTCCTCACACCTTTGTTCCGACACTCAAGGATAAATCGCGACTCCGTCCATTCGGCACACATTTGCACAGCTCCTCTCTCCTCCTAATCCTCCGCTTTCTAACAATTCTGCAGGTCACCTGCTGCGTCTTCTTTCTGGATCATCATCATGATGATCATCATAAACATTAGTTAAACTAGTAAACTAGTTAAACTTAGTGGTGCTACTTTCAGTCTTCATGCCTTACATCTAAATCTTCATTATTTCAACTTCCACAGGAAGCATTTACTCAGCTGTTTGTTTTTTTTAAACTCTCCCTGCACGTATCCCTCCCCTCTGTATGCAGTGCTGAGGCATCTGTCATTTTCATTCTTGCTCATCATTTCTTTCCGTCTTTGTTCTCCTCCTCGTCCTTCTCCTTCAGATTTCATATTTTCTCTCAACCCCTGCCACCCCTCATCCCTCCTTGTCTAACATCTCCTGATTGTGCGAAATATTTATTCATCTTGTAACCCGCTTTTAAAAATCACACCCTCCTTCTGCAATTCATCCTCCCAATGCGACAAAGAAGCGTTACAAATAGTCCCTCCTTCCTTCTCGTTGACCCATTGTTGCGCTTCCCTTCCACTTCCTTGTGGATCCTTCACGAAATGTTCAATCGCTTGTAAAGGGCTCCTTTTTCGTTCCCTTCTCCTCAGTTCTATTCCGCAGGAAATGCGTGTCATCTTCTCTTTCACTCCCATTCATTCCCGGCTCCTCTTCATTCTTCATCCTAACCCTTCACAAAATGTTCCGTCACTTCTTTTTCATCCTCACATCCTTCTTGCTCCCAATTACTTAGTAAATGCTTAATCAGCTGTCAGCTCCCATTTTGAATCGTCTCATATGTTCAGTCTTCCTCATCCATTTATTTTCCCTTTTCAGGAAATATTGCATAACTGTCACAGCTTTAAACTTTTCCTTGCATAATTAATATGGCTCCCTGCCAAATGTACATTGGTTCTGACCATGGGTGCCAGAGAACTTTGCTGCCAGCTATGTAATCCATCAAAACTCAAAAGTTATTTAGATTTTTATCACTAAAAATAACAAAATATTCACTTTTATTATTATGTTTTTTACTTGTAAACACTCGTCCATCTACACTGTGTACATGTCATGTCTGATGGGATTAGCCTGTTCTGGGTCCTAATGCTCTTTCGCTTCCCAAAAGCAAAAAAGCACAGAGACACCACTGAGATTTAAAAATGATCTAAATCCTTTACACCTAAAAGAATTTGGTAATCACAGCTACAATGTGAGCACAGGTTTTGGTATTACAATGGCAGGAAGAAATAGGACCTTTCATTGGCTTAAATCCTGTTTTAATCAACCACCTAACCTACACGGTGAAATGTCACTTTTAAAGTTTACCCCAAATCCCATCTTTTCCTCCACTGGTTTATCGGAAAAAACAGTGAACATCCAACATCCATGTGCTCTATGCCATGTACCAGTTTTGCTAGTAAAACATAATCCATATTGATTATGAAAGATGGTCACAAATAGGACATTCCCTTAGACTGTGGCTCCTGGTTGAAAGTAAAATCGATTTGGTTTTAAATTTAAAACATTTTTAATAAAGCTTAAACGTACAGTGGTCCTTAGATTTCAAACACACTGCAGCTTAAGAAAACACCAACAAATAGAAAAAGCAACACTTTACTATTGCTATTAGCTGTTTACTGTTAGCTTGTTCGTCACATTGTTGTCTTCCCAAAAACACTGCCGTTGGGTTTTGTGAGTTTGTGGAATTTTTTCTGTTTCCATTGTATTTTCTTCAACTTTCTTTGTGTTTTGTGTGCTTTTGCAGCACTTGATTTGTCTTTTTCAAGTTGCAGTGCATTTGAACTCTCAGGACAGTTTTGTAAATGTGCTATTCAGCCCTGAAATATTTCACATGGCCATCTCCAGTAATTTGGGGCTCAGAAAAATAAAATACTGCAACTTAAATGAGCAATTTTAGTGAAAATTTAGCAAAGTATTGCTGATCCACATAAAAACTATATTTTAAATGCTGAACCGGTACTAAACCTGCATGTCTTTGAATACATACCTCTAGTTTCTTTTTATATGACCTTTTATTGAGATTCTCCAAGAGGTTGGAGATTCACAGAAACCACTCAATTATGGGAAATATGCTATATTATAATAAATAAATCTGCTGGCTGGAGGTGATTAATGGATGATTAATGGATACACCTTAATGGATAAGTTTAGGCAAACTGCTCATACAGTATGCACTAGATATACTCTTTGCTATGTCTGTATTACTGTGATACAAAATATAACATTCTTATAAATGACCAAAGAAAAAAAAAAAAAAACTACCCATGCAAGGGTGCACAGGACAAAGAACTGTGGAAGATGAGTGATCATGCTCTCTGACTCCATAACAGCAAAAAAAATAAAAAATAAAAAATAAAATTTGAGTAAAGAATGTGAGCAAGTCTGCCCACACTTCGTATGCATGTGCATGTAGGTTTTCATAGCACAGAAACAGTAATTACAAGCAGCCCTCAGCATCAGGAGGTCCAGTCCTGCTCAAGCGGTCATTCTGCTCAGCGCATCCCTCCAGCAGCTTTCTATTAGCAGTGGGAGTATGTTGGAGTGGAGATAAGACAGGCGCTACAGCGATGGGGGGGAGGGGGTGTAATAGGAGGGGAAGGGGGAGGAAGAGTTGTATGAAACAGGCACCGGCTGATGTGTACAACAAGACCCCCCCCCCTCAACCTTCCCCACCCATGACTACACGGGCATCTCTGCACCACTCCTATCTCCAGCTCCAGGAAACTCTCAGGGTGCAATTTACCGCTTGCACTACGCTGATAATACCGTCTCCCGGGCAGGAAGGAGAGAGTGATGGGCTGGGATAGAAAAGGAGAGAAAGACAGAGTGAGATAGGGGGTGAGGGCAGGAAAGAAGAAAGAAATGAGGGAGGGAGAACATGGGAAAGAGGAGTAGATAGAAAAAGAACAGGGATGTAATAGGTGAGAAGGGGAGGATAAAAAGGAGGACGAGGAGGAGGCAGGGGGAGTATCATCATGGAAATTGCAAATTCAATCTCAAGAGCCAATTTGCGTCCGTATGAATACTTCGATTTAACCACAGACAAACTCATCAGACTGAGTCACATCTTGACACCACGTCAAACCTATCTCCTCCCACTCAGATTAATCCACTTTTACACAACTTTATCAACAAACTCGTGCAACACCTGACCTCTTCAGTGAACCGAGCTAGGATGACTGCTGACTAAAACTTTAAAGAACTGTACACAGGCAGCAACAGCTCCCTCAATGGGTCACTGGCAGATACTGCAGGGGGAAGCAACATCATATCCCTCACTCACATCATAACCATATTAACAGAAATGATGCACAAAGTTTCTGTAAACATAGAGCGGCAGTCGAAGGAGAGGCAAGGCGTGTTAGGTGTAACAAGAAAAACTAGAAGAGGCAATTAGTTAAGCTGGAGTACAGAGTTATTATTGTTTAAGTATATACAGCAAATGGTCAGCAATGCCCAGAGGGTCATTTCAGGTTGCATTAGGTCATACATAACATATAAGGTTGGCTGTAGGAGTATAGTTTTTTATTTTATGCAAAAAATACTTTTTGATTTTTTATAACTTTGGATGTGATGGCAATTTTTAATTGGATTAAATCTGAATCTCCTACCACTTTGCAAACCCCTCTTGTCTTGCTTTAGACTCCCAAAGCTTTCGTACTGACCGACTTTCAGAGACATCTGTATTAACCCTTGCAGAGAAATTACTTCCTACAGGGTCCTGCCTAGTGCAGTGTGACTGACTAAAGCAGGGGTCCCCAAACCCAGTCCGTGAGGGCCGGTGTCCCTGCAGGTTTTAGATCTCACCCTGGGTCAACACACCTGAATCACATGATTAGTTCATTACCAGGCCTCTGGAGAACTTCAAGACATGCTGAGAAGGTAATTTATCCATTTAAATCAGCTGTGATGGATAAAGGACACATCTGAAACCTGCAGGACACCGGCCCTCGTGGACTGGGATTGGGGACCCCTGGACTAAAGTGTTTTAAATATGAACTTACTTCACTCTTATTTAAACTATCAGTAGCAGCTCAACACGACACATGAAAGAAACAAGAGATTTAAACTTTAATAGAAAACATGTCTGACGCATGCATGGGTGTGTGGGTGTGTATATACCAACTGTTTGGTCCTCTCAGCTTCCAGCCGTGTTTGTTGTCTTTCCCGGCTCGTGGCTTTGGCCATCTCTTCCTTTGCCGCCTCCATTTCTCGCTGTGCCATCTTGGCCCACTCTTCCTTCAGTAACTTCTGTTGTTGTTCATACCTTAAACCATACATATAATGAATATTGCTTACATTAATGGCAAACTGACACATTAAAGTATGTAAGATGGATTACAGATAATCCTCATGACACTTTGAAAGACCAAATTTTTTTGTTTGTTTGTAAAAAGTCTTTATTTTTAATTCAATATAATCTGAAATGAGTGACTGAGCCCATAAAGTCATCGGGAAAGTGTTTACAGAGGTCACAGCTCAGGACCTTTTTCCCATAGCCTTCTATTGAACCAGAAGCCTTTTCACATGGCCTGATGGTAGGTGTTACAAAGAATGGAGGTTTAACGCACACTAATCTTTTATACTGTTTTTCATGGCTTTCCACAGTACAGTCAGATGTTGTATGTATATATTTATGTATGTCCACTAGGGGGCAGTATAGAAACACTTTAAGCTCCCTCCATAGAATATTAGAAACATGCATTGTAGGGTAGCATCAAACTTATCAGGAGTTTAGTTCATTCATTAGACATGAATCAGAATGCTGACATGAAATAAGAATTACCTCCTTTTATCCATTTTCAAATGAACAAAATTACTATTAATGAAGGTCCTTATCAAACATGATTTATCCTGTGCAACACAGTTTAACCCGGGTCTCAAATGTCAAGTGATACCTGAGTTTAGCTTATAAATAGCAAAGGCCATGACAGCTAAAATAATTTGTGAAACTACTTTATATAGACACACTGGTAACCAATATTGAACTAGCAAGCTTGCATCTTGCAAAAATCAAACCTCTTTGGATACAAAAACAGCTTCCATCAAAACAGAGACATGTTGTACAATCGCACAACCCAGAATGGAAAAAGGAGCTTGATAATTTTTACAGGTATTTATTTATGCATTTACTTAACTTGACTTAATATGAAACCATGCATGATGCCCTGCAGGTTAAATTAGTCAGGACTCTTTTAGAAGAAGCTCTCGATTTAAAGGCTCTCTGAAATGATAAGCATCAGATCATATTTCTGAAACCTTCACAGTGTTGCATATTATCCTGTTACAGCTCATTTTAGTTTTTTTGATTGAGCCTTCAAAAAAAAATGTGGCACACCTTCCACATTTTTTGTTCTCTTTCCAACGCAAACAGAAACACAACCTTGTGATTTATAACAAATCACAAAAAACCTTTTGCTCCAATATGCAGCAATTCTATTTGCAATGCATTCAAATGGTCACCAGGCAGAAATCTTAACTAAAATCTGTATCCTGAATTTCCTTTAACTCACCTCCTCTGATCTTCCTTGCTGAAGGAGGCCGATTTGCTGGAGTGCGAACTGGGTTGTGCGCGCTGCTGTGGGCCTTGCTGAGATTGAGAGCCTGAGCTGGCACTGTGAGAGGAGGCTGAACAAAGACAACAAATGTTCAAAGGAAAAAAGATTATCACACAAGGTAAAAACAACTTTGGCACTTTTGTGGCTTACAGCTTTACTGTCAAAATAGGGACTAATGCACATGTATAATTAATACTATATAATCAAACATTGTAATCTTTCTTAAGAAAAAAAATGTTTGTATGAACTAAAAGATTTTTCATGGCTCAAAATTTACTTTAGGTCAGACATTTAGTTGATAGTGAATCTGTGTTTTCTTAATAGAAGTGTAAAACCCTATACATTTTCTGGCAATGTTTGACAATTTGATAAGCAACAGTCGATTTCAGTAAATTAAATTCCACTAAAGAAAAAGAAAAATAGTGATTTTTTTTTTTCTTTAAACGAGGACACCACAACGTTTCCCTGGCTGCCAAAATCATTTCCCGCTCTCAGTTTATTCTGACACAGGTGTCCAGTTAGAATAGAATTCAACTTTATTGTCATTGCACATGTCACAGGTACAAGGCAACGAAATGCAGTTTGCATCCATCCAGAAGTACTTTAGCCATGATATAGATATATTACAATATATATATTAGCAATAATATAGATATGTAAGTATAAAGTTAAAAAGTTAAAAAGCTTAGTTAAAAAGCTCAGGCAACACATTTTTTTTCTTAAAAAAATATTTTCTCAGCTGATGTGATACTGCATTTACAGATGAGACTCGAGAACCAGTTCCAAATTGTCCACTTCCCTTGAATTGTATGTGTCAAAGTTTATCAAGTTCTCACACAATGTTGGCACACTGTACTTGCAACTGCACATAGCAGAACAATGACGCCTAATTCACAGCGGGTGAGGTTTTTTCACACCTCAGTTCCAGTCAGTGTGTTCACACAGAGATAATAAAACGGTTAATATTGGGACTCAGTGAAACCTACTCCCACAAAGAGAGAGAGAGAGAATAAACTGTCAGCAATCAAAAGGGGAATAATTAAAACAAACTGGCTTCTAAGCAAACTTGATAAGTGCAGAGGCACCAATAGAATCTAATCTCAAAAATGATCACTACCTGTGTTTGTTTGAGGGCTTGAGGCAGGTGATGACGTGCGGTCTGGGGCAATGTTGGCAACTCCTCTCATTCTTTGCAGAACATCTTCTGACAGCTGGACAAACAGAGTCAACAAAGCATATAATATACACGACGTGTTTTATTTATTTCATAGAAAAAAAAACATTTGTGTAATCCTTCAGATAAAAAAACAACAACAACAAAAAAGCATGAGCCTCTTAAACATGCCATTAATAGAGGATCACTGAACCTCTATTGTATGTGTATCTGTATGTGTGTGTGTGTGTCTTTGTGTATCCAGGGAAGTCCTTAAGCACTACTACCCCAAAAACCACAGGAGGGAGCACTGACTCACTGTTTCTATGAGTCACACTGAATGTGCAACCAAGGCAAGCTCTCTTCTTACAGACATTTTCACAAAAGATTTTAAAAGCACTTTGGGTGCTCAGAGTAGAAAAGCACTACATAAAAACTGTTTTTACATTTACAAACCTGCTAACCCCATTGCATTCCACCACAACGTATTAATTTCCAGTCGTTGTTTTTGCAGGATCTGAGGGTGTCTTCATTTCCTCATAATGTCAGGATATTTGGAGGCACACACCCACACCAGCTGACTTTCTGTATGTGTGCGCATGCAAGAAGTTTAACTGTGGTAAATTTTAATTTACCACTTAATCATGCACACCAACAGGCTAAAGGTGAAATGAGTACACATCTGCATCATTATGACAATGCAAGAATCTCCACAAACGAGTTCAGAAAAGAAATAAACATGGAGGTGTATGATTATCTAACTGATTTTGTCAGCGCTTGACAGGTGACCGAAAGCTCAGCAAAACTAGACATGCCTATACCCTGTTGAAATCATTTCTATTTGTTGTTTTGTTCATTATCGTTTCCTGTTTTAGAAGACGACAATTTAGTTATATATGCAACTGCATTAGTGTTTCATTGGTTTCACTTGCATACACTAACTCGCTCTACTTGGTTGTGTTAAAAGTATAAGCTTTCTATATGTCCAACAGCACGTGAAAGCAACACTGTAAAGAGGCGTCAACTCCACACCAAACCTCGTTTGAAATCTGCTCATTTCAAGCCATCCACTTTTAGTTAAACATATGCTCAGTTAAACCAACATGTTAGGCAGTTATGACATTTATACGAGTCTCCCCGTTTTTCTTTGATACACACTTACTGTGCAGCAGACATGTTCACGTAGGATAACAGCGAACTTTAACGTTTCAATGCAAACTAAATGTGTTATTGTGTTAACGTTGTTAGCAAATGCCAGCGACTAGGTAACAGCTAAAAGGTTTAATTTCGGGCAATTAGTTTTCCTGCTAAGTAGGCAATGTATATGCCGAATTTACCTTAAGGTGCTAAAGTTTTCTATATTTCTTAGAGCATCTGCCACGTATATTCTTTTACTTGTAAACAAGGAACATTACTATTTTCACCTTATTACGAATGGAGTTTGGGGTAACAACATTTTTTTTTTACATATTTCAGCTCTTTCAACAACCTGTCCCACCCTCTTCCTACCTTTGTACCTCCTCATTTTAGCAGTGACACTCTACCGGTCGTAGACTGATAGCTTGAACAAAGCAACAACTTAATTTGACAATAGCCAGTCAGCGCTAAACGAGACATTAAAGTAATGCTAACATGGCTTCTCAAGTGCTAGCTAAATTAGCATTACCTTGACTCCACGGAGAATTCTGACCCTGTCCTCATCGTCAACACCGAAGGACACTTTTCTTGTTGTACTCTCTCCCGAACCCATGCTTCTGCTGCAAACGCACAGCTTTCGTGGTGAGAAAAATGTTTATAATATGAAATAATGTTGCTGTCCTGCCCAATGACAGAATGTGAGACAGAAGGGATAGGGTTGCCAGGTTCTTCGTGAACCATCCTCCTCTTGCACATGTGTAAAGGTCAGATCGTGTGTTGGAAATGATAACATTGCGTGTGAATACGAAATTGTTAATAAGAAATTATTACATGTGTGTTCTGGGGGAAGTCAGATTAAATGCAAATTGCTTAATCGCTTAAAAAAAAAAACAAGGATTTACAGGCACACCTGGCAACTCCAGGGTCATAGTTGAATGGCTGAAATATCAACAGCCAATCAAAGGCTATATACGGCATAGAGTATTTCTATGCACCCGTAAAAGTATTGAGACAAAGAAAGTTGGTCACAAGACACACAGAAACATTGCCAGATAAGTTTATTTATAGAATAAACACAAAACATGTCTCGGTTTATGCCTAAATGTCAGCGTCTGCGCACAGCAGTGTTTACTGTATGGGGAGCAAACACAACATTCAACACGTTCCAATAACATTTACAAAACACACAAAATGGAAACATGATCTTGTGACATAAATGTTTATGCCTCAAGATCTCACAAAAGTAGTAGGCGCCTGTATTGATAAATCTACTCTATTAAAACACCCAAAACATGAATAACACATTTTTGTAAACAATCTCATGTGATTGTAATGCTAAATTTATACAATGCAAGGCAGCAGACGTATTGCGGGTTTTTGTGTTAGCTGGAAGGCAGTTCACTTGGCTGACTACCCAAGCAATTTCTATGCAGGATGTATTCACATCCCACTGCTCAGTGTGATCCAGGAGTCTGGTGTGTTTGAAAGTATACTGAATACCGGGTAAACAGGCTCTTTAAACACAGCCTTTAAGGTGTGGAGATGTTCCCTGCGCCCTTTGGTGCTGTGGAACGTCAAAGTTCCCCCCTCGTAATCCAGTGCAACCTCAATCTTGACCGGTGGTGTGGTCACTTCCTTAAGGACCACATTTGAGGAGCACTGGCACACTGTCAGCTTGCCGTTTTTCCACTGCAGCCTCCAGGACACAGTGTTGTGCCCCAGACGGCTGTGGTCACCACGGCGAGGAATGCTCTTGTAGCACACGCCCAATGACCACATGCTATTGGGTCCCACTTCTACAACCCATACATGCTCGCCGCCAGAGAAACCCTGGCTGCACAGGATCTGAGGTGCACTCGTGAAACGCTCGGGGTGCTCCGGGTACGACTGCTTGTTGGAGCTGTATTTGACTGTGCGCAGATCGTTGGACACCAGCAGGTTGGGGTGGGCGGTGAAGATGCTGAAGGTGAGTTCCAGTGGGTTGAGGAGGATATGAAGAGAATCCATGAGGCGGGTCATTTCTGTGCAGAAGTCTTGGGTTTTGAGACCTCCCTGCAGGCACATATTATTGAGTGGAGCCTTTGAGGGGATGTTGGAGGAAATGGCACTGGTGACAACATGTCTCAGCTTTTGTTCAATCTGCATGAACCTGGAGAGCAAAGGATTTATTATTACTTACTCAACTCATCTAGCCATATGCCATGGGTAATAAACAATTAAATGTCGGTTTATCAGTAAGAATACTGCATCACTTTCACTTTTCTTTTCATTTTTACATTGTTCTATATATTTCTTCTTTTTAATTGTAATAGCAGGGCAGATTTCTGTACCTGTGTATAAAGATGCATGTGTCCGTCTCATTGAGGACCTCTGTGGCACTCTTTTGGGCCTCCATCAGCTGCTGCTGCTGCTCCTCAAGTGCACTCACGCCTAGCTGCCAGCTTTTGCGGCGCTGTCCTCTCTCCTCCTCCAAGAGCAAAAGCAGGCGATCCCTGTACCTGTATCACAGCACACAAGTGAAGCGGACTGGTCATTTTTATTCCTTTTATTATCGTGATGTTACTAAACAGAGTCAGGTAGATCGATTCATCACTGTGTCTGCTTTAAAGTTGTACATGCATCCATTGCGTCCATACAATGAGAAATAATCACAAAGCTCAGAAAATATTCAACAATCTAAGTTATAATCTGTGCTAATTAGATAAGGTTAGCCAGCTAGCCAAATGGTTTTTTAAAAATCAAACAAAAAAGCGAAACAGATAGCATCTGATTATGTATGTGAGTTGTTTTTGTTTTTGTTCTTTTAATAAATACCTGGTACTGAGAAAATGCCTGTGAGATGAAACTGGCTGAAATGCTGCTGGTAGACTACCTAAATGATAAGAAATGTGCTAGGAGGCACACCCAGAAGTTCCTGAACTTCCAGAAAGTTCCAACCCTCAGCATGAACGTCCATATATTAATTTGGACAACCTATGACATAATAAACTCCTCCAACAGTCCCTTGGCCCTGGGGAAATTGCTGCTATGCATGCTCAATATTTTTATTTAACTTAACGTACAACTAGCTCACACACAGCCTCACTAATGTGACTGAGCTCTACATTTCAGTCTTACTTCCTTCCAAAGATATACCTTCTTGAATGTTTTCTTGAAACTTACTAAAGTATTAGGGTGTTACAGACACCCTTGAATCTGCACCACAAAACAGACGCTGGTAGGCCTAAAATGCAGATGAACTGCATTAATTACATACATGCTTACTACATTCTTTGAGGGGTCGAAGTTTTGGTCTGTATTTTTATTTGCTGCTGAAAATATGAAGCACATCCTGTCAGAGAGAAGCTCCTGAAGAAACTGTTCTACCACCTCTGAAATATGCATTCTGGGTTTTCCACACCTTTTTAAAGCCAATATCATTTGTCATCTTGCTGTTTGAAAACATACTGTGCACGAACACTGGCTGACTTTTAAAGCATTTGGGAAAAAAAGATAATTCCTGTTCTTTATTGAGAATTCATTCCATCTATTTTTACATTGTGATGGTTGTAGAGTTTAACGTTTAACCACAAAAATCAAATGAAAACCTGCAAACATTTTTATCAAGTGCTTTAAAGTCAAAGATTCGTGAGGATATTCTATCAGAACAGGGTGTGTTTGGTTTTATGAGAGATTGTTGAGCGTGCGTTCATACCTCATATAGTTCAGACTGTAATTGGGGAAATGTGTTTTCAAAGCCTTTAAGTCCATCTTTGGTCACTGCATTTGCTTAATTACACCACCTGCTACTTTTTAAGGCAGTGTTACTAGCAGCAAATGTGCAGCAGGTTACCTGTCCACCAGAGCACCTATGCTGTCCATGACTGTCACAGCCTTGCTGACCATTTTTTCTCCTACAGCTTCAGAGGTTCCCTGATCCTCTGCTGTCTTCTGCAGGAGTCCCTCTGTCAGCTGCAGTCTGCTAGAAATGACCTGCAAACACACATGTAATATGTTTTAAGATCTTTTGAGTTTCACACGACAGGATTCTTTCTATTGTGTATAAGCATAAAAGATTTCGGATCTGGAAAAACTGGGTGCCCTTTTCTCGTAAGTGCTTTCGGAAAACAAGTAGAGAAAACAGATCTATATATACATATATATAGTACTGTAAATGTTTTCTGTAATGTTAAGTAATATATGATCATATTCCATCAAAGTTTGATCATTTTCTGGTCCAAAATATTAAATTCAACGGTCTGACTTTGCACTTTTGAATTGTATGTATAGCACGAAACTGTGCACTCCCTTAGATTCTGCCAAAGGTCATCAGGTTATTCCTATCAGACAGATTTGTTTTGCATTCCAGATCTTCACCACTCCTCAAAAATGGCAGTGAGTCACTGAGGTGCCAAGCCCTTAATTTATACGTGAAACAAGTTCAGTTCCCATGTCTATGTCCCATGTGCATAGAGCATAGTCTTTTAAACATTGTTCCAAAATTATATTACAGGATTTTCAGGTTTTGACATTTCTCAACAGTAAGTTCCCTGATGGGATTCACATATTTTTATAACATGAATTATGCATTTGTATAACTTGAATATTTTATTCATGAGTCTACAAGCCCTGTCTGAGCACTACTTTCACTTTTGTGCATGCTCAGCTGACCCAGATATGCCCACATTTTGTAGGTTATCAATTTATTTATTAATACATATATAATAACCCCCCTTCCTAATATATAATGCTACAATATAACAGTAGGTAAAATGTTAAAATGTTAATGCAGTCAAAAGTACCTTATTTCGGGCCTCCAGCGCTCGTCTCATCTCCTCTTCAGCTACGCTAAAGATGAGAACGTCGTGGCTCTCGTGATGACCCTCTACGACGCACGTGGTGCACAGAGACATCATGTCGTTGGAACAAAAGTACTCAAGGGGACGCTGGTGGATGGCACAGGCCTTCACTCTCAGCTCCGTCGTGGGCTCCACCACGGGGTGGGTCCTGAACAACTCCTTCTCGTGGTGTTTCTGAAGGTGTCTGGAGCAGAGAGACACCTCACACTTCAGGCAGGTCTTCACGGCGGGCGACTGCTCATCTATGCACTGATCGCAGAAAACCTCCATTTTGGTATCCACGCAGTCGGCTTGCATGTTCAGCAGCAGCGCGGTGGCCTTGTAGTTCTCAATGATGCTGCGAAGTTTGAAATTTATCTGCAGGTTATCCGTGCCAGGATACTCCTCACGACATTCTGGGCAGCGCGGCAGGATTTTGCCAGTCTTATCCGTGCTGTCAATAGTTTTGCGGATACAGAATAGACAGTAGTTGTGCCCACAGGGGAGAGCCACCGGGTCCAAGTAGAGCTGAAGGCAGATGGGACAGCTCAGCTCGTAGGCTAGCTGGTCCTCTGGCTTTGACAGCGACATGATCCGAGGTGGTGAGACGGGTAGCTGCTTTTGTTCGTGCTTAGTTTCTCTTCTTTTGTCAGGTCTTCTAAATACCTTTGACTAATCTTACTTAATTTCTCGTTTCTTATCACTTCTTCTCAACCGTCAAGCTGTCAGGTGAGTCTATACAGAACAGGCCAGAAGGGCAGTTAGTGCATACTTATCCGACCAGGAGGAGGTGTATCCACAAATGTTTGCAGGACAACATTCCGTTCTTAGACACCTTGTTTGCTGTGCTGCCAGGAACTGACACCATCATACTGGCTGCTGTTGACGGTTAAAATATTTCTGACAAATCATCAGAACCTGTTTTAGGAAAGAGGTATGAGGATGCTGAATGCTGCTGGAAACCATAAAGCATGAATTTTGGTTAAATAATACTTAATATGTGCAAAAGAAAATCCATTTTGGGGAATTGAATGCTTTCAGTTTCTTTAAAAAGTTCCACAACCAATAAAGAGTATCACCAAGCTGAAGGGAGAATTGTGGCTTTGTCTGGCAGTAGCTCAGTTTTGTTTCAGTTTTGTTGGGCTGGGAGGAGGAGTTGGCCGTCCCATTGGGGTCTGGAATGTGGGGCCTCCCTGCTGCTGCGGAGTCGGGGCGGTCTGCTTCTCTCCACCCCAGGGAAGAGGGTAACACCACCTGGGTCTGGGTGCAGTTTCCCCCTCCAGGGGCAAGGGTACCTAGATCTGGGGCTTAGGGTATGCTTGGGGAGTGTACAGTGTCTATTTATGTCTGTCTCCACGTTGGGTGAGTGTTGAGTAATTGCATATGAGAGCATGAAGGTGGGAATGGATGTTTGTATCTGTGTGTGCCTGTTTGTCTGTGTCTATATGTCAGGTCGGGTATCAGACGCCACCTCTGTAGGGACATCTCAGGCCCTCCAATGTATGGAGGCCTATCTCCCCCACCATTCCCCCTTCCATTGGCAGACGCCCTCAGACATCGGTGCATTGGTGGTTCTTTGTGTCCGGGGATGGGCGTCCAGGTACACACCGGCTCACTCCTGGTGGCTGCTTGTCGGGGCCTGGAGCCTGGGGCTCGCTCGGGCCCTTTCGGGGGGTGGGGTGCCCTCGGCCTCTGGGCCTGGGGCTCGGTCACTCCGGCACAGCTGGCTGCCGGCGGAGCTCACGGGCACGTCACTGCAACTCCCCCTGGCCTCTGCTCCGCGGCTGCTGAGTGACCTCTCATCTGGGACTCTCCTCAGCTCTTTCTGGGAGAGTGGCACGGCTGCCCCTCTGTTGGTCTTCCTTGGTCTCTTGTGTTCTGGGGGTCTCTGGATGTCTGGAGCCAGGATCTCCTCTATACCTGCTTCATGTGCTGGAGGACGGGGCTATGGCTCCCCACACCCTCTAGCAGATCATTACATGAAGTAACCTTTTGAATACAAGTGCGCTCATGCTCACAGGTGTACACACGGGTGCTCACACAAACAAACTAAACCTTTTTTGGCTCCTACCTCAAAACACACTGTGCGCTGTTGATCTTATGTGCTGCACAATAATATTCAATATTTAGTATTTACTGTTATATTCACATAGATTATTGTGATGATGTTGTTTATTATATTGCTCTCTTTTTTTGCTTGTTTTCTCTTTTTTCTTTCTCACCAGGTGATTGACATATGTATTTTTTGTCTGTTTTGTTTTGATTGTTTTGGTTTTATGCCCTTTATCACTGTTCCTCTTCCCCGCTGTTTTTCTTTCCCTCTTTCTTTCTCCCTTTTCTTTCTCCCAGTCATGTCTATCCCGTGTTTAGCAAGTGAAAATATATTGGTAAAGAAAACCCATTGGGCATCTTTCTTGGCCTTTAGACAATAATTCTGATGGCAAAAGAACCAAATGGGACAGGCGAAAGAAAAAAAAAAGAGTATCAGGAAGAAAGGTGACCGACGTGGTCGTTGATGTCAGATGGGCTGTATTTCCCACACTTTTTCATGTACTGGGTTTTTCCCACATAACCATCGCTAAGGGTTTATAGAGAGTCATCTGAAATGAGAAAATATCCAGTGAGCAGCAGTTATCTGGGTGAAAATACTTTGATGATGTCAAAGGTCAGAGGAGAAAGCCAGACTACTTTGAGCTAATAGGTTTGTTACAAAGAAGCTACAGAGAAGAACATCTCTGAAAGCAAAACAGACCAACAGACTAGGGCTGGGCCATATTATACCGTTCACGGCAATACCGGTATAATGTTAGGCAACGATAGGAAAATGAAATATCGCGATAGAATGAGTAAAACGCGAATGCGCAGTTTCTTTGTTTTCATACGCACATGGCCGATTGTTGAGTGAAACAGATGAACCAGAATTGGCTTGTAAAAATGGTGCAACTTCAGTGATGTGGAACTGCTTTGGTGTTTGTCCCTCAGATACACGACAAAGCACATTTTTTTGCAGAACATGCAAGCGGCTGTCGTTATTGTCGTATTTGTCGGACTAAGATGCTCTTAAATCTGGGAGTAATCTGGGTCCTAAACCCCCCTCTTCAGGTCAAACGAACACTGCAGCATCACTGAGAGTTATGGGGCGATCGTGGCTCAAGAGTTGGGAGTTCGCCTTGTAATCGGAAGGTTGCCGGTTCGAGCCCCGGCTTGGACAGTCTCGGTCGTTGTGTCCTTGGGCAAGACACTTCACCCGTTGCCTACTGGTGGTGGTCAGAGGGCCCGGTGGCACCAGTGTCCGGCAGCCTCGCCTCTGTCAGTGCGCCCCAGGGTGGCTGTGGCTACAATGTAGCTTACCATCATCAGTGTGTGAATGTGTGTGTGGATGGGTGGATGACTGGATATGTAAAGCGCTTTGGGGTCCTTAGGGACTAGTAAGGCGCTATATAAATACAGGCCATTTAAAAACTGTCTAAATTCTTTCATCTTTAATAAAACGATCAGCATTGCTGCTTTACCAGGTGTAACTATGAAGTTTAACTTCCAGGCATCCATGAAAACAAAAGTTATTACATTTAACGGAGTTAGAAGTTAGCAGGAAGCTAGCGGAATTTAGCTCGCTAGTTTCGCTAGTTACCTAAGCATGATATTGCATGTTCTGACTGAGAGATTTCTGAAAAAAATCAAACGTACAGCTCTGCTATCACTTCCAACATAAATGAAGACAGGAAACTAAACAACAGTGACGTTTGTAGGGTTACTGAAGTTGGGCTAGCTGGTATATAATGATGTGCTACGTGATCGCTAGCGACACAGCTATGTTAGCATAACATAAACAGTGAAGCTGGAGGACGAACACTAACACTTTTCCACTTATAAAAGTTAACGTGAAGGTTCCTCATGGTTAGAGACAAATGCAATCGCATGGCAGGATGCTGTAAACGGACCAAACTTCAGTCAGGAGAACAACTGAGATAATCCATCCACAATACGAGGTTAGCCATTAATATACTGCAACAACATGGGAATAGAGCAGCTGCCAGAGAATTCAACATTAATGAATCAATGGTACAGAAGTGGAGGAAGCAAGAAGAATGAGTTTAATAAAGTTTGATTTCCTGACTGCTTTGTTTCGCTTAATGTGCCTTATAATCCCGTGCACCTTATGGTCCGAAAAATACGTACTGCACACTGCAGTTTAATGTTGCAAAGCACCTCTTTTTAACTTCAGTGGATATTATACATGGTTATGCTCAGGATATGTCAGCCCATTTCTACTGGAAATGCCTTTTGGTTAAACTTTCAGCAAGGAATTTGCATTTGCACTGTTAAATTTTTATAAAGCTTTAATGTACATAAAAACCAGCTTCTTGTTTAAGTGAAAATAAATGGAAGGTTGTCTTTTTGCGCTAGTAATGTTGTGGAGTTGTATTTTGTCTCGCATCAATTATATCGTCAGTTATATCGTTATCGCAAATTTTCAAATATATATCGTGATAAATATTTTTGGCCATATCGCCCTGCTCTACAACAGACCTTGAAGCAGACAGGTTACAGTAGCAGAAGACCACACTGGAGGCTACGCCTGTCAACTAAGAACAGGAAACAGAAGCTCCATTTCGCAGTAACTCATCAAAGTAAGATAATACAAGATTGTAAAAACACTATCAGTCCATTACAGAACCTTTGTGATGTGGCTGAAGGGAACAGCTAACATATCTCTCACTCTCAGGTTGCATTAGCTTAGTAAACCTGTACTTTTGACATAAATCTGAGTAATTTTAAGACTGATTTAGTGTTGAATATAGAGAACTAATTTCCTCATAACATTCAATTTTACTGTTGAAAGTAAAATACTCATTTGTTCTAAATCATTATGCAGATGCCACATTTGTGTGTTTTATCTATACAGTCACCACAACGGCTGAAGTGACACACAGGCTAATTTAACCTGTTATTCTGTGAAAGGTTTTCACTGAGAACTTTAGAGCAGCTTTGCATTCAACTGCATGCTGACCTCTCCTGTTTGATGAATGTCACTGAATATCACCGATGTCATAACCAGAAAATTCACTAGAGCACAGACGTCAAACTTATGGGCCACATACAGCCAGCTTCGATCTTAACTCAGCCGGTTTCTTTTAGAGATGGCACGATACCACTTTTTTATGTCCGATACCGATACCGATATCATAAATTTGAATATCTGCCGATACCGATATGAATCCGATATAGTGTTTTTTAATCAACAAAACTGTTTTTTAAATATCTTGCTGCATTTTGTATAAGTTCATACTCAAGTTTAAAACAACAACTACACTAAAGCTATTCTGTTATACCTGTATGCAAAAAAAAAATATTTCATAGTTCAGCAATACTGATCAATCTAATAAACTTAAACCTACACCATCCTCCCTATTCTGGTATTTTAAAGAGTACTTAGCATAAATATTAAGCAACCTAACTAATAGGGCTCCAACTCCCAGCAACAACAAAAATAAATAAATAAAAAATAGGGAACCACCCCTCACGCGCCACCTCATGATGCTTAATCGACGTAATCAACCTTAATTTGATGCAGTGTGAAAAAAAATGCACAGAAATCAATTATTTTTCAAGAAATATTAAATAGATTCAACATCTTTCTTCAACAAAATTGCAGACTGCACAGATGGTACCTTCCCAAAGGAAAAAGTACTATAGCTTACTAGGGTATATTAGACTTAATAGTTACTATATACAGTAATTGACTTCTATTCATTTTACATCAAATTAAAACTTTGGGTGTCAGATAATTATTTATTAAAAGCTAGACATTTTAAATGAGAATAAGAAAGAAAAGTATGTCTTTGTGCCCCCTTTTCCCTGTTAATGCCCTATCGGCCCCCCTGGCTAAACTTTGCTAGATCCGCCCCTGCACAGTTACCAGCCGTCAGCTACGTAGAAAAAGATCCTCGAGTAGAAAGTAATATTAAATACATTCTAACAACAGCTGATCAAGCTTAAACGTGCTGCTGTCGTTCAGCCGCTGGTTTCCTCTTTCTGGTGCAAAGTGGGCCAAAAGCAAACTAGAGACACGACTGGCGACAGAAAAGCTGATCAGCTGATCGTTAAGCAGTTTCATGATTGAAGTAGCAGCAAGAAGAGGCAGTCGCTCCATATATCGTTTGTTAAGCTTAACGCAGGAATGCTTTACAAACATTCAGAGATGGACTTACACACTTGCTTTACTTCTCTCGGGGATAACTTTGTCGGAGATGAAATGCCGGGTTGCTAGCGAAGCTCCACATGCTATCCAGACCACCGACAGGTCCTGCATGCCACAGCCGCTCTATCACGTGATGCATACTGCTCCGACGTGCTAACGTTCTGAGGTGAGTTACGGCGTGTTGCAAGTTTTGTGAGGTGCTTTCGTGATATTTAATGGATCGGATTACATTTTTTATTTTTCTCCGATATCCGATCCAGTAATTTAGGTCAGTATCAGACCGATACCGATACGTAATATCGGATCGGTCCATCTCTAGTTTCTTTATGACAGTGTCAAGAGGTTTAACAAGGCTTGACATTGTCAGGAAGGAACGTTTTCAAACCTGAGCTCATCATTAGAATAATCATAAAGTAAAAACAAGAATCAAAGACACAATGAAATTAAATTTCAACATAATAATGTAACAGTGATCAAAACAGGAATGAAATGCACAGATATTAGCAGCTAGCTGTGGTTAGGGAAATGTGCTTCTTAAATGAAGAAGACATGCTTACTAAATTATTATTTACTGATGAGCATAATGATGATGGCCACATTGGAACGCGGTGCTTTTAATTATATGTTAATTAGAATCTGCAATATTGATCATAGAGGATTTAATACATTGTATAAATATCTTTTATTCATTAGAAACTCTTTTGTTGCCAGGCATTGAAATAGAAAATATTGGACTCAACAGGCGAACTTAAGACATAAAGCTTATTTCTGAGTCATTTCAGAACAGATTTACTGGATGAAAGTAAAAGCGACTGTTGTTATTGTGTTTTACAGAGGTCTGCGAAGACACTTTGGTGTTTTCAGTAATAAGTCTACAGTATATCTATGTGGGACACAAATACACACATTCACACTCAATGAATCTTCTGTACAGTGTGACCTGTTTATTAATCCTCAGGGCTGGCATCACTCATTTCCACATCTGCATTGGGCTGGTGTTTGGAGCTCCAGGAGGTCTGCTTATGAGAGGGACTGGAATTGTTGTTTTTTTTCAGTCCCTGGAGCTACTGGCTGACAACCAGAAACTCATGGGATACAAACACACAACAAGTCCCACCATAGGAGCTCTGATGGGGTGGCAGGGCCAGTAGGGGTATGCAACAGGAAAGCTACAGATCAATATGGACAAGTTGCAGATAAGTATGGAGTATGTAGGAAGGTTGGGGGTGACAGTGGGGGCAGCTGCAGGAGGTTTTCTATCCTCGTGTACTCACAGCGGGCCGTCAGCAGTGTTCATGGGTCTGTGTGCAGCCATGGTTCCTGCTGCTGTTATCGTTTGTGCAAAGGCATGAAACATGCTTGTGGTGTTTGCATATAGTATTAGCTATACTGCTTTTAATATGGTTCTACTGCTCTTGCTCTTGTCATCATTCTCAAAGTTGGAGGAATTTTCATTTTAGCATTGATAACCTTAGCTACTAAAACTGAATTCTGTGTCCTTTGTAGTGCAAAGGAGGATTTACCACCTAACATTTTCAGCCTTTCTGTACTTCAGGAAGCAGAGGACAGAGTCAAGCAGAAAGGATTTTACTCAAAATGGTAAAGGAGGAGTCAGTCTTCTTGCTGTCAGGAAGGCCAGACATAGGAGCAGGAAGGTGAAAGCTCAAAAGCCGGCGTCTTGTATTTCAAGTCCCACAACTTCAGAGCCCTAGCAAACACAGTACTTCTCATCCATAATGGAATTAAGGTAAAGTTGGTCTACTGTCTGGCCCTCCTCCACCCCATCTCCTGCACTTAAGTAGAAGTACAGATACTTGTGTTAAAAAAAACTAATCCAGTAAAAGTACTGAGTCAACTTCTTTACTCAAGTTAAAGTGAAAAAATACAGTCTCTGAAATCAAAGTAAGAAAGTCCTTACTTCTACCATCCATCTACCATCTATTTTTATGCTCAAGTAACTCGATCTTCAGCGATATAAATATAAAACTAATATAATATTAGTACATGACAATACAAATGATCATCGAAGCTAAATTCTAGTTCTAAAGAACAAAGTGGTGTTAGGTGTGGCTGTGTGCAGACAGGAATAGGACCCAAGGTGCAGACTCCGGAGACAGAACTTAAACCAAAACAGCTTTAATGCTGAACTCAAACATAACATAACTGGGGAAAAAAGGTCAAAAATAAACTAACACCAGCGGATTGACAAAACACACAGCAAAATAAACGGTAGATCGCGACACGGACACAGAGAAACACAGGGCTTAAATACACAGAGGGAGCAATCAGGGAATGGGTAACAGGAGGGAAACACAGCTGGGGCAAATCAGGCCTAACGAGACAAGGGGAAGCAAAACCAGACACATTAACATCAGACATAGACTTTCAAAGTAAAACAGGAAACACATAACACAGACTGAACAAAGACACAGACTCGCACGCACTGCAACAGAGGGAACAGAGACGTGGGACCAGGGCAGACACAAACACTGACTGGACACGGGGATATAGCCACTAAGGACACACAGAGACGCGAACTAGACAAGGGGATACAGCTGACAGGGGAGACAGAGCAGCTAGAGAAGACAGAGACATAAACTATAAGACAGAACTCAAAGAAACCAAAGACTAGAAAGTGTAAATAATATAATAAACTCAAAACCCCTGGGTCAACGACCCAGGCATCCTAACAGTACGCCCCCCCCCCCCCTTAAGGGCTGGCTTCCAGACAGCCCAAACCAAAACATCAAAACAAAACAAAAACAACCCAACCAGGGTGGGCGGCGGGGGAAACAGGATGGAGGGCTCGAAACAAACCAAACAAGGAGCCAGAAACAAAAAAAAAAGAACAAACAACGGAGCCTGGAAAGCAACAGAACAAAACACAGGAACAAAGTCCAAAACAACAGCACCAAGGCCCAGGCATAGTCCAAAAGCAAACAAACAAAAGAGCTCACGAAAGGCGCAGAGGCCCAGGCAATAGTCTCAAAAAAGTTCAGGGGGGCCGGCCCGGAGGCTAACGGCACAACAGTCCAAACCCGGGCAGGTCAGGGGGGCGGCCCGGAGGCTGATGGTCCAAGAGCCCAGAAAACAGGTCAGGAGGCCGGCCAGGCGGGAGGCACCGGCCAGGCGGGAGGCACCGGTGGCGACCGAGCAGATCAGGAGGCCGGCCGGGCGGGAGGCACCGACGGCGACGTAGTTCAGGGGGCCGTCCATGACGGCAATGGCGTCCAGTCATCGGCCGGACAGGACGTGCAGAACGAGCAGGCCGGACAGGACGAGCAGGACGTGCAGGACGAGCAGGACGAGCAGGCCGGACAAGATGTGCAGGACGTGCAGGCCGGACAAGATGTGCAGGAACAGACAGCATGGAGACCTCAGGAGCAGACGAAGCTGAACACTCGGAGGCCGGACCAGGCGGAGCTACAGAGGCTGAGGCCGGACCAGGCAGAGCTGCAGAGGCTGAGGTCCGATCAGGCGGAGCTGCAGACTCGGGGGCCGGACCAGGCGGAACTGCAGACTCGGGGGCCGGACCAGACGGAACTGCAGACTCGGGGGCCGGACCAGGCGGTGGAGCCGGTGGTGGCTGAACGGCCTCGCCAGAACCATCAGCAGACACAGGGACGTGCTGGCTGGGTCCTCCCGGACCCCCAGCTGACGAGGCAAGAGGCTGAACGGGCCCCTCGGATCCTCCAGCAGGAAGAGTCGGCTGAAGCGGTTCCTCGGACCCTCCAGCGGAGACAGGTGGC
The DNA here is from genome assembly GCF_964374335.1 of Astatotilapia calliptera. Taxonomy (NCBI): domain Eukaryota; kingdom Metazoa; phylum Chordata; class Actinopteri; order Cichliformes; family Cichlidae; genus Astatotilapia; species Astatotilapia calliptera. The sequence goes on from NC_137441.1 coordinate 24,412,654, forward strand.
TGAACGGGCCCCTCGGACCCTCCAGCAGAGACAGGAGGCTGAACGGGCCCCTCGGATCCTCCAGCAGGAAGAGTCGGCTGAAGCGGTTCCTCGGACCCTCCAGCGGAGACAGGTGGCTGAACGGGCCCCTCGGACCCTCCAGCAGAGACAGGAGGGTGAACTGGCCCCTCGGATCCTCCAGCAGGAAGAGACGGCTGAAGCGATTCCTCGGACCCTCCAGCGGAGACAGGTGGCTGAAGCGGTTCCTCGGACCCTCCAGCAGAGACAGGTGGCCGAACGGGCCCCTCGGACCCTCCAGCTGACGAGGCGTGAGGCTGAACGGGCTCCCCGGGCCCTCCAGCTGACGTGGCGTGAGGCTGAACGGGCTCCTCGGGCCCTCCAGCTGACGAGGCGTGAGGCTGAACGGGCTCCTCGGGCCCTCCAGCTGACGAGGCGTGAGGCTGAACGGGCTCCTCGGGTCCTCCAGCTGACGAGGCGTGAGGCTGAACGGATGACCGAGGAGAGGAGCGACGGTGGCGTCGCTTCCTTTTAGACGAGGGAACAGGAACCGGTGGAGAAAATGGAGGGAGAGAGCAAGCTCACTAGCCCTGACTTGCTCTCTCCAGGCAGTTATGGTGTTCCCCAACTCACATCTAAAACCTGCAGCACATTGGCCCTTGAGGCCTGGAGTTGCCCATCTCTGGCATAGAGAGATGAAGACAAAATGCACTCTGTTGGAGAGAGAAGACAAAAGGTACTGACATTCAGTAGTGACAGAGATATGTACCGCTGCGCTCGGAGCAGTGACTGGGGAGATCAAATGCCGATCATTCGGGGTGTAGAGGAAGACGTCAACAGTGATTCAGAGTGACGATTCAGCCGTAAAGACAGACTGTGGAAACATACGATACATCGTGAAACTGATAATACTTTGATTTATAGACAAAGGAGCTGCAAATTACATATACAGCCAGGCTCAGCAGGCCACAGCCAGGCTCCACCATCAGCCAGCAGGCCACAGCCAGGCTCCACCATCAGCCAGTAGGCCACAGCCAGGCTCCACCATCAGCCAGCAGGCCACATCCAGCAGACCCAGCCAGGCTCCACCATCAGCCAGCAGGCCACAGCCAGGCTCCACCATCAGCCAGCAGGCCTAGCCAGGCGCCATCATCAGAAATTCCGCTTCCGGGTCCCTCGTGGTGGCCGCCTCGTGCTCTCGCTTCAGTATGCCACCCAAGAAAGGCCCAACACCAGAGGAGGTTGAGGACATTAAAACCTCCCTCGGAGCGCTGTGCGGAGACGTGGCCGCAGTCAGGGCACAGCAGGAGCTGCTTCTGGGGCTTCTGGAGGAGGTAAAACAGCTACGCCTCCAAAATGCCGAGAAGGACAGACGGATCATGGATCTCGAGCGGCGGGTGGATGAGCTGGAGCAGTACACCCGTACGAACGACCTGGTCATCAGCGGTATTAAAATCAAGCCGCGCTCGTATGTGCGCGCGGTGGCCGGGAACGTCGGGGAGCCCAGCGACGAGGAGACCCGCTCGGTAGAGCAACAGGTGGCGTCCTTCCTCCAAAGCAAGGGGATAGAGATGGACCTGGAGCACATAGAAGCATGTCACTCACTGCCCAGGAGGAGTGACAGACTGCTGGCCATCATTATGAGATTTGTCAATCGGAAGAACAAGGTCGCACTGCTGAAACAAGGACGCAAACTGAAAGGCACGGACGTTTTCATTAATGAACATCTGACACGAAAAAACGCAGACATCGCGAGGAAGGCAAGGCAACTGAAGAAGAACGGTAAAATACAACATACATGGGTAACAAACTGTAAGATTTTCATTAAGCTAAACGGGACACCAGAAGAGGCAAAAGTACTGATAGTGAGGAACATGGAGGATCTGGACAAGTATAACTGACACCAATGTATCAATTACACCAGGAAATGACATGGACACGTTGAAATTAGTTCTTCAACAGAAAGTAATTGATCTAGATTGTGAATATAAGGAGCATAATATAATAGATCCAGAAATAGATTCTGAAAGTAACTTTCTCTCTTCTTTTGTTAAAAATTGTAATTATTTCACTCAGGAACAATATGAAAAAGAAATTAACCTAGACGGGAAGCTCTCATTAATTCACTTTAACAGCAGAAGTATGTACTCTAATTTTGATCTCATTAAGGACTATTTGCAACAATTTTCTCGCCCCTTTAGTGTTATAGCCATCACTGAAACTTGGTTCAATGTCGATAAAGGAATAGATTTTTGTTTGAATGGATATGATTTAAAATACATGAATAGATTAAATAAGGCGGGCGGCGGGGTTGCTATATATGTTCATAACTCTATAAAATATAATGTTGTAACAACTATGTCTATGGCTATTGATGGAATTTTGGAATGTTTGACTATTGAGATTATGAATGAAAAAAAGAGAAATGTTATAATAAGTTGTATATATCGGACACCCAGTTCAAGTATTGACACTTTTAATGAATGGATAGAAAAAACGTTTGCTTCGGTGAACCAAAAATTACTATTTATCTGTGGTGATTTTAACATTGATTTGCTAAATCCAACAAGGTTAAAAGCCATTGATGACTTTACTGACACAATGTACAGCTTATCACTATATCCAACAATAACAAAGCCAAGCAGAATAACTTCACATAGTGCCACTATTATTGACAACATTTTTACTAATGTCATGGATTTCCAAATTAATAGTGGTCTGCTTGTCTGTGATATAACTGACCACTTACCAGTTTTTACTTTGTGTGACTGTGATTTAAAAAAAATAGATACCAAGATCATGATAGCAAAGCGAACAATAAATGAAGAAGCAATTCATGCCTTCAATTTCGATTTAGCACAACAAGATTGGAGTTCGGTGTATGAAGAGTCAGATGTGGACAAGGCTTATGATAATTTCCTAGATATTTTTACTATGTGGTACAATAAACATTGTCCTGTAAACGAACACATGACAAAGAAAAAAAAGATAAAAAAGTCCTTGGCTCACAAAAGGAATTATTAATGCTTGCAAAAAGAAAAACAATCTGTATAAACAGTTTATCAAAGTAAAAACAAAAGAAGTGGAACAAAGATATAAAGCATATAGAAATAAATTGACTGATATTATAAGAACGAGCAAACAACTTTATTATAGAAGAAGATTATATGAAAATAAAAACAATATAAACGGAACTTGGGATGTGTTAAACAACTTAATTAAACAAGGATCTTCTGGAACATCATATCCTGAATATTTTACTGATGCAAATGGTGAAACATGAGTAATATTGTCGATGGGTTCAATAAATTCTTCATAAATGTTGGCCCTGAACTAGCAGCGGACATCCCGTGTCATAAAAATGAAAATATCAGTAATATAAAATCAAATCCCTTTTCACTGTTCCTCTCAGCTACAAATGAGCAAGAAGTAATAAATATCACATTAAAATGTAAAAGTAAGTCTTCAATGGATTATCATGACATAAATATGTCTGTAGTTAAACAGGTTATTCTGAATATTGCTAGTCCCTTAACATATATCTGTAATTTATCATTTCAGTCCGGTTGTTTTCCAAAAAAAATGAAAATTGCGAAAGTAATACCACTATATAAAAGTAATGACAAACACAGTTTTACCAATTATAGGCCTATTTCTCTACTGCCTCAATTCTCAAAAATTCTAGAAAAACTTTTTAATTCAAGATTAGAAAAATTCCTTGAAAAACATCAAATAATAAATGTTGGTCAGTATGGTTTCAGAACGCAAAGAACCACTTCAATGGCGATAATTGAGGCAGTAGAAGAAATTACTGATACACTGGATAAAAATAAATATGCAGTTGGTATTTTTGTTGACCTCAAAAAGGCCTTCGACACAATCAATCACTCAATTTTACTGGATAAATTGGAAAGATATGGTATTCGAGGGAAAGCTGGTAACTGGTTAAAAAGTTACCTAACAGGTCGGGAACAATATGTTAGCATAGGGCCATTCAGAGAAACTTGGTATTACATGTGGTGTTCCCCAAGGGTCAGTGTTGGGACCAAAACTTTTCAATGTATACATAAATGATATTTTTGATGTTTCTCAAGTACTTAAACTCATACTGTTCGCAGATGACACCAACATATTTTTCAGTAGCGATGATTATACTGATCTTGTAATGACTGTAAACAGGGAGCTAAAATTAATAAAAAAAATGGATGGACATAAATAAATTATCATTAAATATAAATAAAACTAAAGCAATGTTTTTTGGTCATTTAAAATATAATATAGAATTACCAATTATCATTGAAGGTGTACCAATTGATAATGTGAGTGAAAACAAATTTTTGGGAGTTATAATTGATAACAAAATTTCATGGAAACCCCACGTCAGACACATAAAAACCAAAATTTCCAGAAGCCTCGCAGTTTTGAACAAAGTGAAACAATTCCTTGATAAAGATGCACTTCGTACTCTGTACTGTACCCTGGTTCTTCCATATCTTACATATTGTGTGGAAGTGTGGGGAAATACTACGTTGGCCCCTAGAGACAAAGCATGTATAAACTCCAAAACACTTACAAATTCCAAATAGCACGCACAAACTCCAAAACACATACAAAATCCAAAACACATGCAAACTCCAAAACACATGCAAAATCCAAAACACGTACAAAATCCAAGACACGTACAAGCTCCAAAACACATACAAAATCCAAAACACGTACAAAATACAAAACACGTGCAAAATCCAAAACACATGCAAAATACAAAACACGTACAAAATCCAAAACACATACAAAATCCAAAACACATGCAAAATCCAAAACACATGCAAAATCCAAAACACGTACAAAATCCAAAACACGTACAAAATTCAAAACACATGCAAACTCCAAAACACATACAAAATCCAAAACACATGCAAAATACAAAACACGTGCAAAATCCAAAACACGTACAAAATTCAAAACACATGCAAAATACAAAACACGTACAAAATCCAAAACACATACAAAATCCAAAACACGTGCAAAATCCAAAACACGTACAAAATTCAAAACACATGCAAACTCCAAATCACAACGGAAGTGCTCCAGGACGCTAGGGGCAGTGTTGAGCTCGATTTGTAAAATAAACGGCAAGTTTGTTGCAAACACATGGGCTCTAGTCTCCGTTGCGCTTCCCAGGTTGCCTAGCAACTATGATACTAACAGCTGGAAACGTGTCATACAACTTTTTTTGACAGAAATGAAGGAGAACATTTTTTTTTTCATTTGTTTGTTTGTTTCTACAAGAGCTTTGTGTGATTTGATAAGTATCTGAGGCTGAGACCACAGGACAGTAAAACATGATTTTTGGGCTTCATTTCTGTACTGAACAGTCATTTAAGATTAGCTAGTAAATAACAATTAGCTAATGTTGTTCATGAGACTAAAGTCATATCACTTTGGTAATGTAAATATAATATGGCCAATATTATGGTTATTATATTAGTCATTATTAGGTATTACAGCAGTGAACATGAACTCTTTGTCAAATACTGAGCTTCAGTACAGATTCAAGTTGCAGTTATTTACATGTCTTACCACCTTAAATCTTCACTCAAAGACAAGTATATAGGAATGACTGCCAAATTTATTTGCCACTGAAGCCGAAGGATGGCATCTGAATAAAACCTCTCTTGACATGCCTAGATGACATTAAAGCTTGGTTGGCTCTAAACTTTTTAAATTTGAATGAAAAGAAAACAGATTTGTTGGTGTTTGGACCCAGTGGCCCCTGTGAGTCCTCTTCTTTTCATTTGGAACCCCTGGAGGTTTATTTTAAACCTGTTGTTACTGCCCTTGGTTTTAAGTTGGACCAGTCCATTTTTATCATTTAAGGCGACTGGCAAGAGTGAAATCGTTTCTTTCTAGGCAGCACTTTGAAACCGTGATCCATGCTTTTCTTTCTTCCCCTGTGGACTACTGTAACGCACTTTATGTGGGGGTCAGTCAGTTGTTACTCTGACATCTGCAGCTGGTTCAAAATGTATATTGACAGTGCATAGGTGTATCATATATAAGAGACAAATGTTGTTCCTTCAGTATGTTGGCATTACTAAATTTGGCTCAAATGCTTACATACATGTGTAAAAAGAAAATGTACAAGCTGTGAGCTGTTTCAAATCAAATCACTTTTATTGTCACATCACATGTGCAGGTACATTGGTACAGCACATGTGAGTGAAATTCTTGTGTGCGAGCTTCACAAGCAACAGAGTTGTGCAAAATACAATAATGTAAACAAGCAAAATACAAGAATGGCTACATCTGAAACTAATAAATATATGTACAATATATAATAGTATATATATGTTTCTGATAAAATGAAGAGTAGACTGATGTATTAAATATTCCTTTATTGGGTGAGAAAATCAGACCATGTCATAACTGCTTTAAGTCATACAGAATAGATATCAGAGCTTTAAACAGGCTGACGTCTGCTAAATGGGTCAAACTGGGCAGAAAGTATACAAACACATAACATCCTTATAGAATATGATGTAACACTATAGATCAACTTAGCTCAGAATATATAAAGCATATAAACAATTACAGCAATATGATGCAACAAACACAGCAGTGCTACTGATCCAAAATCCTCAAAGCTTCATAGAACTGAAACAAACATTTATTTTTAGCTCCATTCTGCTGCTGATACATACTTTAGGTTTCTGAACATTGAACTTGTTGCTGCCTTTCATAGTGTGTAACTTGAAGGCCCTGAGTACTTTCTCTCACACTGAAAACACTGGGATGATAACATTATTTGAACATTACCTAATAAGACTGATTCAGGACAGACAATTAGTTATTTTAAACTTTTCTAGCAGTCCTTCACAAACAGGGAACAGTCTGTCTATTCTCTCCATCTGTCAGTTGCTGCTGGCTCTTCCTCCTCCTCTTCCTCACATACTGCTGAGATTGTCCTGGTGGATCATCAGGGGTGCAAAGCCTCACAGATGATGTAATGCAGTGGGTCCCTCAGTCTGTCCTCACTCTGGACACTTGCAGGTGTCACACATAGAAATCAAATGTGTGATAAGCTGCAGGATTCAAACACAAGTGTGACTTATAAATACATGTTCATACTTTTATTCCACAATCAGAGAGAAAGAAACAGAGAGAGAGTGCAGGACAGACAGGTGACAGTCTCAGGTGTACACACTGCTACAAAACAGCACCAGAGAAGGAGGATTTAGTGTTTGTGTCATTACGAGTGCTAAACAAGAAGAGTTCCCAGATGGTACAGTGGACACATGTGTCACTCCTGTGATTAAAGCATCTTTCTTTCAGCTTAAGGAGTGAACCGTCAGCTGACTGACATGACTGACTTTAATTACGCATAAAATCATCATTCTCTGTAAGATTAAAGTCAGCTATTGAACGGCGAATATTTTGAAGTGAAGGCTTTAAAACCAAGTTAGTACAAACGTCGCTAATGTCACATAACTTTCCCGACATGTTGCCAACAGTAATGTTTTAATGTTCTTCATTATAAATACATTTGCGCATAAATAAGTGACATAATATTCAGTACTTACTTCTGGAAGTTTACTCTTCGTCCGCTCCGCTTCCGCCGTTTTTTTTCAGCAAAATTATCCAAACCACCGCCGCGCTATGAAGTCTGGGATATGTTGGGCCATGAAGGCTACACAGACCCATCCTTAAAATTCAGGGAAATTAAGGACACATTTGAGGGCCGCATTTCGAGCAGCCTTTGAATTGGGACAGTCTTTGTCGTGTCGCTGTGACATAATCAGCCTTAAAATGCGGCCTTTAAGGCTGCAGACCCCAAATCCGGTTATTGGTACTTCCTGGCTTGTGTAGTTACTAGGTAACAAAAGCTCAACACTGCCCCTAGCGTCCTGGAGCACTTCCGTTGTGTTTTGGAGTTTGCGCGTGTTTTGGGGTTTGCGCGTGTTTTGGGGTTTGCACGTGTTTTGTATTTTGCACGTGTTTTGTATTTTGCACGTGTTTTGTATTTTGTACGTGTTTTGTATTTTGCATGTGTTTTGTATTTTGCACGTGTTTTGTATTTTGCACGTGTTTTGTATTTTGCACGTGTTTTGTATTTTGCATGTGTTTTGGAGTTTGCACGTGTTTTGGATTTTGTACGTGTTTTGGATTTTGCACGCGTTTTGTATTTTGTACGCGTTTTGTATTTTGTACGTGTTTTGTATTTTGCATGTGTTTTGTATTTTGTAAGTGTTTTGGAGTTTGCACGTGTTTTGTATTTTGCACGTGTTTTGTATATTGTACGTGTTTTGTATTTTGTACGTGTTTTGTATTTTGCATGTGTTTTGGAGTTTGCATGTGTTTTGTATTTTGTACGTGTTTTGTCTTTTGCATGTGTTTTTTATTTTGTAAGTGTTTTGGAGTTTGCACGTGTTTTGGATTTTGTAAGTGCTTTGGAGTTTGCACGTGTTTTGTATTTTGTACGTGTTTTGGATTTTGCATGTTTTTTATATTTTGTACGTGTTTTGTCTTTTGCATGTGTTTTTTATTTTGTAAGTGTTTTGGAGCTTGCATGTGTTTTGGATTTTGCACGTGTTTTGGATTTTGTAAGTGTTTTGGAGTTTGTACGTGCTTTGTCTCTAGGGGCCACCGTAAAATACATATAAAAATACAACTAATCCATTAGTCACAGTACAGAAACGAGCACTGCGTATTATTCACAAGGCTGGTTATCTAGATCATACTCACAAATTCTTTCTTCAGGCAAAGTTACTTAAATTCCAGGATCTGGTTAATTACAATACATCCATAATTTTGTATAAAGCTTTTACTAAACTTTTACCGGCAAATTTACAAACTAGATTTGAAATTCGAGAAAAGGTTTATAATGTGAGAGGCTTTGGAGAATTCAAATTACCCAGAACTCGAACAACCCGTAAAGGCTTTTGTGTGTCTGTATGTGGTGTGAAAATCTGGAACAGTCTGAGTTTACAATTGAAACAATGCAAAAATATTCATAGATTTAAATTTCTCTACAAACAGTTGGTCTGGTCACAGTATACTCAATGATGGGTTTTAGTGTGCTCTGTAATGTCTGTCCTCTTACCATTGCTGGTATGGATTCCAAAATAAAAAATAAAAAATAAAGTGTGCGTATGTATGTACATATATGTACTTGTGTGTGTAGATATATATGTATGTATATGTATGTGTGTCTGTTACTTGTAGTTATTACTGCCTGTTACCTGTGGTAATGCAATTTATAATTTATATATTCTGTATTCAGTTATGAAGGCTCTAATTGTTGGTTGCGAGCTGCCGCTTAGATGCTTGTATCTGCCCGGGGCTGTTGATGGGTCTGTATGCAATGATGGGCGTAGCTGCGGGAAGTTTGTTTTTTTTTGTTGATGAGTGAGTATAGGGGTGGGATTTAATAAGTTTTCTTCGTCCCACTCCTTTTTCAGGCAAGTTTTGTTTTTTGTTTTGTGTATTTTATGTTCAATATAGGTATTTGTTGTGCCTGAAAATGAATAAATAAAAAAATAAATAAATAAAAGTGTCCTTAGCAAACTGGCTAAGCCGGGGATTATGCCGAATGATGGCCTCCACCGCGCTCAGCCCCACTGCCATGGTCCTTAAATCCGAGGACTGGGCGATGCGGTCGAGCAGGCTCACCAGCCGCTCCATCTCGCCGCTGAACTCTGAGAAAAAGGAGTCTGCAGGGTCCATGTTCTGGTCGCGATCTTCTGTTAGGTGTGGCTGTGTGCAGACAGGAATAGGACCCAAGGTGCAGACTCCGGAGACAGAACTTAAACCAAAACAGCTTTAATGCTGAACTCAAACATAACATAACTGGGGAAAAAAGGTCAAAAATAAACTAACACCAGCGGATTGACAAAACACACAGCAAAATAAACGGTAGATCGCGACACGGACACAGAGAAACACAGGGCTTAAATACACAGAGGGAGCAATCAGGGAATGGGTAACAGGAGGGAAACACAGCTGGGGCAAATCAGGCCTAACGAGACAAGGGGAAGCAAAACCAGACACATTAACATCAGACATAGACTTTCAAAGTAAAACAGGAAACACATAACACAGACTGAACAAAGACACAGACTCGCACGCACTGCAACAGAGGGAACAGAGACGTGGGACCAGGGCAGACACAAACACTGACTGGACACGGGGATATAGCCACTAAGGACACACAGAGACGCGAACTAGACAAGGGGATACAGCTGACAGGGGAGACAAAGCAGCTAGAGAAGACAGAGACATAAACTATAAGACAGAACTCAAAGAAACCAAAGACTAGAAAGTGTAAATAATATAATAAACTCAAAACCCCTGGGTCAACGACCCAGGCATCCTAACAAGTGGGGGAACACTAGGATCTGTTGTAGTGGCTCAGCGTGGGGAAAATACTAATAGCTCACAATAATAATGGGCTGTGATCAGCTGACCTGCTGTTATTTGTGGATTTACACAAGTGAATTCAACAAAATGTAAGCAGATGTTTCACATCTGGGCTGAGTTCCAACATTTTTCTGTATATTGTCTTTATATCAGACAGTATGAAGTTGGTTAGTTAGTTAGTTCTTTTATGTCAAGACCCAAAAATATCTCAAGCACTGTTGAGGCCATGCCAAAGAAAATGAAGAAACTTCAGTAAAGACAAAGCCCATAAACAATAAAAAATGATGTCAGAAAATGTGATAAAGGTGCAAACATTTCATGTTGCGAGACAAACACTTTTTCTTGTCCATGTGTGAAAAAAGAAACTGAGCTTCTGAAAACCTTTTCAAAATGAAGTTTTTTTTTCCGAATGCTCATTTTTAAATGATCCAAACACTGTTTATGTGATCTGCCATCACCATTTTCTAAGAATGAAACTTAGCATGTTGTCCTTGCGATCCTGCGGGTCCTGCTGCTCCTCCTTCTGAGACGCCCTGAGAATTTGAGGGTAAGATACAAACAGTTAGTAAAGTTAAATAGAAAAGGGTTAGTTTTTATTTTAAAAAAGAAATGAGAAAAAAGCGAGAACCTAGAGAGACTGACCGTGATTGGGTCTCAAAGGCAGGCGCTGTGCATTTCGTGTGTCTGATGGCGGAGAATAAGAAGCGTTTCTGGGGCTCCGATCGGCCGGAGCATCGGGAGTGAGCTCGGAGAGCAAATCTTGCCTGTCCCCGGCGGACAGGCGCAAGTTTTTCCCAGAGGGTTGCGGGAGAGAACAAGCTCCGACGGGAATGGAACTGGGGCCAGACCTAGCGTAGAGAGCAAATGCTGTCTGTCCCGTGTGGAGAGACGAATATTCTTTCCTGTGGATCGCACAAGCACTGGTGGTGAAGAATTCGGGGAACTCGTACCAATAAAGGTGTCCAAGTCAGAGATATCTAGAAAGTTTGATAAAAATGAAAAAAGAGGGTAAATGTTTTGTTTTTTCTTGTACAATTAGCTGTTAAGAAGGGGAACAAGAATGAACCAAACCTACCAATTCGATCGAGAGACTCAAAAAAAGAGGAGTTGAGCAGGTTTATCTCAGAGTCTGAAAAGAAATAACATCGAGTATTTACAAACGGGGAAAAAACAGTAAAAATATAAACATTATATGAACAAGAGTGAGAAAAAATGAGGTACCTGATGAGGCCATGATCGCTGCTATAGTTTAACTTACAAACGCACTTTTTAGCTCTGAGTGTTAGAGGGGAGCTTATATATGTTTTAAAAAGTGTATTCCAAGTGTTACAGAGCCTATTTGCATGGCTTTTTTGAAGATGAAAGGATTGACAGAATGGTAAAAAGGAAAATGCGAAAATGTAGTTAGAGAGGAAGATTAACACTTACCGAGTGATATGCACATAGGGCACGCGAAGGTAGTTGTTGATCCCTGGTTTCATGGCTGTTGAGCTCGCAAGCAGTCTGAGCGGTTCCAGTTGTTGATACGTCTGAAGTCAGATGTCTTCTGGGGGTTCGAAGATAGTCTTAACATCAGCGGGAGATCGTAAAATCAGACCTGGAGCGGATTGGCTAACCGGGGTGCGAAGGGAGCGGTGCAAGGGTTATGTGATTGGCAGCGGGGCGCAGTGAGGCGGAGTTGGTCTAAGGGGGGAATTTTCAAACGAGGTAAGCAGCGCATTAGGGAGCAGAGCGGGGAGCGAACAAGCAGGAAAAAATTGTGCTCTGCAAAAAGTTGTGGATCGGAGATTAAGAGCGAGGTAGAACTTAGAGTGTGGGTTGAATTTTAGAGCTTGCTAGTAAGAGGGAAGTTTTTGAAGGAAAAAAGAATAAGGATTTTCCCTGTTATCGAATATAAGGTTTTTGGGAATAGAGGGGTAGCTAACAAGTTATTCTAGGGGTTTTGGAGAAATCGCGGAGAAATTTTTAAAAGGAGTTTTGGCTTTGTTTGGCTGAGCATGAAGGGAGCCGCGGGGCGCTGAATTTGAGAAAAAAGACTAAGGATTTTTTCAGGATTTTCCCTGTTATCGAATATAAGGTTTTGGGAATAGAGGGGGTACCCTAACAAGTTATTGTAGGGTTTTGGAGAAATCGCGGAGGGTTTTTTAAGGAGTTTTCCCTGCTTATGTATCTAAGGAGGGTTAGGGGATCGCGAGTTTTTTCTGAGTATGAGTTTTATTCTAAATCTACAAATGCATATAAATCTAAATAAAGTTTTCCCCCAAGGCATGCAGCATGTGTTTGTGGCCATACTGAACGTTACAAAAGCACAAGTTTAACTAAACAATTTTAATATGGTTTAATACATTTTTAAACACATGAGCACGGAGCCCGAGAGAGCACGGTCCGGAGACACGGGCGCGCCCCCGCGTGCCCACACACACTGACCCGCCACCAGATGGCGTTTTTTGAGCATAAAAAAAAATAAAAAAAAAATTTAATTGCTTAAAGAAATAAAAGAATGCTATTTTGATATATAAGAAACTTTCTAAATAATCAATTATATTTTTATGAATATCATATTTTTATGAATATCATATTTTTATTACTTAATTACTTCCTACTTCCGGAGCTCATGAATAATTTAATTACTTCCGGACTTCCGGAGCTCATGAATAATTTAATTACTTCCGGAGCTCCGGAAGTAACCTGTCACTTTTTTTGACGAAAGGGGTATAATATCACTCTCTGTGAATAAACAAACAAATGAACAGCAGCATGATCTGAATATGATCATGAAAGCTTAAAGTATTTTACGACGGCAGGTAAGATATGCTGTTAATGCTAATCTTTTAACATTTTACTAATAAATATGATGCAAATCTCATGGTCCACTACATTCCAAAGATGCTCTGTTGGGTTGAGAGCTGGTAACTCTGGAGACCCGAGTACAGAGAACTCAATGTCATTTTAAGGGAACTGCATATTTTCTCTTTTTTGGACTACTCTCTGTAAATCATGCAGATGTTTGTGCTGGAAATTTAAACAGATCAGCAGTTTCTGAAATACTCAGATCAGCCAATGTGGCACCAACACCCACACCATGATCAAAGTGATTTCAATCACCGTCACTGATCGCTATATGCTGAAATGCATGGACTGCTGCCATCTGATTGGCTGATTACATTTTGGATTAAAGAGTAGTTGAACGGGTGTAGTTAACAAAGTGGCCGTAAGTATGTTTACATAGATGCAGTGTTAGGGAGTAACGGCATACATGTACCGGCGTTATGCATTTAAAATACAAAACATGAGTAACTGTATTCCGATATCCATCCATCCATTCGCTTATCCTTTTCAGGGTCGCGGGGGGCGCTGGAGCCTATCCCAGCTGTTATAGGGCGAAAGGTGGGGTACACCCTGGACAGGTCGCCAGTCTGTCGCAGGGCTAACACATAGAGACAGACAACCATTCACACTCACATTCACACCTAGTGGCAATTTGGATTATCCAATTAACCTATCCCCACAAGCTGCATGTCTTTGGACGGTGGGAGGAAGCCGGAGTACCCGGAGAGAACCCACGCAAACACGGGGAGAACATGCAAACTCCACACAGAAAGACCCCGGCCTGATGGTGGAATTGAACTCAGGACTTTCTTGCTGTGAGGCAACAGTGCTAACCACCGTGCTGCCGATAGTTACCGATAATTTGGTAATAATTAGAATACAGTTACTTCTAAATAAATGGATTACACGATGGTCTTTTCCTGTTTCATATGTCAGGCTATACCCTCTCTAATTTTGTTGATTTCACGCATTACCGGAAACCCAAACAAAACACGCAACAAGAAGCTCTAGTGTAAGTGTCTTGGTAATGTTGGTGGTGTCAGTTATACAATGGACCCAGAAACCGAGCTGCTCTCAACTATAAAGACTCCACCCGAAAGAAACATCTGGAAGTACATTCTTTTTTTAAAGACTAACATTAGCTAGGGCTGTGCGACATGACCAAAATCTCATATCCCAATATAAGACGTTTCGCGTCCCGATAATGATATATATGACAAAATAGTGCTTTTTCTGTAAATTCTGTGAATATCGGGCAACTTGACTTTCATGAAGTGTTTTCAGCTGGGTGTCGTGTACCTGGAGTCGAGTATTTTGACCAATGCACTATATATTTTTAGATATATGTTGTAACGGCCGCCATTTTCTTTCTGAGTATTTATTACACGTGGGGGAAAAGCCTGTTCTAACGTATGAGTCTAAGGTTTATTTTGAGCACCTGATGGCTCTTTTTTGCTTCTCATCTATAAACTCTCTCCACAAACTTTCACATGATTCATGCGTAGGTGGTCGAAGAGGTTTGTCGTGTTTGAGTCCGTGGTGGGAACCAGTCTGGGCATAATTTCCATAGTACAGTTTTCTGATCCGTGTCAGACTTTTCATAACCAAACCATGTCCATGCAACAGGGGGAGCCCCTCATTTAGGAATAACATCCTCAATTTGTTTTGACTGGTCCTTCTGTTTGGAGCTACCAGGTTCTGCCTCATCTTTATTGATTGTACAGCCCTAACGTAAGCCTACTACAACTACCTTGTATTAGTTTATGTAGCTATCTAGGTTATGTCTCACTTCAGAATCTTCGATGTACTATTGCTGTGTGACTCATTACTATTACTGAAGGCTGCATTACAACCTGCTACTTGCAAATAATTATGTGCAGTTCTGAAAGCAAACAGAAAGAAAACCTATTACTGATACAGAAATTGTGTTCTACACGAGATCGCTGCAAAAACTGCAGCCTTGCCTAATGTCCACCCTACTGTTACTCATTTTACATCACGATTTAAAAATTTACTTGAGATTGCTTTCAGAACTGCACATGATTGTTTGTAGCTAGCAGGATGTTAATGCTATGAATCAAGTCTAACAGTCTTTAGTCTATGAAATAACTTTAGCTAAAGCCAGCTAACAATGTTAGCTCGGTGGCTAGTAGCCTTCAGTTATAGCAATAATTCACACAGCAATAGTACATTCAAGTAGTTGTAACAAGCAAGTAATAAAGTAATAAAGTAATCCGGACCAAAGTATTCAGAATACGTTATTCACATTGAGTAACTTAATGGAATAGTTACAAACTCCATTTGGGCCATGTATTCTGTAATCTTTCGTGGAAAACATTTTAAAAGTAACCTTCTCAACACTGCACAGATATAACTTCATACACTTTACTGTGGTGTATTACTAGTTCAATGCATTTAGATCATGCCCACGTGAATCACACGATGATCCCGCAACCCTCACACCTCCACACCTGTATTGTGTGACTTTATCCCGGGTCTGATATCAAGCAGTCTTAGCTGACGGATCTCTTCCTCATACCGGACGATCGTTTTTTCAAACTCTGAGAAGATTTCTTCTGCAGCAGAAGTTAATCTCTCCTTGATAAACTCTCTAAGATTCTGAACTGAAGACATTATTGCAACAACAACCGACACGGCCAAACCAACATCTTCAAACTTAATTCAGGATCGCGATGGGATCTCTCAATGGCGCCATTGCTGCTATTCTTCTTCTACTGACTTTACGGTAGGCTGGAGGTATAAAAGGCGTAATACTGCCCTCGTCAGGTCTCCTGATTTCTCTAGTACAGACTCTGCTTTGTCTTTCTACAAAGAGTTGATGACATTAAATACAGATGTTTTAACAGTGCTTGAATGTTTTATTTTGTTTACTCTAGCCTCCAACTCAAACTTTGGTTGCTCCTATGCCCACGTCACTTCCTCCACCAATCAGAATGAGGGTCCGGGTTCAGGAAGACGTCTTCCTGATCCCAGTTCCACAAAGGTCGGTGAAAACTTTTAAGTTTGAGCAGTATATAAAAATAAATCCCAATCTGATTGGTATAGTGTTTTTTTGTTGTTGTTGTTGTTTTGTTTTTAATTTCTGTTTAATCGCCGGTCATTGCTCTGCATCCCAGTGAGGCCAACTCCTGCTCTGTGTCGTGGCTGTGTGAGCAGGCAGCTCAGCGTTACCAGAAATGTGGCCTCCTGCCTTGTCTCTCTCTGCAGAAAGAAGGCGCTCTGCTCTCCCCGCAGGACCAGCTACTGGCCGTCCTGCACACAAATGAAGAGGTGAGGTGACACTGAGGAGAGCCAGAAGTGACCATACTTGGACCACAGACAATTTAAAAGATGCTGAAGACTACCATGATTGGTTGATGAAGTCTGATCACGAGTGTTTAAGACAAATGTTGTCACCGTTGCTATCTTGGATTTAAAAAAAAAAAAACCCACAGTGACAAGAGGATGGCTATGACTGTGAGACAGCTTGCATGTCAGCCAGTGAGCATACTCCTTTTCTTAGGCAAAGTATGACCCAAATTCATAAAATAGACTTTCTCATAGACACAGAGGTCTTTTTTAAATCACTGATAGAAGGAATGGAGGTTCTAGGTCCTTCCACAATGACTTCATCTTTCATTACCCAGATGAGGCGTGCAGGTTTTAGACTGTATGATTCTGGTAAGAAGGTGAAGGGCTGATTATGTTAAGCTGCCTGAGAAACTACAATCTGAGAAACTGTAAAGATTAGAACCATTTCTATTACCAGACTGGATGCTGACTTGCTTTTGGAGCCAGCTTCCAGAAGACACTGAAGGAATCACAGTTTTTGGGATTGAATCCTTGGCTTCACTTTCCTGCACCAGTGCAGGATAACTGATGGGTTTGTATTGCAGGTTCTGGCTGAAGTTTGCTCGTGCACTCTCAGAAATAGAGGTATGAGAGAAGAACATTTTTGTACCTATAGGTACATTTTTTTAAAATGTTCCCTTAAAAGTACAATACTGGCCTTTAAAAGTCCAGAAATGCCCCTTTAAAGGTACAATTTAAAGTACAAATCTGTACCATTTTGACCTGTACTGCAGTGACAGTGGCAGAATGTGGTAATGGGTCAGCATGGGAAAATCTGGATGGGCCTGGTTAATTGTAAAATTCATATGAGATGTGAGTGTGCTCATAAAAGCTACATGTTATAATCAAATCTGTTGGTCCTCTCCTCTGTACGTAAATTATCCTATGATGCAAAGAATATCTGTAACCTACCTTTGTGTAAGTTATGTTAAATTATATTTTTAAAAAAACACACAATGACATGCAGGCACAACCAAATGATGTTAAAAAAAACTGGTCCATTTCCATTTTATTAAGTTCCAGTTATAATTTTTAATGTTTTAAATCTTGGTTGTAGCCTTCAAAAACGTGAAATCATATTACTGTTATGTTTGGCCATTTACTTTTTCGCTTTTACTACATCCTAGAATTGTTCATTAATTGGGAGGTTTTTATGGAATTTGCAACATCAAGTTAAACCGAGGTTCTTTGGAAGTTAAAATGTCAAGCAGATGTTTATGTTACGGTGACTACACTTTGTAAGTTACAAATATAGTTCGCCAAGACAGCATAACGGTTTCTAAACAACTGCGCATTAATACCACAATGTTGTATTTCCATGTATCAAGTTCGCAACGCGCATTAATCCCAAAGGCTGAAAAGCCAGCAGCGATGAGTGCTCCGCCTCCGCGCTGACTAGCGTTGACGCTGAAAATGACTCTCAGGGGGTTATCGATGGAGGAGCTCCTTATAAAGTTGATGGAAGAAGGCATTGATGTGTCAGACGACGAGGCGCAAAGGTTTAGAGGTAAGTCGGGTGTGATTTTGTGTTGTTATAAAAATTACAACGTGTAATTTTACAGTAGAGTTAGCAAAAGTCCGAAGAGCTAGCTTTAACATGGGTGAATGCTAGCAGTTAGCTAAGTTTTAAACAAAGAAAGGTACAAATGTGGACTATTTAGACTGTTGGTGGAATCGTCAACGTCTGTCTTCCCGCCGTATTCCAGTGCTTTATCAATAAATAGTCACTAACCTTGTACAACAATGTAAAAAAATCAATAATTTCTCAAAACATGCTTGTATGTAAATATAGCTATTAACAAAAACGTTTTCTAAGCAAAATTTATCGCATCTAACTTGTTTCCCGCTCAAAGGGATTTTAAACAATGGAAGGTACACATTTGCACCATTCCACCTATTTAGTGGGATTTGGGATTTTCGAATCTGAGAGCTGTAAGCTCTGCGCAGGGACACTGTCTGCAACCCAAGAATTGTTAAGATGATTGGGGAAACAGCTAATGATTTTTTTTTTGTCTCTAAATCTGATTATTATTATTATTTTCTGTACTAGCTGATTAATCAATCTGTTTATTAGCTTTAGAATTTTTTGATCAAGGGTTAAAGTACTTTACATTTATCTCCAGTCTGTGTCTTTAAACATGTCAAAAGTTTAAATCCTCAATGTAAAATGTCATCCTTTTGTCTATTCTGCTCTTTTCATTTCCAGTTGTGTGATGAGGTTGATTTAATGCATCCCTGCCAAGACAACATCTGTCGCCGCTTTAGCAAAAACTTCACTGCTGTTCTTCAAATGACCAAGGATTTGCCACTGAAGAAGGTCTACATGGAGGGAGAATGCACTGGCTGAAGACATTACAGGTGCTAATTTGACCGCATACAAATAGTAAATTTTGTGACAATTCATTTGCTCTCTCTTCCAAAGATAATTGATGTACCATAGTGTCATGTGAAGAGCATGTTAATGGGAATTTGCATGCTATCAAAATCTAATGAAGTGCATTTGCATCTGTATGACCTAGGAATTGACTTCAAGGGGGTACTTCTCTTGCCATCCATCTTCAAGGAGAAGATAGAAGATTTCATCATCCTTGGAGAGGTAAATGCATGATGCAATGCATAGCCTTTGGCCACAAGTTTCATTCTCGGTGTTTTGTTGGCATGGAGCTGAATTCAGCTGCGGTTCAGCATCACAGCTAAGCTAATGTAGGGGAAACACTGCTGTTAATCCACAGTGCTGCTGTGCTCTTGGGTTTTGTCTGGTGTTTATATAGATAGATAAACCTTTATTGTCCCCTTAGGGAAATTCTTCTTCACAGGTACTGTCACTGTCAGGGGTGATTACTTTTGCCCTTGAATATTATGTCAAACTTTAGCAGCTTATCAAACACTACCACGACAGTCATTGGTCAAGAAGCTTTTTGTTTGGAGTAGGGGCCATGTTTACAGGTTATCAGAATAGACAGTTTTGTTTTGCTGCAAATAAAGAAGGTAATTTGAGGAATCTGTTGAAAATCCACTTGGCACATATTGCTTAAACATACTGTATACTAATGTTTTTCTTCCTCTTCTGCAGAATACTCCCACGAGTCCATACCCAACCATTCGAATGAAGGATAAGAGTTGGACAACTGCCCTCTTAAGACAGTTTCGCTGTGTTGTGACAGTTGAAGGAGTGGATGTTTGCTCGTGCCGCTCGCTGGATGAGGCCTACTTCTCAGCATTCTCCACCTTCTTCGTGTTCAACATGACCTACCCTGCATACTTCAAGAAAACATTTGTCTTTCTTCAGAACTGCATTGTCAACATAGGAGACCAGGGAGACAAACCCCTGCCAGTAAGTGTCACCAGGGTACTTAACCAACTCTATTAAATATGCCCCCACCCAAGTGTCACTACCTTATTCACTACCCAAGGCTGATTTTGATGTATGGTCCTCTTCGCCCTTTGTGGTGTATGGGATATGAAAGCAAGCATCAATATTTCAAAAATCTAGCGAGTAAATGCAAAAACTTTGTAAACATCACTGCAACTCTTAACAATCGTCATCAAATGAAACAGTGCTGGGAGTTTTCTTCAGATAAGTTGCTTGTTGACTTTGAACATTCACTCAGCACAAGTGTCAGTGTGCCATTTTCATCTCTGCCAGGTGACTTACAGAATGCTCTGGAAATGAACAAAAGTTTTACAGATGTGCATTTTCAGGATAAAGTGCTTCAGTGTGTGTCTGCTATATCTGTCAGCAGTAGGGCTGGGCGATATGACCCAAAATTCATATCTCGATATTTTTTAGCTGGATGGCGATATAAGATATATATCTCAAAATTTTTTTTTTTTAAAGCCATAAGTTAAGAACAAAAAGAGAGTTCTTAGTCACACTGTGTCCCAGATGTCACACGGGCACTTTTATTTACATACAGCGTAGATGTACATGAAAAAATTACTCAAAAATAAATTCTCAGCATTTATTAAATAATCATGGTCCATAAATAAAAGAAAACTGTTCTTTTTGTGCATAACAAAAAGCTCACAATTGTGCAGTCAAAATGTAAACTAACAGACGCTGAGCATAATAACAAAGAGACAGATTTCACAGCTGCACCACGTCTCTGAACAGGTGCCATTTGTGGTCCTTATACACACACAGTACGGTAATATTACGTTGAAGCACAGTATGTATCACTCCACGAGGCTCCTCCTCGGTAGCCGTAATCATCCGACAATCCATCAAGCGGTGCAGCTCCGTAGCTTAGCAAAGTCATATTAAAACATTTTTTGACAGATTGCTGAGCGCTGTGTACCACATAAAATCGGTTCGCGGTCAGTAAGCACAACCAGAATTCATACATAGGGCGCACTGTCGAGTTTTGGGAAAATGAAAGGATTTTAGGCCGTGCAGCCCGGTTAGCGCGGTTAGCTCGCTAACACGTTGACGCCGTCCAGCCCCACGCACGGGGCGATCCGCGGTAACTCGCTAACGGAGATTTTCCGCTTTCATCTTGTCATTGCCTGCAGATGAAGCTATGGCGGAGGGGCAGTTGTGTTCAGTGAAGGAGAGGCGAGGCCGAGTAACGCAGCGTAGAGACAAAAGTGGACGAAAGAGAGGCAAACCTGCGGCTCCACAAGTATAATTATAACGTAACATAGACTATATCGATATAAACGATATTGTCGCATCTTATATCTCGCATGAAAATATATCGATATTTTTAAAAAACTCGATATATCGCCCAGCCCTAGTCAGCAGTGTCAAATATGAACTTGAGGATGTTTTTGTAGTTGGCCATACACACACTGAAGCCATACCTATATTCCTTAAAATCAAGTATATTTTGAATGTTGATACTTGTTGGGTATTGTGTGGGAAACTGTTACTTCCTTGCACTTATGAATGTCATTTCCATGCTTACCAAGTTCAGTTGACAATGACTGGATCCTGTTCAATCCAGGAAATGAATTAGACTTTCAAGCTCTAGACACGTATTTAGTAGATGATAGGCTGTTTGTGTCCTTGAGGTATTCTGTGTGACGTGATTGCAAGCACATTTTCCATTGTGTTCAGGTGTTTAATGTCTTTATGTGATTGTTTACTTTTTTTTTTTTTTAAATGAATGTATTTTTCTTGACATGTCCTATGGCAATATACGAAAGTAATCAAGGATGTATTCCTGTGGTTGTTTAAATGCTTTGATGTGATTCTATTATCGAGAATAAATGGTTAAATAACCAAATATTTTGGAATATTGGGGGTACATTTTTGTCTCTTTAGGTACGAAATAGGTTGTCGCTGGGGGGGTACCCTCATAGGTACCCTACTGTACCCTTTTCAAGGGAACATTTCTGTACTATAGTTTCAAGGTACATTTATGTCTTAGGAAAGTACATGATTGTACTTCAGATGGTACAACTTCATAAGGTACAAAAATGTCCTTCAAAAAGGAACACCCCCAGCGACAAGCATTTGTACCCTTTTTGGTACACTTTGGTACCCCTATTTCTGAGAGTGTGGGGATCTCCCTCCTCTCCCTGAGCGATACAAGAAGGCCTGTCAAAGTCTGGCAGTGGGTGAGCAACACAGAGGAAATGCATTATAAAACGCACACAAGTGCATTTTTGTATTCTGTTATGAAGTGCCATCTCTTTCTACCTGTAGATGAGAACAAGCGTGTCTCCCGGCTATGAGGTTCGGGACCGGGGTTCCTCCGTGTCAGGACTCCAAGTGTCTCGGTTTGGCCGCCTCTTCCCTCGGCCCGCTCCTCCGTGCCCTAAAACTTCAGGCCAGCCTCACGGAGCTGCGAATTTCTGGAAACCGTATGTCTGACGACCTTCTCCCTGAGCTGATTGCCACAACGCTCACATGCCTCGTCTGCAGCTGCTGGACATTTCTGCCAACTGCATTACAGGGGACGGCCTGGAGAAGGCTGTAAATGCTTTAAAGGGACAGAGTGCACCTGCATTCCCGGTAAGGGCCTCAGCTAGCCAATAGTGGCAGCTCCAGGTTTACCATCTAACCTGTATTTAAGTACCTCTGGTCTTAATAACTACCTTAGATCTTAATAACAAGCTAACCTGATTCGTATCAATGATATCTGTCAGAGAGAATTGGCTCTCGTGATCATTTGCTTTTTCTGCTCGTTTCCACTCAAAGTGCCTGGAGGAGCTGGACCTCAGTATGAACCCACTGGGGGACGGCGTGTCTGAGTCTCTGTCCTGTCTGCTGTCCTGCTGCCCTGTGCTAGCCAAGCGGTCTCTGCAGGCCTGCGGCCTCACTGCTCGTTTCCTTCAGCAGCATCGACTGCTGCTAGCCAGCGCGCTCACAGGTGACTCTAACAAGCAGCTGACTGAAGCCTTAAGCTTCACTGAACTCCCACCCATAAGCAAAACTGCAACTAACTTTACATCTTCTGAACGTTCAGGCACAGGCCATTTGAAAGCAGTGTGCCTGTCCCTCAATCCCCTAGGCTCCACCGGCTTTGAGCTGGTGTTAAAAAGACTGCCCCTCCACTGCCTCCCACACGTGGACCTGTCAGCTGTCTGCAGAGGGCCTGCTGATTACCCGGCACTGGAACACCTCGCCAAAGTCCTGTCACAGGTGTGCATGCAAAAATCATGCAATGTCATTTATTGTCGAAAGATATAATTGTGCAATCAGGTTAAGACTTTTGTGTTTTTGCAGGACGAGTGCTCTCTGACCCACCTCAGCCTGGCTGCAAATGGGCTGACAGACAGCAGTGTAGCTACCTTGGCGAGGTGTGCGTGTGTGAGAGTCAAGACCTGGACAGTTTGTCAGAGCTGGTCCAGGATATCCGTCTTTGCTCTCAGGCCCTCAACAAGCTGGACCGACAGACCTTGAAGCAGAGCTGGGACAGGACTCAGTCACACGGACACTTTCTCTGCCACCTCTACTTGAGGGTGGCAGGTGTGTTCATAATAAATAATTAATAATGAATTATTAATTTCATAATAATTCATAATAAAAGTGGTCATTTTTATAAACATTTTGTTTAATGAGGCTACACCAAAAAGAAACAAGATAAAAACAAAATAAAGTGACATGGTGTCCACCGACAGTCTGTGGATAGCTTGTGTTTTATGCATTTTTGTCTGCCTTATTTATACATGTAAAGCTCTGTATCTGTATAAAGAGTTTGTGTTAGTGTGTGAGAGGTTTTGTGTCACAATGGTCCTGTTTTGGAGGATTTGATTAAAAAAAACCAAACATAATTAAAGTAACCAACGATGCTATACGTTGACATCGTTCTTTCACTGTAAGACTCAGCAGGCTATGGTGAATAATCACAGCGATTTTCAGGTCTCTGAAGAAATCTATCTAGGAGCTATGACAGTGTAAAGACACCCTGCAATTTTAAATGTGTGGCGACATTTGAATGAGGCGCATACCAGTAGAGGGAGCCAACGCACCACGAATGGTACACAGCCACAGATGCGCTAGAAAACTGAGAGAGGCCGACAGTGATCGCTTACTTTTTGTAAGGGGCTTGTTGAGATTAAATAGAACAAGTTACAAAGCATTAAAACATGTTAAAAACACAACAGCCTTATTAAACGCAGAGTAGTTTGGGCCCAGAAGTAGGATTGATCACGTCATCACTTAAAGACCGGATAGACACACGGTGAAGTTACTCATGTTTACTGTTGTTGCCACTTTCTAAATGTAGCAGGATGAATATTATATGTACTGGTTGATCCCACTTTTTTGAGGAGAAATAACTTTGCTCGTTATCAAATTATCAGTATCTCTGGAAACATTTAATACATTGTGATGGTTTAAATGCTCAGTCGTTTTCTCTTGTAGAATTCATATTCATAATAATATTTAGACAGCGGCACTATAGGTGTTGGCAGTTTTTGCAGTTTTACAAGCCCTCACGGTAAAAATATGGAATTAAATGTCACTAATGGGCTCTTCTCAAAAAAATCAGCGTCTGTGTCACACTGATTTTGATTAACTGACTTATTTTATTGTAATCAAACCTATTTTGATATTGTTGTCTTGTTTTTCCTTTAGCGAGGTGGTTTCCTTCCAATTGTAGCAGTACCAGTACGTCTGCCAGCTCCAGGTAGAGCTCCAGTGACCAGGAAGACCTCAGCATTCACCAATTCCTGCTGAATTACCGCAAACAGAAAGAACTGACAGAGGGCATTGGAATAGAGGATGATTATAACACTGAAGACCAAGGTAATAGGTCTGTCTAAGGGCCAGTGGAATATAAGCTATATGTTGTAGTGGTGATTATTTTAGATTAGGGCTGCCACGATTACGTCGACTATCAAAATCGTCGACGACTGATTTAATAGTCGACGCCTCGTTTGAAGCATCACAAAAGACGCAGGAATAAGTAGTAGGATTTAAGAGTGTAATAACGGACTGAAATAGAAGATGGCAGCACTGTATGTACAAGGATGCCAGCTGCCGTTAAACCCCAAAGAAGAAGAAGCTGTATCCCAGAATTCATAGCGCAGCGCAGCTCAGTTTACAACAATGGCGGCAGCTAGTTAGTTTTAATATTACTCTTATTATTCTTTCTGGGTCACAAAATAAACGATTAAAATATTTTCAGGCGAGAATGTAGCTGTGTAAACCTCAAATATTTGCTCAGTTTATCAAGACACCACACGTTTTCGGAGACGTCTGTTACCCACTAGTTCGATAGCTAACTG
This sequence comes from Astatotilapia calliptera, assembly GCF_964374335.1. Classification (NCBI taxonomy): domain Eukaryota; kingdom Metazoa; phylum Chordata; class Actinopteri; order Cichliformes; family Cichlidae; genus Astatotilapia; species Astatotilapia calliptera. The sequence goes on from NC_137441.1 coordinate 24,437,926, forward strand.
GGGGCAAGGCTCACTAGGGCTGTATCCCAATTCAGGGTCTGCAGCCAAAGTACGCAGCCTCAACGATCCTCAAGGGCCGCGTACTTAAAGACTGCTAAGGCCGGAAGTGCGAGGCTTGTGAAATGGGACGGTCTAGCCCAGGTTTCCTAGCAACCATGATACTAACAGCTGGAAACGTTTCATACAGCTTTGTTTGACAGAAATGAAGGAGAAAATCTTTTGTTCATTTGTTTGTTTGTTTCTACATGAGCTTTGATCATTCTCTGTAAGATTAAGCTCAGCTATTGAACGGCGTATATTTTAAAGTAAAGGCTTTAAAACCAAGTTAGTACAAACGTCACTAATGTCACATAACTTTGCCGACATGTGGCCAACAGTAATGTTTAATGTTCTTCGTTATTAAACATTTGCACATAAATAAGTGACATAATATTCAGTACTTAAAGTTTACTCTTCGGGCGCCCCTCATCCGCTGTTTTTTTCGGCAAAATTATCCACACCCACCGCCGCGCTATGCATTCTGGGATATGTTGGGCCAACGAAGTCTACACCGCCACGTCCTTAAAATTCAGGGAAATGAAGGACGCATTTGAGGGCCGCATTTCGAGCAGCCTTCGAATTGGGACAGCCTTCGTCGCGTCGCGGTGACGTAATCGGCCTTAAAATGCGGCCTTTAAGGCTGCAGACCCTGAATTGGGATACAGCCTAGTAGTGATGTGCGATACCACTGATTTCCTTTCCGATCCAATACCAAGTAATATTCAGGGTGGTATCGACGATACTGATCCGATACCGATACTTTATACAAAAACGTATTTTATTTATTGTATCTCAAATTATAGCATCATAATGATTACAGGATATCAGATTACTTGTTCTTATCACTTAATAATGCAGAATTATCATGTAGAAATAAAAAAAACTGAAGTTGTGCGCTATTTGAACACCTTGCCTGCCTGCAGCACTAAAGGACTCCATGAGAGAGGTCTGTCTCGCCCTAGCAGCACCTGTCCCCTCCTCCTCTTCAGTTCGTCTCAACATACGCGCCTCATATTCTGTGATATGATTTACTCTGAGGTGTTTGACAAGGTTAGTGATGTTGCCACAACCATACATGCCAACCCTCCCGATTTTTCCGGGAGAATCCCGGAGCCACCATTCTCCCAAATTTCCACCTGGACAACAACATTGAAAAACCATATTGCAGCATTCATAGCCAACCCGTTCTCACTCCCAAAGCGTAACATTTTACGCTAGGTGACAAATCGTCACCATATTACGTTTTCGGCTACCCACCACGTTCCTAAATGACGACCTCGGAAAAAGAGGAAATATGAGAACCGTCTGGACTGAACCTACACATGTTCGCTCTTTTTCTTCAAATCGCTTAGAAACACGCTATTTAACATCATTAAAGTCCTGGATAAGGTCAGGAATAAGGTTATGGTCAGGGCTAGGGATAAGGTTAGGTTTAGGGCTGAAATACAGGGCTGGAACGTCTACTACCGCGGGAGCGTCATTGCACTGGATTCCAGCAATAACCCGCCGCGTACCATAAGAACGCCGAAGGTCTCCTTTCGCGTTCCTCAGGAACGCCGCGGGACGTGACAAAACGTCGACATGTTACGCCTCGGGAGTGAGAACGCTCTGTCATAGCACGGCCCAGCCAATTCCAGTTTACAACAATGGCGGCAGCAACTTAGTTTTAATATTACTCTTATTTCTCTTTCTGGGTCGCAAAAAACAAAAACAAAACTTTTAACATATTTTCAGGTGAGAATGTAGCTGTGTAAACTTCAAATATCTGAGCCGATCGACACATCGTCTTCAAACCCCCGCGATCTTTCACCACTCGGGTTAAACATGATATATAAGTCACTTTGATAACTTAAAAATGTTATTGTTTGGCTTTTTCAGTGTTTTATTTGTTCGTGAGTAAATCGGTTTGGCTGAGATTAAAGTTATTAGATTAGATCAAATTAAATTTAACTTTATTAATCCCTCGGGAGGGTTCCTCCGGGGTTTTCACACAGCTGAATAAACATCAAACAGAAAACTAATTAAACAAAGTGTGAGACGGTCGAGAGTTTACGCCAGCGCCCGGTTATATTTTAGATAGCAAGGAGCAGACGGCAGTTTCACTCCACCGAGGGAACTCATGACGTACTACCCGGCTTTCTTTAGACCGCGAAGGGCGGGTCCTCAGGTGGAAGCAGCCTCTGAATTTCGACACCCCCGCTGTTTCCGGGCCGGCTAATAATAACGGTGACATTTAACGTATTTTATCCGATAAATAAACCCTGTAAAATGTATTTATCACCCCCCCAACAGCCCTTTTGAATGTCTCCCTAATTCTGAGGTCTCAAGGTTGGGAAAGTATAGCCACCACACCTCACTGTTGGAGCACTTTTTTGCCACATGTATTGCAAACCATGTCTCAGCTGTTTGTGGAGGTAAAATACGTCCGCACAATTACGCTCTGCCATTGTTGTGAGTGCGCGCGCCAAGGGGCTGCGAGACATTTATACAGCCGTATTTCGCACATGACTATGAAAGGCGGAAGAGGAAGTAGTTCCTTTGAATGTAGACAATCCGAATGTTATAGTTTCTTTCCACTGTGTTGCTGTTAATGATAAACTACAAATTTACCCTAAATTACTAAAAAATATCGATATTTTAATGTGAGAATCGATTCTAGAACATAAATGACTGGTATCGGAGGAATCGATATTTCAGGATTGATCCGCACATCACTACAGCCTAGAGCCTGTGAGAACACCGGACTCCTGCAAATCGTTTTCAAACCCTTTCGCTACTCAGGTTAAACATGATATATAAGTCACTTAGATAACTTAAACATGTTATTGTTTGGCTTTTTTGGATAATTTTATTTATTCCTGAGTAAATCGGTTTGGCTGAGATTAAAGTTATAGTTTTTACACAGCTGAATAAACGTCAAGCAGACAACTGATTATCAGAAGTGTGAGATGCTCGAGAATATACTCCAGTGTCCTGTTATATTTTAGATAGCAAGGAGCAGACGGCTGAGTTTATTAAACTTCACCGAAACAATCTGCAAATTTCATTAAAATTTAATAAACTATCATCTTGTCTTTATTTTTAGTTAGCACAGACCTTAAACACTTAAAGCTGTAAGCTAAAGATAGTTATATAAGAGCAGATGCTGCTGGTGGAATAAGCTGTACGTTTTACGTCCAATGGATGCATGATCTGATTAGTCGACTAATCGCAAAAATAATCGGTGACTAGTCGACCATCAAAATAATCGTTTGCGGCAGCCCTATTTTAGATTCAGAGTGTAGAGGAGATGGATCATTGTAATTAAGAGTCATAGAAATCTGAACCTCACTGCTAAACTGGCGGTCTAACTGTACATGTGCTCCATTGCAGAGGTCCTTCCCCTTGAGTGTGAGGATGTTGAAGATACTGGTAGTCCTGATGTGAAAGCAGAGCTTCCCTCCCACCTCAGCATCACTAAGGATGTTATGGAGCGCTGCATTCATCTGCTGTCTGATCCCAGCCTCAGGCTCCGACTCAAGGTACTGTATCAGTAGTTTTATGTAGAGTCAACTGTTGGACTAATAACAAAAATAATCATTCTTGTGAAGGTAGGACCGCCAGCGTTGGTACAATTCATCCTGTCAGAACTGTGTGGAGGACTGTTCAGTGGTGTAATGCTCATCAAGGAAAAACATTCAGTCTGGTCCAGGAGTGAAACAGAAATAAGTCTGTGCTGAAGTCGTGCCTGCTCAGGAGTTTGGGCTCTCAATGAAGACCTCAATAATTAGTTTCAGCTCACATATAATCAGGATCAAAACAGAGATAATTGTTAGGTGTGTTGTGTTTCTTTGTCCTTAGGTACTGGACGTGCTGGAGTTGTGCGTTCAGGTGCTGAATGACAGGGAAAATGAACTGCTGCCTGTGGCTCATCACTGCTGGCCAGCACTCCTGCAGAGACTCACAGCTGATGACCCATTAGCAGTCCTCAGAGCCTTCAGGGTAAGTAAAACAAACCTCTCTTTTCATTACGTGAGTCAAAATTATTCAAGTCGTCTTTAGTTTTAAACTCTTAGTAGTAGTGATGGGCAGATGAAGCTTCATGAAGCACTGAAGCTTTTCATCCAATTGGTTCACCCCAGTGCAAAGCTTCTTGAAGCTTCATTTGCTCTAGTAGGACACCTACTGGACGTAAAAATATTAGTTGGCATGAATTTGAAGAGTGTGGCCTTTTGCACACAGCCTGTAAATGTCAACAACTAAAGGAGTGTGTAAAACATGTATATTGTAGTGATGGCAGCATACTGTGTATATTTATACTGGCAGTATGGAAAATGATTATTTGGAAATGCTTAAAATGGAAATGATCATTTACTGTGAGGTGTGGTTGGGGGTGTGGACAGTGGTTGTGCTTTTGTAACGTTGAGGTATGGACAGCTACACACTGAGGCTTTGAGCCTCAGTCCTGCCTGTTCACATTTTATTCTGTAAAAACTAAATTTTCACTGCTTTTATGACCTTTTAGTGGGGAGAACATAGCTAGGATTTAATGATTTCACAAATCTTTTGAATCCTTTGTCCTCCACAATGCTAAATGGCTGGGAGTCCTCAATCACCATGCTAACCAGGTCTTCATCTATTTGAGATTGTTCTCCTGAGGAAAGACAATAAAGACAAAGCACAAATATAAATATCACACACGTAACTTATTACAGTTGTATAATATTGTTATATCATTTAGTAACATTACTGCATCCTATATTATCATGACATTTGATGGCTCACCTGGTCTTGCTCCACAATCGGTGTTCCCCTTATTCTCATGCAAAGCTCTGTAGTGCCTAAGCATGGATGAGGTGTTGTTGTTATAGCCCAGCTCCCTGGCACATAGCAAACACTTCACCTTGTACAAAAGTACAGACAGCTTAACATAAATTGTATTGCACCATCAGTATTATGAAAATACATCTTCTGTGGAAATTTACATACCTTGTTGGGAGATATAAGATCAAAATGTTCCCACACAGCGGAGGACATCCTCCTCTTCTTAGCTGGCTCCATTCTCTCCTGACTTTCTCTCTAAACCTCCAAACTCTCACTAACCGCAACTCTCCATCAAACACCCACATTTTGAATGAAGTCTGAGGGGTTTATATCGCTGTCATAGCTCGCGGCAAAGTTCGAACCACTTCATGAACCAGTCACGTGGTACAGCCGGGCAGCGAGGCTTCGGACGTCATCATTTTCAGCTCTTCCCATAAATGAAGCAAGCCTCGATACGCGCATCGCGGAAACGCCCCCTCCATTACTCGACACAAGCTTCGAAGCCTCGATACAGAACGTCACATCACTACTTAGTAGTCAAAAAATGAAAGATGGTGCCCAACAACAGGCTTATTTCATTCAGAAATAGTTCTGTTATTTTCTTTTTTGGGTTGTAATGTGAAGACTCTTTAAACTAACATTTCTTCTATCAGCACAGAAAGATCACTGTGTGGATGCCTTCTTAGAGGCTGCTTTTCAAACTGTCTCAGAGAATCACAAAGTAGGACTTTGTGATAAATGAAGCTGATAGTTTTTTGTGATCTTTGGTGCAAGTGTCAGCTGATTCAACTTGTCGGTGTAAATTAGGCTACTCGTCAGCTCCTGTCATCAGCTGGAATATTTTTAAATTCGTTATTCATATTTTCATTGATGAACTGACAAATACAGACACGTTAAGTCTGTAAACAGTCATTTATTCACTCAGAGCTGCTGCTGGGAAATTGTTTCATCAGCTTTTGGATATATACGAGTTTTTTAAATACTACAATTCATCCAGGAGTATACAACGGTAAAGTTTTATTGAATTTTGACAGCTTGCTGCTTTTGTACATTACATTTTTGTACATTACATGCCAGGTGCTGTTTGTGCTGGGTGAAAGATGTGGGGACTTTGTGAGGAGAACTGTACCTGGGCTCTGGCAATGATCAAAGCAGCCACAACATGGACAAATCAGAGCAAGACAACTATTCTTAGTATGACGCCTCACTTTATGGAGATTGGTGCAACAAGAAGCCCATTTATGTAAAACCACATTGAAGATAGATTACCTCTTATCTTATCTTATCTTATCTTATCTTATCTTATCTTATCTTATCTTATCTTATCTTATCAAAGCCTATTTGATTACACGGCTGTAACTTTCTTGTAGGAATAAACTTAATGGTTCTTCTTAAATGAATGAGTTATAGTCAGCTTTCTTCCTGTGATTGAGACAACAGCAATACAAGTTTGTGTCTGTACTTTAGTACAGAGATGAAGACGTCTCTATACTAAGGTTAACAATTAGGTTGTTAGCCTGATTTGACATTAAAGCTGTGTGTGGGGAGATGCGTCGTCAGAAAAAGCCAAAAAAGTCAAAGAACTCATTGAAACTCTTTCACCACCAGGTGGCAGTCTTGTATAACAATGAAAATCAACCATTGGTATCATCGTCAGGGCATCTCTGTTTTATTATAAAAACCTTAAACTGTGAAACAGTTTGACATCCTAAATGCATGACGGTGATGTTATTACTAAAAATGCCTCTTCACTGTGGCAGCTCTGTCATTCAACATATGTTAACCATGACTTTGATGATACGGACCACAGCCAGCTGTGCCAGCAGGATGCTGCTCAGGTCCAAACTGCACACACAGCTACGACTGCAAGCAGCTCTTCTTATACCCAACTGAGAAACGTGATTGTTCAATCAGCGAATCATGAGGTGACAGCGAAGGAGGCCGTTTAATTGATAAGATCAGAGAAGTTGTTGTTGTTGTTTTTGTTTACTTTGTGCTCAACATACTCCCATTAGCATGTTGAAAATATTCAAGGCCTGCAGGCTTCTGCCATTACATTCCCAATTATGCAATTATGAGCTGCTTGTGTAATTTTTGGTCACCTGCGCAGTGTATTAACACAACTGATCTGAAATCACAGAAAAACAAAAAATCCGAGTAGTAGTTAGTAGTACCACAGACACGTTTAGTGAATTATTTTCATAACTTGAAATGCAAATATAAATTGTAAATTTTGAAAACTTGTGCACAAACTTTGTAAATAAAGTTATATACAACTATTTATCTAAAAATGCAGCCAGTGCATGTAGTGGGGTTTTTTTGGACAACCATTAAAAAGTACTACGATAGCTAAAATGAGAGAACGATCAAGTGTCACAATAAGATGCCACACAAATTATTTGTGCCTGTAAAAAAATAAAAAAATAAAAAAATAGTTTGTCTGCCACAAGACAGAAGAGAACTCCACAGGGATCCAGTTTTCCATTTGGAGACAGTGTTTACATTGCAATCTGCTTTTGTGACATTCATTAGTACCCTCACGACACTCAAAACAAAGCAACGAACACACAACACACTAACTATAAGCTCCACGCTAAACGTCACAAATCTTTCACATCTCAAAACTCTCTCTCGCTGCCATCACTCCCAAAACTTTCCCCTCTTCCTAAACAACCAAATCTCACGTGTTGCCATTTTTTTTATTGCTCAACATGGTACATTTTTCCACCAATAGGAAAGAGGTGGCTTTTTTTTTCTTTCTTTACTGTTTCAAGTAATAATTTTACACAGGTAAAACCATTACTTGAAAATGATTACAAACACTGATGTGAAGCTATTGGATGCCTGACAAAGGATAAATGGGGACAAAATACAACACGTGGAAATAAAGACAGAGCCTTTAATGGTAAAATAATGTCTTATCACATTATAATTAAAAATCAGAATAATCAAATAAGTACAGTTGAAGATCACATGAAGTTGTCTAAGGAGCTTTGAAAAGAAAGCAACTAGACTTTGAATAGTGGGTTAAAGACCCTCTTAAGTGACCATCCCCACTAGCGTTTAAATACACGGGACTCTGCACCATTTGGTCTTAGAAGAGAAGAAGCCTTCTGAACCAGGTGAAACATAGAGGAGTCCAGTTGTTGTTTTTTTCATGCTCTTAGACTACTGTGACCTGGATGACTGAGAACCTACACTGACATTACATGAAGCTGTTTGCTGATTACATAAATTTTAGTTTTAACCTTTCGGGCCCTACATGGTCAGGCTCCTCAGTATATGTCTGACCTGCTGAAACCTCATTCATCTTCCCGAGCTCTAAGGTCATCAGGTCAGAGTCTGCTAGCTCGTGGTGATCGGGCCTTTCAGGCAGTGGCACCACGGTTGTGGAATTCTCTTCCACTGTTTTTACACTGCACTGACTCCATTGTTTCTTTTAAAAAGCAGCTAAAGACATTTTTATATACACAAGTTGTCAACTAATTAGTTGTTTTTATGTTGTTTTACATTGTTATTTCTTATATTTTCATTCTTATTCATTTTCATTCTCTGTATTGTGAATCACTTTGTGATTTTTATCTGTGAAGCATGCTATATAAATAGATTTTACTTTACTTTTACTTACTTACTTTGCCTTTGTACATAAAAAAACAAACAAACATCCAAACTCTTGCTAACGATAACCATCTTAGCTCTTATCTCCTCACTTTCAATTTTTGACAATTGTTTTGCTTACACCGAAGTGTTGTATGTAATATAGAATATATACAATACCAGTTATTGAACATGAACTGTTGTGCACATCAATTCATGACACAACAGAATGACAGCAGGAAGCCACATACCAGTTACAATACCAGTTATTGAACATTACAGAACATTACAGAGTAATAAAATCCAGCCTCCAATAAACAGATTATCACAGTATGTTGCTTTAATACCTAATACTCCTCTAAACCTGGCTTGTTAGGACATGTCTTCCATCACCCTAACAATGATTATGTGTAATATGACAGAGGGCTGTCATACAGTCCAGTACAGCGATCAAGAAAGGTAACAAATATGTAGTGTTGTCTCCCTCTAGTGGCAGGAAATAAGTCTTAAAATAGCATGTGCCAAGACCTTTTTGTTTTTTCCTCTTAGTCTTCATAGGATTAGTTTGCAAGTTCACTGTTTAAGTTTTTATTGTGAAAATGAGATAAATGCTGAAAAATAGTGGCAAATAAAAACTAGTCCCTTTGGCTAAAATAACATCAGTTGGTTGGTGCACAGCAAGAAAAAAAAAAGGTGTGTGTGTGCAGGGGTGTAAGGCCCAGGGGCCAAGCAAGGACTAATCCGGCCCAAAGGAAAATGTGAGGGAGAACACAAATGTTGGACATTTAACTGTGTTTTATAAGTTTTGCATTTTCCTCTGCTGATAAAGACCTTCCTCACAGCTATTTAAATTATACCAAAGTAATAAATAAATGATTAAATGATAGAAATCTTCCTGTTATTTCACAACTATAGAAATTTCAGATTTTACAGTGATTAAAAGCTTTCTCTTTTTTAATTATAATGAGATATCTCTACCACATCAAGGCACAAGCAATAGAAAAAGCCTTGTTAAAGGGATACCTGAACTTTTACACGTGTATTTCCTACACTTTATGCCCCCAAAACGACTTAAAACTATCTGTGCACAAGTAGTACACAAGAGCATTGATACATTTGATTTTTAATATTCTTTTATTGTCCGCAACTCATAAACTATACTAAAACATAATGACAGCATAACCTTTTTGTCAGTTTGTGCTCATGTAAATGTGTTCATATACATTCAAGTGGCTTCAAAGTGCTTTCTTCAAACATGACACCTGACATACAAAAAAGTGAAACAATATTTGCACATTTAACAATATCCAGACCACTGCTGTGCTTGTTTTGGCTCAGCCAAACAGTTAAGGTGTGCTTTACATCCATGTCTGTCCACTCATGATATACTATACATATGTAGTTAGTTATGGCTAAAAACTCTCCTTTGATTACTGACTTGCATTCGCTTCATCAATGAATCAGAGTGAACATTTGTCCTAGATTAACACTGTAGGGTCTTTACCTTACAATATGACGTGCCTTGATAAAAGATTTGTTGACAGTGGTGCTATATGAATAAAACTGAACACATCTAAAAGTCTTCCGGAAATTTGGCTTTATTAGAACAGGATGGATTGATGACCACAGCCCTCTCAGCACAGGGCTGACAGGACTTTTCCCCATATAGTAAATAAAACACAAAATAGATTAAGACAGAATACTATACCAAACTTAAAGACAAAAGGGCATTAACTGTTTTATCAGCTCTTGCTTTTCAAAGACAATGAGGAGCAAAGTACAGTTAGAAGTGTTTGTTCTGATGGAGACTTTTAAACTGTAAACAGCGGCTAAGTGAACAAGAATCTGTGTCCACGAATCCTGGGCAGTGACAACACTTAAACACCATCGTCCAAAATCCTCAGTGCAACCCCTTATCAAAAAGTTTGACATATTTTACAACCATTAAATGTTAGAGAAGCCTCTGAAAAAGAGGTCACAGTTACTACCTGAGCAAAAACCTCTGCTTATGCTCACAGACCCTAAATCGTAACAAATAAGACAATAACAACAACACGAGTGATGACAAAGTGACACCAAAGGTTGGTGAAGAGCAAGCATGAAGTGAGACATTGTGTGCACACTTTCTCTTTTAAAAAGTATAATGCTAACTCTTTTTGGAGCTGGGTAGGTATACTACTGTATATGCTGAATTTACCAAACATGCTCAGCTGCTGGAAATTGATAAGCAAAGTGAGAGTGAAGACGAGGTGAAACCAAAACAATTAGCTGAAAGAATCTAAAATGTCCTCTGGGTTGTTCAACATTTAGAACAACTCCCTAAAATGTTTAGATCACAGATTCTGTGGGTTTAAGATTTGTGATCATTTCTGTGAGGAAAACAGAAGAAAAATGTTTCCCGTGTGAGCTTGGCTACTATTGCCGTGCGAATTGTGAAGACTGTTATTTTTAGATAAACAGTCAAAGTGTCCCAGTGGAGGAAAGCATAGCTGTGACATGTAACATTTTAAAGCTTGTCTTTATTTATTTTTAAGACTGTACATGCCACATTAAAGACCCATGTATTTTGAACATGCGTGTGCCATGTGTGTGCATTCAACCTTTGCGTTTGATAACATTCTCCCATTTCTGTTGTCGGAAATATTTATGGTAAGTCCTCATTTGAGCATGAAGCTCAGACGGACAAGGTACGGCACGTTTTTCTCTTTCTAAACACAGGATCTGGGAGGCCTCCCCGTGCACGCATGATCTGCCTCTCCCCTATACCCTGCCCCAATTTATATGTTTATATTTAGGCCTGATATTAATTTCCATCACCACCATAGCTTGGAGTTATTTATTTTTAGACAGCAAGGAGCAGCTTGAAGTGAGCTGTGATATGTAAATTGTTGTGATCCATTACAGGTGTCTCAGCGCCCACACACGGGACACATGGTCTGATGTTTAGAGAGAAGAAGATGAAAAGGGTTCAGCCAGTTTGGCAGAAATCTCTGCACACGAGTGTTTATGGAAGCTAAATTTGATAACAATGTATCAGAGCTGGAGGTAATTCAAGTTTTGATATAAATATTTCTTGTCACCACACCAGACTGCAAAGCAAGTTTAGCACAGCCAAGGGTTTTCTTTCTTTTTTTCTTTTTCTTTTTTTGTTAGCTGGGATAAACCCCAGTCAGAGCTTCATGAAGACAGTTTTAGCAATTTGATCCATTCTTTGCATAAAGTGGAAAAACCAAGTGCCACCTTCAGTCAAGAGCAGGGGTGGGAATTTAATTTACCCCAAAGGGAAACTGGGACTGTTGTGGAGGGGCACACCGATAAGCTAAACTCAATTCTGCTAAATACTAATTTTATATCTTTCTAAAACTGCTACCGGTAACTGTAGATGTTACAGTTTAGCAATGGAAAAGTGAAATGGGCATATTAAATGGACATATATATATATATATATTAGGCCTGGGAGCTTGAGGGTCCTGCGCAGTATCTTAGCTGTTCCCAGGACTGCGCTCTTCTGGACAGAGATCTCCGATGTTATTCCCGGGATCTGCTGGAGCCACTCGCCTAGCTTGGGAGTCACCGCACCTAGTGCTCCGATTACCACGGGGACCACCGTTACCTTCACCCTCCACATCCTCTCGAGCTCTTCTCTGAGCCCTTGGTATTTCTCCAGCTTCTCGTGTTCCTTCTTCCTGATATTGCTGTCATTCGGAACCGCTACATCGATCACTACGGCCGTCTTCTTCTGTTTGTCTACCACCACTATGTCCGGTTGGTTAGCCACCACCATTTTGTCCGTCTGTATCTGGAAGTCCCACAGGATCTTAGCTCGGTCATTCTCCACCACCCTTGGGGGCATCTCCCATTTTGACCTCGGGACTTCCAGATTATACTCGGCACAGATGTTCCTGTACACTATGCCGGCCACTTGGTTATGGCGTTCCATGTATGCCTTGCCTGCTAGCATCTTGCACCCTGCTGTTATGTGCTGGATTGTCTCTGGGGCATCTTTACACAGCCTGCACCTGGGGTCTTGCCTAGTGTGATAGACCCCAGCCTCTATGGATCTTGTGCTCAGAGCTTGTTCTTGTGCTGCCATGATTAGTGCCTCTGTGCTGTCTTTCAGTCCAGCTTTGTCCAGCCACTGGTAGGATTTCTGGATATCAGCCACCTCCTCTATCTGCCGGTGGTATATACCGTGCAGGGGCCTGTCCTTCCATGATGGTTCCTCGTCTCCCTCCTCTTTCTTGGGTTTCTGCTGCCTGAGGTATTCACTGAGCACTCGGTCAGTTGGGGCCATCTTCCCAATGTATTCTTGGATGTTCCTTGTCTCATCCTGGACTGTGGTGCTGACACTCACCAGTCCCCGGCCCCCTTCCTTGCGCTTAGCGTACAGCCTCAGGGTGCTGGACTTGGGGTGAAACCCTCCATGCATGGTAAGGAGCTTTCTTGTCTTTATGTCAGTGGCTTCTATTTCCTCCTTTGGCCAGCCTATTACCCCAGCAGGGTACCTGATCACGGGCAGGGCGTACGTGTTGATGGCCCGGATCTTGTTCTTACCATTCAGCTGACTCCTCAGGACTTGCCTGACCCTCTGCAGGTACTTGGTGGTTGCAGCTTTTCTAGCGGCCTCTTCATGGTTCCCATTCGCCTGCGGGATCCCCAGGTACTTGTACCTGTCCTCTATGTCTGCAATGTTGCCTTCTGGTAGTTCAATCCCCTCAGTTCTGACTACCTTCCCTCTCTTTGTTACCATCCGACTACACTTCTCCAGTCCGAATGACATTCCAATGTCATTGCTGTATAGCCTGGTAGTGTGGATCAGTGAATCGATGTCTCGTTCACTCTTGGCATACAGCTTGATGTCATCCATGTACAGGAGGTGGCTGACAACTGCTCCGTTCCGTAGTCGGTATCCGTAGCCAGTCTTGTTAATGATCTCACTGAGGGGGTTCAGGCCTATGCAGAACAGCAGTGGGGACAGAGCATCTCCTTGGTAGATCCCGCACTTGATGGTGACTTGTGCTATGGGCTTGGAGTTGGCCTCTAGTGTTGTACGCCACATCCCCATTGAGTTCCTGATGAAGGCTCTTAGGGTCCCATTGATCTTGTACAATTCTAAGCATTCCAGTATCCAGCTGTGGGGCATTGAGTCATAGGCCTTCTTGTAATCAATCCAGGCAGTGCACAGGTTGGTCAGTCTGGTCTTGCAGTCTCGGCTGATTGTTCTGTCTACCAGTAGCTGGTGTTTTGCGCCTCTGGTATTCTTGCCAATCCCTTTCTGTGTCCCGCTCATGTATTGACCCATGTGCCTGTTCATCTTAGCCGATATGATGCCTGACAGGAGCTTCCATGTAGTAGGGGAGAGCGGGGTAAGTTGTCACACGGGTAAGTTGTCACACGGGTAAGTTGTCACACTGTTCATAACTCCAACACTAGAGGCTCTATCTCAAAAATGAAATAGCCACTTTGTGTGACTTCTTCTTCTATAGTCAACCTCCTGTTCACATGTAGTCAAGACTGCTCTAATCTGAGGTGAGCACATCTTTTTTATTTTTTTGACCTAAAAGGAAAAATAAATCACTTTAAATTTTCATCAGTACAACTTTGTTAGGTATAGATGTTACAAATTATTATTTTACACAAAATAGAGGAGACATTAACGTGTCTTTTGATACTTCAGCTGATGTGCTATGTTGAGCTAACCCTGACATTTAGCCAAAATTAGCATAAATGTCAGTTTGGGGCAAGTTGTCTCATTAACTTTGGGGCAAGTCGTCACATGTGACAACTTGCCCCAGTACAAATAAATGCTCCAAAAAATTGATATTGTAATTCATTTGTATTTGTAATAAGGTTTTTGAAGAAAGGAAGGAGAGGCAGGAATTAAGGAAGGAAGGAAGAAAGTAAGATGGTTCGAAATTATCAACGAAAGACAGAGCGTGGCAGAACACCACCTGACATTATGTTAAAGGCAGTCAGGCAGGTAAAGATGCAGAACAAATCAATCAGAAGTACAGCAAAGGATTTTGACATAAATTACCGTACTCTAACTCGGTATTGTCAAAAGATTACCAGAGAAGAAATTGAAAGTCAGACAGCCATGCCAACAACAATGGTTGGTTATACAACGCCAAGGAAGATTTTTTCCCCTGATTTGGAAAAGCAGCTTGTTGAATATATTACTAGGTCAGCTGACATTTATTTTGGTCTGTCACCAAGTGAGGTCAGAAAGCTTGCCTACCAGTTTGCTGTGGCACACGAACTGAAGTTTGTGCCTTTGTGGGCAGAAAAAGAAAAGGCCAGCAAAGAGTGGTTTACAGGCTTTTTAAAGCAGCATACAACATTGTCACTGCGAAAGCCAGAAGCAACTAGTCTTGCCAGGGCAAGTAGCTTCAACAGAGAGAATGTCAGTGCTTTCTTTGACAACTTAGAGAAAGTGTTATGCAAATATGAGTTTGGACCAGGAGACATTTGGAATGTTGATGAAACTGGGGTCACCACTGTACATAAACCAGACAAAGTGTTGGCCAGACGTGGATTCAAACAAGTAGGGTCATTGACCTCTGCTGAAAGGGGAACCCTTGTCACACTGGCCTGTTCTGTCTCAGCCATAGGGAATAGTTTACCTCCATACTTTATTTTCCCACGTGTCCACTTCCGTGACCATTTCCTGATCAACGGGCCACCCGGCAGCAAAGGAGGGGCAAATTCCTCTGGATGGATGAAAGACACACACTTTGTTGACTTCCTGCAACATTTCAATGAACATACAAAGTGTTCAAAGGAGAAGCCCTGTTTACTCCTTTTGGACAACCACGAGTCTCATCTGTCCATTGATGGACTCAATTATGCCAAAGAAAATGGCATAATCATGCTGTCATTCCCACCGCACTGCTCACATCGGCTCCAACCATTAGACAGGTCTGTCTACGGGCCACTAAAGAGGCACATCAACAGCACGTGTGATGCCTGGATGAGGAACAACCCTGGGAAGACAATGTCTATTTATGACATTCCTGGGATTGTGGCAATTGCATATCCTCTGGCTGCAACCCCATTGAACATTCAGGCTGGTTTTAGGGTGGCTGGGATTCAACCTTACAACAGAAATGTATTTCTGGAAGCCGAGTTTGCACCATCCTACATCACAGATCGCCCTATTCCGGACCCTGCCCTGCCAGGCTCCAGCACCAACTCTGCACTGCCAGGCCCCAGCACTACCTCTGCACTGCCAGGCCCCAGCACCAACTCTGCACTGCTAGGCCCCAGCACTACCTCTGCACTGCCAGGCCCCAGCACCAACTCTGCACTGCTAGGCCCCAGCACCAACTCTGAACTGCCAGGCCCCAGCACTACCTCTGCACTGCCAGGCCCCAGCACTACCTCTGCACTGCCAGGCCCCAGCACCAACTCTGCACTGCTAGGCCCCAGCACCAACTCTGAACTGCCAAGCTCCAGCACCATCTCTATCACGAGCTCACCCTTACCCAGCACTGCAATTACTGACAGCGGACTACCAACTCCAGAGGACATCCGGCCATATCCAAAAGCTGGCCGCCGAAAACCATCCAGCAAAGGAAGAAAACAACGCAAATCAGCAATTCTAACCGACACGCCAGTGAAGCAGCAACTAGAAAAAGAAAAGAATAAGGCTGAATCTAGCAAAAAGCTGTTTCAAAAGAGAGGGACGCGAGGGGGGGAAACATCTGGACCTATGAAGAACAACGCAGCTAAAAGAAGAAAAATAATTCAAGAGTCATCATCAGATGATGAAGAGTGCTTCTGCCTTGTCTGTGTGGAGCCATTTTCAAACAGTTGTCCAAAAGAGACCTGGGTAAAATGCGTAAAATGCAACTAATGGGCCCATGATGCTTGCACCTCAGGCCAGGCAATTTATGTGTGCCAGAATTGTGACTCTGAAGTTGAGTCTGATTAATCAGAAATAGGGCATCTGTTTTGTTCAGAGGATAAACATGTTAAGTAAAGCAAGTTATTTGCAGCATTCCATTCATTTATGATGGATTTATGTGCAAGCCAGAGAACATTTGAGTTTAAAGTTCAAACTAAAGTTTTCTTTCTACTAACTTCCAAAGACTAGAGAATATGGTGAAGCATGTCTTCCCTTTGGCTTCACCTGCACAAGTGCCAAGGTAGGTCTCCCCTGCAGAATTGGTTTTCCCTTTGTCGGGAGCAGCACTGGGCTCTCCAAATCACAGACAAACAGTATCCCACATTCTTGATTTTTAGTTCACAAACACTTGTTGTAATGACTAACTACTCCTGACATTTTGGAGATGTTAGCTCTTTATACAGTAAAGTTACAGTGGGATACAAATAATATCAGGCTGATTTGTTCCCCCTGTCGAAATCACGGAAAAACGGCATTCCACAGTTGTTTATGTTTTTAAGCCCATTTTGCACAGAGAGGCATTTTTTGATTTGATAGCAATGTTGAATATTATTACACAGGAAAAAAAACAACTATACGTAAAATAATCACACCGTGACGCCTCTGCCTTTCTAAACAGAGTGACAATAGGTGCGTGTGTAAATGTAAGCGCATAAAAACAGAAGATAGTCAGATTAACAGTATTTTGTCTCTATCTGCCATTCTGCAATTCATCTCATGTAAACAATAACGTGGTGCACAGCGTGACGTGAGTTTGGGAACCACTGCATTAGAGGATAAACTTAAAGTAAGAATAATCTATTATTTATGCAGTCTAGTATAGTATATTAGCCTCAAATGAGGCATAGACAAAGCAACCATATTCTAATTAATGAATTAATGACTAAAACTAATAGACACCATTCAAATGTGTTCTAAACTTTCAAAGGTTTATTGACTTTCAGCTGCATCCATGAATACCAGTGAAACAGGACATCTGCCTCACTAAAAAGTACAACAGAGCGGCAAACACAAGCAAGACATAGAAATCTTCAGCCTTAACTAGAAGGTGAGTGATCGTAGGATTGCACACAGCAGAATTACTCACATGCACACATACACACACACAATGATATAGAAGAGAAAGATAGAAGGTGTGTTGGCACAGGAGGACTAGAGGATCATGACACCTTTGTCTTCATGCTCCTACATTGTCATCATATCAATGTTATGCTGGGTAATAATTGTGGGTCCAGATTTAGGTGCTAGCTACATCCTGATGCAAGTTGTCATCATGCAATGCTCTTCCTACTGTCAGTCGATGTTGATCCATTGAACACTTACATCTGTTTAATGGTGTTAAATATCCCAATCTTTGATCTTTGGGCTGAAGGAAGAACAACATAAATGTTCAATCAACAGTCTCTTTATTCCATACAATTCTCATTGTTCCATACAACACTTTTGAGCATTACCATCTGGACGGGAGATATGGAGAGGAGGGTGTCCGCCAGAACTCTTATAGCTTCAGCCCCCCTCCAAAGTCATAAAACCTAAACATCCACATTCTTTCTCTCTCAGTGAGCCTAAGTTATGACCTTGGCTTCCTGTGCAGTATGTTCTGTTCTTTCTAATCAGACAAATAAGGCCATGATTCTCTGAAAACAGTATTTCTTACAAATCAGTAGTATAATGCATCATAAAACAATGTCATTCATTCACAATAAATCAGCAGTCTAATGTAATACAAATCATTCTAATAAATGTAATAGTTATCACCTTCTTCTAAGTCAGGAGAATAATGCAACCTAAAACTACATAATGATTTCACAAGCTTTAATTAGAGGTATAACATGGCATAAAATAGTATAATAATCTCACAATGGACGTATCATACACTATATGGTCAAACATATTCACTCACCCATCCAAACAATTGAAATCAAGTGTTTCAATCACTTCCATGGTCACAGGTGTATAAAATTAAGCACTTAGGCATGCAGACTGCTTCTATAAGCATTTGTGAAAGAATGGGTTGCTCTCAGGATGTCAGTGAACTCTAGCGTGGTATTATGATAGGATGCCACCTGTGCAACAAGTCCAGTCTTGAAATGTCCTCAATATTAAATATTTCAAAAGTGGCACAAAGTGGTAGACCACATTACATCACAGAGCGGGCTCAACAGATACTGTGGCACAGAGGTTGCCAACTTTTTTCAGATTCAGTCAGTACAGACCTCCAAAGTCAAGTCAAGTCAAGTTTATTTATAAAGCACATTTAAAAACAACCGAGGCTGACCAAAGTGCTGTACAATAAAATACAAATATAAAATACAATAAAACACAAGTACATAAAACACCTCACTGATAAAACAATAAATTAAAACAATAAGTTAAACCTTGCTAAAAGCCAATGAGAAGAGGTGAGTTTTAAGAGCAGTTTTAAAAGTTCCTAGGCTTGTGGAGAATCTGATGTGAGGAGGTAAACTGTTCCACAGTCTGGGTGCAGCCACAGCAAAAGCCCTCTCTTCTCTAGTCTTTAGTCTGTACCTGGGAACATCTAAAAGCATCAGGTCTGCTGACCTCAAAGATCTCCTGGGGCGGTAAATGCTAAGAAGCTCTGCCAGGTAAGGAGGTGCAGTACCGTTAAGAACCTTAAAAACCAGCAATAAAATTTTAAAATCAATCCTAAAAGCAACTGAGAGCCAGTGGAGAGAGCAGAGGACCGGAGTGATGTGGTCTCTCTTTTTGGAACCGGTCAGCATGCGAGCAGCAGCGTTCTGCATCAGTTGGAGGCGATGCAGACAGGAACGATCTAAACCAGCATAAAGGGAGTTACAGTAGTCCAGCCGTGATGTAATAAAAGCATGGACCACCCTTTCTAGATCGTTCCTGCACAGGTAGGACTTGACTTTAGTTAAAATCCGTAGATGATAAAAAGATCCCTTGACTACGGAGCTGATTTGTTTATCAAATTTAAAAGCACTGTCAAAAGTAACACCGAGGCTCTTAATGGAGGAAGTACATTCAGAAGTTAGGGGTCCCACAAAATCAAAGGAAAGGTTGGGGTCTTTAGGAAGCCCAAACACAATGACTTCAGTTTTACTTTCATTTAGATGTAGAAAGTTAAGAGCCATCCAAGTCTTAATGTCAGACAAACAGGAGAATAACGGCTGCAGAGAGTCCTTACAGTCTAACCTCAGAGGGAGGTAGATCTGAATGTCATCAGCAAAGGTGTGGAAGGACACATTATGTTTGCGCCAAACTTCATGTGGCCATTAGATTAGCTAAAGAACAGTGTGTAGAGAACTTGATGGAATGGGTTTCCATGGCCGAGCACAATATAGAGAAGTTTAAACTTTGCTGGAGGGGGTGTGGGGTTGTTTTTCAGAAGTTGGGCTCAGCTCTTTACTTCCAGTGAAAGAAACTGAAAATATTTTGTGCAATTTCATGCTCCCAACTTTGTAGGAACAACTTGGGGATGGCTCCTTCCTGTTCTAGCATGGCTGTGCACGAGTGCACACAAGCAGGGTCCTTAAAGACATGGATGAGTGAGTTTGGTGTGGAAGAATCTGACTGGCCTGCACAGTCCTAAACTCAGCCCGAGAGAAAACCTTTGGGATGAATTAGAGCAGCGGCCCCAACCTTTTTTGCACCACGGACCGGTTTATGCCCGAGAATATTTTCACGGACCGGCCTTTAAGGTGTCACGGATAAATACAACAAAATAAAACTAGTACCGGTACAGAAAAAAAGAAGATTTATTCATAACACACGTGAAAAGACCCTTGAAAACCGAGTTAACGATAAAAACGATAACAAAATAACGCTGAAAACCGATAAAAACCCTGAAAACCATACATTTCACACCTGAGCCTCAACTCTCGCGGCCCGGTACCAAACAACTCACGGACTGGTACCAGTCCGAGGCCCGGGGGTTGGGGACCGCTGAATTAGAGCATACACTTCAAGGCCGGCCTTCTCATCCATCATCAGTGCCTGACCTCACAAATGTCCTTCTGGAGGAATTGTCAAAAATTCCCATAAGCACACTCCTAAACCTTATGGAAAGCCTTCCAATGAGAGTTGAAGCTGTTGTAGCTGCAAAGGGTTGGCCGACACCATATCAAACCCTATGGAATAAGACTGGGATCTCAGTTATATGTGTGTGAAGGCAAAAGGGGAAATACTTCTGGTAACTTTCTTTCTACATAGCACTTTAATTCTTATTGTCTGCACTGAAACACCGCAGCAATTTCCTAATGTTGTAAACCTCAACATCTGGCAATAAACCCATTCTGATTCTGATTCTGATTCTGATAATATAGTGTATAATAATGTTTCCCACATACTGCCTGGGCAGCTGAAAATGGTCAAAACTAAAATGTGCTCCTTCTACTCAGAGATGAAAGAATGAGTAATGCAGTGCCTCCATGAGACTCACATATATGGTTTTGTATGAAATGACTTATCAGCTAGTTCAGGGGTGTCAATATGCCAGATCTGATCCAGTTCAGTGCACCCTGCTGCATGACTTTGCAATATGTATAACCTGCAGATGAGGTGAGCGCTGTTTGTTGTGTCAGGAGGATCATTACAGGAGGTCAAGGTCAAGGTAACTTTATTTATACCCACAGGCAAGGTAAATCTGCTTTACAGAAAAAATGATAGCATTTAGCATCCCTTCAAAAACACATCTACCTAATAAAGATATAAACCTCCCTGTAGCACATATATAGTAATTTAATATTTCGAATCAAAAACAGTTCTTATTTAATTCAGTGAGAGCAACGGGGACAAAGCTATCTCGGAAATAGAAACCTCCGTCCTGAGGAAAGAAGCTGAAATTCACCCCTTAGCGGATGGGAACTATTTTTAAGGAATGATAAAGCCATCCTCTGTACCTGCTTGGAGTACAGGGAGGCTAAACAAGACTGTGGCTCACCTATCAGATGACTGGACCATCTCACTAACTGATTTAGAGAGTTTTTCTCTGTGACAGAGGTCTGACCAAACCATGCCACCAAACAAAAGGATAAAACAGACTCAATAAAAGAACGATAAAACAAAGTTAAAATTTTTTGGTCAATGTGGAAATGAGCACGTTTCCTAAGGCAATAAAGGTGCTGGTGACCCTTTTTACAAACTGATTTGCAATTTTGATCAAAGTTCAGTTTTTCATTGATTATGGTCCCAAGATATTTATATGACTGCACTTGCTCTATTTTCTGACCTTTAATTAAAGTGACTCCGTGCCCATTTTGTTGTTTCCTAAAATCAACAACCATATCTTTTGTTTTAGATATGTTCAGCTGGAGATAAGACTCCTCACACCACTGAACAAAGTCATCAATGACTGGACCGTGGTTAGTTTCACCCTCTTTCAGTAAGATGACAATAACAGAGTCATCTGCATATTTAATGATGGCCCTGTTTTCATATCTGCTCTGACACATGTTTGTATAGAGAATGAATAATAAGGGCGATAAGACACACCCTTGAGGAGAACTTGTGGAGGAGAACACTGGGTCAGACAGAATCCCATTTAGTCTCACTCTTTGTGACCTGTCAGTTAAAAAATCTAAAATCCAGCCCACCAGGTTTTTCCTGATTTCAAACTGTTCTAAAAGTCTTTTAATTAAAATATGGGGTTGTATTGTATTAAAAGCCGAAGAAAAATCGATGAAAAGAAGTTTTGCAAAAGTCCCTTTACTCTCTACATGTTTAAGAATCAGATTTAGTAAAGTCAAAAGAGTGTCCTCCACTCCTCTATTACAGGAGGCTTAGAATTAGAATTTGTGTCATGAAAATGGTTGTCTGAACTTTTAATTTCATCTGAGACAGAGATCTGACTCATCATTAGTTTCACAGACGTCTTACGTCCTTAATTTACCACAGTACAGTTTAATGACTGAATGTGGAGAAGCACACATATGGTTGAAATTGTAGACATAATCTTCTTGAGAAAAAATCCTCTCAGGATGACGTGTCATCATCTCAATAATCCTTATACTTTTCATATAGTACAACTATCAGGTCCAGTTTTTAACCTTGTTAATGTTAGTCTGCTTTGCAGGTCAGATGACTAAACAGAGGCTGATAAGATTAGGTCACCCTCGCTGCGGGCAGAGAGGGTGACAGGCGAGGATGGCACTGAAGAGAAGATGCTCGGTTTCTGGAGTCTCCTGGTCCTGTCAGTATTAGTAGGATGCATCTGCTGTGTCTTCTCGTGGATGCTCACCTACCTTGACTCATTCCAGCCTGGTATGGATTTCCCAACACTGTGGACAGTGGCCCACGTCAGAGACGTTTAATATTGATTACATATGTCTGAATTGCTAACCCTAGCTCAACAGACCACAATGCCCTGGACTGTCAGTATAGTTACATGCTGTGAACATAAGTACCTTTGATCACAGTTTGTGTTGTAAAAGAGAAGGAATATTGAAAAAAAGATCAACATTGTGATATTATTTCTTCCAAACTGACCAGAAACATGCTTGTCAGACTCTCACAGCAAAGGATCAGACTCACTGTGCATGACGGCTCAGGCCAATGATGTCTGTTAAGATTGTCAGTTGTTTAGTGCTTCTGTACAGTTAGGGTCACGTCTCTATTTCAGAATAATTAATATGCGGAAAACACTAAAAGTTGATTGTCTTCCAATATTCTAGCATAATTAAAAAACTTTGACTTTGTAAGTACATATTATTAGTCCTAATGCCAGTATGAGTCTTCATAACTCCTGCTTTGAAATACTGAACTTTGAAATTTACCTGATGAAAGATAGTTTACAGTGGCACTCTGTCAGGATCATTCTGACTATAAGATCACTGTATTAATCTGAATCCTTCTGAAATGTGCTGTGAATGAATGCTGATGCAACTCACTGTGGGAAAGCTGCTAATAAAATGAATCTGTGACACATGCAACACGTTCACAGAGGAAGAGGACTCAAAGGGAGGACACGCAGAGGCTGTGTTGAAGTCAGAAATCCAAATCTTTATTAAAAAAAAACAGGCGGCGGTTACAAACAGGAAGACAAGCAGTCCATCAAACAGTCTACAGGGTCAAACATTCAGAGAATTTAAACAGCAGTAAAAAATAACTGGACACTGAAAAACTTAAAGCAATGTGTGACGCAATAGAAGGAAGCAGTGTGTTACTGTGTTGTGTTGTTTGTTACGTTGTGATGTGTCATATCGTGTCGTGTTGTGTTATATGTAGTGCCGACGTAGGACAGTTTTTCCAATTTCATTGTACTACTGTACTATGTATGACTGTGCAATGACAATAAAGAGTTATCTTATCTTATCTTATATTCACTGAATTATCATCAATTACAAAAGAGAAAAATGACGATTTCTAAGGATTATTTTCTTAAATGCAATTAGAGTGTGGCTGGTAAAGATGGAAACATACAGAATGTAAACTGTGTGAGTTTGGTGAACTTTGTTAGTAACAAATGAGGTAAAAAAAACAACCCCAAAACATACAAAACACAGAAAGAGGCTCTCAGTATTCATTAATAATTAGAAAGAAAAATTCTGGTCGTGGATTTTTGCAGTCTTAGTTCCGCTCGCTGTCATCATTATAATCATCATGATAAATGGCGAGGTCCTGAGGTGGGTGGGGCTGTCTCTGTGATGTCACCATGAAGGAACAGCATCTGGCACGTGTTGGTGAAACATCCCAGTACACTGGTGTAGTTTCCTCTCCAGCTGTTTGACATGTGACACTTGAATAGTGTTAGGTCAGGTGACCACATGGTTTCTAAAGTAACTGACAGGAAGTAACCAGGCCGTCAGAAATGGATGGCATGTGTGTAGAGTTACTGGAGTTGGGTAACTCTACTTACCAAAAGCAGAAGCACACAGATGAAGGATCAGATGCTGAATGTTGCAGGAACATGCTCATGTGTGGTGGTCATTCAGTGCTGCTCCGGCAGGTTAGACAGTCCAAGACTGATATGCTGCCCATCTGAGAGTTTGAAAACACACATGGAAAGATTTATTTTGTGTTACAGTCAAAGTTGGATGTTCATTTTTGTCCTTTAAAAATGTTTGTGTATTTGAAAGCACTAACATTTAAGGATGACTTGGATTGTCTCCTTTAAAGGGGAGACAAGTGTATCCACTGATCTACGTCACTTTACCTGGATGATGACTCTTCTCCCCCTCACTCAGAAACACTCCTAATATAACCAAGCAAATAAATAATATTGAAGATTTACTTACATCATTACAAAAACATCAAAAACATCTCCCTTTGATTCTATTTCTCCATTCCTGCTGAACATCAGGCAACAAATATCTCAATAAATCACAGTAAAATGTAAAGCACATGTTTTCTCTGCTTTGTCTAACCTCTGCAGAGCCTCTGTCAAGAAAAACATAACTGTAAGCATAAAACAAATATACATTCATAACACGTCACTGGACAAACCTCGGTCAGTTGATTTCCTCTGTGCAGTGCAGATGAGCATCAGTCAGCAAGTGACTCTGCTGGTTCTTCTGAGGAAACACCACCGTCTCTCCACACCGTCACCATCTGTGAGCACAAACTGCTGCTCTGCCAGCATGTAGGAATCACATATCACACACACAGGGGTGAAGAAACATCAGAGCTCAACTTTGGATACTTTAGATCTAAACAGATCAAAGTAGCTCTTAGTTTCAACAATCAGTGAGCAGACAAACAATGATACCAAACTGATTCTGTATGAATACAATATGGTATTTTCAATACAGGTGTCAAATTAATTTATTAAAACTAATACAGATATATGTATATTTTTTTTTGATAAATTAGTTTGCTAAATTATAAGAATATATTTTTTTTTTCATTTAACAATTGCAACTAAAAGAAATTAAATATTGAACAAAAATATATTGTCACATTCTTTGCATGCTCAGCATGCTGAAAGACTTGAAGTTGCTACAGATTTTAAGAAGTGATAATTATAGGGAAGAAACTTCTCTTTTTCATCCGTTTAATCAAACATTTGATGCCTCAGCTGTCTCAGTCCTATAGCGTTCTGCAACTACAACTAACCTGAGGCTTGGATTTGGCTGCAGGTGCCCCTGTACATCCTTCTCAGCAGCACACATGTGGGTACCATTTAATCCCACTTCTTCCTGAGCTTTGCTTCATCACAAGACCAAAGGTGGCATCCCGTGTCACAGTCTTATCATCATCCAGAAGAAACATTTGAAGAAACATTTACGCGCCTCCTGGTTTTGTTTTCTGATCCTGCGAAAAGACTGAGGACAACAAAGCCCAGAGAACACAAGATACACAACATCCAACATTCAGACTCAACAGCCTCCATAAATGAAGAGCACCAGGTTGGTTCAGTTATAGTAGATATGAGCATACTTCACATTACTGGGTATGAATAATAATGAGGAGGCAAACTTTGACGATGCAGAGCATGATGTCCCATCATCAGACTGTAAACAAACATCCACCAGGCTTCTTTGTTGCCAAAATTGATGATTCTCCTATCAGGGATCAGTAGCGTGTATTAACCTGTGGTACAAGCAGCAGTCACTGAAATATTACTGTTTCAGATAAGAAATCTAGGACATAAAAGCCAGAGTGGGAGGGATCTCTGCAAACTGACTTAGGTCTGCAAGTGTGAAGCTCAACAAAAATCTGACTCTCCAGTCACAGACAAACAAAAACTCCAGCTGGGAGATAGAAAATGCTGTCTGGAGGACCGCACCCCCCCCCCCCCCCCCCCCCCCAGTAAGGGGGACTCCCCACAACTATGTATGCATACATGTTTTCAGTTCATTCCAGACTTCCTGATGCATTTTAATCAGTTATCACTGCCTTGTTATTACATTCCTGCTTATTACACAGAAAGTGTCAGAGGTGCTCTGGCCCTTTATTGTCATTTTACATGTACAACGAAATTATGAGTGCTCCATAGCAACTGTGGGGGTATAAGATATAAATAGTAAAACAGCAGGAATAAATAACAAACAGGAGAAATATATACAATCAAGCAAAATATATGAAAGTTACTGAGACCATGGGTCAGATTGGTGAGGTGAGTGGGCAGGGGTGGAGCGTAAGAGGATAGGGTTTGTTAACAGCCTGAATGGCCCAGGCGAACAAGCTGTTTGTGAGGTAAAGACCCTACATTAATAGAGAGAAAACACTGAAAACCCCAACATGATATGACTCCCTATGAGAATGTGCTTTGGCAACAATGGGAAAGAAAAACTTCAATTTATCAGGAAGAACCCTCGTGAAGAACCAGGCTCAGGGAGGAGGAGCCATCTTTCGCTCTACATTATTATATTCCTTTCTTCTGGTATTATTATTATTAATAATATTGTTGTTGTTGATTTTGTTGCTGTTGTTTTTGTTTTTGCACTCATTACAAAACTTAAATAACCACGTGCGGTTATATGCATATTCACTTCTGTAAACACTAGCTAGTCATTTTATTGGAGGGGTCATTCACAAGCAAAAAGAACAGAAACATCCTTGCTTATGATGTTTCTGTTCCATTATGATCTCTCTGTTTGTAGAAAAGTTCAGTTCTCTGTAATGTAATGTTTTTGGTAAATTATTCCTGTCTGTGTGTGTGTGTGTGTGTAGTCAATCCATATGCTGGCCATTATTTTAACTGCGCTACGGCAGCTTCTCTGTACTGTCATAGAGCTAAATTGTGCCTAGTTTTGCCTGTAGGTGTTCTTTTTTTGTTTGTTTTTGTTTTAGTTTACAGCTAAAAAAAAGAAAATACCTTAGTGGTTAATAACCAAAGTAATATGCTTACTTTCTTGCTGAAAGTAAGATGTGAAGATGGCTATCAGCCTAAAATCTGTGTGTTATACAGGCCTCTTCATTGTTATTATTATTTATATAGCACCAAATCACAACAACAGTAGCCTCAAGGTGCTTTACAGGGAGTGCAGAATTATTAGGCAAATGAGTATTTTGTCCACATCATCCTCTTCATGCATGTTGTCTTACTCCAAGCTGTATAGGCTCGAAAGCCTACTACCAATTAAGCATATTAGGTGATGTGCATCTCTGTAATGAGAAGGGGTGTGGTCTAATGACATCAACACCCTATATCAGGTGTGCATAATTATTAGGCAACGTCCTTTCCTTTGGCAAAATGGGTCAAAAGAAGGACTTGACAGGCTCAGAAAAGTCAAAAATAGTGAGATATCTTGCAGAGGGATGCAGCAGTCTCAAAATTGCAAAGCTTCTGAAGCGTGATCATCGAACAATCAAGCGTTTCATTCAAAATAGTCAACAGGGTCGCAAGAAGCGTGTGGAAAAACCAAGGCGCAAAATAACTGCCCATGAACTGAGAAAAGTCAAGCGTGCAGCTGCCAAGATGCCACTTGCCACCAGTTTGGCCATATTTCAGAGCTGCAACATCACTGGAGTGCCCAAAAGCACAAGGTGTGCAATACTCAGAGACATGGCCAAGGTAAGAAAGGCTGAAAGACGACCACCACTGAACAAGACACACAAGCTGAAATGTCAAGACTGGGCCAAGAAATATCTCAAGACTGGTTTTTCTAAGGTTTTATGGACTGATGAAATGAGAGTGAGTCTTGATGGGCCAGATGGATGGGCCCGTGGCTGGATTGGTAAAGGGCAGAGAGCTCCAGTCCGACTCAGACGCCAGCAAGGTGGAGGTGGAGTACTGGTTTGGGCTGGTATCATCAAAGATGAGCTTGTGGGGCTTTTTCGGGTTGAGGATGGAGTCAAGCTCAACTCCCAGTCCTACTGCCAGTTTCTGGAAGACACCTTCTTCAAGCAGTGGTACAGGAAGAAGTCTGCATCCTTCAAGAAAAACATGATTTTCATGCAGGACAATGCTCCATCACACGCGTCCAAGTACTCCACAGCGTGGCTGGCAAGATATATATATATATATATATTTTTTTTTTTTATCTTATTCTTTCCCAGTTAAATTTACCCTTCATTCTAATTTGTGTTGTACAGTTATTTCATTTTTAACCTTAATTTATATTTTATTCCTTCCTAGTTAAATTTACCCTTTTTAATTTTTCATATTTATTTCCTGTCTTATTCATAGCCTTTTCCTTTTTTGTTTTCTTTAGGTCACGAGCAGTTGTCCAAGCATTTCACTACATATCGTACTGTGTATGACTGTGTACGTGACAAATAAAATTGAATTTGAAAGGGTATAAAAGAAGAAAAACTAATGACATGGCCTCCTTGTTCACCTGATCTGAACCCCATTGAGAACCTGTGGTCCATCATCAAATGTGAGATTTACAAGGAGGGAAAACAGTACACCTCTCTGAACAGTGTCTGGGAGGCTGTGGTTGCTGCTGCACGCAATGTTGATGGTGAACAGATCAAAACACTGACAGAATCCATGGATGGCAGGCTTTTGAGTGTCCTTGCAAAGAAAGGTGGCTATATTGGTCGCTGATTTGTTTTTGTTTTGTTTTTGAATGTCAGAAATGTCTATTTGTGAATGTGGAGATGTTATATTGGTGTCACTGGTAAAAATAAATAATTGAAATGGGTATATATTTGTTTTTTGTTAAGTTGCCTAATAATTATGCACAGTTATAGTCACCTGCACACACAGATATCCCCCTAAAATAGCTAAAACTAAAAACAAACTAAAAACTACTTCCAAAAACATTCAGCTTTGATATTAATGAGTTTTTTGGGTTCATTGAGAACATGGTTGTTGTTCAATAATAAAATTATTCCTCAAAAATACAACTTGCCTAATAATTCTGCACTCCCTGTATAAAACTTTTATTCTTATGCTTTGAATAAACATGTCAGATTTTCATAAAACATTCATTTGTATGTTATAATGTTTTTCTACACCATGTGTAATTTTTATAGAACCTTTCTTTATTCTATGTATAATCATGTATCTTTGAAAAATAAAATATCTAATCTTATCTTTTGTACTTTGTGGTTATTGAATAAATATTAGCCACTGTGGTGGGGTGTGGTCTGCGGTGCGGCTGCAAGGTAGGCGGACGCATGTGGACGACAATCACACCTCGCTGGCTTAAAGTCTGAATTCAGTCCTGACTGTTTGTTCATGTTGGAGTTTGTGGCTGCAAGCTGGAAAGCTGCAGCCAGTGTGTGAACGACAAGCGTGAATAAAGTGCATGCTGAAAAGCATGGAAACATGGTCGGGTCTGCCGTAGATTAATTACAGCCACATATAAACTGATAAAAACAGATGGCTGAAAGAAATGTTTGATGGAAAAAGGAAAAAGAGTGTTGTGCTGCTAAACTTTGAGGTTCTAAGTCACCAATGTTTAAATAAGAAAATGCCAAGAGGAGACTAGCAGCCCTGAGTCTGCATGCAAAACATGAAAACTCCATAGCAGTGATACTTGTTCTTACATAAGTGCAAACATAGGTGGTATTGTTCAAGTGAAACAAGAACATATCATTTTACAGTACATTTTTGCCATCCTGTGATCTCATTTGCCACATTCTCCTAACATCTTAGAGCTATTTCCAAACAAGAATGTTTATGTTAGATTCTGTTTTAACATGTCACCAATTATAATTCTGACTTTGAAGTAAAGACACTTTTTGTTTTGGCTGTTTTTAATCAGTTCCAGTCGTGTTCAACCCCCATTTAGATTTACTTTCCCAAACTTTGTGGCACTAATGATTCTCTGAATTTGTACAGAAATTCTAGTGTAAGTCTGAGTTTTGGGCTGCTTTGGAGTATTAGTTGTTTTATATTACCCGAGTCCTGAGTAAAGTGTGGTATAAATGCAGGCATGGTCTCAGTGTTTTCTTCAGTGTTCTGGCTGATGTTGTTGAAGCCACAGTGAGCATTTTTGTCCGTTCACCAGTGTGGCGGTATTTGAAAAATATACATCACGGGTGAAATGAAGATGGTTAAACTGTTACATCGCAGCTTTAATTTGAATTAACGTGTTTGTCTGTCTGCAGGCTTCTCAGCCAGACGAGCTGACCATCGAGGAGCAGGAAATCTTGGAGGTCATCGATGATGGCGACATGGAGGACTGGGTCAAGGTACAAAAATAACACAAACACAGTTATGTAGCAGAAGCACTCTCATGTTTGAGGGTTGGTTGTTTTGTGTATTAGTTCACTCTCTGGCTCTTAGACTGTTTGACAAACATTTAGTTTCAGTTTTTATAAGACCTCGCACCGGTACGGACTATCTACTGGACGTTTTAGTGTTTCTCTGGGATCAGCTGGACTGATGTGGCTTCAGGAATTAGAATAATTCAACTAAAATGCGTGCGGTGCATTGGGGCAGGTCAGGTTGGCCTGGGTGGTAGAAGCTCTGCTGAACATAAAGACAAATCAAAAAATGTACAAATACACAGTTCTCTGCTTCTTTTTTTCGCCCCGCAGCTGTAAAGGGCTGATGGGAGATTCTCGTCACCCAGCCGGGCAGGCAGGTGGGCGGGCATGGCTGAGAGTCTGACAGGGGTCAAGTGGTGGAACGACACTTGACCCCCGACTTGAACGACACGTCTCCCTCATGCATGAATAACACGAAGAACTTTGCCTACTTGGTGTTCAATGCTTTTGCTGTGTAATTATATTGTCTTCAACGTTCCAGCGAATAGGTTCAAGCTACAAACCTATCATTAATTGGTCCTTCGAGAGCCGGAGCCCTGGAGTCGACATTCACCGAGGGGAGAAGAGACACGCTGAAAGACTGAGGTCAGCCAGGAAGTTCCTGTAGTAAAGTCCCGAGACGTGAGAATTTGTCATCGGGCAGGTGGATTAGCTGTCTGTTTTCTCTCCTCGATGAATGACGATCGGCGGGATTCGAGGCTGATATTACATGCTAAGCAACACCAAGTAAGTTTAAGTCTTTGCCACTGTGTGCGGCAAAGCACGCAACCACTGTGTGAGTTTGCGTTGAAATTCTTTATCACTGTGTGCGATAAAGTGCATGATCATTGCGTTGTAAGTCTTTGCCACTGTGTGCGGCAAAGCACGCAGTCACTGTGTGAAAACTGCGTTGTAATGGATGAATTGAATATGAAAGTGCAAGTCTATGCCACTGTGGGCAAAGCACGCAACCACTGTGTGAGGTTGCGTTGCGGTCTCTTCTGAGCTGATGAGCAAGCTACACATTATCAGATCGAGAGCTGGCTGAGAACTCCTCAAAGAGAGGGAAACAGAACTGTGATAACTGTGATAACTGGAGTGTGCAGCGTTTCCGTGAGCAGTTTTTCTGCATCTTGACTCATGTGTGTAGAGTGTTCATAGCATCAGCATCATGTTTTTGTTATTTGTTTTGTTGGGTTGAAAAATAAATAAACTTGTGATCATACTCATGGATCACCATGGCACATATCACCAGCCATATGATTTATTTATGCACATGAAAAAAGTGAGTGTGAATGTGTCTGACGTCACAGTGTTTTTGTGCGCTGTGTAAAAGTAATTGCCTCCAATTGTGAGAGCGGTGATTCTGCAGGTCACCAGCTATTGTAAAGAAAAAAAAGAGTGAAAAAGAGACAAAATTTACATTGTAGATGAAAAATAATCATAGGAAAAAGGTTTTGTGTTGATCAGCCAAGAACAACTACAATTTCATTTTCTGCTTTTAAGAAAGGAAACATGCAGGCCAAGTTTCTGGCTGACTTATTTACGGTGCCATGTGTTTCTCAAACTCACAAGCGAGCTCTCACTCCTCCCTGAAGACAAGGAATGCAGCTCCAAAGAGCAATAACATGGCAGATAAAGAGACAGCAGCAAAGTCCTGAGCAAAGAGTCCCAGCAAGCAGCAGCAGTGTGGACGAACAGCATCAGAGAAGAAGAGCAAACCCATCACCCTGCCTGATTGGATGAATGGCACTGTGTTTCCAACAAGCTGCAACTTCACTGTGCATGTGACAAGAACATTTGAGGAGAACTGAGGAGACTGTAGGAGTTTGACATTTGCCACTGTCGCGGTTCGAATTTTTGAGGAAGAGACATAGGACAGAAAGTCCATAGTGGGTCAACACAAATGATTTTATTAAAATACATATGTGGTGAAGATGGGCTCTGCAAAACATCAGGCTCAATCTCCCGCCTGACAATAGGTGGGTGTGATATTTATACTTATGATGACCAGTAACTCCAGTGAGGACATATTCTAAAAAAGGAACCGCTACTTCCTCTGTTCCTCCAGATGCTTCCTGTTATTCTACTCTCTGCACTTCAGAACAGAGCATGAGCATACCGTTTACAAGCAACACAAGTCTGTGTGCAGGCAGACTTATGTCTGTATTTTAACCTCAGTACATGACCTCACTCAACAAACAAAGACATTTTAGAAGTATACTTCCTGACTCCGTTTGAGTCATCTGTTACCAGGCAAACTCCAATGCAGCAGGCTGCTGAATGCACACAGGCAATATGTAGTAAATTATACTGTAAACATGTAGGCAACCTTTCAATAGCTGAACTTTGCTCCATTGATCGGCCAGACATCGCGCTGCCCGTAGCTTCAAACCATTAATTAACTTGACCAAGCTTCAACCCTTTAATTATGCAATATGTGTATAACATGATTACAGTTGCACCTGCAATGAAAGATTATTATGTGCTTATGCTAACACCTGAAATACAGACTTTAATATAACATCATCAGTTTCAATAAATGTGTCAATGAAATGACAATAATGATAAATCATAAATGATGCAACAGTAATAATAAGGATTATGAATAGTAACATAGATTATGAATGTAAAATAATATTTCATCTCTATACTCCTCCTCTTTGGCCTCGAAAAGGCCAACACTCCTCTTATTGTCTCACTCCTCGGGCCACGCAGCCACCTCCTCTTTGAGTGAAATGATGCTCTGCGATCCTTCTCTTCTTTCTTCAACTTCCCAGGTAGACTACTGGTTAGTCGTTGCACGGGTCAGAGGGTTTATTCTGCCTCTGTTTTGCCACCCGTGTTATTTGGAGATGAGCTTGTCTCCACCAAACTCTCATCTGCTACTGCACATTGAGACCAATGGAACTAGGTCCCGCCTGTCCCCTTCAACTGGACTGCTGTTGTGGTACGAGCCGTCACTTTTGGAGCTTGGCACGCTCCCTTCATCCCTCAGGTTCTCATGTTCCAACGCTGCTGAAGATTTAAGGCAGAGCACGTCGTACACCTTAGTTGTCTTCCTCAATGTCCACGATGAATCTCTCATTTTATTTAAAACGTTGCTGTGGGAAGACTCCTCTCAATCTCCTGCACCTCACGACACCTACAAATTAAAATGACCCTCCTCTTGCACCTGGCTTCCGCCATGTGTCAACTCCCTACTGAGACCTGTACAAGAATGTTACACATTCTCTCTAAAACAATCTCCCGCCAACCTGTAACCCTGTGTAAAAACATTAGTCAGCAGTTACATGTTAAGCTCATTTAACTTCATCTGCTTCTCTCACCCCAACCGGTCGCAGCAGATGGCCGCCCCTCCCTGAGCCTGGTTCTGCCGGAGGTTTCTTCCTGTTAAAAGGGAGTTTTTCCTTCCCACTGTCGCCAAAGTGCTTGCTCATAGGGGGTCATATGATTGTTGGGTTTTTCTCTGTATCTATGAAGCGCCTTGAGGCGACTTTTGTTGTGATTTGGCGCTATATAAATAAAATTGAATTGAATTGAATTGAATTAACTCCCAGCTCCACCTGGAACCTGTATCCTGGAAAACAAATCTGTTAAATCAAACATCTTATTTACAACCAACTATAAATCATGAAAGCGATAAAGTATTCAGCATAACAGACAAGTATCATGTTCAGGATTTCTCAAATCATTAAATCACTATTAGTGCCACAATTTATTTTATCCACAATTTAATCAGTGACTTCCTTAAGCAATGTCACTCCACTTGTTTTATCACTATGAGCCCCCTATTAAACTGTTCCATAAAAACTGCATCTCTTATTTGTTTTCTCATGTCCCTTGTCTGTTTTGTACCGAATCCTCCACATGCACTCTTAACAAAAGCAAAACAAACATTAGCAACACATTGACCATCTCGGGTTAGGCGTCAGCCCTCCACATTCCAGAGGTGCTATAAAAAGATTTCCTGTAAAAAGAATCACACTGTTTTCAAGACCGGATGTGTCTCCCCCCATATTCACTCCCCTGTAGTATTCAACATTTTCCCAAGAACACAGTTTAATAGCATCACCAACTCATAACCTATAAACACAGTTTCTTCACACATAAGCCCAGAAATCCTGTAGTAGGAAAACATTATTAGAAAACATTAACTATTTGTCCAGTTATAAATCACATATTCAAAGCACATTAAGAACTGTAATGCTGTAGAGAAGAAAATGCAAATGTTAACGCTGCACAGGTGTATACACCCTTTCTCACAGTAATCTCTGTGAGCAACACAAACCCCTGAACAACACACCTGTTAGATTCACAAACACAGAAAGTGGCATTTAAAAGTTAAATCGTCATGCAACCTCAGATGTTGCTGTCATCCTTCTGCTCCTGTAAAAAGAAACACACATAAATTCATCCACCCTTTTGGCCTATCTAGGTGGAGGTTAACCTTGAGTCGTGGTCAAGTCTTGTCAGCTTTTACCAGTCAGTCAGTTTGTTTTTATTTCCAGTCTTTCATTCATTCATTCATCCATTCTTTGCTGATAGTGGAAACCATCGCCGCATTTAGATTTCCGCGCTCAGCAAAATGACGTCATTTCAAAAAGAAAAACTCATGACTCATAAAGTCACAAACATGCTGCCAGCTGCTGTTTGCAGTAAAGTCAAGCTGTGTGTCTAGTATATTTGTCATGTGACTCCAGACCTTTATTATAAACATGTAAGTGACTAAACTGGGAAGAAAGTCAGTGTATTTCACCTGTATCTGTGTCACAGATACTAAAAACTTTCTGGTTTCTCAGCAAAAGTAAAGGAATATATTAAATTTCAATTCTATTTAATTTATATAGCAACAAATCACAACAACAGTCACCCCAAGGTGCTTTATATCATAAGGCAAAAACCCAATAATAATACAGACAAAATCCCACCAATTAGAGGTTTAAGCCTTAACAGTAGAGTGTGTCTGACTCTGGTTGCACAGAAGAGGGCCCCGAAAGCTGAAGGCTCTGCCTCCCTTTCTACTTTTAAAAATCCCTCAGAACCAAAAGTATATTTGATGACTTTATGGTGTACCTTTGTGAGTTATACCAGGGAGTCCATTAGCTCTAAATTTGAGGAGCACAGTATGCAGACTTGAACGCACTGAAGATGTAACACTATTAACAAGATAATCAACCTCTGTGGGAGTAGCGTTTAGGTAGCTCCCCTGCACTGTGTTGGCACATGGTTCATTGAAAGCATCAACTTTCCCTCACTGTGATGCACAACAGTTTAACAGTAAGACTTTATGCCTAAAACCAGGACTTTGAAACTTCATTTAACATTTTAGGTGAATTTCTTGTTTAAAAACAGTTGCTTCTGTAGTGTTATAACAACATTTTTGTAAGGACACTGTTTTCATTTCCCCTCCCTTTAGGACCCTGTCATCAAGATACCATTCAGCAATGTGTACCAGCATGTGTGCACATACCGGGACCTGTACTATAAAACATTTGAGCTTCCCGCCTGCCCACCTGGTGTAGACCCGATCGTCACCTACCCTGTGGCTTTGAGTTGCCACTGCGGTCGCTGTGCCATGGACACATCTGACTGCACCTTTGAGAGCCTGCAACCTGACTTCTGCATGAATGACATCCCTTTCTACTACTAAAAGAAGCTCAATCATATTTAAACACATTATACAGAGTATACGGAAGCTGCCCTGTTGTTTAGAATCAACCAGTAATTACAAAAAAAAAAAAGTTTCTGCTATCGAAATAAACACATGATGAATATTTCTCTCAAACAGTGTCTTAAAAAAAGATAAAAGGTAATTGACGCCTGACGTCTGAAAGTTGACGCCACAGCTGGAGTAACTTTAACTTTCCTCATATCCTAAGGCCAGCAGAGATTCAAAATGACATCTGTGTAAAATTTACATGGAAAAAAGTTCTTTCTGTAAAGTGATATATAACCTAATTCAACAGTTTATGAAGAATTTATGTCCCATTGCTAGTTTCAAGTCTTACTGATGTGACACGATGCATTCACTTCATAAACTGTGGATCCGATTACAGTCAGCCTTAGTAACTCTAATTTGTGACTCTAATTGGATTTCATCTACTTTAATTGGACATTAAAGTAGGCAAGAAAACTACATTGAAGATGGTTGAGCTGGCTAAACGCTGGTGGTAGAGATGAAGATGGCGGCTTGAATGGATCACCTATTAGTGAAGAAACGATTTGACTTTTACCAATGGGATCTTAATATCATAGCTGTTAACCTCCCTTGTGGCCATAAAATGTGGAAGCTGCAATGCCCATCATGTTGAAAAGAAAGTTCAAGTTCTCTGTTCAGCTAAAAGAGACTTTTTCACTGGGATGTCAGACCTCAGGATCTTAAGCAGAGAAACAGCCAGTTTTTTATTGATGAAAAATGTATTTCTTTATTTCTTTATGTGAAATAATTATGGAAGATAAGCAGTCAGATCGGGGTGTCGCTTCAGAACGCAACAACTGACAGCACCTTGGGTCATCCCTTTGTCGCTGACAATGTACCACCTGTTGGTCTTTTCATCATAGCACTCCAGATTGCAGAATAAGCCGCCATTGTGGAAACCTCCAACCACATACAGCTGGTCCTCCAGCACTGCAATGCCGAAGCTTTCACGAGGGTGTAACATGGGAGCAACGTTGCGCCAGCGTCTTGTTCTTGGGTCATATGCGATGACACTACGCAACTGAGTGATACCGTTAAAGCCACCAACCTGTGCAGACAAAGGACTTGTTACAGTCTGTAACGTAAAAATGTTCTGTTGTAAAAAAGTAAATAGGTCTCCAGATTCCAAAATATCTGATTCTAGGGTAATTATAGAAATCACATTCCAATAACCCAGTACATGGTACTTGGAAAATAATACAGACTCCCAAATACAGGTACAGTAAACATTCCATGTTTGAATTTCTGTCCGTAATAAGATTATGTTTTAAGCTCTTCTTACTACAAAGATTTCGTTATTGTAGGCGACCACGGCTCCCCCAGTCCTCCCGGTTTCCATGGGTGTGATCAGTGTCCACTGGTTGGTGTCAGGGTTGTAGGACTCAGCACATGACAGAGGTTCATCTTCAGTAACACCACCAAAAATGTACACCTAGAAATTAAAATCAAGTTTAAGTCAAAATTACTAGTTAGTTTGTTTGCTTGCTTGTTTTAATCAATTTTAAATCATGCCTTTTATCTGTTTTTGTTTCTAATGTCTCTGTAAAGCACTTTGAATCACCTTGTTGTTGAATTGTGCTATACAAATAAATTTGCCTTGCCTTGCCTTACTAGAATTAAATGTTTCAGCTTCCAGAAAAAACTTACAAACACTAAAAATGTCTGTGAAGGTTCTCAGTCATCCAGGTCATCGTATTCTAAGGAGCTTGGAAAGACATAAATCTAAAAAAAAATATTCACTTTTTAAAAATTACTCCCATTGGCCAGCTTTATAAGACTATTAAAAAAATGTTTTTTGCACAGAAGCTCACAGAAAAGTAATATTTTACTGTGGGCTCATGTTCCAGTGCATAAATACGTTGGTTGGCTGGCTCCAAAAGATAATAAATCCCCATATGTTGTAAATCCAACTACATAGCCTTAAAAATCATTTTTACAGCCAGACACAAAAGACCAAAAAAAACCTAATCCATATGGATAGCGTCCTGGCTAAAATTTGGGTTTGTGACTGCTTTGGGAAGTGTACTTCCCAACCCCCCTGAGCCAAGGTCACCCCGTTTGTGGGGCGACCTTGGCTCAGGGGGGTTGGGAAGCGTATCTGTAACCGGAAGGTCGCTGGTTTGATCCCTGGGCTCTCTGTCCTGATCGTTGTGTCCTTGGGCAAGACATTTTACCCTACCGCCTACTGGTGATGGCCAGAGGGGCCGATGGCGCGATATGGCAGCCTCGCTTCTGTCAGTCTGCCCCAGGGCAGCTGTGGCTACAACTGTAGCTGCCTCCACCAGTGTGTGAATGTGAGAGTGAATGAATAGTGGAATTGTAAAGTGCTTTGGGTGCCTTGAAAAGCGCTATATAAATCCAATCCATTATTATTAATCTATTATTACTGACAGATTAAGGCATTGGCATCTTTTGGTGCATTTCTAATGGAATTATTTGACTGTACATTTTATTGACGCAGCTTGTTAACCAAGGTTGTTAGCATTACCAGTTAACTTTGTCCACCACTTTCTCCACAAAACCAACATGGCAGAGATCTTCCACTACCTCAATTCCACTTACCTTGCCGTGTAGTGTTGCAGCACCAGCTTCTGCCCTGGGCTTGTGCATCGATGCAATCATAGTCCACTGGTTGGTGTCAGGCTCATATCGTTCTGCATTTTTCAGTGTCTTTTGGTATTGGCACCCGCCCATAGCATATATGCAGCCATTCAGTGTGGCCACACTGAGAAAGCCCCGCTCTTCATGCATCGGCCCCACCTCTGTCCAGGTTTGGCTGGTGAGGCTGAACCTTCTCACATGACTTGAAAAGCTTGTGAAATCAAAACCTCCGATGCAATAGACACATCCATTGAGGTAAGCATAACCGTAGAATCCCAGATACGGTGTCAAGCTCAGCGGCACCCAGTAGTCAGCTCGAACATTGTACATCTCAATCTTGTCACTTGGTAAAGGACCACCAACGGCCAATAAGACTTCAGACGGCAGGCGTGTTTGGGGTATAGGTCTCTCCACAATGGACTCATTTAGCATCTTCATGGCAGTGGTTACCATATCCATGCATGCCGGACTACTACTCACCACATCATTTCTGCTCACAGTGCCAACCAAGTACTCAGTGGGTATTAATAGTAGGCGGACCTGGATGAAAACAAGAATCATAAGGGAAAAAGGCAAGAAATACAACATTAGACTGTATATAAGAGTTGGATGTAGCCACCATGCCACCACCCATTAGTGAAGTATAGCACTATCCCTATAATCAAAATGTCATGGAATCACCCAGATAGCTATGGTAGCTCCTGGCATTG
This sequence comes from Astatotilapia calliptera, assembly GCF_964374335.1. NCBI lineage: Eukaryota > Metazoa > Chordata > Actinopteri > Cichliformes > Cichlidae > Astatotilapia > Astatotilapia calliptera. The sequence goes on from NC_137441.1 coordinate 24,477,350, forward strand.
CCTCCAATCAGCTGTGGCATTGCCCTTAAAGACCCTAACATTACCTGTAAAGAGCCACAGCATCACCTGCCAAACAACAAAGGCAGGTCATGGCATTACCTCCAAACAAGCAGTGGTGCCACAGTCAAGTTTCAATGCCATTATCTGAGCACTGAGTAACCTCCTGCTGTAGAAACAGGTCCCACAATGAGGGTTTGTCCTGTTGTAAATGCCTAAGGTCCAGTCAGTAAGTTCTGGCAGAACACTATGGGCATAGTCAACTTTTCTGTCAGAAAAGCTAAAGTGCAGTTCAGACACATTATCAATAATGCACTTCTGAAACTACAAATCAACGGCCAGTTTTATCTGGACGCAAGTGTAAATAATACTTTTACAATTTATTAAGGACTAAATGATGAGCACCTTCTGATGCACACTCCCAAGTGAATTAGAAACACCCCCCCAATGTGATTAAGAATGAAGAAGAATGATTCCCCTACATTAACTCTATTACCAAGCCTTAAGTTTGAGTAATTCTGCCATTGCAATTTTAGCTTTTTACACGTCAGCCATAAAAGGCTGATGGGCGAGCAGGTGGGCGGCCTGGACACCCAACTCTGTAAACACAATAGTGTACAATCAAACTTCTTTTTTTTTTGCATCAGGCATCAAGCTTATGTTTTATTTTTTATTCCCAATTCAAATTGCTACAGCGGAAGTTGCTTTCTATACTTTCAAACTGTACCATTCATTCAACAGCCCCTCACTGAGTAATAAACAAAATAAATGCACTTAGAGGAGCAATTAAATTGATATCCCATTTTCAGTTACCTGCTTGAGCAGTGCGGGCATGTCACACCCACGTTCCACAGGGGAATAGTTGATCCATCTGAGAATGGCCTCAAACACAGTGCTCTCCTGCTTCACATTGAGCTCATCATTCTCGATAAGATCTGATAGTTGCTGCACAGAGAGCTGAAGGAACTCCAAGGAGAGTGCACCAACCTCTTCAAAGTGATGGAGGATGTAGAGAAAGGCCTTTCCCCTGAGGTCAGGACAGTTGTGTAAGTGTGCCAGATTGTAGATACTGACGCAGTTATTTACACAAAGCTTCCTCTCCAGGAAGTCGCAGCAGGCTTGAATGATGCCAGTCACGATAAAGTGGTCTGCTTCCGCCAACAGCTCCAGTACATTGTCCTCCGTCACCACAACAGATTGGGTATAGGCATATTCCAAAATGAGGCTCATTGCTTTTGGAGACACAGTGGGGAAGTTGTAGACCTTGTTTGATGGTAGTGGTTTGTAGCAGAAGAGATCCCTGTGCAGATTCAGATCAGCATTTTCACATTGTCTCTCTGTCATGGAACTTAAAAAGTACCTGATGTCGTGCAGCTCATAGTTAAATAGCATTTGTATAATTTTTCAGCTGCATGCTTACTTGAGCAAGCTGTGATCAAAGAGATATGAAATTAAAGTAACAAAAATCTAAAATGACTTGATTTCAAATGGGCAATCTCCTATTTAAGGTCATCTATTCAGACATGTGCAGAAAAACATTCAGCATTGCTGCTATGTTTAGACAGACAGAAAGATATAGAGTTGTCTAGGCATTGTAGCAAATATTCCTATACAGTAACAGGGTTAGAGCGACAGGGGACAGCAGGCATTAAATAGCTGCAAATATAATAACTGAATTTCACATTATCAAATTTACTGACTAGACAGAATTGGAAAGAGCGGACATGTCCCACTGCAACAGAAATGGCATATCATTGGCCACCTCTCAGTCTGGCCCTAAATTGATTACCTGCCTATTTAGACATACAATTTCAGCTAAACTGGTGAAGGCACAGCTAATATCACCACTGATGTGGTCCTTTTGGTGCAGGCCAGTTTGTGCACAAATTTATTAGAACTGCTGCTGCTGTTGTCGTGCTGATGAAATATAATCAGAAAGCCAGTTTATAGCGTCTGTAATCTTTCAAACTACCTCTTAACGGCTCATTGTGGAGTCAAACACAAACCTACACTATATATGTATCCCAACAAACCTCCCAAAATAAATAACTAAATAAAAATACAGGACTGATTTTTTTTTCCCCCCTAAAAATTGCTCCAGAACATTTCTAGTGATCAAAAAGTACAGTGTAACATTGAAACCTCCCAATACCTGCTGCACTGTGTTACATGAAAACTTTGAAGTAGGATAAATGCAGAACCAAACCACAGCCAAACAACACAGGCCTGCTCACCTGAAGTATGCACTGCAGTTACAGAGGATGATCCTGTGAATTTTAAACTCAACATCTCCAGCTCGGATCACAGAGTCACAAACCTGTCCATCCAGAAAAAGCTCCCTAAAGACGGTACTACGGGCGCTGGTCATTATTCAGATGTTACTCAAGATGTTTAAACTTCTAAAAAATCTCCTGTTTAGTGTTTTCCTTTAGAGAGCCGCCTACAGTTTGTGAGGTACTTTGTCTAAATTACTGATTACGTTAACTTATGCTGCCTGGAAAGTGTCACTACTCTGTTTATATTTGAAAATCATAGTGCATCATTCCGTTAATTGACTGTGTGCACGTTAGCATATGCTACTTCCGGTGCGGAAACGCCTTTGGGGAGCTTTGTTTCCGGTGTCCTATTCGCGCCTGGTTTACGGTCCAAAACAAGTTAAGCAAATGAATGAATCAAGCAGCGATTTACATTTCTATAGATGTCTTGGGCATTTACCCAATATATCTGTAAATGATGTTCATCGACTTGTTAATATTTTTCCCTGCACCTCAGGGCAAAAGAGAAAAGGGATTCAAATGTTATATTTCTCAGCTGTCCCTCGTTTACAGCGGGTGTTATGTTCTAAAAATAACCAGCGATAGGTGAAATCAAGTAGCCAATTTTATTTTTTGACGCTGCAAAACGTTTCGTGGACATCCAGTAGTGCACTTCAGAGTCACCCTGCTAGCAATCGATGCAGCGATTCTGCACTGTACAGGAGAGACGTCACGGAGGAGATCGTCTGCAGTAGGGCTGCACGATTTTGCATAAAATGAGAATCACGATTCTCTTTTCCAATATAAATATTTATTGCACTTATTAACTGCACATCAACTTCGTAACAGTTGAGACTGAACATAAAAACAATAAATAAACATAAAAACAACAAATGTCTCACGTTTTGTTGTTGCCGCAAAATGTTGTACTGCTTGAAATTCCGTCTCCACCATTGCTCGACACTGCGTGTATAGAGCAGGTAGTGCAACAATAGAAAAATAGTTGCGGGACAGCGTTTGTCTAGGGTGTTGATCATTTTCCTAAATCCCTCGTTTTGCACAGTGTTGATGGGAGCCATATCTTTGGTCAGGTGATAAGTGATAGCCTCCGTAATTTCTTTGTGCCTGCGGAAGTTAAGTGCTGTATAAGGTTCCCGTTATTGATGTTTGGGTGGTTGACCGGGGCGGATTTTCTCCTGTCACTTTCTCGTCATCCCTGACGTGCTCTCCGTTGTTTTTCCCCTGCTAATTTTAGCATCCCACGGCGCAGCTTCTGTATCACGTGGTATAAGGCTCCGCCCTTGTCATTTGTTGAGCAGAAAGAGTGAGCGCTTGTTTTCATGCAGATTACGTCCCGGATCAAAATGCGGTACAATCGTCGTCGTCTTTTTTTTTTCTTTTTCTTTTTTTTTTTAAATCGTTGTCATTTGGAAATGAGATCGCACATAAATATGAATCGAGATTGTGATTTTCTAATGATTAATCGTGCAGCCCTACTGTGTAGGTGTGTACTTGACTAGCTGATCTCGACATAATGGGGGAAACATCTGGTTTGACTATTCTTCACCTGTAGTTTGAATGCTGAACATCTGCCTGTTTAAATCACGAGACCAGTCACTATACAGAGATGTGCTTCTGAATGTGGACGATGTGTCTTCTGCATGCAGTAATGCAGTTCTGCTTGTGTTGAGTGATGTAAACAACTGATCGATCTAAACTCTTTAAACGTAAAAAATTGATCATTAGATTTTTTATGACACAACAGCGGTGAGTGTTCCCACCTTCTGCTCTTTGTAACTTAACGCGATCTTTCCGTTTTTGAGTTTTGGACATGATTTTGGAGTATATCTTTGCAGTAGCGATTGACCGCAAAGTCAAGCTACCGGAAATGTACAACCCCACATCCGGTCTCAAACCAGGAATTTAGCATTTTCTCGTACACAGGGTCAATTTGGTTCCACATATTTGTGTGAGCAAACATTCTCTGTCATGAACTTAAACAAGAACCGATTGAGATCAAGGATGAGTGACTCCCACTTGCGTGATATTTTATGCATCTCAACCACTGCCCTCAAAGCACACCTAATTGCTTTACTAAAATCTAGATCTCAGTATCACCCCTCTCATTAGTCCAGGGATGCCCAAATTCTGTACTGGAGAGCTGCTATGCATGTTTTAGTTCTTTCTGGTTTAGCACAGTTGAATCAAATGAAGAGCAGGCCTCCAGGAGTGACATCCCTGCATTACTCATGTGTTTCTCAACAGTAAAAAGCATAAAGCATGCTAATGCAATACACAAAAGGAAACGTATTTTGTTAAACTCTTAAGACTCATCCAGGCTGGAGAAACTGATCAGGAAGGCTAGCTCTGTGGTCGGCATGAAGCTGGACACTCTGGTGACAGTGGCAGAGAAAAGGACATTAAAGAAACTGCTGGACATTATGAACAATGCTGGGCATCCTCTGCACACGGCCATAAACAATCAGAAGAGTCTGTTCAGTGACAGGTTGCTTCTCCCCAAGACAAGAACTAACAGACTTAAAAACTCCTTTGTCCCACACGCCATCAGACTGTTTAACTCCTCTCTGGAGGGGAGAGGGAGGGGAAACAGGAGGACAAAGGAGGGGGGAACAACTAAGCTGTAGTGCCTCTTCACCTCACTGTACAATACCTTGTGCAATACTTTTTGTAAATAGTCAACAGTGCAATAGACTCAATACTTGAAATGTGCAATTCACTTGTATTTTTATTTTTTATTCCTATTTATTCTATTTATCCCCTTTGTATATTTTATTTATATTGTTTCTGTATTTATATATGTGTGTGTGTGTGTGTGTGTGTGTGTGTGTGTGTGTATATATATATATATATATAACAATTCTGTAACTGTAACTTCGGTCGTTGCTGTGCTTTTTTTTTTTTTTGGAAGTCGAATTTCCCAGAGGAACCCACCCGAGGGATTAATAAAGTTCTATCTTATCTTATCTTATCTTAGATTTGGTTTTAACTGTTGATGTTATGCTCTTAATTCATAGTTGAGTGTGTTGTGTACATATTGTGTAAATTTACAAATGTGTTTATTTCTTGCAGCAAGTGAACTTCCAGTTGTGCAATCTTCCAGTATGTGAAAAACTTTGGCTTCCTGAAAGGTCTTGTAAAAGTCAAAGGGCGAAATTCACTTTAAAAAAAACTTTATTGATAACAGAACACTTTTCATTACTTATAACGCCTGTTTAAATGTTCATTAGGCAAAGATATTGCAAACTCATGGAAATTTAGGGTATTCTATACAGTTTGTTCAATGTTGTCTGACTCTCCAGATATAAATGAAAGGCAGAATTGTGTCTTTAGAGTTGTAAATGCTTGCCTGAGTGTCTTTTATTTAGGTACATTTCTATTTTAAAAATAACGGGTAATTGTGACTATTAAAATTGTTCTTCATTATATTTTCATGTAACTTTGTTATGAAAAAAAAAGTCAAAAGGAACCATTGGCCCCCAGGCGTCTTCACTTTATAAAATTTGGCCCTCTTTGCAAAAAGTTTGGACACCCCTGGCCTACATAATAAGAAGTACACACTTGGAGTTTTTTTTTAAATTAAAAAAACTGTTCGATACTAGGGCTGCCACGATTAGTCGACTAGTCACGATTACGTCAACTATCAAAATCGTCGAAGACTAATTTAATAGTCGACGCGTCGTTTGAAGCTTTGTAAGATCCCAAAAGACGCAGGAATAAGTAGTAGGATTTGAGAGTGTAATAACGGACTGAAACAGAAGATGGCAGCACTGCATGTACAACGATGCCAGCTGCCGTTAAACCCCGAAGAAGAAGAAGCAGTGTCCCAGAATTCATAGCGCGGCCCTGCTCAGTTTCCAAAAATGGCAGCAGCTAGTTAGTTTTAATATTACTCTTATTATTCTTTCTGGGTCACAAAATAAATGTTTAACATATTTCAGGAGAGAATGTAGCTGTGTAAACTTCAAATATCTGCTCAGTTTATCAAGACACCACATATTTTCAAAAGCGCCCCGACATTTTCGGAGACGTCTGTTACCCACTAGCTCGATAGCTAGCCGGGGGCTAGGTCACTAGAGCCCGTGAGAACACCGGACTCCCGGCAAATCGTTTTCAAACCCACCGCCGTCTTTCGCTACTCAGGTTAAACATGATATATAAGTCACTTAGATAACTTAAAAATGTTATTGTTTGGGTTTTTTCAGTATTTTATTTGTTCCTGAGTAAATCGGTTTGGCTGAGATTAAAGTTATAGTTTATACAGTCATTGGTTTTTACACAGCTGAATAAACGTCAAGCAGACAACTGATCATCAGAAGTGTGAGATGCTCGAGAATATACTCCGGTGCCCTGTTATATTTTAGATAGCAAGGAGCAGACGGCTGAGTTTATTAAACTTCACCAAAACAATCTGCAAATTTAATTAAAATTTAATAAACTATCATCTTGTCTTTATTTTTTAGTTAGCACATACACTTAAAGCTGTAAGCTAATGATAGTTATATTAGAGCAGATGCATGCTGGTGCAGTAAGCTCTGTGTTGCATGATCTGATTAGTGGACTAATCGCAAAAATAATCGGGTGACTAGTCGACTATCAAAATAAACGTTTGTGGCAGCCCTATTCGATACTGTCAATCATGAAATTCTAATAAAAAAAATGGAAAGTATGGGTTTAGGGGAGTGGTTTTGGACTGATAAAAAGCTATGTAGTGAATAAGCAACAATATGTACAAATAAATGAGTAGGAATCTAAATTGATGGATCTTGCTTGTGACATACCTCAAAGATCAGTATTAGGTCCAAAAGAATTCATGGATTCTTTATTGTCATTCGCATCACATGTTTACATGAGGTGGAACGAAAATTACGTGCAGCGAAAGAAACAGAGTAACGAAGAAACAGAATAAAAAGAAAACAGAATAACAAGTAATAAGTATTACAATTAAATCTATGCAATATATCGGGTGTGACTGCTTTTATTTTCTATTTCTGGTACAATACTAGCCTGCAAGCAGGAAAGAAATGATACGGCAGGGAGTACATGTAACATTATGAGAAAACAGTGCTGAGCATGCTTCTGACTACTAACAACAGGCCAAACCATGGTCTCACACTGCCACCTACTGGTACAAAAATGGAGCATCAGCTACAAATATCCCAGACTAGTTACCAGGTCTATAGTTAAAACTAGTTAATTTAGAGGATTTTCAAAAGAAAATATCACTTACATTTAAAATAAAATAGCTTAAATATAAGTTAATTCACATAAATGTGATTAGACATTAGTGGCTATCACACACACACACATTCATACTGTTGCTCTTTGATTAGATAACTCTATGGCTGCTGTCAATATACAGGCGAAGCTTACGGGTTATGCAGCCAACTTTGTAAGTTGGATCATTAAGTCTATGAATCACCCTGTTAAGCACAAAAAGGTGCTTACACAACTGAAAAAATCTGATATGTCTTTTCCACAGGGGACTCACCTTTGTATAGCAGACCGATATAGATTGAAGACTGGTTCGGTTGGCCAAATAGTCCATTCCAACTTTAACACTAAGACAGAGGGGTGGCCATCCTTATTGGTAAAAACGTCCCATTTCCCGTATCAACCATTTTATCTGATCCTATGGGTCCCTATGGGTCATTACTGTGGTTGGCCAACTTTATGAACTGATTTAAGCCAACATTTACGCCCCCAAATGGGATGATGAAACCTTAATTGTCTATTAATTCTCGTGAATTCTGGATATGACAACACACAATCTCATTTTAGCTGGAGGTACAAGCTGTGTGCTCTCTAACCTAGAAAGAAGCTCTAATAAGGATACTCATCCAGGGCATGCTCCGACTATATTCCTGTCCACAAAATGTTCTATTGGATAAATTCATTTGTCACTGATAAATGTCCTCTTCCACTTATTGAAACTTGCAATTATCAATCTATTGTTATTTCAGATCATGCCCCCCTATTGATGAGATGGGGGTTGGATGCCTCACTGCCCTCCGCCTCTGGCAGTGGCCCTTTCTACTAAGAAGGCAAAAGTTCTGCATGTCCTGGTGACCCTCCACCTGTTTCACAGGTGGGTGCAGCCTGATCTATCTAGTGGAAGTCTAGACAGACCAGACCAGCTCAACCACACAGACACTTCCTACCTGATTTGAGGACAAAAGCAGAGTATGCAATATGTGGGACAAACACACACAACAGAGGGGAAAGAGATAGAGAAATTGGCAAATGTGAGATCATGCTAAGCAGCTTGAACTGAAAGTGACTGGAAATAATTAGTCGAACAGGAAAAGCCACTGGGAAAAACAGAAAGTGGTACAACGTGGAATACAGTAGGTCAGAGGAAATTGCTGGATCCATGGGTTCCATTGATGTGGAGCAAGTAAACAACCTTCAAGTGACACGGTCTGAAGATGCCAAGTCATGCACAGACAAAAACAGAGATGAAATATTAGTGGTAAAGGAAGATATCTTCTCGCAAGCCAAACAAACTGAACTGACAACTGACAACTGGAAAAGAAAAAATGTGTTTGAAGTGGAGAAAGATAAAAGTCAGAAATTTCTATCAACAAGGTGTGTGTGCACACTCAAGGAAACACCAGGGGGCATTGTACCCAAGCTAGACTGGTTGCAAGAGGCTTTGAAGAAATAAACACTCAAGAACTTTCCAAAGACTCACCAACATGTTCTTCCGAGTCCCTGAAGATGGTCATAGCAGTCATATGTCAAAATCAATGGAAACCGAACTCTATGGACATTAAAGCAGCTTTTCTACAACGTAAAGATTTAACCTGAGACATGTACATCCGACCACCTGAAGAAGCACAGAGCAAAGGAACTATATGGAAGTTGAATAAATGTGTTTATAGCCTGGCAGATGCTTCATTATTCTGGTACACCAAGGTGAAATACACCGTGCAGAAGCTGGGGGGCACAGTGTCAAAAGTCGATCCAGCTGTCTTCTACTGGCTAGATGATCTTTGTAAGGTGACGGGGTACTTGCATGTCATGTACAGTAGCAGTTTTTGATATGGGCGATACGGGCAGTTGCCCGGGGCGGCATCGTGGTGGGGGGCGGCATCACGGACATCGGCAAAAAAAAAAAAATTGCTCGTAGTCATGCTGCCCCGACGTCAGCCAGCGCATATTGGGAATGGTACAGGCACCGATCGGTTTTCTATCGCCCATTTGCTGAGAGCAAGGGCGCCCTCTGTTTGCGAGGTGCGCCTGCTGCTTGCGGCGCAGAGAGGAGAGGGCGGGGCGGCGGGGGATTCTCTGGCTGGCTGGAGCAGCATCTAATAACCAACTTGCAAAATAAAAACAAAACAACAAACACGAAAACACCAGACATTATAATACAGACTTATAATTTGCACCAATGTTTTTTCAAAATTCTATATGCAAAAAGTGAGCGCGAGAGCCCTCAGTGCGCCTACTTGCTGCTGAAGTCAAAGTAAACTTTATTGTCATCTCCGCTACATACAGTCCAGTACGACGAGACGAGACGACGAGGCTCCAGTTACAGCAGTGCAAGTAAACAACAATAAATATAAGAACAGTAAGAAAATAAATATACGCTTTAGGACTCGGGGTAAAGGGAGCAATAACAATTGAAAATTTATAATTTACAGTCTGATGATTTAAAGTCTCACACACAAGCCGTCGAAAGGGGAGGGGGGCGGCTGCTTCCAAATAGAGCACATTTCATTCATAATGTTGTAAATTATGTATTCATAATTTGAATCCTGGGTTGTGTGAAATCCCAGAAATACACCTTAGGCAAAGTTAATCTGTGAACTAAGGTGTAGGTCTATTAGGTTATGTTGTGGTGATCCCTGAGTTGGGGGATGGGTTTTCATACTGGAGTGCAAAATTAAAACCAATGGAAGATGGACAAGAAAAGTTCAAAGCCATTAGGTGCTCAATTTTTAAAAATGAGAAAAGAAGAGGAGGAGAAACGAGCCAAAGATACAGGTAAGCAGATGTGTCATTGGATAATTGACACATCTAACCCCTAACCCTAACCCTTTAACTACATCGGGATGGAGGTTTATTCTCTTCAGAATGAAATACAAGTACAACAAGATACGTACATAAAGAACCTACAGCCTATTCCTATTGATCCCAGGTTTCAGTTCTTGGGTGAAAGCAAATCCGTCAAATTAGTGGTGTTTAGTCATTTCTTGATGGAAAACCTCTCAGATGGAGGCACACAAGGTGGATATTTTATCATGTTGATGGGAGAAGGTGGAAAGTTTTTGCCCATATGTTGTCAGTCGAAACGGATCAGGAGAGTGGTACAGAGTACACTAGCAGGAGAGACTTTGGCCCTTGCAGGTGGGATCGACAGTGCTATGTCAGAACAGTGTGAGAATCTCCAGCATGTTCGTCACAAATGGAATGAGGGGGGGGGATGGAAATAAGGAATTGTTGTGTCTGTTAAAGCACAGAATCAAATAAAAAGAGTTATGTATGCATTGCATTGATAAAAGATTAATAATAAATCATAATGGGTGTGCATGAATTAAACGGTCCTTAAGACATGAGAAAAAGGAGAAGTGATTTTTGTTTGTATGAAACTTAAGAGTTTTTAGGGAAGTTGAGCTGCAGCATTGTTGGGTGGAGTGGAAGAAAGGAAATGCACTAAAACTGCAAGTCATGCCAGTGCGTTAAAGATACAGTGGGGTAAAAAAGTATTTAGTCAGCCACCGATTGTGCAAGTTCCCCCACCTAAAATGATGACAGAGGTCAGTAATTTGCACCAGAGGTACACTTCAACTGTGGGAGACAGAATGTGAAAAAAAAATCCATGAATCCACATGGTAGGATTTGTAAAGAATTTATTCGTAAATCAGGGTGGAAAATAAGTATTTGGTCAATAACAAAAATACAACCCAATACTTTGTAACATAACCTTTGTTGGCAATAACAGAGGTCAAACGTTTACTATAGGTCTTTACCAGGTTTGCACACACAGTAGCTGGTATTTTGGCCCATTCCTCCATGCAGATCTTCTCGAGAGCAGTGATGTTTTGGGGCTGTCGCCGAGCAACACGGACTTTCAACTCCCGCCACAGATTTTCTATGGGGTTGAGGTCTGGAGACTGGCTAGGCCACTCCAGGACTTTCAAATGCTTCTTACGGAGCCACTCCTTTGTTGCTCGGGCGGTGTGTTTTGGATCATTGTCATGTTGGAAGACCCAGCCTCGTTTCATCTTCAAAGTTCTCACTGATGGAAGGAGGTTTTGGCTCAAAATCTCACGATACATGGCCCCATTCATTCTGTCCTTAACACGGATCAGTCGTCCTGTCCCCTTGGCAGAAAAACAGCCCCATAGCATGATGTTTCCACCCCCATGCTTCACAGTAGGTATGGTGTTCTTGGGATGCAACTCAGTATTCTTCGTCCTCCAAACACAACGAGTTGAGTTTATACCAAAAAGTTCTACTTTGGTTTCATCTGACCACATGACATTCTCCCAATCCTCTGCTGTATCATCCATGTGCTCTCTGGCAAACTTCAGACGGGCCTGGACATGCACTGGCTTCAGCAGCGGAACACGTCTGGCACTGCGGGATTTGATTCCCTGCCGTTTTAGTGTGTTACTGATGGTGACCTTTGTTACTTTGGTCCCAGCTCTCTGCAGGTCATTCACCAGGTCCCCCCGTGTGGTTCTGGGATCTTTGCTCACCGTTCTCATGATCATTTTGACCCCACGGGATGAGATCTTGCGTGGAGCCCCAGATCGAGGGAGATTATCAGTGGTCTTGTATGTCTTCCATTTTCTGTTGATTGCTCCCACAGTTGATTTTTTCACACCAAGCTGCTTGCCTATTGTAGATTCACTCTTCCCAGTCTGGTGCAGGTCTACAATACTTTTCCTGGTGTCCTTCGAGAGCTCTTTGGTCTTGGCCATGGCGGAGTTTGGAGTCTGACTGTTTGAGGCTGTGGACAGGTGTCTTTTATACAGATGATGAGTTCAAACAGGTGCCATTCATACAGGTAACGAGTGGGGGACAGAAAAGCGTCTTACAGAAGACGTTACAGGTCTGTGAGAGCCAGAGATTTTCCATGTTTGAGGTGACCAAATACTTATTTGCCACCCTGATTTGGGGCGTGCAGCTCAGATCTCAGCTGACCCTTCTCACCCTGGACACAGTCTGTTTGACCTGCTCCCCTCAGGCAGGAGGCTCCGGTCCATTCGCACCAGAACCTCTCGCCATAAGAACAGTTTCTTCCCCTCTGCTGTCGGACACATGAACAATAACCGTATGACTGTTCCCACCACTAACACATGACCCTACGCTGTGTTCACTGCATCATTCCATGTTTAGCACTGATCACCACCTGCACTCATGTATATATCATGTATATATCTATCTACTTAGCACTTTTAATTCTTATTCTTATTTTATATTTTTATGACAGTATGTTTGCACTGAAGCACCGCAGCAATTTCCTAATGTTGTAAACCTGCTCAACATTTGGCAATAAACCCTTTCTGATTCTGATTCTGATTTACGGATAAATTCTTTACAAATCCTACCATGTGAATTCATGGATTTTCTTTTCACATTCTGTCTCTCACAGATGAAGTGTACCTCTGGTGCAAATTACTGACCTCTGTCATCATTTTAAGTGGGGGAACTTGCACAATCGGTGGCTGACTAAATACTTTTTTGCCCCACTGTAAAAGGGTGGGCCTAAAGAGGAACATGACATGTCCGTAGATGTTGTTTCCACCGGTAGATGTCTAGACATGTCTAGATAGGTCCGTAGAGGTGTATAAAAATGAGAGGCAGAAGCAGAGAGGGGCTTTTTTACTCTAGTCCTGAGCCAGTGAGTAGGATGCGAGAAGACTGAAGATCTGCAGTGAAAAGACTTAGAGCGAGGGACGACAGAGGAGAAGTCATAACCCTTCACCGTGGATCGACTGATTGGATTATGAATTTTGAACTGCCTACTCATCGTATGCTGAGTTAGGATCGGAGTCAAGAAGGTGAAGTCCTGGAGCTTTGTACTGGGCTACACTTTATCTTTCCTTTGGACTTCTGCCAACACAGCGGGGAACTGGATTCTATCACTGCGCACGATGATCCTCCTTCCCTCCTAAAAGAAGACCCACCTCAACAACGGTTGTAGTCACTTAGCAACAGAATAGTTAGAGTTTATAGTGTGATAAATAGGATATTCTAGTAAATCGTTATAACACATCCTTGGGACCTACTGTCCAGGTCACTAAATTTTACTCAGCAAGTGCCATAGATCATTAGAGAGCTGCCGGTAACCTCTTAAGCCCCAAGCCTACCTGATCTCCTGCCTTTTGCCCCCGTATCAGGGGGCGTTGGGGCTTAAGAGGTTTTAATAAGTGTGGCTGACAAATATGTTTCATTAAGGTTGCCAATGAGATCATAGAGTCAGAGGGACCTTCAAGGACCTGCAGTTCAAAAAAGCTCCCTTCCGACAGCCAAACCCATCTGTTCTCTGATTGGATTGTTACATTTGTGATTCACATGACATTGACCAATCAGATGAAAGGAAGAAAAATAGGGTCAAAATTCGTACTTGTAACTTGCAGAGATTCACACGTTTGTTTTGGCTAAGTCCACACACTAATCTTTTGTACGCACACACAAATTCTTTTTACACATACAAATACTGATTTACAAGTACAAAATATTTATGACCACATTTTGAGCCCATAGACGAAGGCAGTTAGAGGCTGGGCAAGTCTCCTCGCCGCCGGCTTAAACTAGTCTCAACTTCACCTGTCAGGTAGGGTACCCGTAGAGATTAAGGGACTCTGACCCGAAGGATGGAGAGCCGGTCCAGACCACCTGTACAGGGGTAACTGGGAACTAACAGCTGTTTTTCTGGCTGCACTCTATTCTGAGCTCACCACTGGTGATGGTACACACAACATCTTCCCTATCGTCTGTGTAACAGACAACTATTCCCTTCTTGATGCTGTCAAGTCCACAAAATCTGTAACTGAGAAGAGGCTGTGGCTCAACATCAGTAGCAACAAAGAACTTATGCACACAGGGACTATTCAGCACATCATATGGACATCTACCAAAGAGCAGCTTGCTAACTGCCTGACAAAAGTGCACTGTAAAATATAACTTGTTGTTTCAACTTAAAAATATCAAGGGCTGCCTTAAAATTTTAAGTCAAGAAATAATTATAGAGTTTGTTCTTGTAACACAACCAATTGTTATCTTAATGAAAAATCACGTTGTCTAAACTTTCGTCTTAGTTTAGTTGACTGAGATTTGTTAGTCAGTTCAACTCCTTTAATTGTAATTTTTACTTGGGAAAACCCTTTCAGATAAATTAAAATAATCTATTGTTTAAACTCTTGTCAAAGTTCAGTTGACTTGGGTTTTTTAGTTAATTCAAATACTTTAGTACTTCTTTTAACTTAGGAATCTATTTTAGCTTAACTAACATAATCTGTTAGCTAAGTTGATTTAAGTTTATTAATTAACTGAGCTCCTTAAGGTAGCTGAGTAAACTTGTAAATCAGTTTCATTTTAATTATCAGAGTTGATTGACTGGATGTAAAGAAAAATGTGTATTGAACATCTTAAGTTTTTTTGGTTTTTTTTTTTTTAGCTTTCTAACATCCATTTCAGCAAAACTACCTGTTAGGTTTATCTTAGATCTCAGCTTTAAATATCTACATTCCTTTAAATTAATTTTCTGTTGTTTACAGAAAAAAAATAAAAACCCACAGATTCCATTAAAGTGTCTCTGATCATTTCAGGCAGAAAGTTTGTTTTAAGAACATGACAAGACAATTACTCATGAGCACCCAACATTCACCATTTATTGTGCCATCTTAGTCATCTGAGAAACAGAAAAATCAGTGACGTAGCTCATCAGGCTCACAATCCATCAAAACTCAAAAGTTGCTCGCTGTGAAACAATAAATTTGAACTTGGTCTTGAGCCCAGTTTGGGTGAAGATTAAATTCTGACCAATACTCTAGGAGCAGTAGTGATTCTTGTGAAGCAACAACATAAAGTCTGCATTAATGTAATGTATCAACGGGACACTTGCTATTTTAGAAAAGTTATTCTTTACATTTGCAAAATTTTTAAACGTCATTGTGCTCAGTCACATCTGTTAGCATAAAACTTGAAATATTAAAATAGTACAAAACCTTTGATAAGTGACTGTAAAGATCAGTTTATAACAACTAAGACATCAAACTCTTGTATTTGTCTTCGTTTACAATTGCAACAAATTCCACAGAACCAATATCTCTGAAAATGAGTGCATGCTCCTGAAACATTTGATAATATGAATATTTCAGAAACATTAGTTTGAGTCTGCTCAATTGCAAAACAAAGGAAAAACTACTGACTTGCATGAGATAAGCATCTGCAGAGTCCACCATTATATTGTTGTTCACATAAGTTTCTTAAACAATGAACAAATGAGCAATTGTTTAAGAACACTAAGGCAATTGTATGCTGTGAGCAAGAGTCTGTTTCTTAGACTATGCACTAGTGAGATGCACTGCCTTCCACCAATGTTCATTAGGACGTTCTGAATGACTTCAAAGATGTCCTTAAGTTCCGTTGGATAGTCTATGTTGAGGGCAAAAAGAAGGCCCAATAGCATGGAAATGGCACTTGAGACATCCCTCAGATTAGACAGGATTACTGCTGCCTCAAGGACAACCAACACATCGATGATGTCTTCTTCTGTCACCATCACAATGCCATCTTTCATCCTCTTAGAAAACGTGTCTTCAATACCTGTCGGCTATAAAAGGGTTCAAAGACAAAAAAAAAAAAAATTACACAATTACAATTACACAATATCCCTTGTGCTTAACCCACACCCCTCTGCATGCGGGCCAAATACACACCCCTTTACGACATCTACCAACACTTTACAACAACAACAGACTAATAAAGCAGGATTAATTTATGGAGCACAGCATATTACATTATAACATAAAATGATCAAGATTATAATAAAAACTTAAAGATCATGACAAATACTTAAATATGGCATGATGTAACTGAGTAAAATATTGGCCTGGACTTGGCTCCAACATCCTGGCCCCTAATTGTTCTTGTGAGCCACAAAACAATTACTCTTATACATACATTTATATATTGTTCAGAACAACAAATCAAACCTTCCAGATAACGAACAGGCAAATATACAAAGTACTTTAACTGCTCATATGGCACATTAAAGTCCTTATTCCAACAGAAACTTCATTTTGTCTTGTTACAGCTGTTAGATTATTCTGTTATTATATGTTACCTTATATATGTAATCAAAATAGTTGAATTAGAATACTGCTGTAGATCACATTATACCCTTTAATATAGAGTGTGTGAGCTGTATGTAGTTTAGTTCTCGTTATACTTTTGAGTTAACAGAGAACCCCTTGATCTGCTGGGAATGTGTTACACTGTTTTCTTGACATGCTTAATTGTTGAATCATGAAGAGAAGATTGTAAGCAGGAGACTCTGTGTCTAAGACAGGGGAGATAGACAGACCACATTCCACACCCCCACCTTACAGAAAGCAGAGAAACAGCTGCCGAGGTCATAACTTAGGCGCTGTAACAGAGAAAGAATGTGATGTTTTGGCTTTTACGACTAGCTGGGGGCCACTAGAGACTATAAAAAGCTGAGCAACCCGTCACCATTTTGAGACATGTGCCTGACCCTCTGGTAGCATCTCTCCCGTCCGGACGTTGTAATGCTCTGACTGTTGAATTGTATGGAAATAAATGATTGTTGATTGAGCATTGATACACCGAGTATTGTCCCTCCTTCAGCCCAAAGATTCAAAGAATTGGGAGATTTCAACACAGCAGGAACTCTTCTTAAGCTGGAACATGTCTTCGCGGATGCGTGTATGTGTGTATGTTGGGGAGATTAGGGAATGGAGTCAGAGGTTCAAGCACATGATTCACCGTAGGAGACCAGCCTTTACCGCTGTCTCTTCAGTAATATGTAGAAGGGGCGCTACATATCACACTCTAGCAGCACACAAAGCTTCGCCACAGGTCGTAGGAGAATGTTTTTGCTGGTTTTCACCTTGGCTTGACGAACCCTACCTTTGGCATCCTCAAACGTCTGAATCACTCGACCCATTAGCCATGAATTTCTTGGACCGGAATCATCCACGATGAGGACAATATCACCTTGACTGATATTTCTTTGTGGCTGGGCCCACTTTTGTCGCTTTTGCAAGTCTGGCAGATACTCCTTGATCCACCGTGTCCAAAACAAATCCGCCAAGTACTGGACTTGACGCCATCTACGCCTCGAGTACAAGTCGCTCCTGCTGAATACTCCAGGAGGTAGCGGAGTTTTGGCTTTCATCAAAAGCAAATGGTTTGGCGTCAAGGCCTCCAGGTCGTTCGGATCGGTAGAGACTCTTGAGATAGGGCGGCTATTGATAATCGCCTCTACCTCACACAGCAGTGTGTGCAGACCTTCCTCATCAAGGATCTGCTGCTCCACAACGGAGCTGAGCACTTTGCGTATGGACCGTATCTGCCGCTCCCAAACTCCTCCAAAATGCGAGGCAGCTGGGGGGGTTGAATATCCATGTGATGCCTTTAACCAACAAGGCTTCTTGAATCTTTGCATTATCCAAAGCACGCACTGCTTCCCGCAGCTACCTCTCTGCACTTACAAAGTTTGTTCCATTGTCAGAACGCATCAACTGAACCTGTCCCCTCCTAGCAACGAACCTCCGCAATGCATGAATACAAGAGTCCGTGTCCAACGAATTTGCCAGCTCAATATGCACAGCCCTCACTGTCAAGCAGGTAAAAACTACGCCATACCGTTTGATCATGGACCTACCCCTTTTGATTTCGAAGGGACCAAAGTAGTCCACACCGACACTTGTGAATGGTGGCTCATCGGGCGTGAGCCTTTCAGTAGGAAGATCTGCCATGATCTGACTTGCTGCTTTCCCATGATGCCGTCTGCAGGCGACGCACCGGGACAAAATCTTCCGGACAGCGGCATGAGATCTTAGTATCCAGTACTTCTGCCGTACCTTTGATAGGACATGATTCCTGCCACAATGCCCAAGATCCTCGTGAGTAGATCTGAGAATGAGAGTGGCTATATGCTGATCCTTAGCCAAGATTGCAGGGTGTTTTAACTCCTCTTGCATGCTAGATCTGCTCAATCTGCCACCCACTCTCAGAATGCCATCCTGTACAACTGGCGACAACTGACAAAGAGGGCTATCCTTAGACACTGTCTTTCCTTGTTGCAGCTTGGCAATCTCTTTGCCAAACCGCTGCCCTTGACTGAAGCGCACTATCTCCACTTCCACCTCAGCTATGTCACTCACAGAAAGTGGCAAGATGGGAAGGTTAGCCTTGAAGTGTGTCATTTGCTTCTCCTGCTCCAACCTTCCATCATAGAGATTCGCTTTTAAATCTTTCCTCTTTCGAGCAAGATGCTTCAGCACACCTTTTAATTTCAGGACCCATGCAACGGCTCTTTTAACCCGACGCCAGCTTGAGTAATGATGAATGAGCTGAGAGGTGGCGTCTGCAGCTTCTTCAACCACGAGAGCATATACTGATGCTTCTTTGACTTCTGGGTCATTACAGATTGGCTGGCATACACTGTCTGGCATTTCTGGCCACTCCATTTCTGGTTTCAAAATGAAATCTGGACCCATGATCCATGTCTTTGCCTTGAGAAAGGCACCAACACCGAGCCCTCTGGAAGCAAAGTCTGCAGGATTGGCCGAGGTGTTCACATATCTCCACTGAGAGACAGCTGATCTATCCTTAATGGCAGCAACTTGATTGGCAACAAACGTACGAAACCTTGCTGTTTAATTCTTGAGGTACTTAATCACCGACGTGCTGTCCGTCCAAAAGACAGACTCCTCCAACTCCAACTCCAGTTCGGCTCTTACCATCCTGTCCATCTTTGCTGCCACCACTGCAGCAGTAAGCTCGAGTCGTGGTATGGTAACTGGCTTCAATGGTGTAACCCTGGCTTTACCAATAATGAAAGCACTATGTGGCTGGTTCAGATTGTTTTTTTGAAACCAGGTATGTGGCTATGCCATACCCCCTTTCACTTGCATCGGCAAAGTGATGAAGTCGAGCTGAAGAGATCTTGCCAAGGTTGACTGGTCTCACACACCTGTCTACCTCAAACCTAGCTAAGTGGTGCAAACTGCCGACCCATTGTTGCCACTGCAGAGACAGAGCTTCTGGCATGAAATCATCCCACGCACCACTGAACCCCTAAAGCTCTTTCAATAGGGAGGCAGTCCCTTTCAAGATCAAGCTCCTTGACTTCTTTGGCCCTGTCATCCTCAGGTATAGACGCAAGCACCGCTCTGCTGTTGGAAATCCACTTAGTGAGCTTGAAACCTCCTGAGGTCCCGAATCAATGAGATTGCCTGCTCTTCAGTGCTGACAGACTTCAGGCAATCATCCACATAAAAGTTCCTTAGAACAGTGTTCGTTGCAATATGGTTGAACCTCTCCTGATTGTCCTCAGCACACCTTTTCAGCGCGTAGCATGCACAGCTTGGTGAAGAAGTTGCACCGAACAAGTGAACTACCATTCTGTATTCCTTGAGGCCTTTACCAAGATCTCAACAGATCAGCATCTTCAGCGGGAACCCTGACTTGATGAAACATGCCTTCAATACGTATGATGGAGCGCTGGCCATGGCTAAGGGCGCTTTACAAAGCAGCTACCCCCACCCACACACTACACAACTCACCACTTCAACTCCCCCAGCGCCTTACTGTTGTCTTCCTTCAGGCTTATTACATGAAGCCCATTCATCTGTTCAGTGTTGAGCACTGATATCTGATGGCACCTCTGTCCTCCAAGCAACAACCAAGTATACAGGATCTCGCCTCAGCAGAAAAACGAGAGAGGCGGGTGGGCTGAGTGATGGTGGTGCGCGGTGGAGGGTGGCCAGCAAGGCTGATGTTATGAAATTAGATTTACATAGCAGATCTCTGTAGAGCTGGTTTTGTTTTATGGCTCTTAACACTTCTGGAGGTAATTTTATGGAAAAAGTAAACCAGTCTTATCAGCTTAAATAGCAAAGTGTGGCTGTCAGTGGAAACTGCAGCCCATTCGTTGATCTATTAACTGAGAGGCTGAGATACCCCGTAAGCCTGTTTTTGATGTCAAGTAGCACTGCTGGAAGTGAAAAGTACTTCCAGCAAACGAGTAGGGCAGAACAAGTCGGATAATATGATTAGCCAACTCTGGTGTAGAAATATAAAGTTTGACCTGCACGGCGGTAGAGAAAACATTACCTACAACTGAGGAGTCCCTCCTCTGTGGACCAAGTATGTGGACCTAACCAAGTATTTTGTTGCTTAAACACAAACAAACTGCAACTAGAAAATATAAAATGAAAGAAGGTTTAATGCCAGAAAGCTCTGAAGGAAAAGCAGTCAACCCGGCAAGTTAATTTTTGCCCGTGAGTCTATCTATCGCCTACCTAACTATCGTTGCTATGGACAGGAAGTATCTCAACTTGGTGAATTATGCTAAAAGAAATGCCGCAGGGTCACCTTAAATCTTCACAGACATCTTGCTCTGATACTTGGATGTCTCAGCACTGCTCAGGTAATTTTATGAGTCATTTGTGTTCATCAACAACCCTTTCAACCTTTGCCATTATTGCGCTCATTTCATGCTACATAGCAGTTAGCGTCTCACTTAATGAGCATTTGAGTGTGGCGGGAAGCGACTAGAAGCAGCAGCATAAAGGAGCTATGGTTGGTGAATGCCAAGGATTGACCTTACAGGAACTGCAGTACACACTCTTCTCTAATCTGCCTTTTCTCTTAGATGTTTTGAAGAATGGAGAACCTCCCCTTCATACACCCCCCTTGCCCCTCCCATGTAGTTCATCTGCAACTAAAGCATGCTTGCAAAATGTAGATTTCTCCAGTTTGTGTAATTAATTTAAAGATAACACTGTGGCAAACTTGGAAAAGCTGCTTATACACGTGTCCCTGGCCAGGGAGTTATCCATCAATTTGTAATGCCTGGAGAACTCTGAAGTAATTCTCTGTGCTTGGACAGAACTATAAGAATAGCACACACACACACACACACACACACACACACACACACACACACACACACACACACACACACACACACACACACACACACACACACACACACACACAGATTTCTGAGCATCACTTTAAGACATTCTGTCCATTTGCTGTCTCAGTAGAGCTTAGCTTGGCTTGAAAATTGGTCTGTCTGGTGTAGGAGCAGTGCCCAGCAGCCTCTACTCCGTCAACCAAGTAACATTTTATTTCTGTCAGTGGTCCAACTCATTTGGATAGTCAAATAAAAAAGAGCAAAAAATAAATAAATGTGGCTTCAAACAGGGTGTGAGAGTGTTAACCTCACATTGTACGTTCGGGCATGGCTGTGAGTTCTCTGTTTAATTATTGCGACTGCCTGTAAAGTGGATATTTTCAGGTACACGCGAGGATAAGTTATCTACAAATGGCCAGTGTTGTCAATTTCACGGCGAGAACAGTCTTGATGTTTCATTATTTAATGGGTTGACTGCTATGAAATTTGCAGAGAACATTCATGCTCACAGTCAGAAGAAGTCTTTAGATTTTGCCCATTACGTGAAAAAAATCAATAAGTTGTTTTATGGTGCTCTCATATCTCGGAGCCTCTGACTCGTGTGTTTGTTATTTTGCAGTTATGGGTAGCCAAATGGAAGATGCTCTTTTAACTGATTTTTTTTCCCTGCATGATCCCTGTAAGGCACTTTCATCAAGAGAACTCTGTCATGCTGTATTAAAACTGAAAAAGCATTCTAGCCGCCTGCTTTTAAAGCACTAAAAACTTTCCTGACATTTTTAATGAGAATATTAAACTCTTTAGTGGAACACAAAGCCAAAAAGGTAAAAAAAATGTCTCTTTGCAAACAACAGCCAGCCTGTCGTTTTCACCTTTGAACACCAGTTGCTCCTCTGTAATAAGTTCATTACTGACTCATTATGCTAATGTGATGTACTTTATCCTCACTGCTGTGTTTGGCAGGCCAGTTGGCGGTGGGAACCTGCGAGATAGTGATGCTCAACAGAGACAGCAGTGTTCCCAGGCGGACCATCGCCAGGCAGACAGCCCGCTGCGCCTGCAGGAGAGGCCAGATCGCCGGCACCACCAGGGCGAGGCCGGCCTGCGTAGATGGTGAGTTCAGTGACTTCTCTAGCCCAATGGAGAATAAATATTAGAGAACGTAGCTGGAGTGATTCAGTACAGCGGGAGAAGAAGTCACTTTGGCAAGCAACTGAATCGGCTGGTGTGCTATAAACATAGAAACAATCTAATTAAAAAGTGTAATTGATGAAAAAAAAGTTCAAAGTAATTTCAATATTTCTGTAACACAATGGATTTTTCCCCTATGCTTGAAGAAAAACTATTTGTATTTCACCTATAACAACTATATTGCAGTCGGCATGTCAAAACCTTTTAATATTTCCCTATATGAAGCCTGTTGTATGCAACTCCACCTTTACCACCATAAATTGAACAGCTGTAGTTCAATTAAACTATTAAAGTAGAAATATTCTCTGAGCATTTAGGGTTTTTTTTTTTTAATTTTAAGATTTTTTTTAGGGAAGTGTTTTTCATCAAGAGTTAAGGATCGAGTCTCCTGGCACACTTGTGTGCTACATATGATCACTAGCGGCTGGTTAGCTTGGCTTACACCCTAACCCTAACACCACTAGCAGAGTCTCCAGGATGTACAAGGAATGATCTCTTGTAAAATATGATTGTGATATTTCTATACTACTGTTAATAATGAACCTCAGAGATGCCTGCAGGCAGGGTTTAGTTTTCTTTGTACGGAGCCAGGCTAGCAGTTATTCTTTCCAGTCTCTATGTTAACCTACACTAGCTGGCTGCTAGCAGTGGCTTCATACTTAATTGAACAAGTTGTGTCAAACTTTTTACTCTTGTTGAGTGTGGGATCTCGATCTGTGTTTCTGAACAAAGTGGGAAAAAGTGGGAAACCTAGTCATGTATTTACTTTTGTACATTTTTTGCAGTAATGCAGGAGTGGAGAACAATGAAGTATTTGAATAAATCTCGTGCAAAAAAAAATAATTTGATAGTTTTTAATGTATGTAATTGCATTGTAATTTCACAAACCTAGGAGTGCTCTCTGGATGCTCTGGTCCCGTTGAGAAAAGCTGAATAATACACTGTAAAATAAAACTAAACACCAAAATTAAAGTAGTGACATAAATACTGAAAAAAACATTTTAGTTAATGGAAATAAAAAACAAAACTAAATTCAACTGATGCGATATTTATATGCCAAATCATAACAACAATCAATTCAAGTCTAGCAATCAGACGACCTCCTGTGATGAAGCACTTGGCGAGTGTGGGAAGCAAAAACCTTTAACAGGAAGAAACCTCCAGCAGAACCAGGCTCAGCGAGGGGCAGCCATCTGCTGTGACTGGTTGGAGATGAGACAGAGAGACAGGACAAAAACAGCTGTGGAAGAGAGCCAGAGATTAATAATAACTAATGATTAAACGTAGAGTGGTGTATAAACACATGGAGAGTGATCCCACAGCAGTCTAGGCCTACTACAGCATAACTAAGGGAGAGTACAGGGTCACCTGACCCAGCCTTAACTATAAACACATAGAAATTTAAGCTTAATCTTAAAAGTAAAGTGTGTCTGTATCCCCAAATCCACACTGGAAGCAGGTTCCCCAGAAGAAGTAACTGCGGAAAATAACACTATTTAAAATAAATTAGTTTTTCATTTGATCCATTCTTGCTTTGGTCAAATTTCCAAAGCAAGGAAGCTTTGATAAATGTATCTTTACTGGAACTGGGATATCTGAAACTAAACTCTAAACTAAACTGATCTGCAAACAAAATGAAAAAAAAAAAATCAACTTCAGGTTAAAATATCGCCAAGACCAATAATACATGCGATAATGACACGTGGAATCATTTCCTCTGCCACAACAGCATCTACAGACCTTTTTCATGGCAGACATTTTGACATAACAGGAACATCATGACAAATTATAAGAGGAAAAGCACAGGTGTAACTATTAACAATAATGTCTCTGTTCCAGTAGGAGTCCCATTTCAGTGAAGCAAAATGCACAATACCGCAGCCCTGCATCGGCTACTCCTGAGTGGAATGCAGTTGCTGTTTTCTGTCTGTCCGCCTGTGTCGTGACTTCCAAACGTGCTGCTGGACAAACCTGCTGTTGCAGGAACTACGGCACCGCTGTGTCAGTCTGACTGTCCTGTCTTTGGACAGTCTTTGTCAAAATGGTAGCGTCGTAACCATGTACTATGCAGTCATGAAACTTTACCAACCCAAGGAGAATGGAAGAAAACAGGACAAAGAGTCATTAGCCACTTTACAGCCAAGTTATTAATGTCAAAAATATCCTAATGCAAAGCAGCATCATCTCCCCCGTTTGACACTGGGTAAAAAGCCAGACTTCAACAACAACAGAGCGCAACCTGTCCTCAATAAGCCCAATGAACAAAATGTATTGGCTTCCTTCTCTCTCCATTAAAAGTAAGTGCCGATGTAATTTGGTTGTTTAACCAGCCAATCGATAATCACTTTGCATGTCTGACTTTTTGATGCCTTTTAGACTGTTTTACTCCTAACTGTGTGATTGGTTGTCTGCATTAGGCCTTCTTCAGTCAGCCACTGTGACATCAACAAATTAGTAATTGCTTTGTGTCTCCAGCGTGTATTGGGTTGAATTTTCCTCCTCCTTTTCCTCCTCCACCTGGGTTTTTTAAAAAAAAAAAAAAGATCACTTGTAATGGAGACTCCAGTGTTCATCCACTTTGTAGATAAGATTTTATACTTTAGAGCCCCTGTCTCTGAGCCATTGGACAGTATCTAGCTAAGGGTGATAAGAACGATGAAAGGGATGGGAGGGGTGTGATTGGAGCTCACAATATCACAATCAGATGCACCATTAGTTCCATCATGCGATGACTCATGTTGGCCTTAATCTAATATCCCTGACACCAGAGCCCCACAGTCCATGTCATCCTCTCGGCGCGCTGCTTTTAACCACCTCTCCCTCTCCGCAGACATTTTTCCATAACACTCAACAGATGCTAATTAATTTACAGAGAACTATGATTACAGCAGCAGGAAATTGATTATTACTGGCTTCCTGCCGCACCACACCCTACGCTCCATTAATAGCCAGCGCATTAAAGTTGGGACCTGTTGCTTGCAGGGTCATATTAAGATTTTCTGCTGACAGCTGAGCTCGTCAGTCGTTGCCAGGATTTTAAATGGAATTAGTGTGTATTGCACCAAAATGCAGTGGATTTAATGATGCCTGTGCTCACATATCCTCTCTAACCTTTTAGCTGAGAGCATATTCATTTACATTCACTTTAATGGCCCTTCCCATAAATCCTCTTTTGCCCTTCTAAACACATAAACAATTCACAGACTTATAAATAGGTTTATATATTTCTGTATCTCACCAAGGCCGGGGATCATTCTTTCAGTGTTCCACTTTCTTCCTGATCAGTTTTATACAACACTTTCACAGCTGCAGAAGAAGTGGATCACTGCCCTTTTGTGATCCTGTGATAGAACAGTGACCTTTAATGAAAGTGGAACCGTCACTGACTCTCCGTCTGTGGCATGTAAACAAAGGCGAGCGAGCCTGCCTGATACGGGGTGTTTACAGCTATGACTAATTTTGGAAACATATGGTGAACGGAGCACAAAAATCTCATTTGTTTTTCAGGTTAAAGAGTAACTTAAACAAATTCCTTTTTGTGACGGAGAGCTGTGGTTTATATGCATGTCCATATGGTGTTTCTTTTGTGTGCTCGAAGACAAGCAGTCAGCTACATGGCTGAGCGTTTTTTGCCTGGGAGCTGCAGGATGTCAGTGCAGTTTCAAACACAACAAGACTAAGGAACCAATCCCGTGGATGCGGCTTGTTAGAACTGAAAATCGGGAACAAGGTTTATCCGACATTGGCGCATTTTTAGCTGCTTGATTACGCAGTCATATCAGGAGCTTGTGCTATTTATGTGTGCTCCTTCCTTTTTTTTTCTATCCTCTGCTCTCTGTTTCAACATTTCTGCATCATGGCCCGTGTATTGTGGTGAAACCGACACACACAGAACAGAGAAATTGAGAGGCGGGTTGCCAGACTTGATTTTAACTAGTTATGTTACTGTAAGTGCAATAAAAGTGTTAATAACTCTAAAGTTGTGCTTGTGATAACAACTGGCCTTTTTAGTGCACTCTTTATGACTGAACCTGCCGATGGACAAGTTAAGCAGTGTTTTCTGATATCTGGCCAGGCAGGCGCTGTGTCCTCCTTCATCCTGCAAGAGAACCCATGAGTGGTGCTCTCACATCCAGAGGGAGAGTGGAAGCACGTTGCAGACAAGTAGCTAAGAGAGGATATGGCTTTAATTTCTCTGTATTTGTGGATCCGCATTTGAATGAGGCCACTAAATGAGACAAAGGTGTGCATTTGGGTGTTACAGATTGGATGTTACAGTTTGTAACACAAAGAGGTCTCCTCGTCTTACAAAGTGAGGACACTGTTGCGAATCGCTTGCTCATAAAGGATCATCGGCTCGTTGGCTTTCTCTTTGTAAAGTCTTTAGCTTACAATACAAAGCACCTTGAGATGGCTTTTGTTGTCAATGGGTGGCACATACTCTAGTTAAAACTGGATTGAACGGAATATGTAACTATTCATTTTATAAAGCGGTAGAAAGATCAAGAGCATGCTCATACATAATACCAATAGCTATTAAATGCTGAGACCAAGGATTGAAAAATTAAGATGTGTGCTGACTTATGATTAGCAAATAACTGCAATGTCCCTGGTTCACTTCTAGTGGGATATATTTTTGCCACGTCATAGTCTTCTCTAGTTCCCCCGGTTTCTGCAGCTGGATCTACACGTTCAATATCTAATAAGAAATATGGAAGGTTATTTTTGCGGGGGGATAACTTGTCTTTTGGAAGTAATAGAGCATTTTTGTAAAGGTGTGAGTCACAGATGCAACAGTGTCAAATCCTGTTATATCTCGACAACCTGCACGGTCCACCTTTATTTCCAGTAGTGTGATTAAAGCTGGTAAAGACATCAGATCTAAGGATATCAAAACTTTAGCTGTTAGCATGCAAATAATGTATTATGAATTAGTACCCAAAGATATTGCAGACATTAGGCGACTGACCTAATAGAACAAAGGCCAGTTCATCTACCAGGATCCATAAGCTAGATCAGCTCAACGATCAGCACCATGGACAGCGATCAAGGAAGCTTTATTGAGTGAATTCAGACTTTAGATATGTCCTTTACAAACATCTACATAACTGGTTTTGGAGATGTAGTGTTTTAACACTGGAAAATTAACAGCTGAATACACTCAACAGAGTATAGAAGTAAAACCTTTGATTTTCACCTGAGGTAGAATAATGTTCCAACATTTCCATTGTCAGCTATGGTGAGTGGTAATGTGATTACAGTCAGAACTGAAGCTTTGATAAACATCCATTTTTACCCAATAGGTATGACCAGTGTGGAGGGTTATTCGTATTTATGTTTGTCTGTTACTGGATTTTCAAAGAACTGATGCTTGTCAGCTTTGGTTGCTGTGCACAGAACTTTGGGAGATTGACTTTTCACACTACACACTGATAAAGTGCACAGTTTGACATTTGACCCCGTGAGCAGCTGACCTTTTGGAGTGTATACGTGCAATTTACACTGTGAGCACAGATTGGATCAAGTCATCGGCAGAGTTATAATCACCACGAAAAGCTCTGGGATTTGAGGGCCTTTACTGTTTCCTGTAATGAATCGAAACTAAAATCCAAGGCTTAGTCTGATGTAACCTCTGAGACATTTTCAAAGTTACTACAATCTGCAGCTGATGGCTTAACAGAGGCAATTGGACAATTCTTCTTATCTCCCTTGCCGTCCTGCTTGTATTCTGCCTTCAGTAATTACATAACGACAAAACTATCTAAGCCTCAAAGTGAATAAAGTCTGTTGTTACCTGTGAATATATGAATTGATTAGCCTAGACGGTAGCTGCATTGCTTGTGCAGTATGACATATTACCGAGTTGTTCCTCCTGTTTTTTTTTTTTTTTTTTTACTTCACTGAACATGTTGCAGCAAGGGCAGTGGCTTTTTTTCTGCAAGTTACTTCTTTTGATACTCTTTTTGTAGGCGTATTTCAAGCTTTTTTGCCCTCTTTTTGTGCTGCTGTATGTCAGGGTTGTGCAGGTTTAGTCTGCACACTGTACACAGGAGGATTATGTGCTTTTCCTTGCTTGTCTCCCTGCTCTCACTCTAATCTGCTCCCCAAGTCTCTCCTGCTCCCTTTCTCTGCGTGGCCCGTTGTTGCCATGCCACCACATCACACGGTAATCGTATGAAGCTCGATGGCCACCATGATAAGAGGCTGCAGGGAGACCGTTTATATGCTGGGTTCAAGCTTCTCGTTTTGCGCTCAGTCAAAGCGTTATTGACAATAAACGGGCAAAAGAAGTGATTTAGAAGAAGCATCAAAACAAAACAAAAGCAGAGGTTTTTTTCGTATTTATATTGCAGACGCATAGCCGAGAGGATTAGATGTACTCTTTATTTTAACTGCAGACAGAGCCAGGCCCTCGTTTTAAACAAGCGTGACTTTGAAAAACATGTTTGCTTCTGATCTGACATTCATTTGCTAGTGTTGTTGGCATAGTTTGCCTGCAGTGCTAACAGCACTTCCTTCCATATTTACCTCATCTTGATCATTTTAATATTTATTGAATGTATATTTCACAGCAGCAGTTTCATGAGCAATTTCATCTTTCATATGGAACACAGCCATGATTATTCAGTGTTGCATAAGCACAAAAGAACGTGTAAAGTTAATTTTAATTGAATTGAATTTGTTACTCTTGTTTTTTTTTTCTTTCTGTTTAGGAGAAATATTTTTATTCACCAAGGAGTTCAAATGTTTCTTTTATTTGCAATTGCAATTAAAAAAAAAAGGATGTGCTGATGTTTCACATTAAAAGCCCTCTATGCAGAGAGTAAAAACACCTTTAAGATTTTTATTTAATAGTTTTTCATGGAAATGGAGTCACCCTGCAATCTACAAGTGTTTGATTACTAGTGTGTCTAAGTGCGCAATTTACTACCTTTGAATGA
This sequence comes from Astatotilapia calliptera, assembly GCF_964374335.1. Taxonomy (NCBI): domain Eukaryota; kingdom Metazoa; phylum Chordata; class Actinopteri; order Cichliformes; family Cichlidae; genus Astatotilapia; species Astatotilapia calliptera. The sequence goes on from NC_137441.1 coordinate 24,506,884, forward strand.
ACTTTCTATGGAACGTTGCTTTCAACAGTGATGCCAAGAAAAGATTCGGTGCAGTGACAAAATTCAGCTTTAGAAAAAGACGAAAGGCTAATGACAAGTGATAAAAAGTCTTGTTGTATCACTGTTGCATTTGTAACTTTGATAGTTGTCCCCTGTGTAGTTAAAGGCGTGTAAATTTTCAGTTGAATTCAATTTTATTTTATTTATACAGCAGCAAATCACAACAGTCAACTCAAGGCGCTTCACATTGTAAGGTAGACCCTACAATAATATGGAACAGGTATTTTCTGAAAATACAATATTTGGCATCTGGTTAATTTTGACCCTCTGTAATTGACCAATAGTTTGTTGCTCATGAAAAGCCAGTTGATTGATGGATTAACCCAGATTGGTTATAACCACTTCATAAACATAAAAAAATTATTTTTTTATGGTACAACTCTACTAATGGTTTATTGATTTCTGATCAGTGGAGCGTAAACTTCCCATCTGTGTCAACAACCACAAATAAAACACTACCCACCAGAAATGCAAAGCAAGCCCCCCCAAAAAACTGCAACAGGAAACTAACTGGATTCTCAACAAACACAATACATGATTATGTGTGGATACATTTTGTAGGCGGGCTGATCATCAGCCCATCAGGCCCATGCTGTCAGGATAATGTTGCAGATTGATCTGTGATTGAAGTTTAATTAACATGAGCCCGAAAACCTGTAAAAACCTGTTACAGTGTTTTTGGTGCCCAGCTTTAATGACTGGCTATAATCTTGTAGGGTGTTTACTGCTGCATAAGAATCATCAGTATTAGTTCCATTATTTCATTTCAAAAGATGCTCTTAATTAATTGTTCTAGTGATTCATTTGTCACTTTGTTTTTTTTCTTCGATGCAATTAATCCTTTGGTGTGTCCTTGGTGAGAAAGTGTCTCTCTCTTCATCTGAATACATTTTAAATGAGCTGCCTGTGGCTTGAGTATAAATTTGATGTTATTTTTTGCTCTTCTGCAGTGGCAGAATTTCATCAGATTAGCAGCGCGTCTGGTTTAGAAGTCGCCGTTGTGCCTCCTGCCCTGCTCTGAGTCTCGTCTGGCAGTGTTGTGTTGCGCTGGGCAGGGCTTGGCACCGTGTGCAGGGGGGACAGATGGTCTTACGTGTGATCTAGTTTGAGGTCCAGAGCCGTACCCCGACAGGGACCCTGGCAGCTGATAAGCCTGGCTTGACGTCCGCGGTCCCTGGGTGGGACTCCGACAGCGACTGCGACACGACGGGCCACCCAGGTGTCGGCCAGACAGAGACACTCTCCTCCTCTCTTCTAGCCACCACAGCCAGCTGTTTCATCTCTGCTGTTACCATAACAAACAGGAAAACATTACAAAACAGGCCTGAAAATCTGTTCAAACACCATGATAAAACTATAATGCCAAGATAGCCACAATATTTCCAGCAATTTGCACCAGTTGAGTAACCCAACAAGCCAGGTTTATTATACCCACAGCATGTAAAGCATACTGAAGGGTGAAATCAAGCAGCAGACAGATATTTTCAGACAGCTTTAGCACAGAAGCTTAGTGGGTGGGTGGGTGGTTGTAACGTCTAAGCTTTTTAATGTGTCTACAATTGTGCGTGCCAGCATTTTGGGAGCGATAGGTTTGATGGATGGAGACAGGCTGAAGCCGAACTGCAGCGCTGCCGTTTTGTTGCCGCTCGCGTTATTCATGATGTTGTCGTGCATGAGGTTATCACAGCAATGCTCTCATCCCCCCCTAACGCCGTGTCACCAATCCACGGCTCTCAGCACCAGGAGACTCATCAAGTCATCATAGATCAACTCATGTTGTCATGGATGGCATTGAAAAAGTAACAAGGGCAAGCTATCGGGTGCCCGGATAGTACAGCAGGAGCTGAAAACTGCATTTATTTTAGCCAACCTGCGTGACTCTGGGTTGGCTGGCCTGATGCACTCCACGGTTAGTCAGCACTCCCACCGCTTTGCCAGCTCAGCTTTTATTCCTTGCCCTGGAAATTGAGTTTTGCTGGCCCTGTAATGTACTCAAAACTACATCTGCAACTGACTGATAAATCTACGCTTTGTTGCACCTGACGGATAGCTGTGAAAATGAAAATTCACCGCGGCACGTTGCTGTGTCAGGAGGAAGGTCACTTTAGATTTGCCTCTTCCCCACTCAGGATGATGCCAAAATGACCATTTTGTCTCAGAATCCAGTCGCAAAGCTAAACTATCTTCTTAAGCTCGTTCTGTACGATGCGACGACAGGTTTATGTATTGTTTCGTTGAACTGCTGTCTCTCCCTGGCTGCATGGCAACACTATGAGAGCAGGCTTAAAAAAGCACAGCTCCTTCCACGATGAGTAAATAATATCCATTATTTGCTGAGGGAGAATGGCTTTGTATTTACACAGCAGTGATTGTGTGTGCCGCGTTACATACATGAGGGTGCTATTCGGCCAGCTTGATAAATACCACAAGACAGCAGATCTTTATTGCAGACTAGCAGTTGGGGTCTGACACTCCAAAGACCAATTTCAGACCGTTAACAAGGCCTGGACAGGAATACCTCACAGCAAAATGTCACAAGGCCTCCCTTTCCGCACCTCTTTCCGCTTCCCCTTCTGCGGCTCCCCTCTCGGTTCCACCATCAGCTCTCCTCCGGACATTCAGCGAATTGTAGTTCCTCTCTTTCAATTTGCCCACCATGTTACCCCGTTCCACAATGTGCTGCCCCGGGGGATCGTGGGTAGGCAGGAGCGGTGGCCCCAGCCAGGTCCGCAGAGAGCTGATAACCTTTCAGTGTTGCTTTAGCACGCTGTGTAAAGAACAATCAGTGCTTATCAACCTCGACGACAGGCGAATGTTAATTCAATGTCATGCAGTCAGGCTGCAGCGGGAGAATGGGAGCATCACTTGGTTACGCTGTGACAGCCTGACGTCTTCTGCCAACAAATAACTTTAAGAAGACTGGAGAAAGGCTTGTTTTTGATTGCCTTTCTGATATGTAATCTCCTCTCTCTAATCTATCTATAAAATGCTACTAAAAATGAATTTAAGGTTTACAGACCCCTGCAGCTGTCATTTGTGTCACAACTGCATAAAGTCTAAAAACAATAAGTCCAGCACCATAGCAATACTGACATCAGAAATAATACATTTGACATTTGCGAGGGCCTAAAACCAAATTACAGCTGCTAGCCTGCCACTAACATGTTGGCCAAATGCCTCCATAAGTGGGTTTACTGTGTAGGGAACACAGCTGCCTGTGTTGTTTGTGGTTTATTTTGAGTAAAACCTGCTAGAAGTGCTCAAATAATGTCACTGTCCATTGGGGCTTAAGACTGCAAGTTTGAAAGTGTAAATCTGGGGGTGCTGAGTGCAACAAAAAATAAAAAATAAATAAAAAAGCGGTCTAACCAGACATCTGCAATCCATTTCCTTCTATTATTCACCATCGCCGCCTCAACAATTCCCAATCTGTCACTGATCTGTTAATGTTCAATTTGCATTGTGGGTTTGTTGGCATCAGGTTTTGACAAGAAGAATGTGTAGACTGAAAAACCCATGGTGCTGCTGCATCAATTTTACTAATGCATTTGTCCATGCTAAATGAACACAGTTTTCTCCTCCCACAGTTACTGGACAACAAGACACATGTAAAAAACAAAAATATATATAATATATAATAATTTTTGAAAAAGGCCCCCTGTCTGTTATTACAATCTGCGTTTTGTGTGTTTTTTGACCAATTTTCAGTCATGTCATTTGTCACGTTCTAATATGGCCACAATGATCTCCAGTGTATAAAAGCTATGATCTCTTTAGGTAGGCAGGCTAAAAACAAATAATCGCCTAAATTGTGGCTACACCTGTAAAACACAATGGAGATATGCCACCACCACCACAGCCTCCAGCTAATTAGGACCTCAGTGGGGGAAAAAGATGGATTCATCTGCTCTCTGATGATGCCAAGAAAATTGAAGATGTGTGCATTTTGTAACAGGATCAAATTTATGGCCAAGCTGTAGCTGGACTCAACTTCTCAGGGTATAATTTAGCTTAAACAAATGAAACATTATTATGTTTTAATTTCCACCAAGAAAAAAATGTCAAAACGGGAAGAGGGGGGGAAGCAATCTTTCTGTGCAGTTGCAGTGAAAGCTTGCATTAGCAAGAGAGTAATTTATGGACCGCCAGCTGGCCTGTAAAGGTTACTACCACAGGCAATTCTGACATGCTAGTTCAACAAGAACCTCATTAAAATACTACAGGCTTTTAGAGACATCAACGTATAAGGTTACCTTTGTGTCTGGTGAGCATAAAAACAACAGATTTGTTTGTTATGGGGAAAAAAAAGTTGACTTTTTCCGCAGTTTTTCTCTCTCGCTCTGTGAATCTGTCTCTCTGTCTAATTTACCTCTTTGACCTGATGTCTTTCTTTGCCTCCCAGCACGAATTGTTCGCAGCCGTCAGTGGTGTGAGATGGCTCCCTGCATGGAGGGGGAGGTCTGCAGCCTCCTGTTCAACCGATCCGGCTGGACCTGCACCAGGGGCAGTGGTCGCATCAAGACCGTCACGGTAATTTACTAGACGTGACATTAATATACGCCATATGCACATAACAGCAATGCGCCTACATTTTCAGCATGAGCGAACCCCCGCCAGCCGATAGTGTCAGGTGAAGCCTGAGCCCTGGGCTACAGGGAGTATATTTCAGTCAAACAGCAGGTCAGCATCCAGGTTTCAAACACTGCATCAATAGTGGAACAAAGATGCCAGAAAATTCATGCAGCACTGCTCTCTGTGGGATCAAACTTTGAAGATTTTTTTAGATATCTTTAGGCCTCAGTCTGGTTTGTTTTACACTTTTACAGGAGTTTTGAATTTTGGTAATTCAAACTTTTGAAACACTGAAGCCTGAATCTGTAGCATATACAGTAATAGTGGTGCAAAGATGTGTTGGGAGGTGCATAGGAAGAAAATCTCATGAAATTAGTGAAATCATCATTAGTTTTTACTGATCTGCAGCTCCTAAGTATAAGATGTTCAGCTCCAGAGCTGCTGGATCAGCCCTGTGCTGTATCACATTTGCACTGAAAGCAAGCAGTGTACCATATTACCCGGGCTACTTGTGGAAAACTTTCTTTTTCCTACATCCTGGATTATTTTACAGAATGGCTTAAACACACTAGCCAAGGCTCAGTCATCTCCTCCCAAAGCTAAAACAAATCATTTGAAGCCAGTCAAATCTGAATCTGACACCAAATCACACGAGCTAGGAACTGCAAGTGAATCACACATTTGGAACAAATGTTCTGTAGTTATTATTCTGTCTTTGTGTTTTTATGGAGAAGGTGGAAGCTGATGGAAAACGTCTGCAAATGCAAATGCAAGACAGATATATGTAATATGTAAAAATGTTGACCAAAGCATTAGGCAGTGTGCAGACAGATAACATTAGTGTCTGACCTCTCTCTGACTTTGTTAGAGATTTAAACGAATGCAAAACATGTTGAATTTTTAAAACCCTCAATATGGTGTCATCTGGTCCTCTGTAGGCTCCTCTCACAGTGCATCCAATGCCTCAGAGCTGCCAGTGCTGCATCGCTTACTGAACACTGATTAATTCTCATTTGATTAAGCAGCGAAACAATGCACAAGGAGCATTGCTAGTCTCCACGAGGGTTAACTTCATATATTTTTTGTATCAATGCAAAAGAATAATCATTATGAATGAGTTTGAAAGCAAAGAATAAAGAAAAATATCTACCCTCCAGACATTACTGCTTGTTTAGTGAACATTAGAGTCACCATGGATACAGGTCTCTCTGTCACTGTGTGCTTCACACTATATCTCTAGGCAATTTCACACTATGCAGCTCTATGCTCCATGAAAATGGAGCAATTTTGTATTCTTTCTGTACAATTCAATGTAATGCATTTCTCTTAGCAGGTGGCCACCTTCCTGCTATGACTTGTGGAGATATGGTGTTGATAACCTTTCTTTGACAAGTCACGTGCAACCCTCTCAACCTCTGGGCGATCGCTTATGATCACAAGGGGATTGCGCAGGTTGCCTGGGGAGAGACAACCTGTCTCCAAACAACCGCTGCCTGTCTCATTCCCTCGGACTCTCAATCATTCTCAGAGTGAAGATGTGCAAATAATTGCCATTAAATTTAAAAATGCAGACGGATTCCCAACATATTGCTATCCATCTGAGTTAGTCAAGTGCAACCCTTTTAGACAGCAACAGACTGGAAATGGTTGCAGACCTATTCCCTTTTTTCAAAGGCGACAAGATCATCAAGCTCTTTGCACATGATTGGCAGAATTCTGGCTGCAGCAGTCTCCAGCTAGTGTTGTTGCCTAATGTAGCATGAGATATCTAGAAATGCTTAGCATCTCTTGACAATGCTTCGGATGAAAACAGGATTTTTTGTTTTTAACTCCAGATCTTAAACTTTATAACAGTTGCTTCGTCTGACAAACTGAATACACACAATCACTGAAAAATAGTCTTTTTTTAATGAATAAAAACATAATTTCTGTCAGTGAGTATCAATCTAAAAAACCTTGCTTTGGACTCAGGACTTCAGTTCTGCATGTAGGAAAAGGATTTACAGTGAAAGTACAATCAAATATGAGACCGAGAGGTCCTGTGCAAGCATCCATGCGCAACAAATTGGAACTGAGACCAATCTCAATGTTGGCATAAACCCATTGTGTCACAGCGCCAATGCCAAAGTACCAGTTTGTATGTATCTGTGGAATACCATGTCCTTTAAGCTATCTCCTTTCAACAGAACATACATGAGTTCATTGGATCATTTAAATAACTGTAAGTGGCTCAATACAAAGAAGTAGGCTCATATTTATGGACAAACACTATTTTGATTGTACCTTCATGCCAGTAGAGTGAATACATTTTTTTACCTGCCTGATATGTGCCTCAGGTAAGATTATGTCAACAGAAAGAAACAGAGGGGTATAACTTACAGAGGCAGTGCAAGTGAAACAGCTTGGTGTTGTCAGCAAGAGATGACAAGATGGACAGAGCAGGAGAGACCGCTGTCCTTCCCGTCAGGTACAAGGCCAAAGGTCAGCCTCTGACCGGCTCTGTTGATTTTCACTCTCTCTTATCTCTCTCATTTGATGTCTCTTCATCTTGTTCGCTCCTCTGCCTCCTCCGTCCAGCAGCCCTGGGCAGCTGTGACAGATTTCACGCATGCATTCCCGCCGTGCTGTAATGTATCCTGACAGCACACTTAGGTTAGTGTTTTGCTTTTTGTACATACATAAACAAAAAATGCAAATGATGTGTTCCTCTGCACATTCTTAATTAGCTGTTGCTGAGCAGATTTTTGTTGAAGAAGTTAATCTGAAGTGATGTCAGTGGGTTTCTTTTTTTGGGGGGGGGGGGGGGGGTTGCTTGTTTGTTTTTTCTGTTATGTATTTTTGAGGGGGCAGGGATAGGAAGGATTTGGCAGTAGAAAAGAGGAGGTATCAAGAAGTATTTGTTGTAAGACCTAAAATGGGAGGAAAGCACATTCTGGAAGATAAATGAAAATGAGAAATCTATAAAGAGGATTGATCAGGCTGGAGGGGGGATAGAAGGATGAAGAGAGAGAACAGGATGGAGGACTTGGCTGCTTCTCGGCCTGCGGCCAAGCTCTGTCTGTCCACATCTGCAAGTATCTGGGAGAAGGAGAGTGCAGAGAGGAGGTTTTAATTGCGAGACAATCTGTCTTCACGTGGTTAATAATCATATTACACACTGGCATTCGGGGAGTGTGTTTTTCTGAAAGCTGATAATGGCTCTTTATTCATGCTGAGGTGCACAGGTTTGATGTAGGTGGAGCTAGCAGATACAACAAAGTGACAAATCTACCTGATGGTGGCAAATCATGCAGAAAGCCATGCATCCAATAAAAGACAATGTGGTTAGAATAATTATACATTGAAGCCGACATTTTTTCTTTTTCATATCTAAGTCCAGTATGAAATCTCTTTCTAATAACTTATCAAATCTATATGAATTCAGTCAGCCAGCTAGGGCTGCCACGATTAGTTGACTAGTCACGATTACGTCGACTATCAAAATCGTCGACGACTGATTTAATAGTCGTTTGAAGCTTTGTAAGATCACAAAAGAAGCAGGAATAAGTAGCAGGATTTAAGAGTGTAATAACGGACTGAAACAGAAGATGGCAGCACTGCATGTACAAGGATGCCAGCTGCCGTTAAACCCTGAAGAAGAAGAAGCTTTGTCCCAGAATTCATAGCGCAGCCCAGCTCAGTTTCCAACAATGGCGGCAGCTAGTTAGTTTTAATATTATTCTATTACTCTTATTATTCTTTCTGGGTCACAAAATAAACGTTTAAAATATTTTTAGGTGCGAATGTAGCTGTGTAAACCTCAAATATCTGCTCAGTTTATCAAGACACCACATATTTTCAAAAGTGCTCCGACGTTTTCGGAGACATCTGTTACCCACCAGCTCGATAGCTAGCCCAGGGGCAAGGCTCACTAGAGCCCGTGAGAACACCGGACTCCCGGCAAATCGTTTTGCCGCTGTCTTTCGCTACTCAGGTTAAACATATATAAGTCACTTAGGTAACTTAAAAATGTTATTGTTTGGCTTTTTTTTAGTATTTTATTTGTTCCTGAGTAAATCGGTTTGGCTGAGATTAAAGTTATAGTTTTTACACAGCTGAATAAACGTCAAGCAGACAGCTGATTATCAGAAGTGTGAGATGCTGGAGAATATAGCAAGGAGTTTATTAAACTTCACAGAAACAATCTGCAAATTTCATTGAAATTTAATAAACTATCATCTTTTAATTTCTGTGCAGCAGCATCTTTCATCGTCTTTAGTTTTAGTTATCACATACCTTAAACACTTAAAGCTGTAAGCTAATGATAGTTATATAAGAGCAGATGCTGCTGGTGCAATAAGCTGTAGCTGTACATCCAATGGATGCATGATCTGATTAGTCGACTAATCGCAATAATAATCGGTGACTAGTCGACTATCAAAGTAATTGTTTGTGGCAGCCCTACAACCAGCTCAAGCTAGTTTCTATGGAGTGCTGCTTTCATTAATGAAAGGAAGAGACGTCAACCTGTCAGCCTATCACTTTCGCCCAGACAGAGACATCTCAACAACTATTTGACTGATGTCAAATAATGAACTGTGCAGGTCAACACTGGAAACTCTTTTTTTTATATGAATCTACACAGTCCTCAAAAAGAATAGGACTTTTGTGTGTGTGCGTGTATGTGTACGCGGTGACCTTTCCTCTAGTTCAAATATCAGGCCCGAATGTAGATAATAAAATTTATAATCTATTCTGGACCACCCTCAGGCCAAAATACAAACTCTGCATACCAGAAATCTAATCAAACAGGCAAATTGCCGTTAATTTGATGCTGCACACTAGTGCTCCCATGAGGATAAACTCTTTTTATTTTAACAACCCCATGGCCTTCCCTACTTTCAATACTTGACATTTTTGGGGCAACTAGATGTTAAAAATGTTAGTATGTTTCATTAGTTGTTGAGGTCTTTGTTCTTTACCTCAAATACAGTATCTAAAGAGAATATATATATGTGTATATCCTCATGCATTATATAATTATTTATTATTAATAATAATGATAATGTTGAAAGAACCTTTTTATATAAAAGAAAATACACAAATCTGTGCACTAATGCTCCATATACAGTGCCTGGATGACAGGAATTTTGCGGCTGTACACACACAGTGGCTTTCAGCTTAAAAGCTTTAATTCAAGGGGTTTAACAAAAGTATTACATTAACCGTTAAGAACCATTAACAGCCATTTTAAATACACCCTGCCAGCCACCTAGCCATTTTCAAAGTCTCAAAAGAAACTGGACAAACAAAAAAAATATAAAGATTGTTTGCAGGCAATGACTGACTGATGTCTAAAGCCCATGGAGTGTTTCCTCCCTTGTGATAACCTGCCAGGTCTTTATGTAGCTGCTGTTGCTGCTTGATTGTGCGTCTTTTTACCTTCAGTAACTGAAAAACGTGCTCCGTTGGGTTGAGATCAGGTGGCTGATGCTGTCATGGAAAATTTCTTTGCCTTGAGAAACTCTTTGTTTGCTTCAGCAGTGTAGACTGTCGACTTTAATTAAAAAATTATTGCACTTTTATATGCTGACTGTACGTGATGCATTTTTTGGAGTTGCAGTGTCAGCGTCACAGGTATAATAAAACCTTAAAAAAAAGTCTAACTATTGTAACACACATTAATTAAGTGATTTGTCAGTTTTACTGCAATATATAGACACTCCCATATTAGACACATGTCACTGCACCTGCAGCTCTTTATAAACACAACCACCTCCCATCACCTCAGCCTCCTCCTTACCGCCCGCCCTCTTGTGAGTGCAGCTCATGGTGGCACTGCCAGGTCACACACTCCAGCCTAACCTGCTAATGGAGTTTGCATATGCAGCCCGCTCTCCACTGCCAGCTAGCCATTAATATGAATCACTCTCTAGAGGCCCCTCCAAACAAGCTTGCAATTTGTCTTCACTAGTGAGCTGCTGAAAGGTCTACATATGATATTCTCCAAGGTGGAAAGCGCAATTCAGGAGGGCTGGGGTGTGGTGTTATGAGGTTGGTTTCATACACTTGACGGGGACACGGGGGGGTGGGGGGTGGATTTAAATTGCGGGGTTACACAAGAGCACAGTTGCATGCCGGGGTCTGTGCTATTGAACGGAAGCTGGAAATGTTCATAAGGTGGAAAATTGACAAGACAGCCAGGGAGAATTTAGGACAGTGAAATTAGTTTTACTCCTTTTAGGCAAGTGAGAGGCTTGTGAGATTGCATCACTTGCTCTCTGCTTGGCGAGAGCTCTGTTGAGAGCACTACTGAGCTCTAATATCAGCCTTTGCTAATGCTTTGCGTTTGCAAAGTGATGGGCTCAAATTGAAATTCTGCATATCAGAAATGCTTCTTCAGTGCGGAAAAAAAAAGATAGGACTATTTTCCTGAATATTGTTACTTCACAGGCTAGCGGGAGCTTAAAGTATGAAATGTAAGTACTTGAAATCCTGATTTGATCATAGTCAGACTGCAGACTCGTGCGCATTTCGACCCACAGACAATAACTCGATGGTTGGTGGGGAAAAAATACCCCAAAAATCTTCATACACCCACACAACAAATGCCATTGCTGGGCTAGTGTGTGGCCTGGAGGGGATTCGACCAGTCGTAGTTGGGCATTTTTTGGCAAAATGAGGAGGGTTACAAAATGAACAGGATACGCACAGACGTACACACACTGAGTGACCCAGTAGGTCAGAGAAGCTTGCATGTTTTTTTTTTTAGCATTTTCTCTTTTTTTCTGCTCTGGTGGCCCTCCTCCAGCTATGTGCTCTTTGTTCCAGCATCAGCCATGGTAAAAAAAAAAAAAAAAGCCAGCGCAGTCTGTGTAGTCCTGCCAGTGTTGCTGTAAACATAAAGACATCATAGCCAGTTAGCATTGCCGGCTTTTTGAAAGGATGCCATGACACAAAAATCTTGATTTGTACAGGAAGGAATAAGTAAAAGGTGTGCCTTTATGAGAAATAGAGCAAAGAAAAACAGGTGTTTGGCTAGAAAACATTCCAAATATGACACCAAAGGGCAAAACAAACAGATAAAACTAGATTTTTGGCACTGTGTCAGTTCAAATGTTCCCGTCCAGTTATGAAGGAGTTATGAAATTCTCACTTCTTTCATAAGAAGTGAGAAAATTACATGGACAGATGATGTAGTTCCACAGTGTCGTTATGTAACACTTGCTAGCACCTCAGTTATAAAGGCTTCAGTGTCTACGACAAAGGACCAGGCAGCCAAGTCACGTGTCGCCATGGTCACTGCTGTGCTGGCAGCCCATCTGACCAGAGACAGACTTCTAATGAGTTTGCTTCTCAAAGGCAGCCCAACACACTCCCAGGCTCTGTCAGGGACACAACTATTTCTCTGCAGCTTCTTGAAATAAATTGTTGATTAGTTGGTGAGGTTGGAGACCTGCGGTAGAGATGACAGTTCTCTGTATGGCTTGGAATCATTAGTGTAAGAGGCTAGAAAAGGATGTTGTGTCCAAATAGGAACAACAAAAAAACAGTACAACTGAGCCTCAGGTGCACTGCCAAAAAATGTCAAAGCATGTCATCTATCTCAAATGGTGTTCTATTTTTCCAAACAGCTGGTGAAAACTAACACTGCAGTCATTGTTTCACCTTTCCAGTGAATATAATTCTACCGAGTGTGTTTGATTTCATTTATAACACTTAATTATTCAAATAACATGAGAAGCAGGTGGTATTATCTCAACCCTACAGGTAGAACATGATATACATGATAAATCTCACGATAACCACCAAAAATGAATTATCCTAATAACAGGTGGAGCTAAAGTCAGATAAATATCATTCTCCTGTGCCACAGACCCTCATTCTTGTCCCAGAATTATTATGATACAGTTATAACACACTTTTTCTATGGGCACTGTGTGAGAGAGAGTGTGTTTTATTTTAAGTCAGCTTGTCATACACCACAGCCAGAAATGCTCATAGATCACCAAAACTGAGAGTAGTATCCAAGTTATGCAATTAGCAGGTAGGTTACAAGTAAGCTGCTACATGTAGCTAGCTTCAAGCTTTCCCCTCAACTAGTCTAAACCACTGGACTGAATGTATTTTCTAGCATACGGGCTAACATGACTTGCTGAGCAGTTGAAAGTTTGGTGAGCATGCTTCCAGCATATTTAGCTAACTAGTTTCAGTTAGCTAATTAGCCTACCATATTGGACTCCTTTGACTACCATACTGGACATGAGGGAAAAATGTCTGACCGATTTTCGACCTGTTCATGCTATAGCAAGAATCTCCTTATCATTGATTTGCTTGCTTGGAGATTAGAGCGGTTGCTTGTAGTTTGCATGATAGACACCAACTCATATGATAACAGAGAACATTTCTCCTTCACAGTAAAAGCTGTGCCTCAAAGCTGCTTTGCAGTCTATTTCTGCTTTGCATCTTGTTTTTCACAATTTTACTAATGCTCAGAGAGCAGCTGTTTACTATTTGCAGACAAGGTGGCAAACTGCTATCTGCTAGCAAGCCACGCATTTGAACATTTCGAGATTTTCTAGTTGAGGATTACTCATTTTTTCCCTCTCAACTGATGGTTGTCATATGGTCTCTACGGCTGAGTGATTACTTATTCACTTGATCATACACTGTCACACTATCCTGTTTTAGGGTATGAGGTTCCTAAAATTACAGTGATATTCAATGTGGCTGCGCAGTTATGAGCTGAGCTGAGATTTCTGTCTTCAGTTGGAGGCAACAACTAGGTGTTACAGACAAAGTGTGAAGGTCAGGAAGTACTGAGAGATGTCCCAACACCTTGATGTCTCTTGGTCTTGATAGGATTCACAGTAAGAAGAACATAGAAGCATTTTTTCTTTTTTAAAATAATTAATAAACCAAGATAGATACAAGACGTTTTCACAGTCATTTAAGTGTAGCCTTCTTTAAAAATGTCATAGCTGTCTCTGAAGCAATAATAACACAAAGAATAAGAACAAGAACAAACCAAAAACAGTGGCTGTTTTGATATATTATAGTGAAGTGCTGTCTCTGTAGAAAAAAAGGAGTATATATGTGTCAAACACACAAGCTGCATTACGCCATAATACTCGGTAAAGTCGTTTTCAAAAGTAAAGTAAATGCTGCAGAGCTGGCTGCTGTGCTGAAGGCTCAAATTAGCCGCCTGTCTTTCATCTGTACATGTAATTACATTTTTATAAGAACTCTTTATAATCGCTTTAGTTGCTATAAAATCTTTATCAAAACAACTAGCCCTACTGAGAATAAAAGCTCTATTTCAAGAGGTCCTTCAGTGTTGGTTTAGTTTTACTTGCAGTTTCATTAGCATATAACTTTGCACTTGTATTTTATATGATTTCACTGTATTTTTTTAGGATATGTAAATTATTTCTTTTTTGTTTTCTTCTTTGTCGCCTCTGGAATCTGTTCAAACCGACTCACTCTCAGTGGGGCACCATCTTTAGATAAAGGTGGTTGTGATGATGGAATCTCTTTGATTAGGTGCTGTAGCACTGTGACCAGCAGCATTAGTTTAGCCCAAATAAAATGCATAATAAGAGAAGTAAAGTAGGTTATTTTTGTAATAGCAACTGCTTGCGCCAAAGGCTCAGAAGGAAACATACAGTAAAATGTTCTTCCAATAAGAGGAAATGGTCTCGGGTCTATTACAGAAAGAAAATAATGATTCAGAAAATCAAAACTGGTTGTCATTAGAAAAATGTTTGCATTTTCAAACTGCACTGAAAAACCAGGCCTGGAACATTTGCAGATATTAGATATGCATGCTGTGCACCATGTCCTTCATTGCTCTGCTGGCTTTCAGTCTCATTCAGTGCCGAAATTATTTAATTTCTGTGCAGCAGCAAGTAAAATTCCAACAATAATGCAAAAACAAACTGTTGAAATAAATTCTAGTGTGCTCGCTTGAATGAAACAGGGTTTAAATTTCACTGCTTTTGTAGTAGTACTGCTGTCTGCCACAAGAAATCTGTAATTTACTAAAACTGTTCTTTTTAATTCACTCATAATCGAATGACAGGAACATGCCGCCGTTGTTTCTTTGATACATACATCAGACAAAAGAGCATGGGGTCTAGCTTTTATGTTTTACTGGCCCACCTCCAGGCTTTCGTACCCATTTCTGCTTGTGAATTGACGGTACTCCTGTCATATTGTATCTGACAGGCCCTCTCTGGATCATCGGGGATAACACACTGTAGCTGGGCTGCTTTGCCTTTGGATGTACATTTATAAAATGACTGATGTTCGAACGCTCGGGTGCCCCTGCCGAGCAAATGCATAGTACACAGAGGTTACACTTGATAAGCAAATATACTATTTATTTCAGTTTCATTTGCAGATCTTCTATTTATCAAGCGGAAAAGAAAAATGTGCTTCTTTGGTTTCTCCTCATCTGTTTGTCACACGCTGTGGCACGATCATCAGTCTTGAGCAGATAGCATGGGGAGAGATGCCGAAAATGTATTGAAATAGGCTAGATTGATAGAGATGTTCAGAAAACAGAGAAACAGCTAATATATTCCCACCATTCCATTTCCTTTTCCATTTGTGTTATCATAGGTGTTGTGTTATTGTGCAGGAATTCTGCAGGACGCTTCATGATCACATTCTCAGTTTATAGTGTTTCCTGTGGTATTCATTTACATGCTATAATAAAGTAACACATTGTGTTTTTGTTTTTGCCTCCTCTGGTACTGCCATTATCTATTAAAGAGTTCTTTTGTCAGTTTGACTTTGCCAGGCGCATGTTGCCCCCTTCTCTTTCCAGTCCAGAGTGAATGCGGTCCCTTCTGCTGTCACTTTCAGCACACTGTACCCGGCTCCCCTATTTGAAGTTCTGTCATTGGCAAGCTTTGAACTGCCATTTGTGTTTTAGCCTGCACTCTGCCTGCCTCCAGAGTTTTGTCTGGTGTAAATTTGTCAAAGCCAAAGGGCACCAACACGGGTTTTTTTGTAACAGTGATGCAGAAAAGCTCTCGCGTAGACCGGACATGCAGGCTCAGCAGCATCCCGTTTCAAAGCTAGGATGTTTTTGAGCCCTTTGGATCTTTAGTGTATGTATTTTTAATAAATTGTTCAGTGCTGCAGCCCCATGATGCACCCGGCTACAAGCTAACATTTCTATCTAATTTAAAATGCTGTAGTCATCCTCAAAACAAACCCCAGGCCTGTTTCCAGTGGTAGAAAGCAAATACAATTACTCAAATGCTGATTTAGTATCCCAGAACATTGTTTTTCAAGTACATTTGTTAATATGTTTTTAATTGTAATTAATGCATGCAGCACCATCTACCTATATAATATATAGTTTTTATTTTTGACACTTTTTCACCAGTATATGTACTCAGTCTTGCAGTTAATACTTTAATATAAAGCACAATATAATGGCTTAGTGAAGTTTTAGCTGATGGTAAAGACTTTGTATTCCAGCTGGCCTCTTTGCAAAGCATTTGAAACTTTAAATGTGTCTTATCATCTTTCTCTGGGGGCCTCATGAATTTCTTTACAGCATCAAAATCAATACACAGGCTGTTAAAATACGCTTGATTTGTGTTCTACTTTGCACTGAACATGAATTCTGAATTTGTTTTCATTTATTTAACATTTTCATAAGTGAATACATGAATCTGTGTTCTCTGTAGTGTTTGTGTATGCCACATGGTTCAAGTCTTCCGGATCATGCCAATTTTGTGGCTATAGCTTGCTTTGTATGAATTCATTAAATCCTGCTTTAAAGAGCAAAACTTAATTAGAAGATTTGAAAAATAGAGGGGTTTTTTTCTGCAGATGGCACATCAGAAATAAAGCAACAAACAGAACATGCTGCTTGGAAACTAATCAGGTTTTTTCCTCTGAGGCAGCTCTGGGTGTGATGCTCTGATGCTTCAGTACATCAGGCTCACACGGTGAGTGTGAACCATCCACCCAGGTTCTTCAGTAAGCTCTGGCTATGGCTAATAACAGCAGAAGCTCCAGTGAATTGTTATGACTGGGACCTTTCTGAGGCTCCGGTTGATGAACCCAGCTAAGTCCTGTGCAGGAGT
This sequence comes from Astatotilapia calliptera, assembly GCF_964374335.1. NCBI lineage: Eukaryota > Metazoa > Chordata > Actinopteri > Cichliformes > Cichlidae > Astatotilapia > Astatotilapia calliptera. Next base: position 24,523,602 of record NC_137441.1, read on the forward strand.
CCACTTGTTAGGAGAGACCCCTAGGGAAAGATTCTTACTTACTGCAGTGATGGCGCAGCATAGCACCTCTCTCTACAATGACACGCTGTGCTGTTGGTGACAATTTTGCAGCTCGAAGTGCCACCAAATATGCAGCCTCTGCATTGTTTCCCCTTGAGCACTGAGCAAACAAGCCGTCTGCTGTGCCTGCAGTGGCTTTTCGTCTCAGCTACAGAGGTTTCTGTGAGTTGCAATACTACCTTGGCTGATGATTTTATTTTGGGTAATGCGAGGCATACTGTATCTCAAAAATACTTTGATCCTAAAATATGTTGTGTTGATGATAAGGAACGACGTTAATTGAATCCCTTAATATTATTATTTTTTTGTTGCCAGTCTCCACTGGCACCCTCTCAAAGATCCGTGCTGCACACCTCATTTGAACTGGGAAACTTTATCATTTATGCACAGTGCTCAGTGTTTACAAGTGATGATGAAACGAGGGCACCCCGAGCTCAGAGACGAGGTCCAAATGTTTCAATTTCACCGCAATATAAGCAATTAGCAAAGCGCTTGTTAGTGCGCATACTCTCTCTCTCTCACTCTTTATCTGTAAATCTCCCCCCATCCCTTGTGCCGGCGGGAGATGAATATGTCTTCGATGTCCTTGGATTTCTGTCTTGTAAACACCATAGGCGCTAAGCACTGTTTACCGGTGTGCATGGCGGGCCAACAGCCGGCTCCGTCTCTTGCACAGTTGTCCCGCGGGGCCAAACTCACCTTGTTACCCTTTTAATTAGTAGGAGCAGTTAATAGTGTCGGCCGCTTCTGCCGCCTCAGCACTTGCCCTGACTTCAGGAATCGCTCCAATCGATAGCAAAGACTTGGGCTCAGACGGGGAGATGGGGGAGCGGGAGGGAGTCCTTATTGCGGGAGTGGCTCGGGCACATATATGATGATGTTTGAAGTGGACTAAAACAACAAAATTATATTCTTTGAGGGACTGTTTAGGGGCAAAAACCATGCCTTCTCTGTATTCCTTGAACATTTAAAAGTATAACAGGGTCTCTCATGCTTATTCACTCAGTTTCTCCCCTCCCACATTTCCTCTCCTTTGAAAATGAATGTAATCAAAAAGCTAAGGGTTTGCTTGGTAGATTCTATTGTGCCCTTATAAGCTTTTATCCCCTCCAAGCGCTCACCTCCCGTGCTCATTTCTTTTCTTGTTTTGATTTAAAGATGCAGTGGAAGTACTTAGCATTTAGATGACATGCTGCTGGAGAGGTGTGATGGATCAGCGCCTCTTCAGAGGACTGAATTTCTTCGACAGCGCGGGGGCCAGTCGGCTGGTCAGACAGACAGAGAGACAGATCACAGAAGGACCGGCCGAGCAGGCAGCGGAATACCAAGTCTGCCTTAGTGCTGCGAGCCTGGCACAGCCGAAGGGAAAGCAGCGGCTGCTGGGAATGCCAATGCACAGCCCAGACAGCCGTCTCGCCTTAGCTCCTCTGATTGGCTAAACAGACCATTAGCTTTCTGATTATGATTAGCCGAGTCATTATCTGCACAAAAGTGGCTCATTCACCAATATTAAGAAAGCGAGGAAGCTGTATCTCTCCTATGGTCGAGGGGAAAACAGCATGTTGTCGTGTCCTCCTTGAGATGAATGTGGGCGGCAAGAAGTTCCGTTCACAAAGAAATAAAGTGGAACACTGTTTATCACCCTGCCTCACAGCTAATGTGATGAAAAAAAAAGTGTGACGCCACTGATGGAAGAAAAGAGAGGTCCTCTGCTCTTTAATGCAGATGATGCGTTGGCCATTACTTGATCGTATTTTCTGGTTGAGGGGAGAAGCAGTGTCCTCGGAGGTCATAAAATCTGGTAGAGAACAAAATAACCTTCAGCTTCCTTCGTCTCGCCTTAGATATAATTGGAAGATGTGCCATCTGTGCTTTTAAATGGACATATGCTGCTCTGCGTCTAAGGCCAGTAAGCTGAGGGAAAACTGAATAAAATGAAGGCCGGCCCTCTCTTCCTTAGTGACCTTCTGCTTCTTCTTTTCCAGCCTTTGCCCAAGGAGCCGTCGTAGGATGCAGAGGAAAAACAGCAAGTATGAGTTTTGTGATTATCTGCTATTTTGCATAATTTGCATGCTGAGTGCATAACCCTGTTTCCAGTTCATTTGAAGAAACCAAGGATGTTTTGATTGTTGGATCTTGTAGAAAGCACAAATACTAACTTTGAAAAGAAGCAGCAAATAAGAGAGGCCCTGCCTCGAATGCATTTCATAGTGTATTTTCCAGGTATGTGTTCAATGGCGAGCTTGAATAAAGGTCCAGGTCTGGGACAATTTCTGAGTCACTTTGATGTAACAATGCAATGAGTTATTGGCAGTTTTTTGAAATGCATAAGAACTGAAAGTAAAGAGCCCCTCTGTGGCTACATCAAAGGGAGCGGCTACTTCAAGGTTCAAGTTCAAGTTCAGTTTTCTCTCAGGACATATATCGAAAGCATGTCTACATGGAAGAATGTTTTTAGTAACCAAGAGGAAAGCTACAAAAGATTTCACAATAGATTCAAAAAACAGAAAGAAAAGAATTATACTTTAAATCCCTCTAAATCAGTACCACTTGTTTTAAAGTCAGCAAGTAAACTGGAGTGGGTAGCAAGTTAGCCTGACTCAGGTTTGCTTCACATCCAGAAACTTCCCTCCGGAAATGAAGTAACGACTAAACTGAAATCTTCATCGGAGAACTTGACTGAATATATCTGAACCTTTTATATTCTACAGAAAAACCCCCCAAAACAAAACAGGCATTTGGAATCTGCGTGCCGTGTGTCTCATAGCCAATATTCTAAGATTGATTTTCCTTCTTCCACTGAGAAAACAAAATGAATCACGCACAATTACCAAAGACGGGGAGAAAGGGGGGAATTGGGGGCGTCATAAATATTTATCTGCCAGCCCTGGGAATTTGTGCAATTCTGTGTGGATTTGCCAACTCATATTTAAGTGTCTGAATGATTTATGTGGTCAGTCCTGGGGTGTCACATTTGTCCACTGTCACCCTGAATCATTTATGTATTAACATTTATGGATTCATCCATATAACATATTCATGGCAGAATTCTATTATCATTCAAATGGTTTTTTTGATCAAATGATTGGCTAAATTAAGCCATTAACTGCAGAATTTCACCGCAGGTGAAACGTATTCCACCTAGAAAAGAATATATGACATATGAACCCATTTCTTCACATAACTCATATAATTAGATTTTTTTTTTACCTTTTAGACGTGGCATAATTAACTGTGGAGTCACACCAGTGCTGTGTTTATTCACTGGAAGCAATAGTGATTTCAAAAGAAAAGAAAAGAGGTAACTATATTCAGGAAAAAAGGTGTTTCCTGTTCCCTCACAGGCTTCAATGGTGATGGATGTCAAAGCATAAATCAGTTACCGTTGAGTGTGAGGGACGTTCTATTAATACATTCCTCATTAAATTTGTCATTTATTTGATGGAATTAACAAAACAAATGTTGAAGTGTGCCTAACGCAGAGTCCTGATGCCTGTTTTCATAATGTCAGACAATGCACAGGCAAAGAATGACAAGACCTTAATTTGAGTCTCTCGTTAAATTCATAATTGGCTCATATTCTGTATGTAAAGTGTTTTTCTGGAGCTGACATGGATATGAAAATTAAAGTGGAAGGAGGGAAGTCGGTGGGTGGGTGGTGGTGCTGGTCTTGCAGTTTTTTTTCCTTTAACACCTTTGAATCTGTATATTGGCTGTTTTTGTTGTTAACTAAACTGGTTTTGTTTTTGATTAAAAAAATAATGAGGACTGCAGTTTGGCCCTGACAAAAATGTGACACCAAGAAAAGGCGTTTCTGATACTCACAGTTAGGCAGTGAATGCCCTAAAAAAAAATCAGGGCACATTTTCTTTTTCTTTTTTTACTGAAGTGAAAACGCTAATTTAGTTGTTACATGATTAAAAACAAGACTACGTTTATTTCTTTTCCTCTGTGCACAGGAACCATAATCTAATGTCACATTTGTCAAAAGCTGCTTTTGACTTGCTCCCTTAATTCGCAAGGGGTCACCACAGCAGGTAGCTCCACATGTTTGATTTGGCAGATTTTTACACTGGATGTCCTTACTGACACAACCCCAAAGGGATTTGTGTCTCCTCCCGGGATTAAACCGGGGATCTTTTGCTTGTTAGGCAAGTGTGTAAACTACTACACTAGGGATCTGCTAATTAATTTAGATTACTAAAGTAAAAGTTAATTTTTCACAAGCAGGCAAAAGTGACAATAAAGGCTGCTTTGTGCTGCTGCTGTTAATGCGATAGCATTAGGTTCATGGAAAATGTTGGAATTTGACATAAAATTCAAAAGGCTACACAACACAGAAAATCGTCTGCACATTTGCATAACAAGGCGCATGTCTGAAACGATCTAACTTCACAGTTAGTGTCTCACGTTTGTCTTTGTCTTTCTTTCTTCTGCTGCAGGTTCATTGACATCTATGTTGCTAAAGAAACCGAGGCCAGTCATTACACCCAAGATATTTTGTCCGTTCACCAATGAGGCTCCCAAAACTTACATCGGCTCTGACCTTCAATAATAAAAAATAAAAGATAAAATAACCCATAACATCTCCAGTCACCGCAGTGAGAGACCTGAAACATCTGAAAACTCCACGAGGGCCGCATGGTAACAACATCAGCATTGAACGTTCATCACACCCAACTTCATGGGCTAATCATGGAACAAAATCCCTATGAGAAACCCCAGAACAACCAGTGGAAAATTCACTGAAGGCCTTTTTTTTTTGTCTTTTTGTCTGCCACTGCCCAATCTGCAGGGGACAGCTCCTTGAAGATTCTTTTTATACCTTTGTGGCTTGATTTAGACTTGTCACAAGGCCTTTCAAAAGTCAGCCCCTTCATCTTCTTTACAGTCGCCGCCATGAAGCATTCCAAGGTTATATTCCAGCCAAGTTTCTTTAATGACAGTTCATTGCTTGAGTCGTGACTTTACAGAGGTTGAGGCAGGCCATATTGTCCGTTGGATTCTAGCTTTTAACACCTTTCTCTCATTTGGCCGGGTGAGATTTTTACAAGGCCATAGCCGCCAATGTCTCTGCATACACATAACGGGACGGATATTATGAAATAGCATGAAAGTCACACAAGAGATGACAGATGAGTTGACTGTCTTTGCTCACTGAATGGAGATCGTGATGGTGAAATGTGGACATTTTGGATGACTTAGCTTATACCTTATGTTGTTTGGTTTTTTTTATGTGGTGCCAACATAGACTAGAAAAGTAGTTTTTGTCAATGAACATCTTGTACACACAACTGGGAGCATTTAGCAGATGTGGACCCCTGGCTTGTTTTAATGATCTATACTGTGTGTGTGTGTATGTGTGCGTGGGCACAAGGGTGTGGGTGCATGTTTGCATCTGTCCGTGTGTGAATATGTGAGTACACGTGTGCTTGTGTGTGTATGTTTTTCTGTATGCGTGAGTGGGTAGGAACATCCAGAGATACACTGTGAAATAAGTCATATCCGATGCATTATTCATACTCTTGTATATTTTTGGGACACGCCCAGACCAGAGCTCACCATCTGGCAAAAAGGAAGCATTTGGGATTTTACAGATGTTGGATCTCATTTTAATCCTGGGTTCGCCTTTTCCTTTCTTCCTTCTTGTCTTTTCTTTAGTACATAGAAATATTTATATTGGGGATAAAATATAATTGAAACTGAAATTGAAACAGTATTGTCACATAAGTTAAAATTCTGTAATTAAAATCGATTTATGTGTGATTAAATGTATTTCCGAATCCTTGTCTAAACCGACTATATTTTGATATGAAATGTTTTGGCTGGCCAGATGTGCTATTTGCCAAGAAATGCTTGATATATTTAAAATTATGTACATACATACATATTGATATATATATATATATATATATATCCAACTAATGTATTTTTTGTTCTATGGGTCTTACTCTAAGGAGTTATAGAGGAGCAGTAGCACAAAAGGCATCAGTCTGAGAGAAGCAGAAGAAGTGGACACAATAACGTGAACGCCAGTAATATTTTTCCAAAAGAATACAAATAAAAAATAAAACACATTCCAAACACATCGAGCTATGGTCTGCAGATGAATAACATCTCTCCAAGCCATTTGCAAAAGTAATAATCGCCACGGTGATACTTTACTAGGGGTGATTGCAGTTGGTTGCATTATAATGTACAGGTGTTCCGGTTAATGTGCCTGCTCCTTGCTCCCCTTTTTTCATTTCTTTGTACTACAAAGCCCTGTACATCTCCATCTTAATGTATGCATTTGAGGATATAAAGAGAGCATCTGCTCCCAGAAGCTGTGGACTGTGCATTTGGTGTGTGTGTGTGTGTGCGTGTGTTTTCCAGGTCAGTACACAGTCTTCTGTGTTGTGAGAAAATACCAATTTCCACCTGATCCCATTTCTTTGATTTCATGCTGCCTTTATTTATCACTTCTATGGTTGGCACTCACCGTAAGTAAATTGTCCCTTTGTTTTGCCTCACTGTCAGTGCAGGAGCTGCTGCAGTGACTCTAAGCAGGACAGTAACACTGACGGATTTTACTCAATGATAGATAAGAACAGATGGACATACATAAACCTCCTCTGCCTCTGCATCTGAAAAATGTCCAAATCTGACAAGTATTTATGCTAGAACATGTCATCAAAGTAAGTCTGGTATGGTCCCAGTCACACAGGGCTAGCGACTGGTTTTCGACCCCTTGACAGCCTCCAGTTGCTAGGCAAATATGTGTATTGTTGTTGAGAGGTTGCTGGCTGTCACTTGGTGAAATCATTCACAGAGGGCATTACCACTAAACCCTCCTTGTGGTTGCTTTGGTTAATAGCACGTTGCTACAGTCGCCCATAGTTTTCATGGAAGATTCCGGACATGGATGCGAAAACTTGCTAAGTTTGACAGCACGTGGTGTCCATTTCTAGGTTGTGCCCTTTTTATAATTTCCCTACCACTTCGCAAGTAGTTGGCAACTGTTTGCAGACAAGTTGGTGTTTTGTATACAAATTCTTGTTGGCCACATCTGTAACCAAAATATTCTCAAGGAGGTTTTCAGTGCACTATCATACAACTTTTTGGGACCTTCAAAGTAAAAGCTGTGCCTTTTGACCACTACTTTCACTTTCTAGCATCTAAGCAACAACAAGGTTCTCTATGGCGGTATATCATCTTTATGACAGATTTTTTCCCGGCAACACATGGCTGTAATGTATATAGATATTATATTTGTATTTCTCAGACAGCATTTATTTTAAAAAATAGCTGAAAAAAACCCAGAGTCTGAAAATGATATAGTAACGGTATGTGAATTATGATAATAATGGAAAAAAAATATTGAATGCATTGTGTAATACTATACCTGAAGTAACTGTAGAGAATAGATTTCATTACAGACAACCGAGTTATTCACTGTATAACATATCGCTTTACAAAAGTTGCCTTATGTCTTTATTATTTTAGTATTATTCCACAATATGGCAAGTGGATATTGACATATAATGCTACAAGTTATAATTGCATATAATTGCATCAGAAATGTTCCCATACTTCTCACAATTAAAACAGGCAGAGTAAATATTAATCTGATTTATTCTATGTCACAGTTTACTCAGAGCTGTGTGGCTATATGAAATCAACGCGAACCCCTAAGGCATTGTTTAGGAACTAATACTCTCTTATACCCCTGCTTAATATATAATTACCAAATGTTAATGCCTATTTAGTTACTTAATTGCTCAGAGCCACTTAACCCATTGTGCATAAAAGGTTGAAAAGTTTTATAAATTTCATGAGGCTTTTGCTTTCTTTCACAGGTCTATAAAAAGTCCTCATTAATGGGAAACTAAAAGCAGTTTTAAATGTAAGTGCTTGTAAGTATTTTTAATTAACTGCTAAGCCAGCATGACCTTGCATATACTGGTCACAGCAAAAGCCAGTTAGGTGATAATTTGCCTACCGTACTGTATATATTTAGAGTAAAGTACGAGAGTGTAAATGCATCGGATTTCTACTGTAAATCTCTCTTAAGACCCACCTTTCCTGCTAATTACTGTAAAACTAATTAAACTCTATACAACTGTGGCTCTACGGTGGAATTCATTTAGTGTTTTTCTAATCTTATTGGCCACTCAAAAATTTTTACACTGCAGCCTACACACAGAACTTTGTTCTTCATTCAACCAGTAATGGACAGTTTGACATGCGGGCCAGTGGAGCAGTGGACTGATCAGCGGAGGCCGCCACTCTGCCTCCTGAGTCAGCTGGCTCTACTGTATTCTCTCAAATGACCGAGTTCTTTCCAGGAAATCTTAAAGAAATGTAAAATTAAGGGGAAGTAAGGTATTCGTAAAATGCTTTGCCTTGCTATTATTGATTTATGAATTGGCACTGTTTTTCTTATTGGCTCACTGCGAGTGATATTTCTAGGTCATGATGTAGCATTAGTACCATCAAGAATATTAGGTGTTCCACCTGACTGTAAAAAGACTGAGGCATGTGGTTTCTGCGGATGCTGCTGAGCCAGTATTCCCACTCAACTCCCACTCAGAGATGTCCTTTCAACAAGGCCTGTCCCTGCTGCTTCCTTCCACTTTCCTTGTATGTCTTGCTGTCTCAGGGTTTTGGATGTGGGCTTCTGTCGGGATCAACAAATGTGGTATTTTTCCTCCATTCCATCTACATTACAGCACAGTATTTCACTGGATATCAGAAAACCTTTACTACACCAGACAGTGAGCTGTCAGGAAGCTACTGTGACAGAATAAAAACTCTTTGTAATGTGGATTCTATCATATATTGATGTTATAAAAATATGACTTTTACATAATCTTTATGATTATCTAGCATTTGTTAAAGGGAAAAATTGAGTGTGATAAAGGTTTGAAGAAAATCTGATGTCACTTATTATAACGGGTGGGCCATTTATATGGATACACCGTAATAACATGGGAATGGTTGGTGATATTTAAGTCCTGTTTGTGGCACATTAGTATATGTGAGGGGGCAAACTCCTCATCCTGGGTGGTGACCATGGTGGCCATTCATGGTGGCCACACTGAAACCAAGCACACCATTGTTTTTCTTGTGACATTACCACTAAGCTTGATGTGTCACATGGCCCTCTTCCTATTGAAAAAACAAAAGATGTATCCAAGATGGCCGACTTCTAAATGGCCACCATGGTCACCACCCATCTTGAGGAGTTTGCCCCCTCACATATACTAATGTGCCACAAACAGGACTTTAATATCACCAGCCATTGCCATGTTATTACGGTGTATCCATATAAATGGCCCACCCTGTACATTTGTTAAAATGTGTAGTTGCAGATATGAACTTCATAGACGATCACTTCTCAACGCAGATTACCGCCATAAAATCTGATTACATTTCTCAATCAGCTCTGGGAATTGCCCTGTAATTGACACATAAAAAAAGTGATGCTATGTATTGTAGCTACAGCCGAATAACCATGCAGTAAATGTTTGACCATCATGGAATAACACTAGAGTGGGATCAGTGGAGGGGCGAAACTCGTCATGCTATGCTTGCATGAGAGCATTTTTTTCCCTCAGATATATCGTAGCTCGAGTGTTATCAAGTGCCTTTAGCTTGTGTCTATGTGAATCCCAGCTAGCAGCAACCACCATGTAACACAATAACACCTGACACTTGATCTTACTGGCTGTTTTTGTGCTTTTAAAAAAGCAATTGTGTCAGCACTTGTGGGATATCTTTTTTCCTCTTGAATAAAACCATCAGGGCCAGCACAAGGGATAAGTGCTCCAGCACTGCGGGCCTTCATCGCTGTATTTCAGTTTTGCTGCTGAGTCTTCCCTATCCAGAATGGATCCCTGGCCGAGCCTAATGAGACACAAACACACCCTCGAGGCTCAGACTGTCTTGCTAAACACAGCATTGTTGAACGGCGCCGCAGTGTAGCGAATTAGCATTTATGCCCACATAAAAATCCATTTACTGATCCATTAGCTTAGCATAGTGCTAATGAGTTGCTAGTGATGATTCGCAAGGGACTTTGGTAGCAGAGCGTCATTAAAGGTTGACTCTTACAAAATAACAGCTTTGCATGTTGAGAGAGGGCTGTAGAATAACACAACTTCCTGTACTAACAATGTTGCTTTTATTTTATATAATCAACTTCTTATATTAAGGGCCAATTTTTCTCCTCCATCCCCACTCAAATGGTGCTCAGGAACCTGCATGTTTTGCTTGTGGGAAATTGGCATGCCACTGTCACAGGAAATCTATTTAGCCATCGCTCAAACTAATGATGAGGAGGTGGCTGTACTCAGCAGCTTGTGCCAGGTAAGCAGAGCAGAACAGGCTGCAGAAAGCCCCTTCTCAATGGTAAGTTAAAGGTAGAACACAATCAAAGGTATGAGTGAAATAAGCCCTAAGCAGATCATATCAACCCAAAGATTTCTCGAGACATTTTATTGCTTGACTCTTGCTTTCTATTACACCACTAGACACTTTAGTTTTTAATTCAGAATTGAGAAGAAATGTGTGGCTCCACGCTTTGCTCACTTCCAGCAGCACAATGAATGTGAGAAGCAGATCTATAACTGAATGAAATGTCATTTGATTTCCGTTCACAAGAGAAACCAGCAGAATGATATTAGCATCATCGGAGAAAAACCTCATTGCCAAAGCCTCCCGGTCCAGGGCCCATTGCAGTGCTGCCACACTGAAGGGGAAGCAGCTCCGGGGGGGAGATGAAGGTATAAAATGGTCGTTTTACTAGAGCAACACAAGCTAATTTATCATTCTCCAGGGGTCAGGCGACGCTTTCTTGGTTGTGAATTTTAATGTTGTTTTTTATGGGTCTTAATAAACTCTATTTTGCTGCGAGCGTTTATGCAGAAGAGCACAACATCCTTCACTCGGCTCATTTAGTGAGTCAAGGAGAGAAGGGCCGCAGCCAAATTTATCCAATGGAGTCATTAGTTTCTTGCACTAATATGACTCAGGAAGGTGAAATATTGACACTATTGGGAAAGTCATTCATGCTCTCTGCCGCATGCTCAGATTGTGCATGTTACCTTAGATTATTTCACTAATATTATGCTAACATGTAAGAATTTCATGCATAATCACTTTGGCTGTATAATTCAGGATTTCCGCTAAATGGTCAGTGATCTTGATGTGCCTCGCTTGGCTATACTAGCTGTGTGGCTCTACTGATGGCAATATTGGTCCGTTAGTCTGCGCCTTTAGTGCAAACAAAATGTCCCAAAAGATGTTTGGACTGTGTTGAAATGCTGGCCTGAGCCTTTATAGTTCTCGGAAGACTCTTAGTGACGTTGGTACTCATCTAATTACAGCTCCTCCAGGAGGATGATGTTTTGGCTTTTTCGCCAATGTCTCTGCAACTGTTTGGAGCCATCCATTCATCTTAATTTAATTAATTCCCTCTGGTATTTATACTAAACTAATATGGTAAACTTGGTAAACATTACATCTGTCCAACTTAGCTTTTTTACCATCTTAGCTGGCCATTTTAATTAGCCCATTGATTTAGCATTTAGCACAAAGTACAAGATTTCTTGTATAGATGAAACTTCCAAATCTTGTAATACTGTGAGTTTCAAACAAAAGAAAACTGTATGGACATAAAGGAATAGTAAGCAAACAACAGCAATGAAATGTTGGAATTTACTTTCTAAATATTTTTTATTTTTTTTCCAGAAAAAGAAATTTGCTTTATAACTAAAGTCCAAGGATTTATCTAAAAGCACTGTGATACTATGGTATTCAACTTTACGGGTGAATTGTAAGTGTAAGGGCCACCTCTTATTAGAAAGTCACAGGTCACATTTAACCGTTGACATAGTTACGCAGCAGGAAAATCAACCCTGATGGGGGTATAGATCTTGTGCCAGCCTACTGACTTGTTTATCAGATTTTAAGAGGTTGAGTGACACCATTTAACAAAGGGGTCAGTTCATCACATGATTACTTCCCGTTACATTGGCTCAGTGCTCCCAGCTCTGCATCCAGTCAATTACCAGGCCTAATGTTGAGGACCCGGGTGTTTATTTGAATGCTTATTGCCTTTGGACTTGACAGCAGCTACCCGTCCTTGGGACCAAACACAGAGAACGTCCAGATGTCACACAGGACGCTCAGTACTCGCTCAAGGAAAGATCAAATGTACGTTTTATTAGGGCAACATAATCTGCAGAACAGAAGCACAGAACTCTGTTCGAGGACAGCATTCGGGGAAATGTATTTCTTTATTTTAAAAAAAACCTGACACACAATAAAAGCCTGATGAATATTATTATGGATAAAGGCAAATAAGCGGCACTGGAGCTGCAGTGCATTGTTTGCGTGATTGCATTATTTATTAAGGAAGTGAGGGTAAGGCACCCTTAGAAGATAAGTCCGACCATTTCTAAATTTTTCAATTTCACATGGAAAAGCACCCATTCGCATGGAAAGACCTAAACCAACAATGAAATGTTGTTTGTGTTGCCTATGCCTCATACAGCATTCATAAATATTTATATTCATTACGGTAATTTATTATCCTATGTGCTAACATTCTCCTCTTATATATTGCAATGTATTTGGCCTTTTCTTTTTTAACTGACATAAACAAAGGCTTTTCTGAATGTATTATGATCACTCTTCATTCTGCTGTTACTGAAAGGCCGTAACGTATCATTTTATAACAATTAAATAATACCATGTAGCTTACAATGTTGACCTGCTGTGGTAATAAAATATGTTCCTTTGTTGTCTCTGAACCAGAAAGAAAGCCAAGATAAAATCTGCTTTGCACTATTTGCTTTATTTATTAACATTAAATATGACTGAATAACCCGGAGCTTTCTGTGCATTCAGACTTCAGTGCTGTGACAGTGATTAGGCACGAGCCATCGCTGCCCACCAGGACAAACTCTTTTTTCCATGCCTCCAACCAAAGAAATGAGATATCCTCAACGGTGAAATATGTAAAAGTGAAAAAAGGTCTGTCATTGCAGGCAGTCTGTCATTGCCAGTCTTGATTAGCGCAAACTCTGCTGAGCTCAGTGTACTGTCCAGACCCTCCTGACTCGAAGACGAGGTCCTCTGGGTTTTAGCTATGACAGATTGAGGGTGTCAGGAGGGACTCCCAAGGGTGTGTGTTTGTGTGTGGGGGAGTGTGCGCACCCATGCATGAGCAGTTTAACCATTTGAGTGTGGGTGCATGCATTTGCCTTTGCAACGGCCCATGATCGTAATGTGTATACAGTAGTCTGTGTGCTTGCTGTCCGCGTTCTGCCAGCGTGACTGCACGTGCTGTGTAAAATGTGTGTGTGTGACACTGTGGTTGGAGGCTGAGTGTACAGGGCCAAGATCTCATCTGTGAATCACATGTCTCCCATCAGTCTGACAGCATTAAGTCGAGCCCAATCAATACCCCGAGGGCCTCCAATTGCTGCAACTCAGTGACACACACAGAGAGACAGACACACTAGAGGGTGACTGAGAAAGGGTGAGAAGGGGAGATAGTGTATTGGAGAAATGACTTGCAAAGTGATGGATAAGACTTCAAGCCTATGTTTACTTTGCAGCTAAATTGTTCTTTATCTCATTTATCTTCCTACATTTGGGACACATAACTAAGAGGAAAAAATTGCTTTTTATATAGGGGTGTAATTACTTTTTGTTGGTAGAACTACAGATTTTATAACGAAGAAATTAAAGACGACAAAGTATATGAAAACTTACAAAAAAGTAATCTGAGAAACCCCAGAGCTCTATTCTTGGCAAAAATGGAGCACCATTATTTTTTTTCTGAGATGCTGAAAAAAATTCTCTTTATCTGCTGGCTGCAGTAAAACTAATCAGACTGAAAAAAAAAACCCACTTTCCACAGCAGATTGGCTGAGACTTTCTCTTCTAGAATAAATGAAGGTAGCCACACCCACACAAAGTGAATTCAGACCATCGCCAAATGTGCATGACAGAAATATAGTCTTCCCATTCATTTTTTTTGCATCAAATCTCCAAAGCAAAAAACCAAAACAAACCCCGAAAGCACCCCCCCCCCTCCCCCCATGCACATACACACGCACACACTTAACCAAACATGTTTTTCTTAACTTGGCTGGATGGCATCCCAAACACTCCCATGGCCAGGAGTAGTACACGCAAATCCACAATTCTGGTGACATGCTTTGAAATATAAATAACTCATTAATGCAACTCTAAATTAAACAGTAGCTGTCACGAAAACCCATGGATCTGTTATTCAAACAGAAATACTTCATCTCTGCAGGACCTGAAGCAATCCTTTGCATACTTTGAACCCTCTATGGCATGAATTTTAGTTTTTAAGTGTTTAATGCAACAACTGAATAAATGCTAACTGGACTGCCGTTTATGTAGCGCTTTTCTACTCAAAGGGTTTTATACAACACGCCTCATTCACCCATTCTAATACACATTCATACAAGCACCTTTTCTACATCCAAGTGCTTTCTGTCTAACATCCACACACAGATTCAAACTCTGATGAACACAGTGGGAGTAACTTGGGTTCAGTACCTTGCCCAAGGGTACTTTGGCATAGAGACTGGAGCAGCCAGAGATCAAGCCTTCCAATCAGTAGTTGAGTTGTATGAATTTTATGAATTACTTGGGGGTGGTTATGGCCTAGGACGAATGTGGAATACCATGCATGATGCATGGGTCTGCATGTGCAATTGTGTGTGTTTCCGTGTGTCTGAATGTGCTTAATTGCGCTGTGTGGAACTTTATGAATCAGAGGTGGATGTCACATTTCCGTCATTTGACATTTGGATTACCATCACGTCCTGGTGTCTTACATCTACCTTCATAAAAGCTACAGACACCCACACAGACACACACACACACACCATTATGTACATGCACCTGCCAATGCTTACACACACACATCAGATATGTATAGCCTTTAACTGACCCATGATTTCCTAACTGTTCCTCAGACCTAATTCTGGGATCCTCTTGTACTCGCTGTCACTTTCATCCAGTTCACTGTCCTCACTGAGGGAGTGACCTTATGACCCTAAATGTCCAATCAAATTCTTTCCTACCATAAAATCTTTGTGTCCTCATTTCCTCCAACTTTTTACATGATCATTTTAGTGCATGATTTGATTGCTCACACATCCCATCGCTCCAACATACTTGATTCAAATGACCAACTTATGTGCATGAACTGTCGGATAACAGACTGATCATTTGAATCAGGTGTTTTGGAGTGGGGAAACACCTGAAAACCTAAAAGAAGGTGGTTCTAAATTCTAGTCCACTGCTTTACCGTTATTGCCTGAAGAAAGGTGTCCTAACTGCACAATCTTGTCCTGAGGTAACCAACCAAAATATGCTGGTTTAAATAAATTAAATCTGAATCTGTCTATAAACAACTAAAAAATACTTCTTCAGATGTTCTTACAGTTTTTCTCAGTCGCTTTGGTGCGTTTCTCAGATCAGAATTGAAATTCCCATAACTATTAGTTCAACCTCCACAACACTCAGTCATTTGTGCACATCATAGTAGCAATTTCTCCTCTCTCTGAACAAACTGCAAATGATTTTGGACATGAATCAGTTGCTTCCATACATTTCCCTACTGCTTTCTGACATTTCCATTTGCTTATGTCATGTCAGTCAAAAGTAATCATACCTATGGATGCTGAATAGTCATTCCCAATAAAACTAATAGTCATACATCCATTGCTTACAGTTTTTCTCAGTCGCTTTGGTGCGTTTCTCAGAACACCATTAACATTTGCACAGCAGTTAGTGCATTTCCCAAAACAATTAGTGCAAACTGCAAAACCTAGTGGATAGCCTGCAAAAGCACGTCACATGCACAGAATTGATTATCCATACCTCAAAAGCAAGTATCCATGTCAATGAAACTGTCAGTGCCATCAAAATGAAAAGTCTTGACACCATCTTTATGAACAAGATAGTCAAATGGCATTGTCATGTTTCCACTATGACAGTTTATAATTTCAGTGTTTCCCATTGCAAAAACAATTGGTGACACCTGAAAATGCTGACGACAGCACTATGGCCTACCTGTACAGCCATCTGAAATGTGCAGTAAAGTCACTGTAGATGTTATGGGAGTCTTGGGAGTAACTGAGACACTGAATACGTACGTTTCACATTTCCATTGTGTAGAAGTGTTTGTAATCCTACAGAATTGTGCAAAAGAAAAATATGCTACAGTCACTTGTTCACTGTAGAATACATGTAAACATAAAATCACCAATTTGGTAGAGCCTCCTCATGAGTGACAGCTGTAATTCACCTGAGATCAATTGTTCAATTTCGGAGACATTTCCAAGAACAATGATACAGAAAGGTATAGGATTTGCTTGACAGATGGCCAATATTTGGCATGTGATAACTAGTTCAACAATTTTGTGTGTATGAATGTACATATGTATATTGTATATTGTACATATATTTATTAGTTTCAGGTTGGCCATTCTTGTATTTTGCTCGTTTGTGTTGTTGTGTTTGCACATCTCTGTTGCTTGTGGGGCTCGCACACAAGAATTTCACTCGCATGTGCTGTGCCAGTGTGCCTGCACATGTGATGTGACAATAAAAAGTGATTTGATTTGATTTGATTTGATTTGACTTAAGCAATGGATGTATGACTATTAGTTTTATTGGGAATGACTATTCAGCATCCATAGGTATGATTACTTTTGACTGACATGACATAAGCAAATGGAAATGTCAGAAAGCAGCAGGGAAATGTATGGAAGCAACTGATTCATGTCCAAAATCATTTGCAGTTTGTTCAGAGAGAGGAGAAATTGCTACTATGATGTGCACAAATGACTGAGTGTTGTGGAGGTTGAACTAATAGTTATGAGAATTTCAATTCTGATCTGAGAAACGCACCAAAGCGACTGAGAAAAACTGTAAGTCATCACACACAAAATTGTTGAACTAGTTATCACATGCCAAATATTGGCCATCTGTCAAGCAAATCCTATACCTTTCTGTATCATTTTTCCTGGAAATGTCTCCGAAATTGAACAATTGATCTCAGGTGAATTACAGCTGTCACTCATGAGGAGGCTCTACCAAATTGGTGATTTTATGTTTACATGTATTCTACAGTGAACAAGTGACTGTAGCATATTTTTCTTTTGCACAATTCTGTAGGATTACAAACACTTCTACACAATGGAAATGTGAAACGTACGTATTCAGTGTCTCAGTTACTCCCAAGACTCCCATAACATCTACAGTGACTTTACTGCACATTTCAGATGGCTGTACAGGTAGGCCATAGTGCTGTCGTCAGCATTTTCAGGTGTCACCAATTGTTTTTGCAATGGGAAACACTGAAATTATAAACTGTCATAGTGGAAACATGACAATGCCATTTGACTATCTTGTTCATAAAGATGGTGTCAAGACTTTTCATTTTGATGGCACTGACAGTTTCATTGACATGGATACTTGCTTTTGAGGTATGGATAATCAATTCTGTGCATGTGACGTGCTTTTGCAGGCTATCCACTAGGTTTTGCAGTTTGCACTAATTGTTTTGGGAAATGCACTAACTGCTGTGCAAATGTTAATGGTGTTCTGAGAAACGCACCAAAGCGACTGAGAAAAACTGTAAGTAATGGAAACAGGGAAGGAAAAAAGGCTGAGGTATGCCTAATTACTCAAGAACTGCACTGAAAATCAGTGACGACATGTCTTACAGAGCGATGAATCCAAAGTTGAAGTTTTGGTTTGAATGTGTCTACACAGTGGAGAAAGAAAAACATACTAAGGAATATCTATCCTTTATCTATCATTTATATTTTCATTGAAAAATCGGATGGATGGATGGATGGATGGATGGATGGATGGATGGATAGATAGATAGATAGATAGATAGATAGATAGATAGATAGATAGATAGATAGATAGATAGATAGATAGATAGATAGATAGATAGATAGATAGATAGATAGATAGATAGATAGATAGATAGATAGATAGATAGATGAAGAAACAGGGGAAAAGGAGACAGATTAAGCATGTTTTGCTCTGTCTCCCCTGGGGAGGCCCATGTCCAGATGGCTCATTGGAAACTATCCTCCCCCCTCATGCACAAGAGTCCTGTCTCTCATGCAACACAGAGGCCTTGTTATTTTTCACAGTTTCATGGTCTGCAGACTTTAATCTATATGACCCATCATGTATTTGATCCTAGCATCAACCCATAATCCCAACCAGAATAGTATATACTCTACGGGAACTTTGGTGTGTTCCCGTATAATTTATGTGTTAGCACAAATGTCAACTCTGATAAACACTTAAGGAAGCACACTGCTCTCTGCAAGTGTTTGAAGGTTTCAGCATAATGTTTATTGTTTGATTTAAAAAAAAAAAACAGCTAAAGAATTATTTTCTAGGACCATCATGGTGGGCACTCTTGGGATCAACACCTAAACTCTCTTCATTCTTCAGTTTTAGAAAAAATAAAAGTCCCACTCAGCACTACTGCTTTTCATTTAAGTTTTTAACGGGTACTTCTTTGACATGCAAATCAATGAGTTAGAAAACCAATGATTGGATTTCCTTACGTGTTGGCATTTGATCAGAATTTGCACCGAGATCATGCGGCAAGTCGATCAAGTGTAATTCACTATGAAATATCCAAAGTTACGCTTCAGTGGGTGCATCTGGCCCCCGCCATTCATTTTGTTTAGCTATTCCAATGTGGCAATCAAAATGAATTAGCATGACAATTTTATTTCTGAAAAGGCTTAGGGCAACCCATTTTTATTGATGAATTTCAATAAGGATTTGACAAAAGCTTCTTTGAAATTGACTGCTCCCCCCTTTCACTTGACCTTCAGGTATCTGTATCTGTTCTCTGTATGAATGTGGGCTCCGTAAATGTCCATATCAGCCTTAATCGTTTTATATCACCATCTAGAGCTGTATTACTCGGGACTTGAGAAGGTAAGCACCTGAGGTGATGAAAAGGTCTGAATAGATGGTAATGATTGCAATAAATCTCCCAATGTGTTGTGTTAAAGAGTCACACTGCTCATTCTAATCTTTTCCTCAATTTGTAGATTGGTTTAATTTGTTGTAATTTGGATGATTGATGGTTTCCTACAGCATTAAAGGTGATACATAAATGCAGAATATCAGGTGTCACTATGCTCTGAGATTTATTAGAGTATGGAGAAGGTACATTGTGTCACAAGATCTGAGCCAAAGCGGATTATGAAAATGGCCCCGACTTCCTTAGTTTGCAGGGTTAAAAATGTTTCTAGTCACACACTGATCTACAAATGGATATTTTTACAGTTTTAGGGCAGCCTGTGCTAAATATGGCTCCTTTAATTATTTCAGAGGAGCCTTGTTTTGTTGGGTTTTCTTTTCCCCATTGGCCTGGGAAAATACAACAAACAGCTGTGAGTTGTGTTTCTATTAAATGATTCTCTACCTATCTGACATTTTATAGGCAAAATGACTAAATCAATTATGTAATTAAGACTAAGAGACTACAGATATGCTGCATTTAGGCACATGGCTGATTCTGGCAAAATATCACCACTCAAACATGTCCACATGCACAATGAAAATGCTGTTGTTGTTCTTTTTAGTTGTCTCTGTACAACCTGGTACGTGCTGCCTACGTGTAACAGTCATAAGCTCCTGTTTGGAAAGTTCCCTACTGAAAGTTTACTTTTATTATAAATGCTACCAGACTAAATTCCACTGATAAAAACTTGAGCACTTCGTGGGAACATTTCGTTTTCTTCAAGTAAGACATGATGATAAAAAAAACAAGGCTCGCTAAGGCTATTATAAATTCATCCTGGGTCACCAACGCCCTGCTTGAGGAGCTTGATGTGGCTGTACGTGCTTGTTGCTGTGCTTTATAGGCTAATCAGTCCTACAAATCTGAGACTCAATTCAGCTGATAACATTTCATTTTTTTTGTTTTTTCCTTCTTTCAAAAGGTGTCATACTGCTCTTAAGACTTTCTGAAAATGCTGAACTGCACTGAATGCAGAATACCAACTGTGTTCTTGAAGGCTCATCAGAGTCAAACAGTAGACTGCAAGGTTGTTATCCTGTGGATTTTAGTGATGAATGGCACTGCCTGCTGACTTTGGTAAGCCTCTCACCTACATTATGGTTAGGCAATACAACTTTTAAAGCCTTTAAGTGCCGGCGCGATCGTGAAAAGCTCTAATTCATCCACACAGTAACTGATAATGTTTGGACAACTTTTGTGTAAGTGATCCAGGAACAGCTGGCTCAAAAACATCAAAGTTGGTGGCAAAAGAAGAAAAATCAGGTGATCATGAAAGGCTTAAGCATGCATAAATTATGTCTAATCTTCTGATAGTTCACTGACCGAGAGAAATTTCCACCCATGGGGAAAAATGAATATCTGTACAAAAATTCCCAAATCCTTTCAGTGGTCAGCATGAATCACAACAATAGATTTACTGACCAGCCAACCTGCTGACATCACCCTCACTTGTGTTTTTTTAAATTCACTAATTTATTGATAATTAATTATTGATAATTAATTTGTTTTCCCCTCTCAGCTGTTATTCATCAGACAACCGACGTTAATACGTTATTTACATCGCTTGTAATTTATGGTTTATTAAGTGCGCACATGAAATCGTTGTTTCCCACAAAAGACACAGGACTTTTTAGCATTGCTGCAGTAGTCTGATCCTCCAGCTGTGAGCATTGATATTTGATAGTGTCACTTATTATGTATCACACAGTTCTTGGCTCCACAATCTACACCACTATGTTCCCCACTACAGCAGCTCCTCAAACACTCCCTGAGCAGTGACAGCCAGCAAAATCTACACCCACATCTTGCATCACCACAGCCAGACAGCCATTATTTATGGTACCTCCTGCTATGAGCCTTCAGCAGCATAACTGCAGGCCTGCTGCTACAGGTTGTTAGGGTTTTCTGGTGATAAATTGAATGGGATCCAATGCCCTAGGATCCTTAGCGCTACCACCGTCAGTGCTATCATCAAAGAGCAGGCAGTGTTTGATCTGGTCTGGATCTAAAGGTGAAGGACAAAACTGTCCTGTAGTGCTGCAAGACAAGAAGAGGTGTCACGCTGAGAGAGACGTAGACTAGATATAGATGGAACGCTGCAACGCCAGTGGAGGCTGGCATAATTGAGGCCAAGGGGAGTCCATCGTGGGTCCACGGGGAATTTTCCTAAAGGCCTCATCTGTGTTTCTTCAAAGGCAAAAGCTGCATGTAACTTTTCTCACACATTTTTATCCTCAACAGCAGTTGAATCCCATAGAGGATTCGTGGGGAAGTCAAGAAGTCTAGAAGGGTACAAGCTCTTACAAGTCGGCGACAATCCTCATTGGTTTAAGAGGATCCTTAACCGAATTCTTAATAGAAGTGGTTCTTCTTTCTCCTTTTTCTTTTTTTCAATCTTGTGTCCAACTGGCTTTTCTTTTATTGATGTTAGATGGCCAAGGAAGTAGCTTTTGGCCCCGATCATTTGAAAGCACATCATCTTCCTCCCGAAGGCAAATTCTCATTAGCTTCGAAAGTGCATCAAAGAAAACAAAGTCAAGACCATGTAAAAGAAAGGAAGAAAGAGGGGAAGGAAAAGACAAAGAGGGAGAGAGAGATCTGGTTTGCCTCACCATTCATCATCATCCATCTGTCTTAAAGGCTTGGCTCAGATCCCTTGTAGTGAAATATGTTGATAAGGAGGAAAGAAGCAGCGGCGAGGGAGAGAGGAGGAAGGAGTGATTAGCAGAGTGAAAGGAGGAGAGGAGGAGGGGCACTGGATGAAAGAGAGAGAAAGGAAATGAAGCGAGAGGAATAGAGGACAAATGAATGAGAAAAAAAAAAGTAAGTAACAAAGAGGCAGACAGTGTTCTCCATCAGATCAATGCTGCGTCTTGGAGGCCGCAGCGGCAGTCCTGAGCGCAGAGATCCTGTCTATAGTCAATTAGATGAGATGGTTCACCTCCTCCTGTCAGATGCTGGCTGAAGCCCCCAGCAGTCATAGCAGGTCTTCGTCTTCCTCCAGACTCAGACAAGCTTCCTGTTGCTCAGTGTTTTCATCTACATGAGGTTATGTGATGTGATGTTTGTGTGTGGTACTCAGGGTGCATTCAAGTGTGAGCACAAAAGTGTTCAAGTCTGTGTGAGCTGTACGCCGAAAAGTATCCTCAAATGCTCATTGTATTCCTCATAGCACAACTTTACAACTTGTATTTTAACGTAAATTGAATATTTGTATTACATATGCATTAAGTGCCTCCAAAACCACAACACTGCCTTTAACTTTCTACATTTACTTCATAAGAATGAGCCCTTCTTGCAAAGTGACCTACCTCTCTCTAACTCAAGAAGAAGTGAACGTCCCGAGCGCCTGAGTGAAGGTGCCAGGATTGCACAACAACAACAGTGCCTCTGAAACCCCAGAGAGCTGCTTTGGAAAGGCATACCTGAATGAGCAAGACTGCCGTACACAGGAAAGCAGCCCATAAGTCATTTGTGTACGCATTAAGACCTGCTGTTGTGTTTTAATGTTAAGTGACTTCCAGCAGCTGTGTGAATAAATGTTATCAATTTACATGGGGCAGAACTCAGCTCCATGGCAACTGAAAATTAATGAGATTTGCAACATGTTAAATGTGTGTTTTACTCCAATCAAAATCTTTGGCTAAGCCTAACCAAGTAGTATTTATACCTAAACCTAAGTAAGTAGTTTTGGTACCTGAACCAAACCCAAATTCAAATCAAAATGACACTCACTGAACACTTAATGTGGTACACCTTGCTACTACATCTTTGGCTTCAAACTGCCTTAATCCTTATGGCATTCATTCAGCAACAGTGTCCTCTCTTGTGCACTGTCCAAATCAATGGACGGTGCACGAGAGAGGTGGAGAAGAGAGTGCAGGCAGGGTGGAGTAGGTGGAGATGAATGGCACGGGTGATTTGTAACAGAAGGATAGCAGCAAATGTCAAAGGGAAGATTTACAAGATGGTAGTGAGACCTCCTGTGATGTATGGCTTGAAGACGTTGGCAATAACAAAAAGACTGGAGGTGGCAGAGACAGCAGGGACAGCTCAGGTTGAGTAGTTTTAAGACACATGCAGAGGAAGGATAGTGGATATATTGGACAAGTGTAGGTGCTGAATCACCACCACACCCCAAACATGCTCTATTGGATTGAGGTGTGTGGAGGTCGTTTCATGTTCAGGTTGAGAGCTTTGTGATATGACATGTTTTTCTACTTGAAGCAGTCATTAGTCTTTTGGTTTTATGCAAGAATTTTCAAGTCTCTTATCAACTATCATGAGAAATTATAAGAGAGAGCTTTTTCTGGGTGACTTCAACTTTCATGTCTGTTATGCCTTATTCTCTGTATTTGCTTCTGACTTTATCAAAATTTTGGAGTCTTTCAGTCTGAATCAACATGTGGAGCACCGTCATATATATGTGCATGATTGTAAGCTTAATGGACTTTGTTGTCTCAGACCACAATGCTGTGCTGCTCCAGATCCAACCCATCTACAGTGATTCGCTCCCAAACACTAAAATGTAGCTTTGTTGCTCATTTTTGTATAATTTTCCGCATTTACGCAACAGCTTTCATAAGCAGCAAATGTGATGTCGCTGTGGATGTCTTTGTAGGCACTTTTAATAGCTTATGCTCGAAATTTCTGAATACTGTAGCTTGAAAACTGAAAACTGCTACATTTTCTTGGTTTCCTTGGTTTAAAGAGGCAATGCAGAAACGCTGAGAGAAAATGGAAAAAGGACAAACTACATGTTTCCCTCAAGAAGCTGATGTTCATCTACCAGCTGAAATTCAAAGAAGTGAGATCCTGTCACAACTTAATACAATCCCATAATACTTCTTAATTCAATAAAATCTGTTACTTTTTCCTATCCTGTCGAATCTTCTGACAAGACTTAGCTTTGGTGTCCGGCACCCAGGTTAAAGGCACAAGTATAGGTTTGCTGTGGTTGCTAGCAAGCGGTATTAAAAAAAAATGTGACACAGACTGGAAATGGAGAAGGTCTGCCTTCAAAGTAAAAGTTGCACTTTAAAAAAAACCACATTGGCTGCAACTGAGGCGCAACTTTTTGAAGGTGTATGGTTTCCACTTTCAGTTTGTGTCACCCTTTTTACAGCTTCACTACAAGTGTTTGTACACAAGCTCATTACTTCCTTCTAAACTATGGCTTCGGCAATCAGCTAGCAACCCAAGCAATCACAAGTAGGTTTTTGCCAACCTGTTAGGGAATGCACAACTTTGTTAAGATTAGTAGTCATCAGATGCTCACGGACCAGTCTCTATGTTTGTGTGACTGAGGCCTTATTCACCCGATCTTGCATCGTCACCATGATTCAAAATAGTAGACAAGCTAACATCATGTGGTTAGTTGGTTATGCATATGCAAACCTGAACAAATGGTATGGAGCTATAGCGGCAGTTTTTTGCAGCTTGTTTTTTTGCTCAGGCCTGATTGTGTGTGTCCATTTTTAGCGCAAGTGGTCACCAGATAGTTGGGCGAGCTGAAGGGAGCAAGTGTGATTGATTGAGTGAATGACTGAGTCCGACTGAGTTTGAAGGAGTACGTGCACACTAGAAGCCACTAATAAAGTATTAGCAGGACAAGCAATTTGCTTCTTAGCCAGGCTCCTTGGCATGAAAAGAAGGACTTTTACAATAATGAGAGAAGCAGAAGAGGCAGTGGAAATGAACTCTTATCTCAACTAAAAGAGGAAAAGAGGCAGACTTAAATGGCATAATATATCAGCATAGCACAGGGGGGTAGAGAGAGATAAATAGAGACAGAGAGAGAGGAAAAGCTGATTATTCACACATTAGCCCTTTTTAACCTCTAGTTAGGATGAACCAATTATACTATGGAGACAGCGATGGTAACAGAGCACCTGAAAACACATAGCTGATCAACAGGGCCTAAGTTACAGCTCATTATCATGATGACAATTAAAAGGTATAAGTGTGAGAAGTCAATCACACTGATATATGAAGCCTATGTATTCCTTACATGGGAAGCATGAACGTGAACATCATCACAATCAAAAATCAAGCTCTGCTTCACTGATGATAAATGTGAGCCTGGTTTTACTCAGACACCTGTATATTTAAACGTGTTAACCACTGCTGAGCCCCAAAATGTACTGATCGTGCTGCAAACACAGTTGGGTGCTGTTGGTACTGTATTACTTACGCACTAACATACCTCAGCATTCAACTCGTGGCCAAGACTACAAGTTAGCAAGACTACAGTTGCTGGCAGTTCTGTGAAGCTGTGGAAACTGTTTAGCATGTGAAGATGTTTACTTTTGGGTATGTTGCTTTTGTGACTGAAATTATACAATAAGTCATATCATTTTCTGATTTTTCTCTGACCATGTGGGGTGAATAAAGTAATGCAGATGTTACCCTTGTGATTATTTTACATCGTACATCCTCAGCATTATGCTAACTTGCTACATTTCTCTTTCATTAGAAAGACTGTGATCCTCAAGCCTTTCTGGCTTTGTTTTCTTACACAGCCTTCTGTTAGCTCACTCCAAGAATAGGCTGGACTCTCACTCTGTATTTTTGTTTTAGTATATTTTATCTGTGCTCTGTGCTTTAAATTTTGATGCGCTGAGGGACTGTAGAGTGGTGGGAGGGCTGGCCCAGAACAAACACTGGAAGTGACTCAGATGAGCTGGATGCAAGCCTGCATTCAGCAGAGGACCACAGGCATCTTCATAAAGCCATCTCACCAGATACTGAATGACTGGCACTACAGAAAGCCATGAAGGAGAGAAGGGACAAGGAAGTTTTGTCCAGTGTAGAAGACGAAAAAGCCCCAAAATGTGCTGCTGAATCTTGCTGCTACTTGCATTCCTTTGAAAATGATCAAGTTTCAAGAGCTGGTGCAGAGGATTGGTGTTTATTTTAAACTCTGTGCTAGTAAAGCACATGATCACCTTATTCTGTGCTCTCAAAGTAAATGTAACTGGATTCTACATGAGCCTGTGAGTATAGTTTTACAACTAATATATTGTGTGGATTGTTCATAATGGAAACTTTACCTTCTTCATCTGCAGGGAAATTAAATTTTGGAGATTTCATTCTCATATGCAAAAGTAATGCTCCGTGATGTTTCATTTGTCTCACAGACAACAAATGTATTGTTGATTAATTACCTACAATGAAGCACTGTATCTCATTAGATGTGGAATTTGCTGACTAGCTGGTATCTGATCTTTAAGTCCATCTGGGAGCAATATATCAGCGCTACACTAATAGCCCACTATGCATCGCTTTGGAACTTTTTCTGCATGAAACACAAATTTCATTTGCAGTCAAATGAAATGGAAATCTCTGAAAGTCAAAATGAAAAAAGATGAAAGGTATGAGCAGCCTGTGAGATTGTGTATCCTTGTAATATTTCAGTGATGCTAACTTTATTGTTGATCGTCATGGCAAGGATAGATGAGAGAAGCTGGCAGGGAAAGGTCATTTTTCATGTCACTCTTTATCCTCTCCCCTCTCGTACTTCCTCGCTGTCTTTCTTTTGTCTCCCTCTTTTTTTCTGCCAACTTTGCAAATGTAAGGCTTCGCCCTCTCTCGTTTTCCCCCCATCATTCCTCCTCCACCCCTCTCCCACCTTCTCCTCCCTCCTTCTCCTCCTCCTTGCATCTCCCTCTATCTCTGTCATCATCTCACCCCTCTTGCTCCATCGCTCCTCTCTCTCTCTCTCACCACGCTCCCCCTCCCTCTCCTCTTTCCTTTTCTTTCTCGGCGTGAAATGTGTAGCTCATTAGTTTGCTCGCCACACCGTCTCACGTCAGTCTGTCCTTCACATCTCGCTACACTGCTAAGAAGTCATTTACGCTGCTGCGTAACCCCACCCCCACCCCCTGCAAACCTCACCACCACCAGCCTCCATATGGTTTCATCATGGGTGGAGGCCTGGGAGATACTTGGCTTGAAAGTCAAACGTGCCCTGTGATTAGTTTAAGTTGCTCTGTAACATTTACTTATAAAAGTTTACTGTCAAGTAAGTTGGGTACTATGATGTTATGCCAAATTATATGTATTTATCTCTGCCTGCTTACTATGTTGAAGGTAATATTGAACTAAATATGAATTATATTTATGTGTGGGTCACAGTTACTTTGTGAATCACATGGCAAGGAAAATTTTAAAATACAATTTTTACAATGTATAATGTAAACAAAGTGAACTTCACCTTATCCAAGACTAGAAAGCGGTTTGCACATTCACTCATCAGTAATAGTCAATAATAAAAAATCAATCAAATCATGTATGACATGCTTACTATTAAGTCCAAGAAGGCAAGTGCTGATATGGTGCTGATAAAAATATGTGAAAATATTCTAATTGTCTGTGTTTCATTCATTGAAATGGCTTGTGTTATGGCTTAGCATTGTGTTTACTTCTTATATTTCATAAAGATGATGATAAAATGATAAACATTTATCTGGAGCAATGGAACTCGTCACTAACACCTTTTTTTTTTTCTGAATAAAAGACCTCATGCTCCACTTTTGAAATGCTCCTGGTGTGATATGAAATCCTTCAAAGAGCAGCACAAAACTCTGTTACACAGATGCAGAAACAGACATGGCAGATGCAGTGCACTCCTGAGGTAACCCCGGCAGAAGAAACTGCCTCTTTATCAGGTCAGTGCACTCCTGGGTAGCAGGTAGTGTTACACGGTGTTACTGTCTAAAACTAATTACACTCCTTTCGAAGCATTTAGCAGTAATAACTTTAAGTACTCATTTCCGTGTGACTTTATCAGCATCTCACATCTTTTTTACAGCATTGAGTTCATTGCAGGCATTCACGTATGGAAGCTCTCTTATAGTTCAGCACTTCAACCAGGTTGAGGTTTGGACTTTGGCCGGGGCTTTCAGCACATGGTTCTGTTTTTTTCAGCCATTCTTAGGATAATTGTTTTGTTGCATGACTCAGTTTCATCCAAGCTTCAGCTGTTGGGGAGATCGCCTCACATCTGACTCTAGAATATTTATACAGAGGAGTTCATCGTCGACTCAATGGCTGCAAGGAATCAAGGTCCTGTGGCTGCAAAACAAGCCCAAATCATCACTGCTCCACCACATTGCTTTATCATTGTTATGAGGTATTTGTGCTGATGTGCGCATATATTTCTGCTTTTAAAGAGGTGTTCACACCTTTTGGTGATCATTTAATCAAGTGTGCATTTGATTAGCAATTCCTGGCTGCTACTTACCCTCCTAATTCCTATGGAAGGGGTGTACTTCCACAGACTTCACAGAGTTTCCTTTTCACACGACTGTATCTTTGTCTGCTGCTGTGATCTCGCAGAGCTGAGAGAGTGGCAGAAGAACATATTTAGAAAGTTTATTTAATGTAACAATACTGCATGGAAACCATATCCCATATGATTAAAATGTACTTTAGATATCCAGCATAAAATCACTTTTTTACAAAGTGGATCTCAGTGTTTCATGTGATTTGCTGTTGCTTAATGATTTTTGACATTTTAGCTGAATGAGATGGAGATAATGCAAATGATTTGTTACCCTGCTTAGGAGTTTAGTCGCGTAATTGCAATTTGTTTGGTTATATAAAAATATTACATCATTTACATGTGTGATCTCAAAGGCCCTGCACGCCCACAGTCTGCCCACACAGGCATTTTCACTTATGTTACCTAATAAGTGATGTGCTTGATTGACATTCAGCGATATCGCTAATTCCCAGTACAGCTTCACTCAATTTACACCAGAATAGAGGTCTAAGTGAAAACACCTGTGTAGGTGTGCTGGGCTTTTAAACTGCAGAGTAGCCCAATGTGCATAAAATATATGTAAATAAATGAAAGATGGCATATAATAAGAGTAGAAGTGTAAAGAAGTATAAAAAGGAAAA
The DNA here is from genome assembly GCF_964374335.1 of Astatotilapia calliptera. NCBI lineage: Eukaryota > Metazoa > Chordata > Actinopteri > Cichliformes > Cichlidae > Astatotilapia > Astatotilapia calliptera. Next base: position 24,552,676 of record NC_137441.1, read on the forward strand.
CGTTCAGTAGTACATTAGTTTAGTGCTAGTGTATTAATGTTTTCCGACTGAGATTAATTATTGTCCATGCTTTATTTCTGCTGCTTTCATATGAGACTACAACTCCAAAACAGAGTTACAGTTATTAAAGTTTGTCATTTTGTAATTAGTTTTTATTTTTATGTCTTTTTTTCAGTTTTTGTTTTAATTCAATTTCGTTCCAGTTAGTTACCAGGGTTAGTTTTTAATGTTTCAGAATGTTTAGTTTTACTTTTGTTTCTTATGAATTTTTAGTGGGTAGTTTTAGTCTCATTATGTTTACGGGGATATGCCAGAGGCAAGATTTTGAAATATTAGTTGACTCGCAGTCTTGTAGAGATCCAAAGTCTCAATAAATATGTCCTATATACGCTTCATAAGGCAAGTTGGGATCATTTTGCTTAATTAACAAATACTAAAACACTGCAGGGTCTTCACTGAAGGAGAAGGGCCATCTCTAACAGCATAGAGGCAGTGGAAAAAAGGCGTCAGGTGGCTCTGGATAAAGAGAGCAAGCAAAGGCTTGATCAGCTGGGTCACCTGAGTGAAGGTGTCTGATGTTCGAGAGACCCAAAACACCCGATGACCTCAGGACACACCACAGAGGATGTACCATAGCTTGGCATCTGAAGGTGTGTCATTACAATAAACAAAGGCTACTTCCTCTATATGTATTATTTTATTTTAGTTCATTTTCACAGCTCGTTTGTCAGCTTTTGTGTTTTTAAACGTTTGTTTTAGTTAACTAAGTTTTCGTTGTTAGTTAAATTTTAGTTATGTCTCCAGAAATACCTGTTAGTGCACTTTCATCGAGCAGTGAAGTTGTTCTACATTTCTAAAGTGTTGCTTAGATTTTGACCCCTCAGATTTGATCCACCTCTCCATCTACCGTGAAATCTGGTGACGTTGCGCCAAAAACTACTAATCCAGCGTTATTCTGTAGTTGAGAGATGCACTCACCAGGGGAGAGAAGCAGCAAATATACACATCCAGTCTCTCACTGTGCCATGATGACAAGCAAGGAGCAGCTGCCTTCTGTTGTTTTAATCCCCAAGGACGTTTTAAAAAAATGCCTCACTTTTTAAACCTGATGTGAATTATATGGATCACCTGAAGAAATGAGATGCTGGAGGATCCTTCACAACACGTGCAATCTAATTACTCCATCTGAATCAAGATGAAACTTCTGGGGCCAAAGCGAAGTGCCCAAAGTGCACATCCTCTAATAGCTACTTAAATGAGTCAGCCCCATAGACTCCAATGTAAAAACTTAAAATCATAAAGCGTGTTTACAGAAATGGTTTTCGCCTCTATAGATAGCTTCCTCCTTCATTACAAGTGTACACTTGATCCCATGGGATCCTCATAGATTATTCCATGAGGCTAAAGCAAGAATAATCCACGATGTCCCATAATGCCACAGTCAAGTTAAAAAGTTGTCCTGTGGGTGTTGCTGGTATTGATTTCAACCTGCTAAAGGATATTCTGAATTTGTTTGATCTACTCATAAAATAATTCATTCTCATTCTTATTAAATGATGTGTTTTGCTATATCACGAAGACATTAAATTTCATAACAGTCTGAGTTTTATTACATTTGAACTAATTTATGTTTTAACCATTTTTACAGTTCCCACACTTCAAATTTAGCCAACTAAGTGATTGTAAACTCGCTAAAAAATGTTTTTATCATTGGTTGCTCTCCATTTTTGTTTATGTGCTGAGTAAATATTATTTTGTTTGATTTGGATTTTTCCAAGCAGTTACAAGGCTCATGAATTATGTATTATGGCTGCACTTAAATTCTGTTCTGGCATTTCACGCAGGTGCATGCTTGTATTTTTAATATCAAGTGAAACTACTTGTGATTCTTCCAAGTGTAGATGAAAATGCATGACAAAATTACGCTCCTCATATTCTTTTGGTGTCGTAACAGTGCCTCTCTTTATAGCTTCCAAGTTTTATATAGTGTTTCCTATATTGTCCTTTATTGTCATTTCTACTGGAATGACTACTGTCGATAATGGACCTGATTTTCATCATTATTCACTATCAAAGGTTAAAGTGGATTTGGCAGGTGGGGGAATTCTAATATCAAGGGGCAAAGGATTACACAGTAAATTTAATTTTGGTTTGTTTTTTTAAAACTATATTTCAAAAAACAAGAGTAGTGCTGCTACGCCAATATTAAATGTTTTAATATTGGTGGGGTGGATTTAGGGTTCCAACTGATTTCAATAAGGTATAAGCAGATGTTTCATGCTTTTTATGGCTGATTTCAACTCCTATACAGTATAATGCTAGTATAAAAGGTAGAATTAGGTGAGTGAAATGAATAAAAAGATGAGATAATCATTAAATATTATAACTGATAATATATAAATTCATAACAACTCTTAATGTACACTAACACTGACCATGAAGAGGCTGCTTTGTAGCAGTCCAGCATACTGAATCACACTGTAAACTTCACCACGGTGCTGCAAACTAACCACTGTAGCCTGCTCAAAACAATCCTCAGTTTCTCTTGCAAGACGTTTCACAGAGACATAATTCAGCAACACATTGTGTATATACAATGTATATCCAATATCTGGTTTAAAAGCTCTCAATAGAAATGCAGACATTCTATGTAAGCTTGACACTTCCTGTTTATCAAAATTCACATCCTGAGCTATGTTTGAAAATGTTTGTCTTTCAATGGACAACACAGCAGCTGTATCTTTAGCTAATACACATATTTTGTGACAAGCTGTGCAGAAACAATTTGTGTGTTTGGAGATTTTTTGAGTTGATTGAAAAGTTAAATTTGCTCGCTCGTCTTCTGTGCTAGATGCTAAAGTACCCCAGCTTTATTTACATCTGCACTATGAACGCATCACAGGAACGAGAAGGGCACGAGCGTGCCGTGGGATGTCATTATTTTAATTGTTTTCTTATTACTGAGCAAGTGTCGCCACTGGAAGCAACACCGACCTACAGCACACAAAAAACTGGGCTCATTGGACAGTAATATGCATTAATCAGATTTAAATGCTCATTAATTTAAGGTGTCTGGACGCCGTTCTGGGCCACTTTAACCCCTGTTCATTTACTGGGTATACATAACATTTCCTAATAATTCTGCTTCTCTCTTGCAGAGTAAAATCATTATGGGAAAATCGTTAATCCCCAAAACAACCAAAGGCTCCTGTTTGGAGTGTGGCCACAAGTACTTTTGAGCGCTTAGAGACCTTACATTCTACGACTCTACGATACATATACTGTATAACTGAAGAGAAGTTTTGGTTTCAGAAGATTCATAGCTCATTAACTGTATTTATTGCTTTCCCGCAGTGGAAGGCACTGCACTGTATTCAGCATCAACAACCCTCTTTATTACTGGCAAAAGACAGGATTTATGCGCTTTGTGTTATAGCCTGATTCTGTCAAAAACCTGTCACAGTAGTGACTAGTCCACCCAGTATTACTTCCCCTAATCTTCATGTTTACAATAGTGCTGGGAATTTAAAATTATTCTATCTATATTATTCATACAATGCATGCATAATTTTGGGCAATATTGTGTTATGTGATGGCTTCTGGTTAACCATTTTCATACATGCACTGCAGCCGGAGCTTTTCAAGGCGTTAGGTAATGTGTGTGAGAAGTCCGACGCAGGTGGTCAGATTGGACCTCCAACAATCTTTAACTAACCAGCTCTGTAATACAAAGTCTATATGTGGTCCAATTCTTCTGATGTGAGAATAAAAAAGCACTTGTCTGTAAATTCTTCGCTAGCGGGTGGTCATCCTGTGACTTGCCTCCCGCATGCGCTGCTCAGTCAGCACACTCGTCTAAACAACAGTGAGTATTTTGAAAAGTCAGAACTCCTGCTATGTGCTGCATGTGATAAAAAGGCATTTTTGGAAAACCTCCGGCCCTGACTGATTCTGCTGTTGTCTGATATTCTGGGATATACTTCTCTTTTGAGCTTTATCCACTTTTAACTTTTGATCACAAATACACGGTTAGGTGGTGAAGGCCACAGCAAAAACCTTTAAGCTTTTGCCTCAATGAAGTAGTCTGTTGTGGATTTTGAGATGTGTTTACAGTCCTTTAGTAGAGGTCATCCTTTTTTCGTCTGCAGCTTTAGCGCGGAATGATGTCTGACTCAAGAATCTGCCGCTATTTAATTGAATCCATTCTTTCTCTGCAAGTGGAATGTAGCCACAAGCTACAACACAAGCCCAAGGCATGATCCATCTAACACCTGCTTAACACTTAGAGAGCTATTCTTTCTATATAAAGAACAGCTCTCCATTTATCTACTGTGGCTAAAAATTTATATTTCAACCGTAAAGTCTGGAAAACTTCCAAAGTGCATCAAGCTAGTTTGCGGGTGCTTTGAACAGCATTTCTAGCAAGCCAAAGAGCAATTCTCATAGATTTATTTCATATTTATATATCACCAAATCATAATAATAATTACATGAAAGCACTTTGCATTAGAGGACAAATAATTCATAAATAATCCATCAATCGTCTATGGGATTAAGAACCAGAATGGGCATAAAACTTTCTCTAACAGAGATAAACCTTCAGCAGCATGAAGCTCAGGGTGCTGGTTGAAGGTGAAAGAAAAGTGGACCTCCATTTACAGCCATTTCTCACTTACATTACTGATTAAACATATATGTGAAAAAATACATCATGTTGGCTTCTCTTGCTTTATGGCCATCAAATATTTTAATTGTGTGCTAAGCAGCTTAGAAGAGCCCATGGCAGCTGATTGGTCTGTCAAGGTTTGAGAAGTATTGAAAAAGCCCTGAGCTTTCTATCACTTGGCTTTTATAATGACGACTATAAACAAGCCAGGGTGATAGCAAGGTTAATAAATTCCGAAATGTTGGTAAAAGTAATCATTGATACCTTAGACCTCATATCTCTTGAAGAGCCTGAACCTTCATATGAAATTTCAACAATTTTGCTTAAAAAGTCAAAAGAAAATGTCATTTTCACTTTTCATTTGTTGTGAATGACCAGAGGTGACCAAACTTTTGCATGTCACTCAGTATGACTCAGGATGACTGGAGGGGGGCATTACTATAAGTGATGAGGTGCCTCTATTAAAGGGGATACTCAGTGCATTGCAAAATGTCAAGGGCAAGTATGCCTTAATGTGAAAATGAAACAGCCATGTGCACACATGCTGAAGTTGACATTTTAGTGGAACGCGGTGACCGGTCAACCCCAAATACAACTTTTTACCACTGCCAGGGTCCAATCACATTAGGATTATTTTTGGCTCTCGCTCCTTTTACCAGAATTCATCAGATTTTTGTCATTTATACATATTCCCTTCCTTAAACAAGAACCAAGAAACCTATGTCTTTTTTGAGGGGAGGGGACGGCAAAGGTACATGCATCCTCCAGGTACAGTTTTCTTCTCGCTCTCCATCACCTTGGATGTGGATTTAGAAAATGAAAACTCAGATTGCTCTATCCATTGCTGTCTTTCACGGTTTTCTTTCTTTCTGGTTGTTGACAAGGATGATAACAGAGTGATAGCGGTGCCTGCAGAATAAAACAATAAAATACATATATATTGTATACGGGCTTATGTAGGACAGCATGAACTAGAATTACGTTACCCTGATTGTGACAGATGATCGTTGTTCTGCAGTCTACCTGCTCAACAAAGAGAAATGTTTATGACTGCCAGTGTGTATGTGTGCGCACCCAATCAGGCATGCATTTTTGCCTCTGCATATGAGTGGGAGTCATTTTGAGCCACAGTCTGCATTTTAAAAGAGAAATAATAAAGGCAAGGAGGACAGAAAGGAATGAACAGGAGGGGGGGAATGCAGTAATGGGAAATCTGTCTGATGTGGAGTGTGTGTGTAAGCAGATTGCTATATTTTATGTAAATCTTAACCTTTTTCCCAGTGCTGGCTATCAGGCTTGTTGACAGCATGGTGCGTATCTGTCCTGTTGACAAGACGAGCAGAGAGACACAGAGGGAGAAAGAAAGAGAGAAAAGACCTGTCACCGCTGACTAATTACACTGCACGCAAACAGTTGAGTCCTCTGTTTACATTTGGACAGCCAAAAGAGGCCGAGATGAGCATCATTAATCAGACTTTCTATTGCGGCCTACCGACACACACACGCACGCGTGCACACACACACACACACAAACAAACACGTGCACCCATAAGATTACAAATAACCATCACTCATGTTTTTGATTTGACATGAAGGACGGTCTTTCTAATTACCAAAGAGTTTGCAGTGATGAATCCTGATAAAGAGTGCGACCAGATGTGGTTAATCAAAACTCTCCGGGCTTTCTGGAAGCCGGCACAGGGCTGAAAAGCTGCAGCCCGAGTCAATTGGGACACGGGCCATTTCTCTCAAAATCATTTGCAAACTGTTCAATTAGAGAGATATCATAGGATTTGATATGAATATAAAATAAACAGATTTCCCATGGACTCGCATGATGTGTGAAGCTATTGACTGCTTCTTCAAAACTTCACTGAAAGATCGGTCATCAAGGCCCGAGGAAAGCTTTGTGATTTTCCAATCAGCATCTGTAAAAGGATAATAAGTGGCAAATATGAGCAGGAAAAGTTCACTTAGCTTGTTTAGGATATGAATGTAATACTTACTCCTAATGCACTTGTGCAAAAAGGAAAGCAACCTCCATTTGAATTTAAATTCTGCTGTTTTTGTTCGACTCAGTGCTGAGCTAAAGAAATCATATTTATCTGTTTGTGACTCATTAATGCTGGTGATAACTAATGACATTTTTGCTTTTGAATATCTAATAGGGAACAGCAACAGCAAGGTAAGGCAGATGATGGGGAAGGATGAGAAGGAAAGGGAAAGAAGAGAAAATGAAAAAAGAAATCAAGGGGGTACAGCAAGCAAAGGACTCCCCTGCCTTATCGTTTTAGCCATGGTCCACTGGTCTTGGGTGGCTTCAGGTCATCTGGCACTAACACACAGAGCCTCAAGGAGAGATACACAAAATACACACTTAGACGAGGGAGAGTAGATAAAGGAGAGGGTGAGGACGAGGTAAAAACGGGACAAGTTGAGAGAGAGATGCATTGAGTGTAGTTAGTGCTGCAGGATGGAAGGCAGAGGTTTTGACCAGGGTCATCCACAAGGACAGAGGAAAGATGGAGAAGAAAGAGCAGGATAAGATGTGACCTCAGTGACTCATATCTGGAGAAGTTGTTGCAGATAGATGCAATGAAGCTACAGACCAAAAACAAAAAACAAAACAAAAAGAAAGGCGGGGGCTCTGCATTACATGAAAATATGAAAATACAAATCAAAATATTAAGATTTTAAGAAGGCTGCTCTGCACTATACTGTACGTAGATAAAGCTCATAGAGAAATAGAACAGGAATGCTGCTTGTTAGTGATCACAACCATTAAATTGTGTGATTAGAGATTATTAGAGTGTAAACCCTAAAATTGCTTGCATTGTATTTTCATCGTCATTACACACATCTGCACTTTATCTCATATTTCACTTCATGCCCGACAAAGGGCGGTGCTTTCATTAAATTAAAACAAGAGATTCACATGACATTAACTTCGTAATGCCTTTGTGAGCCACAGTATTAGAAAACAACAAGTGAGCTGGGAGCAAACATAAAACAGGAAGAATATGATCTATTTAAACATTTCACGTTTGCCCGTCATGAACTTTTGGAACCAACATGAAGAACAACCAGGTGGAAACTAAATGAAGTGGATTAAAAATGTAGGCTCTACCTTACAATATAAAGCGCCTTGTTGTGATTTGGCGCTATATAAATAAAATTGAATTGAATTGAATTGAATTGAACTGAACTGAACTGAAAGATGATGCAACTTTGATATCCAGGTTGTGTACCTTAAAAAACTATTGGCGGAAGCTTCAATGACACAGTTTGGAATTTTGCAAGCTCACGGCACATAAATATGTGTATATGCTATCAATATTAGTGTGTGTTTGTGAGTGTTTGTTGACAGGTTACAGGTCTTCTGGGCCACTGAGCCGGACAGACAAGACGCATCACTGTCACCTCACGGCTGGTCTGACAGGCAGTCAGGACAGCCATGACAGGCGTAAGTAACACGTTTTAGCTTGGACGCTAACTCACTGTGACATATGCTCTCTAACACACAGGCTTCCCACTCACCACTTACAGCTTCTGCACTAATTATAGGCATCGCACAATGTTTTCGCTGAAATGACAGTGATTTAGAAGAAACTTGTTGGAATGATGCCTCCTGCACATTTGTCAGAGATGTACAGCCAGTTTTGTGCTGCGGCATATTTCTCGGTTTCTTCTGTGGAAGTCTTGGGCACAATGCCTCGCATGTGTTTGTAGGAGCACTTGCAGAGATGACAAATGAGGTATTTGGAGAACAAAGATGTTATAAGTCATCGGTTTCATGTCGCAATTTAGGAGAGAGGGGAAAAAAACCTCTATATGCTTTGTTGTTGTTAAACTCAATCAACATAGATAATGTGATCTAATGGGCTCTATCATCATGCAAATGCAGAGAAATCTATGGAAAATACTTTTCCTCTCATACAGTTACGTGTATCATTAATCCATGATGTTTAAAATGCGATGGGAGTAATTTTGTGTGATAAAGTTCTCGTTGGATCAGATAAACCTTCCTGCATTTTCTGCTCATTTCCAAATTTTAAAGAAAAGCTGTTGATCATGTCCGGCAAGTGCTGCATTTTGGCCTACCTAATGGAGGAATCAGTGAATGTTTGATTGATGTATCACGTTTTAACACTGATTTTAAAACAGAAACATTGCTAGTAGCTATAAGTCTGGACCTCCTTGTCTCTTCTGGGCCAATGTGTAGAGCTGTCCATTGATATAGTTCAGACAGACATTGCTGCTCTGCCTTGAAATATCCATTAGTTACACACAAACAGTTTTTAAAACAGGATCTGCCGGAGCTATTGTGTTTATAACCCAGCATAAGATTTAGTTTTTTTGTAACCATTCTATAAACAACCATTCAAATCACTGATGTTTAAAGATGTAAGGCATGTGGATGCTTGACTCAAATGACTTTTTTGCAAAGAAAGTCCTTCATAATATTCTATAGATCGTGTTTACTGGAATAAATAAGCCTTTAAGACTGACTGCATGTTAGAAATACTTGAGGTAAATGATACTTCAAATTCAATAAAAAGGACAATGTATCATTCTCTAGTGTTATGATGTTTTCCCTGTGAGAGACTTCAATTGTTTGCCACAAATGATATTTGGTTTTTTTCCCAATAGAATTTGTTCTTGTTGCTTGATTTACCAAATAATTGAGACGTCAATGTGTATTATTAAAAAGGTCTGGTAACTCGTGAAGGGAAATCACGCACTAACACACAAAGCATCAGTATACGCAATGTGCAATGCATCATACAATACATAAGCATATAGGATGCACATTAGGACACTGCAGGAGCTCATGGGGAGCAATTCATTGTTCAGCTTGAAAATTTGGATTTTACAAACGCACACACGTGCTATTGTGTATGTGTGTTAGTGTGTGTGTGTGTGTGACTGTGTACAGCTGCGTGTAAAATCTCCTCATGTTGAATGCAGACTTTTCAAAGTAATGAGCCATTTGTTTGTGGGGAGATTAAGTGAGCTCGCAGCTGTTACCATCTCACAACTATAATTTTGGTGTTCTTAATTGAAATTTTGCACAGTCTGTTATGTGCCAAGACACATGAAACAAATGAAAACCCATATTTGGGTTTTGACAGTCTGAAGCCCGTGAGCTTTTTTTTTTTTTTTTTTTTTTTTTTTTGACTTTTTGTATGTTGTAACTGCAAAAACAACAGTTGCTCTGCTGTCACTTTATAAATATTGATTGTTTAAAATGTGGAGTTCTCTTTGGCTGCAGCTTTTTCTATGAATGTATCGGCTTTGAGCATAAAAATCAAGTTTACGCTGATGTATCTCTATACATCAAAGAGATGCTAACTCTTTACAGTCATGTGAGAAAGGACTAGGTGAGGTCCTGTGAAAAGTATGATGATGATGATTAAATAGCTTGTAGAACCACTTTTAGTAGCATTGACTTTAGATACTCATTTTCTGTGTGACTTTATCAGTCTCTCTGTTTTTAGGGCCACTCTTCTTAACAATGTTGCTTTTGATTCTTTGATGTTTGCAAGCATTAGTTTATGCACAGCTCTTCTAAGGTCCTGCCACAGCATTCACAATCAGGATGAGGTCTGGATGTTGACTGGCCCATTGCAGATCTTGACATCATTGCCCTGTTGCATGACCCATTTTGGGTCAAGCTTTAGCTGTCAGACAGATGGCTTTACATTTGACTCTAGAATACTTGAATGCTCGATAGTTAGCATGAGGTGTTTGTGCTGGTATTGTTTATTAGAGCCACTCTGGTCTCACCTGTCCAAAGGATAATGGTCCAGAAGTCTTGAAGGTTGTTCAGATGCAAATTTGCAAACCTAAGCTTTGCTCTCATGCTCTTTTAAGAAACAAAAGGCTTTCTCCTGGTAATTATTTCAAATACGCTAACTGAGGCCTTTAGAGCTCAGATGTAGCTCTTTGGGTTTTGCAGTTTGTTTGAGCGTTGAACAGTCTGACGTTCAGGTGAATTTGTTAGGATGTCCCCTCCTGAAAAGATTGTGGCTTCCTGATGATCAATTAATCAAGTTTGTGTTGATTAGTAGCACCTGCTCGTACTTGTGTAGTTGTTTAACTACATACAGTCCTGTGTTGTGCTACAGTAACATCTGTCAGTGAGCACACTATTACTAGTAGACTGTATTAAGACCACTAATGACTAATGGACCATCAGTTTAACATAATTACTGTCTAATTAGTAATACAGCACAGTGCAAAAGTCTTGAGCCCCACATTGCTTTATATATTGATTTCAGGGAGCCAGAATTTCCTGTCATTTGTCTTTGAAAGGTTTTCATTCATGTGACATCACCATTGTTGTGAACTATCAGTGCTCTTTTCTTTCCCCTCACCCCCAACCAGTCACTCCCTGAGCCTGAGTTGCCGTGGGTTTCTTACTTTTAAAAGGGAGTATTTCCTTCCCAGTGTCTCAAAGTGCTCATAGGCGACTTTTGTTGTGAATTGGGCCCATATAAATAAAGCTGAACTGAGTTTAACCAAACTTCTGCAGCCTTCTTCTTTAGCTGAGAGAACAAGAAAACCTAACATTCCATTTTTACTTCACTTTAATGGCTACCAGGGCACTTTAGGAATAATTGTAAAATTTTATTGATCAGCACTAGCTGCACTTTTCTCCTTAGAGGGGTCTAATAACATCACATGGTTCCACTGTTGCAATAAAACAGTCATTTAAGCTGTGTTGAATATAGAGACATTTTGCAGACATGAACAACTGTCTTATTATATCTCGTCACTCACATGGCTTTGTAACCTCTGTCACTCTTTGGATCATCATTCTTACAAATGAATACACTAGCCTGGCTAATGCTCATTATTATCTCCTTTCCCCCCAGTTTTACACTCATAAATGAAAAGTCAATGTCCTGAATACTTTATAAGGCCTGTATCGGCTCATTATGTTAAGGGTCGCCAATGTAACACCCTCCTATAGTCTGTTATTGCCAGAAATGTTGCAATTACATGTCATGTATACTATTAGAATTGGCTGACTTTCCTACAGCGGGGCTGAGCAGACAAACAGTGCCAAAGCTGGAGTCTGTCATGTGCTGGCCAGCGACCATCATTAATGAGTGGGTGAGATGATGGCACAATGACTTGCATGCCTCTAAGGCTCTGTAAAGTGGCACCACAGGGACTTCCTGTACTGCACAAGGAGCTGTCATTGTCTGGGCAATGCACCAGACTCAGCTGGTTAGATATTGATGGCACAGTTTATGTGAATGCACATGTTTTACCCATCTGTTACCAAATGTTAATATGTTGAAGAAGCATATCCAGCATCTGAAAGGTTTGGAGAGGTATTTTAACGGTGTTGATCAAATCCTAAACCACACCAAAGGAGGAACAACTGAAACATCTGGGACTTTAAACATCACAGACAATGTGACTGATGATCCACATTGAAAGCTCTCTACAGGGCCAAACCAAAATGTAATTGCACCATTTTATCATGCTACAGTACCTAATGGCCATTTATAGTAAATAACCTACCTACCTACCCAGAGAAACAGACAATCTACAACCGCCAGTTAACCTCACATTCATGTCTTTTGATTGTAGCCGGAAGCATGAAGAAAACCCACGCAGGCATAGGGACAACATGTAAACTCCACAAGTAAAGACCCCAGAACATTACTTTTTATATTAACAATGAATTAGATGACAATGACAATCCCCAGAGAATCAAGACATGACCTCGGAGTCTCTCTGACTTCTACTGACCTTCTGAGACTACTTTAGCTCATTGTTTTGGTCTCTATTTCTATCACAGGTGCTAAAGGCTGTTACAAACAAAACTTGCAAATGCACTCTGAGCTAGCTGCAAACAGATGAGATTTCTTAGTAGATAAACATTTAGCAGCTAAATGAATGAGCTAAATAGTCAAGGCATTTCCCTCTTTGCAGAAACTTAAAACTGAGCTAAAGGTAGACTTTTTGTTGGATGCAAATTTGCCAAATGGCCTGAAACTCCAAAAGAATGCTAATAATAGTAAATACACTGGACATAGTGGCTTTGTAAAGGGATAACAGAATCTGAGATGATGTGTTTTCACATTTTTTGCTGCCAAAAATAAATTATTGCAGCTTTAAGGATGACAAAGTGCCATCAGCCAAATTTGAGCTTGGACGTGTATTTAAAAGCTTTAATACCCCCTGATTCAAGAGGGATATTAACTACATAAGAGCAGCAGTCTGTTCTAAGTGTATATATTAGGTTGAGTTAATGTAGGCTTTTAGGTTGTATCTATTACATACATCTGATAGTGAGCCATGAACTATATTTCTAATGTTATTAAAACATAATCTTTGTATCACTGTACAGTCCAAAAGCATAAAGGGCTATAATATAAAAGCATAAAACATCCAGCAATCTTCTCCAAACACCTCCTTCAGTATAATAAACATAATAGGGTTTGTAGCTACGAAAGTGCTGCAGCTGTAAAAGCTAGATACTTTCACCATTATCCACATTTTTTTTGTGCCTTGACATGACACTTGTTCAAAGTATAAAAGCATATTGTATATAGTAACCACAGTAACCACATTTAGCCATCTTGATGCTTTTGTTTACAAGTAAAATCCTTGTTTACTCGCACTTCTGCCTTCATACTTTCTAGTGTGAATAAAGCTGACACGGTTGTCCTTTTCTAGTGAGAATGGTACCAATATGAACATTTTAATGTCACGCTCGGGCCCTTGGGACAAAATATGGAAATTTCTTAAAAGTCTCTGGGCTCTCATTAATATCATTATCATCACCACTTCTGCTACTGTCCCACTTCCAATGGTGTGCTAAGGCTTTGTAAAAAAAAAAACCAACCCTCAGTTTTCTACGATGTAGTGAAGTAACCCTCCGTTATGTGTCAGAATCATCCAAAAGCAAGCGCATCACGTCATGAGTGACATTAAGTTCTGCATCCGCACGCTCGTCCAGCGCTCAGAGTGAGGTTGTGTGAGAGTGTGTGTGTGAGTTCTGTTGCATTTGGATGCTGAGTGTATGGGTGTTCCAACCAGCCATCCCCCCTGGAGGTCACTTTGAAATGGAATAGATTTTTCTAGATCTCAGCCAAGGCTGTAGGGAAGGTCACTTCATTAATCACAGCTAAATGCCACTGTCTGCCCGTCTCCCTTCTTAACCAAGTAACACCCCCAGATAACATAATTGATTGATACTAATAATTAATTCTCCTCTGTTACAGAACGACACAGAGTATCATTCAGTGGTGAACCGTTAATTACTTTGTAAAGACTCATTAGGTTAATGCCATAGTGCGCTCCGGTGGCACGGGGGGCAAATGGATGTCTTCCTCCAGCAGTGGCCTTTTGTGAAACAGGACGCCCCCCATTTCCCACACACACGTTTCCCCTCCTCTCACTTCCTGTGTTGTTCTACATATCACCGTGTTAGCCTACTTTGACTGCTGATTCAGTGTTGCAAAATGTCATGTCAGATTTTGCTTGAGAAGATCTTGTCAGATGGGTTGAGGCACATGACGGTGGGGGGAAAGCACAGACAAGCAGGCTCAGCATGTGTGCTTTTTTATTCGTGGGGCATACGTGTATATGTTTGTGGCGTGTAAGTACATGTTTATGTTTGTGTCAGATTCTGTCTTGTTCACATGTAAAAGCCACCAGTCACGCAGCGCATCTGCATCGCAAGCAAGAGTAAGAGGACACGCCAGGTTATTTTATTATCTACCAATCTATGCTGTATGAAAGGAGCTGATGCAATAGAGGCTTTTACTTTGAAAATAATACCCTGTGACATGTTTGCATAAATAAATGTGTCATTTATTACCGTCTCGTTCAGTCTCACTGTTCATGTTAGAATATTATTAGTGGAGACGTTTGTTTTTCAGTCACTGAAAGCTTTTACGTTTGCTGTTCTGTCTACAATATCTTTCCTGGGAATAATCTCCTTTGCATGGGAAGTGATACGTTCCTGATTTGATTACGTACAGACGCAACAACTTAGCAGTGAAGAACACAACTGCTGAAAGGCAAGAACAGCATCCTCGGGACCTCCAACAGCATATGAAATAAAAGGGGGGAAAAATGGACCTCTGGACTCGTACTGTATAAATCAATTTTATAAAACAAATTGGCCACATATCACTCCAATTTTATCCTTTTCTCTAAACCTGTGGCCAGTTTATGACTATGGACATATTCTGATCTAAACAAAGCTGCACTGGTCACTAATATGAATAAATTAATAAATAAAAGCAGCATTCATGTGCATTCTAGCTCATCCCACTAGACATTAGCTCCATCTTGTGGGCTGTATTTAAAAACTAGACTTCTGAGCTGGAGGCTGGACGTGACATCTTCTCATGTCTCCACACTTACTGCTGTAGCTCCTAATCGGTAGCTGTCAGTATTGTTATGAAACTGCTTTAAAATTTTTATTGCCGTGTTTAAGATCCCCATAAATTAAGATTATTGCAGCTTTTATTTGCAGCTATAAATATTTCATATTTGAGTCTTTGGGTATAGATGATAGTAAATTATACTTTATACTACTATACCACTTCACGGAGTAACATTTAGGTTCCGTACAGTGATGTCAGAAGCTGATATAAGTCACTCACTGGAACTTAATTAATCAAAGTTCTATGTGTGGCATCAGAGACCCTGAAAAAAATCTCTGAAATTTGACATTTCACTGACATTTGCACAGACAGAATGACAGTGGCTTTCACTAAGCAGCTGATGGGAACTATTTTTGGAGATGACCCAGAAAGATTGACAAAATGCAAATAAACAGAGAAGAGCAAATGGATTTATGATCAATATTGGCAGCAGTAGGCAGACAACAGATGTCTGTCAGATTGGGTTTCTCGGCTAAAGTAATTACAAAGAATAAAGTATGCCAAGTTACTTATAATGTGCCTCTCTGGTAGGGGGAATTTAACTAATCAAATGCATATCTCCAAACTCCACAGAAGGGCAGAGGGACAGTGTGTCTGCCAGAATGTATTTAAAGTTACAGTTAGACCATTAAACTAAGTCTGTGCCACGTGCTAAATTGTCCTTTGAAGATCACTGGCCCAGCCATTAGTAGATTACTCTTTGAAATTTTGTCCACAAGAGAAAGCCTGTTGTAAAGTACATGCATGAATCTGATATTATGGCAGTAGGATCAGGTGGGTTTTATGAAATAGAATGAATGTGAAGTTTATTGATTTCAGGATTACTGTTGCTTACTGTTGAAAAAAAGATTTTAGGTTTGAACCTCCTGCTTTCTTCTGCTCTCCACATTAAAAATATATTGTACGTTGCTCTGTGCGTACTACACCTTTGATAGATAGGTCACCAATTTTCAAGGAGTGTGTGTTGTAAATGGCTTCTGGTCTGTGACTTCTTTTTATGCCAGTTTTATTTTAAATTCTGGTTCTATTAACAATAAAAATAATAGTATACAAATATATATTTTGGATCAAGAAAAGCTGTAAAGGTGACCAGTAATTTTAAAATTTCTTCTAAAATTATGGGCAGCCATTACAGAGTCCTTAAGACTGGTATAATATGTAAATTTTCCTTAGTTCTTGTATTTTGCACAATTTAAAGTCTATTTCATGGTTTCTAATTGATACCTGTTAATCTACCAAAGAGGAAATAAATGCATTAATAATAGTCTGTGTGTCAGTGTTGAATGCATTATAACAATATTCCCTAGGTGGTAGAAGAGGATCTTCTAGATCTTGCATATATGTCTCTTGAAGGTCAGACTATAATCAAATAACACACCCAAGTTTCTGACAGCTGATTTCATGTAAATGCATAAAAGACCAAGGGAAGACTTGGTGCTTGGAAGCAGCTCGTCTGAACCAATGATAAGAATTTCTGTCTTATACCAGTTTAATTTCAAAAAATGTGCACAAACCCTATTCTTAATATCAGTTAAGGCAATTTGTAGGGCTTGAGAGGATAGTTGAAACGGTGGAGATCGACCTGTGTCATTGGCATAGCAGTGGAATGAAATGTTGTTTCTCAGTAGAGAGCATAGGTAAGGGAAAAGGGATAGGTCCCAGTATAGACCCCTGAGGAACTCCAATATTTAGGGCAGATTAAAGAAAGCTGTGGTCATTAATGGAAACAAAACATTTTTGATTGGCCTCTAAATTAAAATTGTATGGTTTACTGTATCAAATGCTGCATAAGTCAAGTAGCAGATTTTATATTCTGTACTTAACACTTAAATGAGCTTATGTAAGTGTTACTGCTTATTGGTGCATCAGTGATTTATTATCTCAGAGAGCGTTAGCTTCAGTATAAAGTGCTTTGTTTGGGGGTGTTTGGCCATAATTAATTTGTTGTAATGCTTTTTGTAATGCTTTTGTTATGATTTTTCTGGCCTTGTTAGCATTAGAACATGTAAGAATATGTATTATTTACTATACTTTTAGTCATACAAATGCTGTAGCTGTAACACATACTCTGTTGGTAGGTTCAATTACCTGTATTTTGGTCCAGACAAATATATTAAAGTCCTGGACAGACTATCATTAACATGCATCCCATTTAATTGTTCCCCTAACTTTAGTCAAAGATTTAAACAGAGGCTCTGATCGAGGGTCTTATTGTTTTTTTCTTTGAGAAAAAAACATTTCACCCTGCTTGTTGAGAGCTCAGGGTTTCTCTTGAAAATTGAATCAACTACTTTGATTATATTTTAGTGCGTCCTGGGTTCCTCCTGGTGCATGGCAATCCCCAGCAGTTCTTGGAGGATGAAGGAATTGACACCATTGACTGAACCCCGTGCTCGCCTGACCTGAATCCAGTAGAGCACCTCTGCAACATTATATTTCATCCGATACCAAGAGGTTATACCTCAGACTTTCCAGGAGCTTTAATTACGATTACTATTAAAATTTTGATAACTGTTGACTGTCTTCCCTACACATTAAATGTGTATGACCCTTAATTGACCTAACACTTCCTTAAACCTGATGGGGCCTGCTGACTCTCATTCAGTTCCCCGTCCGCACTTAAGACAGAGAAATAACATTGTCCTGAGGCAAAAAATCAAAAAATGTTATTTTAAACAGCTGAAATCAAAATCTGACTTCAAACTACCAAATATAGTTCTTCAGATGTTCAAGTACATCCACATATTTTGAACATAGTTATTTCTATTTATGTATAAAAAATGATGTTATTTTTAGCAGTAGCTGATACTGCCTCCAATGTGAATTTGTTTCCTGAAAGGACTGCCAGGTCAAAGGTCAAACCCTCTTCAACTTCTCATTTTAGTAAACAGTGTTGTGTCTTGTGTCATCAAACAGAAAAAAATAATAATTACAAATTTTAGGGGACAGCGTAAAGCAAAAAATGTGGTTTGTTGCCCCAAGGCAGCACCGTGCCATAGAGGGCTAATGTGTTGTGATGTGACGCCAGACTACAAAGTGTTACAGGATATGGTGGTCTGTTTTTATCTTTTTTGAGGCATTTTTTCCAAAATGAAAAAAATAAATGTTTTGCTTTCTTTGCAAGCCCCTGGGAACTTGACTGGAAGCGAAGGAGAAGGAAAATAAATAAATAAATATATATATATATATATATATATATATATATATATATATATATATATATATATATATATACATATATATATATTTTTTTTTTTTTAAATCACAACAACCACAAATTAAAATACAAAACTGTTCTTACAATGTCAGAGTGTCTAGTTGGATTTGATCACATGGGTTGCTTGGCTAGGCTCACTTAAAGAAAAGAGAAGGTAGTGTTATTTCTTTAAGGACAAAGTAGAAAGAACTCCTATGAAGAGTATAAATGAAGATTGCATTCTGCACAAAATACCAAGGACACCAGTCACACAAAAGAAAGAAAGAAGCATAGAGATTGAGCCACCTGGAGCGCATAAAGCCTGACAGCCAGTTAAGAGCGAGGTCCCAGGACAACTATTGATCAGATAAAGGAAAGCCTTAGGGAACCGAGAGGACAAGGGGAACAACAAGCAGAGAAGCTGAACAATGCTTTCTGATTGACAGAAAGACAAAGTGCTGCTCATGTACTCATGTCTAGGATAAAGGGGGGTTGTTTTAGGGCACAGTATACTCAGCAGAGTAGTAAACACTTTTTAAGCATTGCCATTAGAGCAGCGCTTCCCAAAGTGTGGGGCCCGCCCCCTAGAGGGTGCGCAGAGCCATTGCAGGGGGGGCGTGGTATGAAAAGGAAAAAAAAAAAGAAGAAAAAAGAACGCTTGGACACTGCTAGCATAATGAACAGGTTCTTTGACGGGACGCCCACGCAAACGCAAAGCAGGAGATGAAGCATCGCTGAATATGTTTCCAAACTACGGTAACTTCCTTCTAACTAACTTCCAAAGACTAGAGAATATGGTGAAGCATGTCTTCCCTTTGGCTTCACCTGCACAAGTGCCAAGGTAGGTCTCCCCTGCAGAATTGGTTTTCCCTTTGTCGGGAGCAGCACTGGGCTCTCCAAATCACAGACAAACAGTATCCCACATTCTTGATTTTTAGTTCACAAACACTTGTTGTAATGACTAACTACTCCTGACATTTTGGAGATGTTAGCTCTTTATACAGTAAAGTTACAGTGGGATACAAATAATATCAGGCTGATTTGTTCCCCCTGTCGAAATCACGGAAAAACGGCATTCCACAGTTGTTTATGTTTTTAAGCCCATTTTGCACAGAGAGGCATTTTTTGATTTGATAGCAATGTTGAATATTATTACACAGGAAAAAAAACAACTATACGTAAAATAATCACACCGTGACGCCTCTGCCTTTCTAAACAGAGTGACAATAGGTGCGTGTGTAAATGTAAGCGCATAAAAACAGAAGATAGTCAGATTAACAGTATTTTGTCTCTATCTGCCATTCTGCAATTCATCTCATGTAAACAATAACGTGGTGCACAGCGTGACGTGAGTTTGGGAACCACTGCATTAGAGGATAAACTTAAAGTAAGAATAATCTATTATTTATGCAGTCTAGTATAGTATATTAGCCTCAAATGAGGCATAGACAAAGCAACCATATTCTAATTAATGAATTAATGACTAAAACTAATAGTCACCATTCAAATGTGTTCTAAACTTTCAAAGGTTTATTGACTTTCAGCTGCATCCATGAATACCAGTGAAACAGGACATCTGCCTCACTAAAAAGTACAACAGAGCGGCAAACACAAGCAAGACATAGAAATCTTCAGCCTTAACTAGAAGGTGAGTGATCGTAGGATTGCACACAGCAGAATTACTCACATGCACACATACACACACACAATGATATAGAAGAGAAAGATAGAAGGTGTGTTGGCACAGGAGGACTAGAGGATCATGACACCTTTGTCTTCATGCTCCTACATTGTCATCATATTAATGTTATGCTGGGTAATAATTGTGGGTCCAGATTTAGGTGCTAGCTACATCCTGATGCAAGTTGTCATCATGCAATGCTCTTCCTACTGTCAGTCGATGTTGATCCATTGAACACTTACATCTGTTTAATGGTGTTAAATATCCCAATCTTTGATCTTTGGGCTGAAGGAAGAACAACATAAATGTTCAATCAACAGTCTCTTTATTCCATACAATTCTCATTGTTCCATACAACACTTTTGAGCATTACCATCTGGACGGGAGATATGGAGAGGAGGGTGTCCGCCAGAACTCTTATAGCTTCAGCCCCCCTCCAAAGTCATAAAACCTAAACATCCACATTCTTTCTCTCTCAGTGAGCCTAAGTTATGACCTTGGCTTCCTGTGCAGTATGTTCTGTTCTTTCTAATCAGACAAATAAGGCCATGATTCTCTGAAAACAGTATTTCTTACAAATCAGCAGTATAATGCATCATAAAACAATGTCATTCATTCACAATAAATCAGCAGTCTAATGTAATACAAATCATTCTAATAAATGTAATAGTTATCACCTTCTTCTAAGTCAGGAGAATAATGCAACCTAAAACTACATAATGATTTCACAAGCTTTAATTAGAGGTATAACATGGCATAAAATAGTATAATAATCTCACAATGGACGTATCATACACTATATGGTCAAACATATTCACTCACCCATCCAAACAATTGAAATCAAGTGTTTCAATCACTTCCATGGTCACAGGTGTATAAAATTAAGCACTTAGGCATGCAGACTGCTTCTATAAGCATTTGTGAAAGAATGGGTTGCTCTCAGGATGTCAGTGAACTCTAGCGTGGTATTATGATAGGATGCCACCTGTGCAACAAGTCCAGTCTTGAAATGTCCTCAATATTAAATATTTCAAAAGTGGCACAAAGTGGTAGACCACATTACATCACAGAGCGGGCTCAACAGATACTGTGGCACAGAGGTTGCCAACTTTTTTCAGATTCAGTCAGTACAGACCTCCAAAGTCAAGTCAAGTCAAGTTTATTTATAAAGCACATTTAAAAACAACCGAGGCTGACCAAAGTGCTGTACAATAAAATACAAATATAAAATACAATAAAACACAAGTACATAAAACACCTCACTGATAAAACAATAAATTAAAACAATAAGTTAAACCTTGCTAAAAGCCAATGAGAAGAGGTGAGTTTTAAGAGCAGTTTTAAAAGTTCCTAGGCTTGTGGAGAATCTGATGTGAGGAGGTAAACTGTTCCACAGTCTGGGTGCAGCCACAGCAAAAGCCCTCTCTTCTCTAGTCTTTAGTCTGTACCTGGGAACATCTAAAAGCATCAGGTCTGCTGACCTCAAAGATCTCCTGGGGCGGTAAATGCTAAGAAGCTCTGCCAGGTAAGGAGGTGCAGTACCGTTAAGAACCTTAAAAACCAGCAATAAAATTTTAAAATCAATCCTAAAAGCAACTGAGAGCCAGTGGAGAGAGCAGAGGACCGGAGTGATGTGGTCTCTCTTTTTGGAACCGGTCAGCATGCGAGCAGCAGCGTTCTGCATCAGTTGGAGGCGATGCAGACAGGAACGATCTAAACCAGCATAAAGGGAGTTACAGTAGTCCAGCCGTGATGTAATAAAAGCATGGACCACCCTTTCTAGATCGTTCCTGCACAGGTAGGACTTGACTTTAGTTAAAATCCGTAGATGATAAAAAGATCCCTTGACTACGGAGCTGATTTGTTTATCAAATTTAAAAGCACTGTCAAAAGTAACACCGAGGCTCTTAATGGAGGAAGTACATTCAGAAGTTAGGGGTCCCACAAAATCAAAGGAAAGGTTGGGGTCTTTAAGAAGCCCAAACACAATGACTTCAGTTTTACTTTCATTTAGATGTAGAAAGTTAAGAGCCATCCAAGTCTTAATGTCAGACAAACAGGAGAATAACGGCTGCAGAGAGTCCTTACAGTCTAACCTCAGAGGGAGGTAGATCTGAATGTCATCAGCAAAGGTGTGGAAGGACACATTATGTTTGCGCCAAACTTCATGTGGCCATTAGATTAGCTAAAGAACAGTGTGTAGAGAACTTGATATAGAGCACAATATAGAGAAGTTTAAACTTTGCTGGAGGGGGTGTGGGGTTGTTTTTCAGAAGTTGGGCTCAGCTCTTTACTTCCAGTGAAAGAAACTGAAAATATTTTGTGCAATTTCATGCTCCCAACTTTGTAGGAACAACTTGGGGATGGCTCCTTCCTGTTCTAGCATGGCTGTGCACGAGTGCACACAAGCAGGGTCCTTAAAGACATGGATGAGTGAGTTTGGTGTGGAAGAATCTGACTGGCCTGCACAGTCCTAAACTCAGCCCGAGAGAAAACCTTTGGGATGAATTAGAGCAGCGGCCCCAACCTTTTTTGCACCACGGACCGGTTTATGCCCGAGAATATTTTCACGGACCGGCCTTTAAGGTGTCACGGATAAATACAACAAAATAAAACTAGTACCGGTACAGAAAAAAAGAAGATTTATTCATAACACACGTGAAAAGACCCTTGAAAACCGAGTTAACGATAAAAACAATAACAAAGTAACGCTGAAAACCGATAAAAACCCTGAAAACCATACATTTCACACCTGAGCCTCAACTCTCGCGGCCCGGTACCAAACAACTCACAGACTGGTACCAGTCCGAGGCCCGGGGGTTGGGGACCGCTGAATTAGAGCATACACTTCAAGGCCGGCCTTCTCATCCATCATCAGTGCCTGACCTCACAAATGTCCTTCTGGAGGAATTGTCAAAAATTCCCATAAGCACACTCCTAAACCTTATGGAAAGCCTTCCAATGAGAGTTGAAGCTGTTGTAGCTGCAAAGGGTTGGCCGACACCATATCAAACCCTATGGAATAAGACTGGGATCTCAGTTATATGTGTGTGAAGGCAAAAGGGGAAATACTTCTGGTAATATAGTGTATAATAATGTTTCCCACATACTGCCTGGGCAGCTGAAAATGGTCAAAACTAAAATGTGCTCCTTCTACTCAGAGATGAAAGAATGAGTAATGCAGTGCCTCCATGAGACTCACATATATGGTTTTGTATGAAATGACTTATCAGCTAGTTCAGGGGTGTCAATATGCCAGATCTGATCCAGTTCAGTGCACCCTGCTGCATGACTTTGCAATATGTATAACCTGCAGATGAGGTGAGCGCTGTTTGTTGTGTCAGGAGGATCATTACAGGAGGTCAAGGTCAAGGTAACTTTATTTATACCCACAGGCAAGGTAAATCTGCTTTACAGAAAAAATGATAGCATTTAGCATCCCTTCAAAAACACACATACCTAATAAAGATATAAACCTCCCTGTAGCACATATATAGTAATTTAATATTTCGAATCAAAAACAGTTCTTATTTAATTCAGTGAGAGCAACGGGGACAAAGCTATCTCGGAAATAGAAACCTCCGTCCTGAGGAAAGAAGCTGAAATTCACCCCTTAGCGGATGGGAACTATTTTTAAGGAATGATAAAGCCATCCTCTGTACCTGCTTGGAGTACAGGGAGGCTAAACAAGACTGTGGCTCACCTATCAGATGACTGGACCATCTCACTAACTGATTTAGAGAGTTTTTCTCTGTGACAGAGGTCTGACCAAACCATGCCACCAAACAAAAGGATAAAACAGACTCAATAAAAGAACGATAAAACAAAGTTAAAATTTTTTGGTCAATGTGGAAATGAGCACGTTTCCTAAGGCAATAAAGGTGCTGGTGACCCTTTTTACAAACTGATTTGCAATTTTGATCAAAGTTCAGTTTTTCATTGATTATGGTCCCAAGATATTTATATGACTGCACTTGCTCTATTTTCTGACCTTTAATTAAAGTGACTCCGTGCCCATTTTGTTGTTTCCTAAAATCAACAACCATATCTTTTGTTTTAGATATGTTCAGCTGGAGATAAGACTCCTCACACCACTGAACAAAGTCATCAATGACTGGACCGTGGTTAGTTTCACCCTCTTTCAGTAAGATGACAATAACAGAGTCATCTGCATATTTAATGATGGCCCTGTTTTCATATCTGCTCTGACACATGTTTGTATAGAGAATGAATAATAAGGGCGATAAGACACACCCTTGAGGAGAACTTGTGGAGGAGAACACTGGGTCAGACAGAATCCCATTTATTCTCACTCTTTGTGACCTGTCAGTTAAAAAAATCTAAAATCCAGCCCACCAGGTTTTTCCTGATTTCAAACTGTTCTAAAAGTCTTTTAATTAAAATATGGGGTTGTATTGTATTAAAAGCCGAAGAAAAATCGATGAAAAGAAGTTTTGCAAAAGTCCCTTTACTCTCTACATGTTTAAGAATCAGATTTAGTAAAGTCAAAAGAGTGTCCTCCACTCCTCTATTACAGGAGGCTTAGAATTAGAATTTGTGTCATGAAAATGGTTGTCTGAACTTTTAATTTCATCTGAGACAGAGATCTGATTCATCATTAGTTTCACAGACGTCTTACTTCCTTAATTTACCACAGTACAGTTTAATGACTGAATGTGGAGAAGCACACATATGGTTGAAATTGTAGACATAATCTTCTTGAGAAAAAATCCTCTCAGGATGACGTGTCATCATCTCAATAATCCTTATACTTTTCATATAGTACAACTATCAGGTCCAGTTTTTAACCTTGTTAATGTTAGTCTGCTTTGCAGGTCAGATGACTAAACAGAGGCTGATAAGATTAGGTCACCCTCGCTGCGGGCAGAGAGGGTGACAGGCGAGGATGGCACTGAAGAGAAGATGCTCGGTTTCTGGAGTCTCCTGGTCCTGTCAGTATTAGTAGGATGCATCTGCTGTGTCTTCTCGTGGATGCTCACCTACCTTGACTCATTCCAGCCTGGTATGGATTTCCCAACACTGTGGACAGTGGCCCACGTCAGAGACGTTTAATATTGATTACATATGTCTGAATTGCTAACCCTAGCTCAACAGACCACAATGCCCTGGACTGTCAGTATAGTTACATGCTGTGAACATAAGTACCTTTGATCACAGTTTGTGTTGTAAAAGAGAAGGAATATTGAAAAAAAGATCAACATTGTGATATTATTTCTTCCAAACTGACCAGAAACATGCTTGTCAGACTCTCACAGCAAAGGATCAGACTCACTGTGCATGACGGCTCAGGCCAATGATGTCTGTTAAGATTGTCAGTTGTTTAGTGCTTCTGTACAGTTAGGGTCACGTCTCTATTTCAGAATAATTAATATGCGGAAAACACTAAAAGTTGATTGTCTTCCAATATTCTAGCATAATTAAAAAACTTTGACTCTGTAAGTACATATTATTAGTCCTAATGCCAGTATGAGTCTTCATAACTCCTGCTTTGAAATACTGAACTTTGAAATTTACCTGATGAAAGATAGTTTACAGTGGCACTCTGTCAGGATCATTCTGACTATAAGATCACTGTATTAATCTGAATCCTTCTGAAATGTGCTGTGAATGAATGCTGATGCAACTCACTGTGGGAAAGCTGCTAATAAAATGAATCTGTGACACATGCAACACGTTCACAGAGGAAGAGGACTCAAAGGGAGGACACGCAGAGGCTGTGTTGAAGTCAGAAATCCAAATCTTTATTAAAAAAAAACAGGCGGCGGTTACAAACAGGAAGACAAGCAGTCCATCAAACAGTCTACAGGGTCAAACATTCAGAGAATTTAAACAGCAGTAAAAAATAACTGGACACTGAAAAACTTAAAGCAATGTGTGACGCAATAGAAGGAAGCAGTGTGTTACTGTGTTGTGTTGTTTGTTACGTTGTGATGTGTCATATCGTGTCGTGTTGTGTTATATGTAGTGCCGACGTAGGACAGTTTTTCCAATTTCATTGTACTACTGTACTATGTATGACTGTGCAATGACAATAAAGAGTTATCTTATCTTATCTTATATTCACTGAATTATCATCAATTACAAAAGAGAAAAATGACGATTTCTAAGGATTATTTTCTTAAATGCAATTAGAGTGTGGCTGGTAAAGATGGAAACATACAGAATGTAAACTGTGTGAGTTTGGTGAACTTTGTTAGTAACAAATGAGGTAAAAAAAAAACAACCCCAAAACATACAAAACACAGAAAGAGGCTCTCAGTATTCATTAATAATTAGAAAGAAAAATTCTGGTCGTGGATTTTTACAGTCTTAGTTCCGCTCGCTGTCATCATTATAATCATCATGATAAATGGCGAGGTCCTGAGGTGGGTGGGGCTGTCTCTGTGATGTCACCATGAAGGAACAGCATCTGGCACGTGTTGGTGAAACATCCCAGTACACTGGTGTAGTTTCCTCTCCAGCTGTTTGACATGTGACACTTGAATAGTGTTAGGTCAGGTGACCACATGGTTTCTAAAGTAACTGACAGGAAGTAACCAGGCCGTCAGAAATGGATGGCATGTGTGTAGAGTTACTGGAGTTGGGTAACTCTACTTACCAAAAGCAGAAGCACACAGATGAAGGATCAGATGCTGAATGTTGCAGGAACATGCTCATGTGTGGTGGTCATTCAGTGCTGCTCCGGCAGGTTAGACAGTCCAAGACTGATATGCTGCCCATCTGAGAGTTTGAAAACACACATGGAAAGATTTATTTTGTGTTACAGTCAAAGTTGGATGTTCATTTTTGTCCTTTAAAAATGTTTGTGTATTTGAAAGCACTAACATTTAAGGATGACTTGGATTGTCTCCTTTAAAGGGGAGACAAGTGTATCCACTGATCTACGTCACTTTACCTGGATGATGACTCTTCTCCCCCTCACTCAGAAACACTCCTAATATAACCAAGCAAATAAATAATATTGAAGATTTACTTACATCATTACAAAAACATCAAAAACATCTCCCTTTGATTCTATTTCTCCATTCCTGCTGAACATCAGGCAACAAATATCTCAATAAATCACAGTAAAATGTAAAGCACATGTTTTCTCTGCTTTGTCTAACCTCTGCAGAGCCTCTGTCAAGAAAAACATAACTGTAAGCATAAAACAAATATACATTCATAACACGTCACTGGACAAACCTCGGTCAGTTGATTTCCTCTGTGCAGTGCAGATGAGCATCAGTCAGCAAGTGACTCTGCTGGTTTTTCTGAGGAAACACCACCGTCTCTCCACACCGTCACCATCTGTGAGCACAAACTGCTGCTCTGCCAGCATGTAGGAATCACATATCACACACACAGGGGTGAAGAAACATCAGAGCTCAACTTTGGATACTTTAGATCTAAACAGATCAAAGTAGCTCTTAGTTTCAACAATCAGTGAGCAGACAAACAATGATACCAAACTGATTCTGTATGAATACAATATGGTATTTTCAATACAGGTGTCAAATTAATTTATTAAAACTAATACAGATATATGTATATTTTTTTTGATAAATTAGTTTGCTAAATTATAAGAATATATATTTTTTTTCATTTAACAATTGCAACTAAAAGAAATTAAATATTGAACAAAAATATATTGTCACATTCTTTGCATGCTCAGCATGCTGAAAGACTTGAAGTTGCTACAGATTTTAAGAAGTGATAATTATAGGGAAGAAACTTCTCTTTTTCATCCGTTTAATCAAACATTTGATGCCTCAGCTGTCTCAGTCCTATAGCGTTCTGCAACTACAACTAACCTGAGGCTTGGATTTGGCTGCAGGTGCCCCTGTACATCCTTCTCAGCAGCACACATGTGGGTACCATTTAATCCCACTTCTTCCTGAGCTTTGCTTCATCACAAGACCAAAGGTGGCATCCCGTGTCACAGTCTTATCATCATCCAGAAGAAACATTTGAAGAAACATTTACGCGCCTCCTGGTTTTGTTTTCTGATCCTGCGAAAAGACTGAGGACAACAAAGCCCAGAGAACACAAGATACACAACATCCAACATTCAGACTCAACAGCCTCCATAAATGAAGAGCACCAGGTTGGTTCAGTTATAGTAGATATGAGCATACTTCACATTACTGGGTATGAATAATAATGAGGAGGCAAACTTTGACGATGCAGAGCATGATGTCCCATCATCAGACTGTAAACAAACATCCACCAGGCTTCTTTGTTGCCAAAATTGATGATTCTCCTATCAGAAAGCACAACAAATTTATAATTATGTAGATAATTACATGTAGATAATGTCCTCAAGTTCTGTATAACCACTTTGTCCTCTCTCTGTGTTTGTTTCTCGTTCGTTGTTGTGTGTGTGTTTGTGTGCATTTGTCTCTTTCAAACAGGTGCCGGTCCTCACCTCTGCAGTGCTGCCGTCTCCTGTAGCGCTGCATGGTTCTAAGCTAAGTTTCCTTTCCTTTTTCTGTTCTCTCAGATTTGTCCTCAGGTTTGAAGTGTCTGTGTTGTGCAGCTGGTCTGGTCTGTCTCTAGACAGTTCAGGCTTCACCCACTAGTTAAATGGTGGAGGCTCACAGCGACATACTCAACACACAAGTTTCTGAACTCTGCATGAGGGTTTCTCCGACGAAGTGAGGGCCGTGAGGCACAGCTCCCCGTCCCCCGGTGACCCTGCTAGGTCCACCTTCTTAGGGAAACCCTCTGCAGAGGAGCTGACAGAGCCAGGAACTTGTGAGTTGTGTGTGTCCACTCAGGCATCATTCATGCTTGTTCTGTAAGCAGTTCCTGTCAGAAGGAGGAGGCGCAGCAGGAGCGTCGGGGGGCAGTGCCTCTCTCCTTCTGACATTGTTAAAGAAAACACAACAAATTTATAATTATTTAGATATTTACATGTAGGTAATGTCCTCAAGTTCTGTATATATTTACATTTAAAGGATGATCATGGTGTTGATGATGGCGTTAAGCCAGAGGACAGTGTTTCAAATGTTGTTGGTAAATCTTCAGTCACTAAAAGCTCATCTAGTGGTAAAGTGAGCACAACTTCTTCTGCCAAAATCAAGGCAAAAGCAGAAAAGGCAGCATTACTCGCTTGTATGGCAGTCTTAAAAGAGAAGCATGCTTTGGAGGAGCAAGAGCTAAAGCTAAGGAGGAAACGTGAACAGCTTGAGCTTGAAGCGCTGCTTTCTGCCTCTTCTGCAAAGTTAGCTGTTCTCCAAGCTGCTGAAGTTCAAAGTATATCTAACATATCGTCCAATGCTATGAATTCATATTATGAAAGGGAAATCAAGAAAACAGCTGCTTCAGCCACAGTCAAGCCTAGTACACCAGTCAATGAAGATAAACCTGCAGTGCAAATAGTACAGACTGAAAGCAACATATCTGCAATGATCCTGCCAGGAACGGAAATTGAAGGTGAGCCACAAGCTGAAACGGTCATCACAATGCAATTTCACAATGTGGATCCTCCATCGCCCAGGTCAATTCCTACAGCGGCAGAAGGACGGTTGGAGGACATTTGTACCATTTTACAAAGACAAAATGAAATAACTGCAACCCTTGTTCAGCATCAGCGTGCATCGTCATTACCATCCAGGAAAATACCTGTATTCAATGGTGATCCTCTTCAGTATATCTCTTTCATTAATGTGTTTGAACAAGGAGTGGAAGAAAAGGCCAATAAGAGGGACTGCTTGTATTATTTGGAGCAGTTTACAACAGGACAGCCGAGAGAGCTGGTACGCAGTTGTCAACATATGGCTGCAGGACAAGGCTATATACAAGCAAAGCAACTGCTCAAAGAACACTTTGGAAATGAATATAAAATTGCAACTGCTTATATTGACAAGGCGTTATCTTGGCCTGCAATTAAAAATGAAGATGTGAAATCATTGCAAGCATATTCTCTTTTCTTACGTGGGAGTTGTAATGTCATGGAAACATTGCAACATATGCAGGAACTGGACATGCCAGTGAACATGAAAATCATTTTGTGCAAGTTGCCATATAAAATGAGAGAGAAATGGAGAGCGTTCGCATATGATATATTGGAAACCTCTAAACACAGAGCTCAGTTTGAAGATTTGGTTGCATTTATTGAAAAGCAGGTGAAAATTCTTTCAGATCCTTTGTTTGGGGACATTCAGAATGTAACGTCAACAATCCCTGTCTCAAAGGTTGACAACAGACTGAAGTCACAACCAAGCAAACAAATTAAAGGGAACAGCTTTGCTGCTACAGCCACACCCATGATCATGAAAAAAACCTACAGTACGGAAAGGCTGATTACTACAACAAGCCATGACTTTACAGTAAAGCCATCTTGTGTCTGCTGTACTCAATGACACACACTGGAGGAGTGTCAACAGTTTCAGCGGAAGAAGCACAGAGACAAAATGCTTTTTCTAAAGGAGAAAGGGCTGTGTTTTGGTTGCTTAGGTGCTGGGCACATAAGCAAGGACTGTGCTAAGCGTTTGATATGTAGAACGTGTGGTAAAGGTCATCCCACTGTCCTCCATATTGATAACGATGGTGTAAGCCCTGAATGCTATGGAGAGCCCTCCTCTTCAAAGAATGTAAAAACTTGTGGTCATACAGGGGCCGGAAGAGAAAGCGGTTTGCTTTCCATTCTGCCAGTTCAAATAAAGTCTGTTAAAGGTAGTCATGTCATACAGACATATGCTTTTTTAGATCCTGGCAGTTCAGCTAGCTTCTGTTCAGAGCACCTCATGCAAAAGCTAAATCTTGTGGGCAAAAGAACTCACTTCCTGTTACAAACGATGGGTCAAGAAAAGGTCGTCTCTGCCCACTCACTTACTGGTCTTGAAGTTTCTGGTTTAGGCAGCAATGCCTTCTATGAACTTCCAGAAATCCTAACACAGGAAAGGATGCCTGTCACCATGGATAACTTTGTAAAGGAAGAAGATCTGATCAGGTGGCCATATCTGTCAAAGGTTCAAATTCCCCACATAATGGCTAATGTGGACCTGCTGATTGGATGCAACGCTCCCAAGTTATTGGAACCATGGGAGGTCATTCATAGCCAGGGGAATGGCCCATATGCTATAAGAACAGCATTGGGCTGGGTCATAAATGGGCCCATGGAAGATGGTAAAAGCAACTTGGACAGCGAGCACCCACCAACAGTTGTAAATAGGATATCTGTTTGTAAGCTGGAGGAGATGCTGAAAAGTCAATATAACTATGACTTTAATGAAAGGGTTACAGAGGAAAAGGGTTTGTCAAGGGAGGACCTTAAGTTCATGAAGATCATGGAAAAATCTGCAACAATGGAAGACGGACACTACTGTTTGAAGTTACCTTTTAAAAAGGATAACATAAAGATGCCAAACAATTTCTCCATAGTTAAACAAAGATTGCAAAGTCTACAACGAAAACTTCTCAACAATGAACAGTTGCATAAAGAATATAAAAACTTTATGGACGAGATGATAAGTAATGGATATGCAGAGCAAATACCTTCACAGCAGCTGTCTTGCGAAAATGGAAAGAAGTGGTACATTCCTCATCACGCAGTTTACCATCCCAGAAAACGATCCATAAGAATTGTATTTGACTGTGGGGCATCATTCCAGGGGACATCATTAAACAAGCAGCTCTTACAAGGTCCTAATCTCACAAGCACATTGCTTGGGGTTTTGCTTAGATTTCGACAGGATCCAGTCGCATTTATGGGTGACATAAAGGCAATGTTTTATCAAGTTAAAGTTGCCAAAGAAGACAGAGACTTTCTGCGTTTTTTATGGTGGCCAGATGGAGATCTGAGCAAGGACATAATTGAGTTTCGCATGACTGTTCATCTGTTCGGTGCAGTATCTTCCCCTAGCTGCGCCAGTTTCGCTTTGAGAAAAACAGCTGAGGACAATAAGACTGAATTCCTAGACAAGGTATGTGAAACGCTGAAAGAGAACTTCTATGTGGACGACTGTTTAAAGAGTGTGGCCTCCACCTCAGATGCTGTCGATTTGGTCAAAGATCTTTCAGCACAGTCAAAGGGGAGGATTTACACTGACCAAGTGGGTCAGTAACAATCGCACCCTGTTGCAAAGTATCTCTGAGGAGCAAAGGGCTAAAGACTTGAAAGAATTAAATCTTGACAGAGACAAACTTCCGGTAGAAAGAGCTCTGGGCTTGCAGTGGTGCGTGGAAACTGATACATTCAACTTCAAAATGGATATCCCTCAAAAATCCTGTACTAGGCGTGGAATGTTATCAATATCAAGTTCCATTTACGATCCATTGGGATTTCTTGCACCAGTCCTGCTGCCTGCCAAAGGAATGCAGCAGGAGCTTTGCAAAAGGAAACTGGGATGGGATGAACCAATACCCCAAACCATGTTGCAAAAGTGGAAAGGTTGGCTCAGTGATTTGCAAATGCTTTCCCATTTCAAGGTTAAAAGGTGTATACAACCAAGAGAGTTTGGACCTCTCTCACATGCACAGCTACACCATTTTTCAGATGCTGGTGAATCTGGATATGGAACCGTGTCATATCTGCGCATGCAAGATAATAGGAAATCCATCCACGTCGCGTTCTTGATGGGCAAGGCAAGAGTAACACCTCTAAAACCTGTCACTATTCCACGTCTGGAACTAACAGCTGCTGTAGTTGCCGTCCGAGTGGATCTCATGTTAAGGGCTCAGTTGAGAATGAAACTCGAGCAATCTATATTTTGGACAGATAGTACATCTGTATTAAAATATATAATGAATGAGGATAAACGATTCCTTACCTTTGTGGCAAACAGAGTCTCATTCATTACAACTGCAACTAAACAATCACAATGGAGATATGTAAGCTCGAAGAAAAACCCAGCAGATGATGCTACAAGAGGGCTCAAGGCTGGGAACGTTGTTCATAGCAGCCGCTGGATCGAAGGACCAAGCTTTCTGCAGAAGCCGGAAAGTGATTGGCCAACCAATTTAATGGAATGCTCCTTAGAACCAGAGGACCCTGAAGTCAAAGGTGAGGCCACAGTAAATGTTACTCAGGTAAAAGACTTGCTAGATGCTACATGTCAATTGATGGTGTACTTCTCAGACTGGAGAAGGCTCAAGGTTGCTGTTGCTTGGTTCCTTAGACTGAAGGAAATCCTTCGTTCAATGAGAAATAAGAAAAAAAGACCGCAACCTTACTCAGATAACCCAATTTGTAAAGGTACTACAAAGGAGAAAGTAAAGAAAACGCAACTGTACAGACTATCTTCAAAGGATCTTCTGGAAGCTGAGCTTGCCATTATTAGATTTTGCCAGCAACAACGATTTGGAGAGGAGGTTGCTACGTTGTCAAGTGGGAAAGGTTCTGTGAGCAGGCACAGCTCAATTTATAGATTAGATCCTTATCTTGACGATAAAGGCCTCTTAAGAGTTGGGGGACGACTGACAAAGTGTCATGGTCCTGGGCCATGTTGGCCCAGTGTTCTTAGTGTTCTTGTATGTTTGTATTTTGTTCCTTGCTTAGGCCATGTTTTCTGAGTTGCCCTGTTGTGTTGTTCCCTAAGTGTTTTCCCTTCATGGCTTTTACCCCCTGTGTGCCCCTCTGTGTATCTGTGAGCCCTCGTCTCTCCTTATGTTTTATTCCATGTTTCCCCTGCCCATTATGTCTAAGTTCTCCCCGTGCTCTCTCTTCCCCCTGTGTGCCCTCTATGTATTTATGAGCCCTCGTCTCCCTTTGTGGTTGTTTCATGTTTTCCCAGCCCGTTATGTCTGTGTTTTCCCCGTGCTCTCTCTCTCCTCCTGTCTGAACCTCTGTGTACTTCCTGTTTACTTTGTGACTCTCACGCCCGTACATGTCATGTTCAGTTCACCCTGCCCTGTCTCGTTATGATTATCAGTGTCACCTGTGTTCCCCGTGTGTTCCCACCTTCCTCGTTAACCCTCTGTGTATTTCTGTCTGCGTCTCCCTCTGTTCAGCGTGACGTCGTCCCTCATGTTGTGTGGATCTCCCTGTGTCTCTCTGCGTATGTTAGTTTACTTTTCCCAGTTTAGTTTTGTATTTCCTGTGTTCTGCCATTCCAGCATTAAAGCTGTGATTTTGAGTTCATCCCCGTGTCTGTGAGTTTTGCGTTTGGGTCCTCCTCCTGCCTGCCACACAGCCGAGCCTTGACACAAAGGGCTCCTTACCAGAAGAAATAAAGCATCCCTTTGTTCTTGCAAAGGATCAACATGTAGCAAGTCTCATCCTAAAGCACATTCATCAACAGCTTGGTCATAGCGGTCGTAACCACACCTTATCCACACTAAGGAGAAGATACTGGATCACAAAGGCCAACTCAGCTGTAAGGAAGGTTATCGCAGAATGTAATTTTTGCAGGAAATATCATGGAAAAGCCTTGGAGCAAAAGATGGCAGATTTACTCAAGGAAAGAATCTTGCCAGATAACCCACCATTCACCAATGTCGGGGTTGATTACTTCGGACCTATTGAAGTGAAAAGAGGACGAGGTACAGCTAAACGCTATGGAGTCATTTTCACCTGTTTAGCCAGCCGAGCAGTGCACTTGGAAGTGGCTAGCTCTCTAAACACAGATGCCTGCATTAATGCTTTGCGTCGTTTTGTGAGTCGAAGAGGTCAAGTCGCTCACATCCAATCGGACAATGGAACCAACTTTGTCGGAGCAGACAGAGAGTTAAGGGAGGCTCTTGAATCGCTGAAACATACCCAAATAGCGGATGCTTTGCGACACATTGGAATAAGATGGAGTTTTAATCCGCCTGGAGCATCACATCATGGTGGAATTTGGGAACGGATAATTCGTATGATCAGAAAGATTCTGAGATCCGTTCTTCAGCAACAACAGTTGGACGACGATGGCTTAAATACGGTTCTATGTGAAATTGAAGCAATTTTAAATGACAGACCCATCACAAAGCTTTCTGATGATCCAAAAGACCTAGAGCCACTTACACCAAATCACATCCTCCTGATCAGAATCAGAATCAGAATCAGAATACTTTATTGATCCCTGGGGGAAATTATTTTTTGTTACAGTGCTCCATTTGAAAGGAAAACCATCTTTACCACCCGGACTATTTGACCCTCAGGATATGTATCTGAAGAGAAGATGGAAACAGGCTCAGTACATCTCAGACCTTTTTTGGAAACGATGGATACGCGAATACCTGCCTTTGTTACAGGAGAGACAAAAATGGAACCAAAAGAAGAAGAATCTAAAACCTGGAGATATAGTCATTATAATGGATTCTTCTGCACCGCGTGGTTCCTGGCCACTTGGAAGAGTTCTGGAAGCCATTTGTGACAAAAAAGGACTCGTGCGATCTGCACGTTTAAAAACAAAGACTAATATTCTGGAAAGACCTGTAACCAAACTTTGCTTGTTACATGAGACTGTAATCTAAAAGTGTGTTACTTATGTTTATTTATGTGAATGTATAGGTCTAAAGTAGACTCTATTAGTGGCTCCTTATTTTCTTTGTGATTAGAATTGCCATGTCTGATAGCCATTTCAATTAGGGGCCGGGGTGTAGGAGCCATTCTTGGGTTAATACCTTATGTGGTCACTAGAGGTTACCTTTTTCTGTTTTGATTATGTAATGTAAAGGTATTTAAGGTAGACGCACGTAATCGGCGTCAGGTGTGTCATTGAGAAGGCAAACAGTTTGTGACCGTTGCGCTGTTATGCTATGTCGATACGGAATAAAGACCAAAAATGACAAGATACATACTGCTGGATTTATTGGACTGTGAACATTCATGCATACCAGTGACATCGCGTCACCCCCGTTAACGACCACCTCAGTGGCTTCAAGCGTAGGCTTAGCCTCTACACCAAGGAAACTTAAAAACTCCTGAAGACGCCTGGAGACGGAAGAAGCCCCCCCACTCGGAGAAGGAACACCGCTGCGCCTTTTTCTTTTATCAAATCAAATCAAATCACTTTTATTGTCACATCACATGTGCAGGTACATTGGTACAGTACATGTGAGTGAAATTCTTGTGTGCGAGCTTCACAAGCAACAGAGTTGTGCAAATACAATAACGTAAACAAAGCAAAATACAAGGATGGCTAATCTGAACCTAATAAATATATGTACAATATATAATAGTATATGCATTTCTGGATGTGTATACTAAATGTTTTTCTGTGTGTGTGTGTGTGTGTGTGTGTGTGTGTGTGTGTGTATACACATTTTTACAAATTAAATAGAGTAAAAATAAAATAAAATATATAAAAATATACAGAGTTGAGACATGTGCAAAACAGTGGCATTACTGTACAGTGTGTAGTGCATAATGTTGAAGTTCCAGTAGTGAAGCTGAGGTGTCTATGATGTGTTTTAACTTCCCGTTCAGTGTTCTCGTTTCTAAACACTACTTTACCCAGAGTTTGTACAAGGCTTCATTCTCACCCCCGAACAGTTAATAAGGTGATAACGAGCAAAAGAAGTTGATAGAAAAGTTAACATCATTTTATCCGTTAGTAAAAATCAGTGTGTTTGGACTCGCTGGCTGATATTTTAGGGAATCGAGCTCATTCGTTCCCTTGCAGAGAGCTCAGTGTGGTATCATTCATCAGTTCGAGCAGCCAGTTTGGTTCTAAAGAACATGCAGCTGACTGAATGAGGCGTTTCATGATATTTAACCCACCGACAGCATAAAACAGAGTCGTTAGCTGATGAGCAGACTCTGGATTTTCTGTTGTTTGAGACTCGGTCATAGCAGCGTTTCATGTTAAAGTAAAACATGTTAGACTGGACTGACCTTGACCTTTGAGAGGTCAAACTGAAGGAAGCCTTTGTGTTTTACCTTCATTTTTCTGTTTATGAACAAAGACACGAGTCTGCAGAACATATCGTCGATCAGGCCTCTGTTCCCTAGATTTAGACACATTTCACACCCCTTCAGTGAGTCTTGATCATTTCAGCTGTGTTCTGAAATGAGAAACTGAACCCTTGAACACATCAGGGAACTGTTCACAGAGGTCCCAGAGACCTCTATAGGGCCAGAAGTCTTTTACAGACGCAGGGGTCGCCCCCTGGTGGCCTGTAAATGGAGTACAGTTTTTTTGTTTTGTTGCTTCACTTTTCCAACCTGGCAGCTGTGTCAATGTTCTGATGTCTGTGGTCCTTTTTGGCAGTGACGTCATTCCCGAGTTTGTGCATTCCAGCAGGAAAGTCAGAAAAGCAAAGTAAGATGGGATTTATTTTAGCTGCAGCACGTTCATTGATAGAATGTGGTAAGTGCTTAGCATGTGGCTTATATCATGAGTCACAAATACAGGTGAGTGACAGAGCAGATTATGTTTATGTTCTCTGTCACCATCTTGGATTGTTGAGGCTGCCTGCTCTGACTTTCCAAGAAGGAAATACTAGTTGAGGGGGAGTTCCAGATGAAAATTACTACTGGGAGCTCAGGAATTCCGACTTCCGACTCAATCTGGAATGCACCGTAAGCCAAGGGCCAACAAGACAACAGCAGATATTTTGACGTCGCCCCCTGGTGACAGGACAAGGTTACAGCACCATTGTACAACCACACCGCTGCCTTCAGTGACCTTGCTTTTTAGGTGTAACCACTTTTCTGTATCTCTGTTGACACTTAATCGCAAAAAAAAATGTTGTTTGAAGTCAAAAATAGTCTGATAATTATGGGGCGCCGTTTGTAAACTGAAACATGCTGAAATTAACGGCAACATTTTTCCACATTTAGCTCAAAACCTTACAAAAACATGTTTTTTCGAGTAATTTTTTACAACATTTAGTAAAATATTTGTAACTTTTCATCAAATGTTAAATATTAAATCTAAATGTTAAATATTAAATCTAAATATTATATTTAAATCTAAATGTTAAATGTTAAACCTAAATGTTTAGGCTAATATGCAAATTTATTGTACGAATCAACGGAAATACCAAAATAAAAGCTTCCCGAAAACCTCCGGTGCAAAATTGTGTCTGTTCTCACCCCTCATTTCTCCCCGCCATGTGCTGCTTCACTTCTTGCCTACGAGCATGTCCAGCGATTTTGCTGGACATGCTTGAGGATTTTGTTTAAGTGTGGTAATGAGATGATGATTCTTTTTTCTGTATAGCTGAACAGGCTCTTGAGATCCTACATGTGCTGCCATCACTCTTCCCATCCACCTCTGCTCCTCCAAAGAGGGCACGGGATGCGAGTGAGGCTCTGGTGCATGTCCTTGAGGTGAGTTGTGTAAAATGTAGTAGTTGTTTTTTGTTTTTGTTCTTTTTGGGACAACAGTATTAAAAAATGCTTCTGATGAGTGCCAAAGTATTTTATATTCACATATTATATGTTCTAAGCCTTCAAAAGGCACCTAAAACACATTTTTGGAATGAGGGTTCTCACAGGTTAGATCTCTGTGACCAGTAAATACAAACATGGATGCATTACGTGGTAGCACATTTTTATCACCTCAATGATACCTAATTAAATGTAGCCTTGGTTTTCTGTTTTTCAGGAAGGCTAGACAGATGTGAACAGTAATTCCATCGAGAATAATTAAAAGTAGCAATTTCAGATGTGTTTTCTCAGAACCTCAACTTTTGTTGTAATTTAGCTTTAGTTATGTGTTTGAAACAAAAGTGCATCATCCTTACAAAAGTATGTCTGTGTTATGTGTTAAAGGACCAAGAAGACCCTAATACCTATCTGATGAAACGTCCTCTCTCCTGCCCAGTCCTGATTGTGAGTCCATCCAACTGCATCCTAGCGGTAGGAGATGTGCCAATAACCACATTTCCAAAAGACTTGGTTACCGAGGGTGCTTTATACCTTATGGCCTACTATTACACCCTTCACCTTACATACCCAAAGTGTGTAGCCACTCTGCTTTCCGTCATACAGACGGAGGTTCTCTTGGACAAAATCCATGAGAGAGATCTCACATCATCTTACAAGAAGAGCATGGCTGAGTGGACTGCTTTTATTGGCCAGTAAAGCCAATATGGTCAGATGGACTATAGGAAAGGACTTCCTCTCTCCTTCCACGGCTACTACAGTCCATGTTGGTTGTGATTGATTTTTGTTTGTAATTTGGCCAGGTTAGCCCAGTGTTATAATTAAGGGTGCACGATAATATTGGCTAACATGCCGACATTTTGTGTTTGGTTTGTGCAGTGCAGAGACAGCCTCGCTTTTAGTTAATTTTAAGATTTTTTTTTTCTTTAATCTTGAGTTTAGACAGAAGACTATTCAGAAAATAGGCTCT
This sequence comes from Astatotilapia calliptera, assembly GCF_964374335.1. NCBI lineage: Eukaryota > Metazoa > Chordata > Actinopteri > Cichliformes > Cichlidae > Astatotilapia > Astatotilapia calliptera. The sequence continues at coordinate 24,591,869 of NC_137441.1, forward strand.
ACTGTGAAAGAGTAAATTGACTAAGCTGAGACTGACTAGTTTGGTATAAAAGTAAGAATTGCTTTATTGGGTATTGGCTAGTACAACTGTAAAATATTGGATACATCCTTACTCAAACCTATAGACTGTTACCAGACAGAACCGCAGCTGAAATAACAAGGGAGAGTGAAAACTTCCCTTTATTCTTATGGTGTTTACCTAGCAAGAGTTGAAAAGTCCGACATGCGGCTTATTGTGATCTGGTCACCCTGTGTGCATGTCTGGTATGGCTGCTCAGCAGCCATACATTACAGGGAATGAAAAAATCTTTTCAATTTGTTATTGTTGCAATTGCATTCTCTTAATAAAACCCAGTATCTACAGTGCAGGCTCTCCTACTGAAAGTTTTTGAGATACATACATAAAATGTCCAGTTCACCAGCAGTTTAATGCTCTAAAGATTTATTTCAGTCCTTCATGTTCGAGACTCAGATGTTGACACATGGCAGTACTGCACTTTAAAGATTTTACGTGGACTCTGCTGACTCCATTGCTAATTTCAGAACATCCTCAAGTGGCAGGAAGTCACGAGGAAAGGTGTACTCAGTCAGGTTGGAAAGTCCGGACATCACACAGCAGCTCAAGTCTGTGCGGAAAATATCCATGTCGCACGCCTCATACCACTCATTGGTTAAAGCGGTGTAGTACTCGACGTCCGAAGTGGTGGTGAAGCCATTGAAACCCCCGACGACAAAGAGGCGATCATCAATTACCTCAATGCCAAAGTTGCTGCGGGGGGTCAGCATAGAGAACACGAGGTTCCACGTGTTGGTATGCGGGTTGTAAGCCTCAGCGGTGCGCAGATAGTTGTTTCCATCGAAGCCACCAACCTAAAAGTAAATACGTGGCTCAAATGATTGAATGTAAGTGTAACCAGCTTCACCGTACCCCTGTAAGAAAATGCACCTGCTATATGTCTTTAGCTGCTTTTGCACAGATACTCCAGAAAGTGACGGAAGAATTAAGTTGCAATATTGTCCAAAGTTGCCCTTAATATGTAGCAGATACAAGGAAATTGTTTACCTTAGGTGTGATCTGACTACTGGAAATACTCTGATTGGTTTAGGGTTTTACCTGGATAAAGCGAACAGCTACCTGACATATTCTCATGCTGTTATATGGAGTTTACACATAAAAGTTGTTTAAAAAAGGCCCATTAACGTCCCAGTATTTGCATTTTCACAGGCCCGCATTTGTTGGGAATGTCTAGAAAAGATCAGGGTGCAGTGGTGTGTGAAAATGACTTCTGAATTAAAAGGAGAAAGTAAAATAAAGTAGAAGCCAGCTGTTGTGGAAGTCTGTATGAGACCTTTTTTCACTCAAGCCTCAACTACAGCTATTAAAGTGCTGTTGTCTATTACACCACGCTATTATCAACAAAGATGAATAGCCCTCGACAAAAAGTATTTGTGTTTTCAGTATAAATGTCTTCACAGCTCTTTTGCCTTTAGTCCAAAAAGGAACACTGAGTTCCAGTCCTTTCTTCCTATAACAGATTAAAGTAGCCCTGACAGGCTATAAGTGCCTATAAGCCTGATCAAAGACCCTGAGGTCAGCACCAGGGTAAGGTCACTGCATTCTGCTGATGATAACTTTTCCTTTTTTTGAATAGAGACTTAGTCTGAATAGAAAATAAATACTAAACGGTAGCTAGCTAAATAAAGAAGTGTGTCTCAGAAGGTGAGACTAAAATCTTTGCTTTTTACCAAAGGGTGCAGCTGCAAAACAACTAAATAAGTGGTTTTAAGGCAAATAGCAAGATAAATTTACAGCTAAAAGGCCTACCGTCCCCAGAGGATGAGTTCTAATCACTTGGCTTATTCCCTCATTTTTCTAAAGGTATTGCAGGATAAGTTTGAAATTGTCTCTAACATATGTCCTCTATGGAACGATGAGGATGACAATGTTGGTTTTGAATAAGTATTTCTGTTGTACTGAGTGAAATGTGAAATCATCAAAGACACAACATTTTGGGAATGAGGCACATGAAAAAAAAAAGAGAGGCAGAAACATCACTAATCAGTTAAATTAATACATAGAATGAGTAAGAATGCCTTCTCTGAACCTGTGGTCAGGATAGGAATCTGATCATTGATAAATACAAAACAAAGTTAGCCAAATTCTGTGTCAGCCAAATCTGTGTTAAGCCTTGCTGATCAAAGCACATTACAGATTTGATTTGTATGTTACGTGAGTGTCAGCACTACTTTGTGGTCTTACTGCAAAGACATGATCCGCATATGCAATGACACCTATCCCGCTGCGGCGGCTGTTCATGGGACTGATCATCGTCCACTGGTTGCTCTCTGGGTTGTAATATTCAGCTGTCTGCAGACACTCGTTGCCATTGAGTCCACCACAAATGTAAATCTGAAAACAAAAAAGGGACATTAAAAATTTTTACATTTCTTAGATTTCAGTTGGAAACAATGTTACCTGTAAGTGAAATGTTTCCACATCATTTGTGAAGTAAGACCGATACTCAGTACCCAAGTGTCCAACTGAAAAATATGACAATTAACAAATGTGTGTGTTTTACAATTTTTTTAATATCTGTTATATTTTAGTTGACAAGTCAACTCAAATAAAGTACTGTACATAAATGCAAAGATGCACTTGTGATCAGTTAGAAACAAAATAGATATATATTAGTATATTTTTCAACTTTTTAAACTATACTTTTAAATTTGAAAACATGAACATAGAAACCAGTTTGTGACCTATCTTGCACCTCGCTTCACTGTAAAAATGTGTATTCCCTGACTGGTTGGCAAGTGGTTGCTGGAGGTTGATGGCTGTCACTACTGTGAAATTGTAACCAGGAAGGTTTTGCACCACAAGCCTCCTTGTGTTTCCTTTGGTCGTAAGCAGACTGTTGAGGTTTGCATGGAGTACTCTGACTTACTGCAAATACTCAAACTATTTGCTGTAGAAATCTGTAGAGTCTTTCATACAACCACTGCCTAACCAGCTGAGGAGTACACATTTTCCCCTAGCAACTGGTTGTTACCAAAGGTTGCTGACAGGTCTCTAGGCCTGTGTGCCTTAGACCCTACTCTATTTCTCTGCTACTGTTTTACTTCACCCACCCGGTTGTTAAGTGTTGTGCAGCTGGCGTGGCTCCTCTGTTCGTGCATCGGTGCAATAAGACTCCACTGGTTGATTTCAGGTTGATAGCGCTCTGCACTGCTGAGTCGTACATGCCCGTCGTGGCCTCCCAGGGCATAGATGAACCCGTTCAACACAGTCACGCTCACATAGCAGCGGCGGGAGTGCATGGGCGCCACCTCATTCCAGGCGTGAGTGGTCAGGTCAAACCTACGGACGCTGTTGAAATGCTCCACCCCGTCGAAGCCACCAACGGAGTAGACGTACCCGTTGAGGAAGGCGGCTCCATGATAAGCACGAGGACACTCGAGGTTGTTCGTTACGTTGACCCAGCGGTTAGCCCGGCAATCGTAGGCCTCGATGCCGTTAGTTGGCTCACCACCACTCCACCCCCCAATGGCCAGCAGGATGGAATGAGGCAGGCGGGGACGAGCAAGAGGGTGATACAAGGCAGACATGAAGGGTCTGCTTCCTAGATCATGTATGTCTAAGATGGCATTACTTATCATGGACAGGCACTCAGAATTGGCCTCCACCAGCTCACTAGACAGCACATTGTCCTTTAGGTAGTCTGACGTCATCAATCCCAGTCGGACCTATAGAGAGATGACAGAAGAGAATGTGACTATGAATTTCAACTACATCAGTTTTAGTAAACTCAAGCTTCTTTAGGATAATGCTCCTAATGTTGTTTAATTTTCTTATTGCTAGCAAGAGAGCGACCAAAGTCAGACACCATTAGCCTTTTCGTCAACAGGGACAGTTTTTAGTCATAGCCCTAGCAACTATACTTAATAAATATAATTTATTCTATAGTATGTGTGTAGAGATCTGATACGGTTTTAATGCTCTTGAAGAGAATTTCTTAAATGTGGTTTGGCTACACCTGAAAAGAGCAACATCTCAAGATATTAAAGCATCCTTATACCCAGATGGATCGACTCAATCTATGACTTAAATGCTGAAGATTTAAGTCCAAACTAAATGTAGTAATGAAAGTTTATAGACCTTGGACAACAGAGCGGTGAGGTGTTGTTTCCGTTGTACAGGTACATGGCTAATCCACTTTGTAAGCGCTTCATACAAAGTGGTCTCCCACACATTGAGGTCCTCTCTATCAAGGATGTCAGCAAGTTCCTCCACAGTTAGGTGCAGGAACTCCTCCTCAAGAACAACCTGCTCAAAGTTACTGATGATGTAGTGGTAGGTCTTGGTGCGTAGTTCGGGTGATAAGCATACTTTTGTGAACTGCCAAATGCCAACGCAGTTCTCTGGGCACAGTTGCTCCCCGAGGAAGTCAGAGCAGAGTTTCACAATGTCCATTGCATTGAATTGATCAGCTGCCATGAGAAGTTCCACTACATTTTCCCCCGTTATGGAAACTGAGCCGGTGTATGCAAAGTTAATGATGAGTGCCATCATCTCAGAAGACAAGCCAGGTATGTTGAAGACCTGTTTGTCTGGGTCGCTGCAGTGGGTGAAAAGAGCCCTGAGGGTAGAGATGGAGACAGAGTAGAGAATATTAAAAGGTGTGGAGGCAACAAGATAATAAACTATGTCATGCACAAGTACTCCAAGTAACTCCAAAACAGAGTTTGTACATGTTTAGTGCACTTGATTGTTGGGTTTTCAATGTCTTTATTACATTGGCAGCATGTTTATGAAGCTATTGCCAAACACAATGCAGTCCCACACCATGACAGAGCCTCCACCGTGCTTTAAAGTTAACTCTAAACACTCACTGTTGTACCTCTATGACAAATATTGAAATCAACTCCATAGGGCCAGTTTACCCTGATATTTAGTCTAGTTATTGCGTAATTTGGCATACCTCAGTCTGTTTCCTTTCCTTATGGAAGTTCCAGTGCATGTTGCTTAATTACAGTCTCTGTTTCCCTTCCACAACCATTTCTTTTCTTTTTTTTTCTTAACATTTATTTATTGGTTTTAACAGGTTTTACATGAACCATGAAACCATTTCTGATGAGGATGAGGAAACCATTCCTCTGAAAATGATCGGGTACAAGCACTGGACTAAAAAGGGTGAAAAATGTCCAAACCAAACCTTTATAAGTCTTCAAAAAAACACAGAACTATTGCTCAAGTGGACTTTTAAAGAATCATCTGTTTCAAAGCAAAATATAAAAAAATGAGAGGCAACTCAAAACTTTTGCTCAGCGTATAACTGTATAACACAGTTCAACCTTTTTAGTATCAGGAAGTCTGGTGTGTCTTACTGTCTCAATAACAGTGGGGAAGATATTAATGTAACTTAATAAAACACTTCAATTAGACTTCACACAATCACCAAGTGATTCACAGTGCTTTTTAAATGGCACATTTACTGAAGTGGAATCTGGAGCTCTGTGAAGGTAATGATGAAATCTGCAAATGTTTGCATTATGTTTTGGGTGTATCTGTCAGTTGACCGTGACAAAGTCTTTCTATCAGAAAAGTTTTATGATTCAACCTGTTCCTTTTGGTTGGCACTGTTTCACCAACTAAGACCATGAATTACATTTTTCACAGGTATAAATCAGTCAACTGTCCTTCACATTATCAGGTAAGCAACTCACCTGAAGTACGGCGTACAGTTACATAGGATGATCCTGTGGACCGGAAATTCAACATCCTCCACTTTGATGATTGCATCACAAAATTGTCCCTCCAAACAGAGTTCATTATTTACTGAGCTCGACTTGTATGGCAGCTGGCCTTCTTCACTCATCTTGAGTTTTGTGACTGCTTTTCTTAGTTTTTTTGTCTGCAGTTTGTCTTGAAGTGTTCAAAATCAAACCTAACTGTGGAATTTGGGGAATGGAGCCCATGACATCATCATGACTTGGCAACTGTTGCCATGAATTGTTTTGAAATGTATATTTACATTGCATAAAAAAAAAGCTTTGTTTTGATTTGATTTGGATTTAAGAAATTGCATATGAGCCTCACAGATAGCATACAGCATTTTGTATGTTTGCCTCACAGAGGTCACCTAGTAAAATAAGCACTTCAAAACACTCTTACGAATGGACTACAATATCATATTTAGCTCATATTTAACCTTAATAGGCCATTTTGTTTAATAAAATCACTTTGTAATATCCAAACACAGATATTACAAAGTGTGATTCATGGCTAAGCTGTTTTCTTGGGTTGTATTAGACTTTTATCTAGTTGGAAAAATGGGCTCCTGCACTTTACTGATGTACAATAGTAGTAAGAAAGAAAGAAACAAAACACATATATACACTGTATGTATAGTACAAGACTGTTATAATGACGGTGCTTGACAGTATTACCTCAGACAGGTGCAAGCAGTCACCTGTCTGAGCACAGACTGCAGATCTGTTGTTGAGCAATTTCTTTCCATTCATAGATAAATGCAGCATCCAGCTGCAATGGGTTCTGGTTGCCTCTAATGAACATGCCAGCCCAAAATTACCCAGGCATATTCAGTGGGAGAGACATCAACACTAAATGCTGGCCAAGGAAGTGTCTGGATATGCTAGTGATCTTTGGCAATGTGGAGGCGACACGCAAACTGCCACAGGCCAGGTTGTTGTACAGGTTAGAGAACTTCATCTCGATAGCTCTGTCAAGTCACTTCCACCAAGAACAGTCAGATGGTCATGCAAGGGATCACGCGGGATCATGCGTCATGCATGCTCAGCCTGGCATCAGGATGCTTCAGTCAGTTGCAGCAGGGTGGCAGTGATGACAGTATAAGGCATAGGTGTCAAACTCTGGCCCGCGGGCCAAATTTGGCCCGCAGCCTAATTACATTTGGCCCGCGAAGCCATACCAAATTATTATTAGAGCTGGCCTACTGGTATTATACAACTAATATACATATTGTTTAGTATTAAACTTTGCTTGTTCCATATTCAGTTTTTCAGCAAAACTTGTTTGAGTCCATAAGAAGAGATTCATTCTTAAATCTGGAGGAAGATTTTTTTTTCAATAAATATTAATGTTAGCCCGCGACCTTGTTCCAGTTTTGAATTTTGGCCCACTGTGTATTTGAGTTTGACACCCCTGGTATAAGGCATACACCAGAGAAGTCATTCCTTTGTCACTATCAGTGGCTTCATCCACCTGCAGAGGAAAGCAGCTACCATGCACCTTATCATTAAGCACTCGATAGGCAACTTTACAGGGGTAGAGCACAGACGCAGTTTTAGCAGAGACACTGTTGAGCACGACGGTTTAGAAGTGTGTGTCTGAAAAAGCCCTCTGACTTGTCTTTGTGCTCTGGATGTTTGGCGTCTTAGCTTGTTAAGCTTTAAACTGTCACAAACTTGCACTTTAAGACAGACACGCTGCGGCCTCTCCTCATCACCCACCGCTGCGCAGGTATGCTTCATCTTATCTTCTTTGGTTTGGAAACTGTAAGAAACTCCATTCCGGGTTTCTCTGAGGCGTGGGCTTTCATCATCAGAGTTCATCCTCCTATAACAATTAAAATATTCTCAAGCATGATCAACGGTTAATTACGGCACCGGCCGGAGTACCGGGAGCAGTTTGGAAGAACAAAAAGACGCGGAGACTGTTCTAAATTGTCATCCCAAACTAACTCAAAGTTTATTCTTTGTGCAGCAGTTTTTATAGGCAGAAGGGTTTGTGTGTCAACAAGTTTCAAGTTACAACCATATAAGGAAGTTCCCCCTAGCTCTGAAAGGGGCCTTCTATAATCTCAACATACCTTTGAAAGGTCCGTTAAACACTAGACAGTTAGAATCCTTTAGTGATATAAGTTTGCACATGGTAGAATACTGCATGTAGTTATTTGCATTAGGAAATGTTTAACCATGTATACCCAGAGGCACATAATCAATTGTGTGTGATCCTTAGCAGGCTGCAAGCCTGGTGTGCACTCCAGGAATGCACCCCCACGTCCTGGGAGCATGAGAGCTTGCACCCCGTCCTATTGTTCCACGGCAGGATCAAGCAGCTATGCCTGTTCCAGTTTAAGTGCCTTCTTTACATATAGATGAACTGTTGGATTTTCCAGACCAGCAGGCCAAGGGAAGTCGCCCATGGGGTCACAGCAAGAGGAGATGAGGTTCAAACAAAGGGCATTGCAGAAACAGGGTCCTTTGTATAACATCATCAAAAACAATATCCTGTAAATGCTACCATGTAGAGCTGGGCGATATGAGATTTTTTCATATCACGATATGTTTTTTTCATTTCAGGCGATAACGATATCTATCACGATATAAGCCAAATAACTATATTTGTAAGATTTAAATGTGCCGTTGCTCACAAGTAAAATGTGAAATAATCAGCAGCTTGTTTTTATTTAAATATTTATTTCCCATAATAAGTTCAACAGGGTAGATGTACTTAAGGAACATGAGACTTTTTCAGATAAATAAAGGCAAATATTGCAAACTACACAAAAGGGAGCCGCTGAAGCGTTTAAGTTTCAAAATAGAACAAACGAAACAGACTAAATTGTCAATTCCACTTAGAAACAAAATATTAATTCTAAAAATAAATCTTAGTTTGTTTTACAGAAGAACAGACAAAACTGACAAACTTTTGTCAATATCAAATAAACTGAGAACTAAAAGGAAATTCTCAATCTCTCCTTGTTGTATAGCTGAGCTTTTCAAACAGTTTTGTGCGGTCAGCTGAGCGCACCATCCGCTCCGAGCTCCCTGACCTGCACTCAATCTACAGCAGGCGGTGCTGGACCAAGGCCAGGAAGATCGTGAAGGACCTCAGCCATCCCAACAACGGACTGTTCTCTCTGTTGAGGTCAGGAAAGCGATTCCGCTCCCTGAAGACCAACACAGAGAGACTGAGGAGGAGCTTCTTCCCGCAGGCGATACGGTCTCTCAATCACACCACCACACAGTCCTGACCCACACATACAGTTCTTACACACACACTGGACTTTCTGGACTTTGGTTTTGCACAACACTGGTCACTATATTCTTCATTTCCGGTTAATACTTGTACAGCTGCTGTTAGTGTGTATATATTTATTTATATTTAGATTTCTTCATACATTCTTATATAGTTCTATATTGTGTATTTTGTTGTACAGTTATTTTATTTTCAACTTTAATTTATATATTTATCTTTATCTTATTCTTCCCAGTTAAATTTACCCTTCATTCTAATTTGTGTTGTACAGTTATTTCATTTTTAACCTTAATTTATATTTTATTCCTTCCTAGTTAAATTTACCCTTTTTAATTTTTCATATTTATTTCCTATCTTATTCATAGCCTTTTCCTTTTTTGTTCTCTTTAGGTCACGAGCAGTTGTCCAAGCATTTCACTACATATCGTACTGTGTATGACTGTGTACGTGACAAATAAAATTTGAATTTGAAATTTGAATTTGAGTTTTAACAGTTACTTTAGTCTGACAAAAGCCGAATGACGAATTAGCGCTTCCAGTCAGAGACTGAGGCTACGTCCACACGTACACGGGTATTTTTGAAAACGGAGATTTTCCGTTTTCGTTTTAAAAAATAATCCCGTCCACACATAAAGGCAGAAATGAAGAAAAACGCTGCTATGAACATGCCAAAGCAGCAGGTGGCGCTAGATTCCTAACTGTGCAGAAATGTTGGCCAATCAGAAGTCTAGAAGCCTCGGTGGGAAAAAGTAAACAAAGCTGCGGCATAGAAGCAGAACCGAGTCGTATGTGTGGACAGACAGTAACTGTGTGTATATGTAAGCATTTAAACACTGCAGAGAGTAGAATTAACAGTATTGTAGAAATTCATTTCACCGAAACAATAACGTGGCGCACAGTGTGACGCATGCACCAGTTTATTGTATTTCCAGACTTGCTTTCGGCACAATTTACAGTGCACGCTGCTCTGTTTTTTGTCAGACTTGAAATAGCCGAAATACCTTCACACTACGGAACTTCTATGGCTCTTCCGTTCGACAATCTCTCCGGCATTGGAACCATCATCTGTTTTCTCTTCGGTCACGCTCGGTTGATTTTTCTAGTCGGCACACTCATTTCCTCCATTACGCGCTGGCTGCTTCCCAAACAAACACGTGCGGCTTGGCACTTGTGCTGAACAAGTCACGCGACGTGACGCTGCGGCTGTGATTGGTTCGGCTCTGCGCTACTTAGTTTGGATTGGCTGACCTTTTTTAAAAAAAATTTTTTAATTTTTTTATTTTAAGAGGACAAGAGCGGCGAGGTCTATCGCGATAGCTTAATTTCTCTATCGAGTAAAAGTTATATCGCGATACATATCGTTATCGTTCTATCGCCCAGCTCTACTACCATGGTATCAAAATATCACAACAGAAACATATTTGGTGATGCTTCATCATCTGCTTTGTGTTTGTGTGCGAGCCCCGTCAAAAGCCTGTGCATTATGCTGGCAGCGTCCAAGATGCAGCTTCTGGTTTTTTTTCTGCATTAACATCTCGGGTTGCATTTCATTTTCTTAGTACTTATTTTAATATCTTTAGTTTTTTGTATTTCGGTCTTACTGTAATTTACCTGCTGTGGGCTCAGAGTTATTTTCCCTGATTTTATTTCATATAAACATGTTTTTCAACCAAACGGTGAGGACTTACCTTCTTCCTTCAACTTCAGAATAGTTGCATGAAGTATACAGGGCAGGAGGTGACGGGCCAGGTCTGCAGGTTTCTGCATCGCCATGTAGTGCAGAACCTAAAGACAAACCCCCAAAAAGTTTAGTCTTCCTGGCTTCTGTTTTCTTTTTGCTCTTTCAGATCAACAGAATATTTTTGCACAGCCAACAGGCTGCCTCTGAAGAAGACTCCAGATAAACGGTGACCTTTCTCTATGATGGTTATTCACAGAGGGACCGGTCATACCCAGATCTTTAAATCTGTCATAAGACTATCAGTGAGCATTATTTTTAACTTTCTCTTTTTGGATAAACAATGTCTTTAAAAGACAGGCAACATTTTCAGTGATGGTGCAAACTGGAGCTCCGAGCTCTGCTTTCATATGTGCAGGAAGAACATGCAAACGCTTGGCAGGGACCTGCCCGGGTCCAAATCCAGGACCCTCTTTGGGTGAGGAAACAACTAACCCCAGTTACTGTTTGTCCCTTTCCCATAAAGCCGACCGGATCATTAATAGAAGCTGGTTTAAAGTTGTTCTTCATTTAACACCATCACACCACAGAGAGCTGCTGTGTGTCAGTTAAACATCGTGTGTGACAGCATCAGATCCTTTTTCATCAACATGTGAAAATGCTTCAACATACATGAGCCAAAACGGTCCCATGGCAGAAGCTGATCCTGAAAATCAGCAGAAACATTCATGAAAACACTTTGTGATCCACTTAGTAAACACGTTTGGCTTAAAAACACGCATGCGGCAAAACGAACGACCTGCTTCAGACCTTCTCGGCCTCCTTGGTGTCATCAAAAAGTCTTTTTTTGCGTCGTGCAGGTGTGACCCTGGCAGTCTCCCAAGCCTCCACCCACATGTTGCCTGGGATCTTCATCCTGGGACTGAGTGTCCCCGTCACCATCGTGTTGCCCTTCTCATCGACCACTTCCTCTTCTACGTAATCCCGAGGTGAATACCAGCGCACAAAATCCTCCAGGACACAGCCGGGGTTGACTGCCTGTGGACAGAGACACAAACTCGTACTTTAAATGAAGTAATGTGTAAATATATTCACTGACACCTCATGCTGGCACTGACGACTGTAACAGGGCCCACTCACGACACCACTGCATTCATGGACCCAAGCACACCAGGTTGTCACTGAACATAAAATGTCATTTAGGCATCAAAACGATTTCCTTCTGTTCAGGACTGGAAGTAAATACGTGTGATCTGGCAACAAAAATGTTTTACTTTTTTGTGTAAGAGTAAATCTGAAAATCTATGAATAACAAATCAATTGTATTTTAGTTTTAAAACCAGTTCAGACTGAATAAAGAGCTCGTCCACACTGGATCAGAAACATAGAGACATGGTGGGAATAACCAACACTGTAGATTCAGGGCAGCTGCAGCATGACTTACACTGTGTGCTGGTCATTATCACTGCATTACTGCCTCAGGTCTGCAGGTCTCTGCAAAGACAAGGTTCAAATAACCTCTGAAGATGATTTATAAAACTGCAATGAGCTGTTTGAAAACTGATGACCACGTGATCGTCTGGTGATCAGAGGTTTCTGCACTCACGTAGCTTCTCCCAGCATGACTGCATCCATCATGCCACACGTGTCAGTGACAGAGTCACAGCTTTCCACAGCGTAGGCTGATCAACAGTCCTCTTATTTCACACTAGTTTACTTGTAATAGCCTACATGACATTTTTTATTAAACATTTATTTATTGACTGTCTGTCCATGGTGTTACTGTGTCTGCTTGTGAGTCTGTCTGTTGAGTTCAGTGTCTTGTCTGGTTCTTTGTGTCTGTAAGTTTCCTGTTATATTCTGAAGGTCTTTGTCTCATGTGAGTGTGGTCAGTTTACGTTTCCCCTGTCTCGTCAGCTCTGATTTGTCCCAGGTGTGTTCCCCTCCTGTCTCCCATCCCTTGGTTACTGCTGTGTGTATTTAAGCCCTGTGTGTTCTCTTGCCTGTTGCTAGTTCGTCTGCGTTAATTCCCTGTGTCAACCTGTGTTCCTCCCTGCATATTTCTATGTTCCCGGGTCTCCAGTTAGCGCTTCAGGTTCGTTTTGTTAGTTTTCTACAGTTTAGGTTATGCTTAGTTTCCTACACACCTCCGCCGTTTCTGTTTGTATCTCCATCTTCTCAATAAAACTCTCCTGCATCTCAGCTGCCAGCATCTTGGGTCCTAGTTAAATTCCACACAGCTCACCCCACGAGCCATGATACCTCCTAAGGAATTGTTGACTGCATTAATTAAGTCCACTTTGATGTTTAATTGGCTAACTTAATCTGAAAATACCATCGCAGATTTGTTTGATGTTGAATTCTCCCAATTCTTTGAATCTTTGGGCTGAAGGAGGGACAATACTCGGTGTATCAATGCTCAATCAACAATCATTTATTTCCATACAATTCAACAGTCAGAGCATTACAACGTCCGGACGGGAGAGATGCTACCAGAGGGTCAGGCACATGTCTCAAAATGGTGACGGGTTGCTCAGCTTTTTATAGTCTCTAGTGGCCCCCAGCTAGTCGTAAAAGCCAAAACATCACATTTTTTCTCTGTTACAGCGCCTAAGTTATGACCTCGGCAGTTGTTTCTCTGCTTTCTGTAAGGTGGGGGTGTGGAATGTGGTCTATCTATCTCCCCTGTCTTTAGACACAGAGTCTCCTGCTTACAACCTTCTCTTCATGATTCAACAATTAAGCATGTCAAGAAAACAGTGTAACACATTCCCAGCAGATCAAGGATACAGAGTGATGCACATTTATCTAATGAACTAATATGTGAATATGTTCTGTTAACTCAAAAGTATAATGAGAACTAAACTACATACAGCTCACACACTCTATATTAAAGGGTATAATGTGATCTACAGCAGTATTCTAATTCAACTACTTTGATTACATATATAAGGTAACATATAATAACAGAATAATCTAATAATTCCCCCTTTTGATCTCTGAAAGAGATCACTTACAACATGCACTCCAGGGTCGCAAGGTCCAAGTTTTCTTGATCCTGAGGCCCTCTGTCCCCCTTTAACGGGTGGACCATATGTGGGATGACCTCTGTGTTCACGCAGTTGAGATGCAAGCAAAGTTAGATTTACAACCATAACAGCAGTTACAGATGACACTCCCATCACTCCCCATTTTCCCACAGCTTTATTTTGGTGCTCCAGTTTTCCACTCCCATTTTAATGCCCCCTTATACCTTTCAAATGTACTTAGACTAGAACCTCTGTCTAAGGAGCTTTTAACCTTTATTTTTATTGCTGCAGCTACCAGTGTCTTCCAGTTGGGTGATTCTCAGCTTCTTTCTTCGACCTCCGGGGTTAGACCACCCTTTAGTCATTGCACAGTTCTGGGGATTATTCTGCCCCGATTTCAAACAAAGATCTGTGTATTTTGGGGTCACCGGCGTGTCCCCCTTTTTGCCAAGAGCCTCTTGAACCTCGTTGGTCTGGTGTTCCTGGTTTTCGCCAACCCCTTCATGGTTATTGCTGTGTTTGTGGGATCCATCTTCTCCAGGAGCCCAAACGTCATGACACTTGACCCCAGTTGCTGTCTCGGCAGTCCCTACATCTGTCCCTGCTGTGAAGGGTCCTCACATCTCCGGGTCCCCGTCTGGTGTCTGTTCCTTTCTCTGCAAGAGACAGAAAACCAAAACACCTCTCTCCCTAGCCTTGATAATCTAATATTGTTATCCATTGTTCTTCTAATGATTCAAATTTGGTTCAAAATATTATGTTCAGGACTTATTCTAATCATAATCTATGTGTGTGTAAAAGAAATCAAAAATTAATGAGTCATCTCTAAGTCTAACCCATTATATGCTTAAGTTTTACCATATTATGTTCAAACTCAACTCCCCCGTTTTGACACACTCCCATGTGTCAATTCATTGGAGCTAGACACTTAAAAGAGAAGGTTGGTGACATCATATCTCAGAAAGTATCAGAAATTCTTCTCTCGAGTACCGTTGCTCCAGCCTTGTCATCCCTGAGGATCTTCGATCCCGAAAATGTCCCTTCTCCTCATGTAATAAAGTCTGTCATCCTTCCATGCCCTGGTAACTGGTCCATCCAGAGCCATATGATCTCAAATATACATACAACAAGCAAAACCACACCCTGGTCACACCAACCCTTTTCTGCCCTGAAGATGTCCAACACCATCTTAGTCTGGACCAGGGTTGTAATAGTTTTGCAATTTTCATCAGTTTTAATCAGTTTTTACCAATTGTTTGCTAGTTTAGTTTAGTTTTTATTTTCTGAAAATCCTTAGTTTCAATTTAGTTTTATTTGTGTTTTGCAAAAAATTAAGTGTAACAAAATCCCAGTTCCATCATATCAGTCATGCTCTTCTGGTTATCCTTGGGTGTTGAGACTAATAACTATTAACTCTTGCCGCACCGAGTGGTCCTAATTTTCGTTGAAGTGAATTGATAACCTTTTGAAGGCGATTGTTTCACACCTTTATTTAGATGTCCCAGTCCTGTTGTCTCGGGATACATCACGCTGCCTTATCTGGGGTTAGCTGTTTTCTGGGGATGCGGGTTGAGTGGGTGAGCTCTTCAAGGAGGGGGAGTGTGCTCCCCCTGATGAGGTCTTCTAGGTAAGCTAGGTTAACCTTCTTGTGTGGGCTTTTCAAGTGCACTTTAAGGTTAGTGGGACTTTTAGTTTTATAAATGTCCCTCATGACCCCCTGATGACCCAGTATTTCATTTTTGCACACTGTAGTACACATTTTAGTTTTTGCTTGTAGCTCGCATACTCTACTTGCCACTCCTCTAATTCCTGATGTTTCTTAGAGAGGGCAACAGTACCTTTAAAATTATATCACATGTGTGGGGGTGTGGCCTTGCCAATTGTTTTGCCCACCTTTTCAAAATGGCTGGCGTGCCCACAAGCACATTTCATGGAAAAAGAAAGGTAAGCTTGATATTTACATTTAAAATGTTTTGTTAAACTCAGATTTTTATTTTATTCTTTTTGCAAGTACCCCTCCTCGGTGGCGAGAAACTGTTGGTGTGGTCAAGTGGGTGCTCTAGAAACAAACGCTCAGGACAGAACAGTTATCAGTCATGTACTTCCTACAAATTTTGCATATGTTTTATTTCATATTGATCCTCTGAGTGTAATGGTACATTTTAATTTGAATTTATCCAAACTAAACACAATATTTTCTTTATTTACTTTGCTCTTGTTCTTTTTCAGTACCACATCCTATCAAATGTCCCTGTCGATTATATTCTACATTTAATAACTTACTATTTCAAGTGAGAACCTAAATCACGTGGACCAATGTTTATTATTGCATATCTCTATTCTGAATGTGGCCAGTCATTCATAGGTATTGTTCAATTTTGGCGATTTTCCTCTATAAAATTTAATTGACTTTTTACAGTGGCCTGCTATGGTTAATAATAACATATTCCAGTCATGAGTGGTATCAAAAGTCTTCTCCACTGTAGCATTTGGCATTCCCAATAATATAACATGATACCTTACTCAAAACACAGCTAATATAGCACAGTTTTCTTAATGCAAACATCGGTAACTCAAAATCAGCAACCACAGTGTTAAGTCTGCAGTTCATACTTATGTGAAGCTAGAGTCTCCTCCTCCAGTCTCTCTTATCCTCCTGCTCCTGAAAAAACAAAACAAAACAAAGCGAAGCATCCACCCTTCTCTTGTCGGCTGGGTGAATTGTTTATTGGCATTTACGAATCCTAAAGTTGGTGCAGTCATTGTCTCAGTATCAAGTCAGTCAAAACTTTTAGTCGTCAGTCCATCACAGTCCATTCACATGCATACCTCCATACACATTCATACCAGATGTTGCTGATAATGGAGTCTCCCGCGCAACCTATTCGAGCCTTCATCACCAGCAAGATGACGTCATCATTTTAAAGGAAAACAATTCCTTGTTGTTTTTTGGGCCGGATTGACTCGGTGCAATCCTTTTAGACTCAGAACTTCTCAGTGTTCCCTATAAGTGAATTTCTCCCAAGCCAATTACAATCATGGAGAAGCACACTTTGCAACTGTTTTTGTAAGAATATTTTATAGCGCTTTAAATTTCAATCTTTCAGGCCTTGTTTAAAGAGCTGATTGTTAAATCATGAACTCACAAAATATCAACATATCACCACCGGTGGATCACACCTCTCAGATGTTTTTTCTCCAGTGCGCTGTAACAAAAACGAAAACAGACGTAACCAATAAAACACTAATAACAATAACATAAACTAGGGCCCGTTGCAGACATGTCCAAGCATAAAACTATCCCTCTCTCGCTTACGAGAAAGAACACAAGCCAAAGCTCACTGATAAAATCAAGCTAGCGCTAAACAAAACCAAACAATCAACCAGAAATTCACAGGAACATTTTGCTTCCTGCCGGGACAATATTGTGTGGGAATGAGAACCTCAGGTGCCGTAACACCTTTTGTTCCTCCTTGAATTAAAACTCAATCACAGAAAATGCCGTACTCCAACCTAAAACTTACACTATTAATTCATCATTTTCACTCTGTGCCACTGTTCCTCATCAGGGCTGTGTGAAGCACAGCAAAGAATTCAGTCAAGGCCTTGAGCCATAAACAGACATCACGCACAGACATTGTTTTCATAACCAAACCGTTTTAGACCTTATTCCTAAAATCTACATAAATGCCCTCTGGGTGACATATAACACATTCTAAGTATTTAATGGTAATCAATGGCTCCTCATAAAAATTATGCATTGGGATGTTTGTGTGCAGCATTTTGCATATCAGCATAAGCAAAGCATTCTTCATTGCATCAGCGTGTATGTGTGTGTGCGTGTGGATCACTCTTCATTGCACAAGCGTGTGCATGTGTATGTGTGTGCATCACTTCTCAGTGAATCAGCATTCCCGTGTGTGTGTGTGTGTGTGTGTGTGTGTGTGTGTGTGTGTGTATGTGTGTGTGTATATGTGTGTGTGTGTCATTTCTCACTCACTCAACGAGTGCACGTGTTCATGTGTGTATTTCACTTCATTCTGAATCTGTGTGTTTGGAGACGTGTGTGTGTGTGTGTGTGTGTGTGTGTGTGTGTGTGTTCATCACTTTCCTGTTCTGGTGTTCTGGGTAAACCACGGCCTGAAGCATGCCCTGGGGTCCTGCCCCCCCCTCCTTTTCAGTTTGTTTGCGACCATTGCTGCTGCTGCTGCTCAAAATTCAGTCCGTCCTGGTTCTGACCCCAATTGGGGCAGTCCTTTCTCCAGTGTCGATGTTCACCGCAGGTGAAACCTGCATCTTCTTCTGTGTTTTTGTCCATTCTGAGGTGCCTTCTGTCCTCAGTTACTCCTCTTGTCTCGGTCACGCCCTTTTTCGCCACCCGATCATCCGTGTTGGTCCATCACTGTCCTGCACAGTGTGAATGCAAAGTTATCAAGGTCAGCATTCTTTCGCTCGGCCTTACTTTTCATTCGGGCTTGGCGGGCGTCTCGTCACAGCTCTGTCAGCTGACGCAGTCTGGGAATTTTCCCCCGTGTAGTGAAACGGGCCTTAGGTTTAGTGCTCTCCGTCTCGGCTGCATGAGATCACATTCCTGCAGGTCTGTTGACATTCTCAGGTCGTTGTTGTGGGTCCAGCTGTTGCAGCATTTGGTCAGTGTCACGTATGGGGGAGAGCAGGAGTCCAGTCAGCCTCGGCTTTCAGGGCCGGCAAAGCAGCCTGTAATTAAATATATATAGAAAAAACAAAAACAAAACAAAACAAAAACAAACAAAAAACAAAAACAAACGAACAGGAAAATGATGTTGTGTTGGCTGTGTTATTCAGAGGGGAGACAATGGGGCCAGGCCCTGTGTCAGCCTTCTTTCCCCCTTTTTTTTGTTTTTTGTCTCCCGATATAATCAACTCCTAACCCACCAAGTTGACAGGACAACACAAGTACATATTAAAATTCTTAAGATCATGTTTAAAAGCCCAAAAAAGGAACTTTCTTTCATTCAGTAATCACTTTTATTAATCAATCAACAGAAAACATGTCACAATTTGAATCTTTTAACCACTAAATTTGTTGTGTCTTGCCTGGTTGGTTAGACCAGTGTTCCTTTTTTTTTTTTTTTTTTTTAGTTAAATTGTTGTCCTGCAACCCAGAGGGTTTCTTTGTCAGTAATGTATAGACTTCATCATTTAAGTATGTTAATTTTTCTTTAACCTTGCTGGAAAATCTTCACGTGTTCATGAGTGTAAGCTGTTTCTTCATTGCGTGTATGTGCATTTGTATAAAAGCAGGTTAATTTTATCTTTTCTCAAACTAGGCGTTACCTTAAAAGGAGCCTTTCTCTCAGATTTCTCTGCTTGTGTGTTTTTGTTTCACCTTTTTGTTGTGATGCTCCGGACGCCTTCCCAACCTCCACAAGTCCGTTGGCCCCAATTTTATGTGTTAAAACTTCTCTTAATTTCTCCTCTAATTCTCTCCTCGCTGCTGTCTTTTTCACAGCTGCTGATTCGTGCTGGGTGTGGTTCCCATTACCTATAATTTTGCTTCGACCGCTGTGCTTGTGGGGGCAGTTGGTCCAGGTCCGCAGCTTCCTGTATTAACACACTAAGAGATTTATTTCATTTCATTTTCATCACATGTTAAACAGATAAGCAGGCAACCCGCCTACCTTGACAGCGTAAACTGTACGCCAGTCTCCCAACACATTCCTCTCTGTACTCCTCCATAATTCTCCACTGCACACCTCTTACTATCTCTCCTTTTTATTTTTATTACACCACAGAGTAATACACCCAATTATGCCCGTCTATCTCTATGTGGCTCCAAATTCCCTCTTTATTTTAATTTCACACTCGTCAGGGGACAGGCACACAACAATTTCAACCACTGAAACGAGGAATTCAACCTTTTTATATTTCTTTACTAATCTAGACTCAACCTTTGTTCGCAAAATGTGTCTTGTTCTAGTCCGGAATAAATGTGAACCCGTGATTACACGGCCGTTCCAGTGTTATTTCCGTAGCTATGCGGGGGCCCTCACCTCCCCAAGTCACCACCTCGGCACCCGGACGCCGCCGGTCCTGGCCGCGCGTCCACGAACAGGAGGGTCGCCACTCCTAGGGAAAATTATTTCCACAGGTACACTAGGCATCAACCTTTGATCCTAAAATGTGTCTTTGCTCTAATGTCCTCCTAATCAAACACATCAACCGTCACTGTCACTGTGTTCACACTTCACACACAGAAACACACTCAGCGCGCGCCTCACACATAGCCAGAGCGCGCCTTACACACACAGCGCGTTACACCATCAGTGAGACACACAGAGAGCGTTCCTCATCAGTGGAAGATTACACAGAAACTTCTGAGCTCAACTGTTAGATCTTCTTAAAGCACACTGCACCATAGACCAAAATACCCCTTTCTCTGCGCTTATGACCGCCACAACGGGGCAAAGTCGCATCATAAAAGTGATGCTTGCATCCCCGAAGTTATACCTGACATCATAAACCAGGTTTTGCTCTATGTACTTAAAATTTTACTTTGTATTATGACCGCAGCCCTTAAAACTCGACTGACGCCACAAACCACCGTCAAAACCTCTATCCAATGTACTAAAACTAGCACCAACCACTACTGCACTTCACGGCCGCACCACCGGAACACGCCGTATCATAAACCAAACCTACGGACGTGTTTCGCTCTCGCGTTGCCAGCGTTCAACTGCACCGTGAAGCCAGCATCTGCTTTTCCTTAAATCAACTTCTATTTCATTTCTGCACATTTATCTAATGAACTAATATGTGAATATGTTCTGTTAACTCAAAAGTATAATGAGAACTAAACTACATACAGCTCACACACTCTATATTAAAGGGTATAATGTGATCTACAGCAGTATTCTAATTCAACTACTTTGATTACATATATAAGGTAACATATAATAACAGAATAATCTAATATTGAACAATCTGTCTTCACGTCACTGATGGTGGTATAGAAAAGTCTTAGACATGCTCTTGGCAGACAGGGGAGGTGTGTGTTCAGTGTTTGCTATTATTTGCTCCACTTTTGTTCTGAAACACACAACTTCAGGAGACATTGATGGAGTACCGTTGAGGACCTGGAAAGTGAGGACAAGAATCAAGGAAGTTAGCATGATTATCCACTTGAATGCGTTGAATCTTTCTGACCAGTTGATCACCAAAAGGCAGATCACACGAAGCCCTGTTTAACAGCTCGTTTGGAAGTACTGTTAGTTTTTCAAAGAGCAGCAGGATTGTGGGGTCGCAAATTTTAAAGGCTTTGCAGAATTTCTATAGGCTGGAAAGATGTTGATTCAGGCTTTTGGAACACAATTGAAACCAAAACACAAAATCTACAGGAGATGAGTGAAGTGTGATGCCAACAGTTTTATTGAACATACAAGATTAACAAAGATTTAGAAGAAAGAAAAGCCCACTACGGTGTTCGCCATAAGTACATGCAGGCCAAACACCAATCAAGATAAATAAAGATGAAGACTCCCGGGACTCTTCTGAGGTCCTTTTACAAAACAACAGCTGGGTATCAACAGGTGTTCACATAACAGTAGTGCAAGCTATGTTAAAAATATGAATAATAAATGACCTAAGTATATGGGTCACAAACAATACGAGAACTTGAATCAACCGCCTAACATTGTCATTCCCTAAAATATTCCCTTTCCATCTACAAAGCACTTCCCATTAATGTCAATCTAGTGTATAAATTCATTAAAAAAAAAAAACAAAATCCCAACAGGAGTTCTGGCAGTGTGCAAGTTAGCGAACAGTGTACAGTTAGTAAACTGTCTCATGCTTTAAACACCTTCAAACTGTGAACTTCAGAGAAAAAACTAATTTCAATAAAGGCTACCGCATGTACACGGGTAGTTTTTTTAAACTGATATTTCCAAGTGTGATTCTGAGAAATAGTTCTTTTATGTCAAGACCCAAAAATATCTCAAGCACTGTTGAGGCCATGCCAAAGAAAATGAAGAAACTTCAGTAAAGACAAAGCCCATAAACAATAAAAAATGGATGTCAGAAAATGTGATAAAGGTGCAAACATTTCATGTTGCGAGACAAACACTTTTTCTTGTCCATGTGTGAAAAAAGAAACTGAGCTTCTGAAAACCTTTTCAAAATGAAGTTTTTTTTTCCGAATGCTCATTTTTAAATGATCCAAACACTGTTTATGTGATCTGCCATCACCATTTTCTAAGAATGAAACTTAGCATGTAGGATGGTTTCCGAAATGCATTTTCAACTGTACTAAAGTAATACAGAATGTGGCTTCTCGCCTGTGTGAATTCGCATGTGCATATTCAAGTGACTCTTCCTAGTAAATCTTTTCCCACAGGTGCTACAGCAATGTGGCTTATCACCTGTGTGAATTTGCATGTGCATATTCAAGTGACTCTTCCTAGTAAATCTTTTCCCACAGGTGCTACAGCAATGTGGCTTCTCGCCTGTGTGAATTCGCATGTGTATATTCAACTCACTCTTGCTAGTAAATCTTTTCCCACAGGTGCTACAGCAATGTGGCTTCTCGCCTGTGTGAATTCGCATGTGTGTTTTCAAATTTGATTTTACATGAAATCTTTTCCCACAACTACTACAGCAATGTGGCTTCTCGCCTGTGTGAATTCGCATGTGCATATTCAAATGACCCTTCACAGTAAATCTTTTCCCACAGGTGCTACAGCAATGTGGCTTCTCGCCTGTGTGAATTCGCATGTGTGTTTTCAAATTTGATTTTACATGAAATCTTTTCCCACAACTACTACAGCAATGTGGCTTCTCGCCTGTGTGAATTCGCATGTGCATATTCAAATGACCCTTCACAGTAAATCTTTTCCCACAGGTGCTACAGCAATGTGGCTTCTCGCCTGTGTGAATTCGCATGTGTGTTTTCAAATTTGATTTTACATGAAATCTTTTCCCACAACTACTACAGCAATGTGGCTTCTCACCTGTGTGAATTCGCATGTGTTTAGTTAAGTCTGACTTCCAAATAAATCTTTTCCCACAGGTTCTACATAACTTAGCTGTCTTGGAATTTTGAACTGACAAGCCTGATACGATTTGCTCCGACTTATTTCTGTGTGAGTTACCATCCTTGCTTTCATCCTCATCTGTGTCAGAAGAGTTGTGAGAAAGGCACTGGTCACAGCATGGTTCTGATTCACTGTGGTCACTTTTTTCACGAGATGGAAAATTTGCAGTCTCCTGCATTAGTACAAGCGGTTTTTCCTCTTCAGTGGTACTGAGTTCCTCCTGTTCCCCTTTAATCTGTGAAGGATCCTCCTGGTCTAAACTGGAGTTCTTCTCCTGGTTACAGACCTGCTGATTTGTGAGCCCCTCCACATCCTTACAGTCATGTTGTGGAAAATCTGAAGGGACAGATCAAAAAGCATACATTTTTTGCCTTAACCATTAGCAAATCTCCACATGGTAAGCATGTTGCTTAGATATACCAATGAAAATCATGTTGTGGGGAGAAACAGTTTTGCTGACTCAGTGAAAACCATTTTGGCTGCTCATTTACAAACTCTACAAATAATATAAACAGACCATCTACGATGAGAAAATAAAGACGATATATAATCAAACAAAACAAAGTCGTATCCCTGAAAATTTTTAATCAAAGTGCACAAAACATTTAAAAGTTTATTTAAAATTAGTTAAAAACTTTACAGGACACTCACTGCAGTATTTTTTTGTTTATTTTTTAGATTAACCATTCATTGCCTGAAAGTTGGGGAGAATGGCAGGTAGAACCTTCACCTTTCAGGTCCCTCTTCTGTGAAAACAGCTGCCAATTTGGATTCGGAAGACAGATACCCTCTCTACTTTTAAGATTAGGCTTAGGTCAGTACTGTTGGGGCAGTTAGCATTCTCTTAAAGTCTCTTTGTATGTTTTCCTGTCTGGTGGCCTCTTGTTGGTTTACATTATGGTTAACACTAGAAATACTGACTTTTTTCTTGGTGCAAGTCCCTACCACTAGATTTACTAACCCCGTGCAAATTTGCGTAAATTCCCTGAACCTAACACCTACTAGCACCCCCAATATATATATATTAGGGGTGCAACGATACACAAAATTCACGGTTCGGTTCGGTTCGATACTTTGGTGTCACGGTTCGATATTTTTTCGATACAAAAAAAATGTTCATGCCTTTTTAATTTGTCATTTATTAAAATTATAAATATATATTTTAACTCAAAAGTACAGTTTTTAAATTTAACCCTAACCCTTGTGCGCGTTTTTTATTTTGACAGCGAATGCGCACCTGTGGACCACTTATGTGCAGCCCTGGTTATATAGCTCGTCATATTGCAGCCACAGAAATTATTTTGTCCATGAAACCATAAAGCTGCACTTTCTTTTTGCCTTATAGTCTGATTTGTCATAACTTCTCCGTTTTGTGGTAAGCTTTTATTTGGCTGTCACTTCTTCACCCTGACCTGTCTTATTTGGCTCAGCAGAACTGAAATGCTTTTACACGCGCACTCACATAAGCTCAGCGATTCTCTGCGCGATCAACCTCTCACATGTTTAAGCTGCGGGAGATTTCACTTGTCATGTTTGCATAGTAAGCTAACGATTAATAAGACGATGTCAGAGGAATTGGTGAGGAATCACTCATCTTTGGAAAAGAGAGTTTATTACAGAGAAATGGCTCTTTCCAAAAAAAAAGCTATACTATCCGCTTCTTCTGGGCTATATTCTCAGCAGCATAAGGAGAATCCTGTGCTAACAGCTGTCTAAATGACTCGGCTAAAGTTAGTAGCATGCTTGTTGTTTTTGTCTTTGCACTAGGATGATGTCGGTGTAAATGTGCAGTCATATTCGTTGTGTTCCCACTAGTGCTTTCAGGTTAATCTCGTTGAAATGACCTTAACGCCACAACACGGCAAATCTCCGTTAACGAGCTACCGCCGATCGCTCCGTGCATGGGGCTAGACGGCCAACACGTTAACGAGCTAACTGCGCTAACACACTAGTTCACACCAATGTAATTGAGCATTGCATGGCACATCCAACATACTGTTTTACTTTAGTCCATGACTCGCTTACCTTCAGGGTCATACGTCACATGAAAACCAAAATAATTCCAAACGCCAGATCTGAATGAGGGTCAATTTGCCTGTTGCAAGGAGAGCTTAACTTCTGTCTCGCTAGCTTGCCCTGTGCTCTTCCTTCTGACTATGCTGTCTGTGTGGAGCGCTCAGTGGATCTGCGCTCGACAGTGCAGCCTAGGCGGAGTAGTCGAACACAGATTCACTGAGCGCTCAACACAGACAGCATAGTCAGAATGAAGAGCGCAGGGCAAGCTAGCAAGACAGAAGTTAAGCTCTCCTTGCAACATGGACCTCCCCCACCCTCATTCAGATCTGGCGTTTGGAATTATTTTGGTTTTCATGTGACGTATGACCCTGAAGGTAAGCAAGGCAAGGCAAGGCAAGGCAAGGCAAATTTATTTGTATAGCACAATTCAACAACAAGGTGATTCAAAGTGCTTTACAGAGACATTAGAAACAAAAACAAATAAAAAGCATGATTTAAAATTGATTAAAACAAGCAAACAAACAAACTAACTAAACACACACATTTCACACCTGTTCGCGCGATCTGAACCCTTATCGTAAGGGGAGCTACCAGTCCTTCTGTGGACGAGCTACTTTCTATTTTAAATTCCCTGAATTTAAAGTACTCTCTAGACCCAGTCTAGACCCAGTTGGGGAGCTACCCAGAGCTCTAATCCCACACCTGTTCGCGCGATCTGAACCCTTATCGTAAGGGGAGCTACCAGTCCTTCTGTGGACGAGCTACTTTCTGTTTTAAATTCCCCGAATTTAAAATACTCTCTAGACCCAGTCTAGACCCAGCTGGGGAGCTACCCAGAGCTCTAATCCCACTTAACAAACAAACAAACAAACAAAACAGTATATAAAATCAAAACAGATAAAATCAGAACAGTAGATAAAATCAGTAGTTAATGTAAGTTTTGAAATTTAAGCTTAACTAATTAACAAACAAACAAAACAGTATATAAAATCAAGACAGATAAAATCAGAAATAGATAAGATCAGTAGTTAGTGTAAGTTTTGAAATTTAAGCTTAAAAGTGTGGATTTGGTGCTTTATTCAAATGCAGCTGAGAACAGGTGAGTCTTCAACCTGGATTTAAATAAACTGAGTGTTTCAGCTGATCTGAGGCTTTCTGGGAGTTTGTTCCAGATATAAGGAGCATAAAAGCTGAATGCAGCTTCTCCGTGTCTGGTTCTGACTCTGAGAACTGATAAAAGACCGGATCCAGATGACCTGAGGGATCTGGAAGGTTCATACTGGGTTAGGAGGTCACTGATGTATTTTGGTCCTAAACCATTCAGAGCTTTATAGGCCAGCATCAGAACTTTAAAGTCTATCCTCTGACGGACAGGCAGCCAGTGTAAAGACCTCAGAGCTGGACTGATGTGGTCCACTTTTTTGGTCTTAGTGAGGACTCGAGCAGCAGAGTTCTGAATGAGCTGTAGTTGTCTGACTGATTTTTTAGGTAGACCTGTAAAGATGCTGTTACAGTAATCAAGCCTACTAAAGATGAATGCATGGACTAGTTTTTCCAGGTCCTGTTGAGACATCAGATCTTTTATCCTTGAAATATTCTTGAGGTGATAGTAAGCTGATTTTGTTATTGTCTTAATGTGTTTTTCTAAGTTTAGGTCTGCATCCATCACTACACCCAAATTTCTCGCCTGGTCTGTGGTTTTTAGATGTATAGATTGAAGTTCTCTGGTGACCTGTAAAATTGCAAAGTGAAAGCAAAAAAACAAGCGCAAATTCAAACGGGATTTCAATATGTCACATATTGACAGTGGCTCACCGATGCCAATGACATAATTACCCAGCTACATTTCTGAAAGAATGCAAAAGCATTGACATATATTTTTCCTTCCTACAATAGCCCGACGGGCAGGGCAGAGATAGATTTTGGTAGCCCGACTGAAAAAATTGCTAGCCCCAGGATGTCGGGCTAGCGATTTTGCGAGCCCTGTATCTGATTGAGGAATCACTCATCTTTGGAAAAGAGAGTTTATTACAGAGAAATGTCTCTTTCCAAAATAAAAGCTATACTATCCGCTTCTTCTGGGCTATATTCTCAGCAGCATATTAAACATATCAGGTCCCCATAAGGAGAATCATGTGCTAACAGCTGTCTAAATGACTCGGCTATAGTTAGTAGCATGCTTGTTGTTTTTGTCTTTGCACTAGGATGATGTCGGCGTAAATGTGCAGTCATAGTCGTTGTGTTCCCACTAGTGCTTTCAGGTTAATCTCGTTGAAATGACCTTAACGCCACAACACGGCAAATCTCCGTTAACGAGCTACCACCGATCGCCCCGTGCATGGGGCTAGACGGCCAACACGTTAACGAGCTAACTGCGCTAACACACTAGTTCCCACCCATGTAATTGAGCATTGCATGGCACATCCAACATACTGTTTTACTTTAGTCCATGACTCGCTTAGTGGAGCTGTTCTCATCGAGACGACCCCTCCTAACTACAGTTTTATCAGTGAGGCCAGGGTGAGCAGGAGAGGAGGAGGGGTTGCTGTCTTATTTAATGAATCATTTCAATGTAAGCAGCTATCTCCTGGAAGTTTTCAGTCTTTTGAATATGTGGCTTTACAGCTGAAGGCCCCGTCCAAAGTTGTGTTTCTTAATGTTTACAGGCCTCCCAAATACTGCACAGACTTTTTTACTGACCTCAGTGAACTGCTGTCTGTGATCTGTGTTGATTTCGACTGTGTAATTATTGTTGGGGATTTTAACATCCATGTGGACAACCCTCAGGACAAAGGGACTAAAGACCTGAGTAACACTCTGGGCAACTTTGGGCTGACTCAGCATGTAACAGAGGCCACACATAATAGAGGACACACTCTTGACCTACTGATCTCCAAGAGCCTGAGCATTTCAAACATTACTGTGTCTGATGTGGGCTTATCTGATCATTACTGTGTTTTCTTTGAAAGTAAAATCTCAGCCCACACAAATACAGTGGGGCAAAAAAGTATTTAGTCAGCCACCAATCGTGCAAGTTCCCCCACCTAAAATGATGACAGAGGTCAGTAATTTGCACCAGAGGTACACTTCAACTGTGAGAGACAGAATGTGAAAAAAAAATCCATGAATCCACATGGTAGGATTTGTAAAGAATTTATTGGTAAATCAGGGTGGAAAATAAGTATTTGGTCAATAACAAAAATACAACTCAATACTTTGTAACATAACCTTTGTTGGCATTAACAGAGGTCAAACGTTTACTATAGGTCTCTACCAGGTTTGCACACACAGTAGCTGGTATTTTGGCCCATTCCTCCATGCAGATCTTCTCAAGAGCAGTGATGTTTTGGGGCTGTCGCCGAGCAACACGGACTTTCAACTTCCGCCACAGATTTTCTATGGGGTTGAGGTCTGGAGACTGGCTAGGCCACTCCAGGACTTTCAAATGCTTCTTACGGAGCCACTCCTTTGTTGCCCGGGCGGTGTGTTTTGGATCATTGTCATGTTGGAAGACCCAGCCTCGTTTCATCTTCAAAGTTCTCACTGATGGAAGGAGGTTTTGGCTCAAAATCTCACGATACATGGCCCCATTCATTCTGTCCTTAACACGGATCAGTCGTCCTGTCCCCTTGGCAGAAAAACAGCCCCATAGCATGATGTTTCCACCCCCATGCTTCACAGTAGGTATGGTGTTCTTGGGATGCAACTCAGTATTCTTCTTCCTCCAAACACGACGAGTTGAGTTTATACCAAAAAGTTCTACTTTGGTTTCATCTGACCACATGACATTCTCCCAATCCTCTGCTGTATCATCCATGTGCTCTCTGGCAAACTTCAGACGGGCCTGGACATGCACTGGCTTCAGCAGCGGAACACGTCTGGCACTGCGGGATTTGATTCCCTGACGTTGTAGTGTGTTACTGATGGTGACCTTTGTTACTTTGGTCCCAGCTCTCTGCAGGTCATTCACCAGGTCCCCCCGTGTGGTTCTGGGATCTTTGCTCACCGTTCTCATGATCATTTTGACCCCACGGGATGAGATCTTGCGTGGAGCCCCAGATCGAGGGAGATTATCAGTGGTCTTGTATGTCTTCCATTTTCTGATGATTGCTCCCACAGTTGATTTTTTCACACCAAGCTGCTTGCCTATTGTAGATTCACTCTTCCCAGTCTGGTGCAAGTCTACAATACTTTTCCTGGTGTCCTTCGAAAGCTCTTTGGTCTTGGCCATGGCGGCGTTTGGAGTCTGACTGTTTGAGGCTGTGGACAGGTGTCTTTTATACAGATGATGAGTTCAAACAGGTGCCATTCATACAGGTAACGAGTGGGGGACAGAAAAGCTTCTTACAGAAGACGTTACAGGTCTGTGAGAGCCAGAGATTTTCCTTGTTTGAGGTGACCAAATACTTATTTTCCACCCTAATTTACGAAGAAATTCTTTACAAATCCTACCATGTGAATTCATGGATTTTTTTTTCACATTCTGTCTCTCACAGTTGAAGTGTACCTCTGGTGCAAATTACTGACCTCTGTCATCATTTTAAGTGGGGGAACTTGCACAGTCGGTGGCTGACTAAATACTTTTTTGCCCCACTGTATATTTCTACTTGGAGAAATTTAAGGGGCTTATCCCTCAAAACTTTAAATACAATAAAGTTGCAAAAAATAGTTTCCCACCACAGGAAATTTATTTTGAGTGTCTTCATAGTTTTATTTTGGAGATACAGCAATTTTTATATACTGCAGGAAAAACAAAAAACAATCCTATGATGCAAATTTGCAAAGAAAACAGCATGTGCATCATTTCACTGTGGGAAGTGTTACGAACAGCTGATAGGAACGGCAAAGCGTGTTTCTGGAATATTATGTTTTTGTTCCTGCAAGCGCTTTTTATGCAATTTTTGCAAAGCTATATGTGGAACGAAACCGTGA
This sequence comes from Astatotilapia calliptera, assembly GCF_964374335.1. Classification (NCBI taxonomy): domain Eukaryota; kingdom Metazoa; phylum Chordata; class Actinopteri; order Cichliformes; family Cichlidae; genus Astatotilapia; species Astatotilapia calliptera. The sequence goes on from NC_137441.1 coordinate 24,621,616, forward strand.
CCGAGGACAAGCTGATGGCATCAGATGTAAGTACAACTCCTCCGGTTTCATATGCAAAACAAATTATTGCGCTAGCTTACACGGTTCAGGTTCTACAGGGATTTAAAAATAGTTACGCAAAACGGAGCGTGCTGCTCTGACCGGCTTTAAAGGGTTAACAATGACTTTAAAAAAATAATATAAAATAGTGTGCAACACCACTGAAGTTTTTTTTTTTTTAAACTCTCTTTTCAACCAACGGCAGTCACTCTCCAAATAACTTCTGCTTAGCTTTCCGAGCTTCCCTCGGGTCCTCTTAATCAGCGGTCTCCAACCTTTTTTGCGCCACGGACCAGTTTATGCCCGACAATATTTTCACGGACCGGCCTTTAAGGTGTCGCGGATAAATTAGGGAGGGGCTAATAATCGGCTCAGTCATTTTTAATGATCGTTGAAAGCCCAGATCGTAATCGTGATTAAAATTCGATTAATTGAGCAGCCCTACGTACTATGGCAATGACAGACCTTAGCAGACTCTGTGGGTCCAGCACGAGTGAAGCACGAGCGATTTGCTACTGCACTGGGCATTCCAATGTCCTCCTCTACCCACACAGTGCCGTCTTTTGCCGTGTGGCTCAGACTGGGCTTCCCAGTACCACGGTGCCTCTTCCATGGAGGCATGTTGGGTTCTTGTTCCGTCTCCTTTTTAGATTCTTCTGAGGAGGTATCAGTGGCCTGCTGGACAAATGAAACCTCTCCTCCATCAGAGTCTGCTTCATCCATTTCCTGAAGCAAGGAAATGGATGCGCGCCTGTTGCGCGCAGATGTTCTTCCTGTGAGGCAGTGATACAGAGGCCATCCTGATGTGCCTTGTCAGAAATGCGAAGAAGAAATGATTCTCCAGCCTGGGCTGTCTGCTTTTATGCACAGCACTGTGCTGAAGTAATGCAATGCCACTCCCTCACATACACAGTCACAATGGAAGATCTGTGGTGAGAGTCAAGGAACTGCATTGCTGAATGCTGCAAACAGACTATGACACAGACAGACAGACTGTGTGGGAGAGTAACCTAAGACAAAAGGCAGAAAGATGAAGAGATGAACCAACCTGGAACTGAGGGACAGAATTAATTTTTTATGTTTTGCTATTTTTACATGAACAGGCAAAGGAGAGAACATGCAACGCTGGGGAGATCACACATGTCACTCATGTCATTGTATTAGCAACTTTTCATTCTGTTTTCACACAATTTTTTATAAATAAAACAGACTTGTGTTTCCATATATTGTGAATGTGTCTTACACATTTGCAGGTCAGTCAATGTGTGGGATATTTTGTATAGATACGGCAGGCATTTCTGAAGGTTGTAACACAGAGGTTTGGCCTGCCTTGGATCTGAGCTACTCTGAGTAAACGTGCCAGGCCTCAAAGATAATGGGTGGTTTGCACAACAAAAGCAGGAGAATTGAGCTGACGACCTTTGAAAATCTCAGTAGGGATGAATAACACCTTGGGTTAGTAAATTTAGTGTAAAAAAAAGTAAGAAAAAATAAACAACATCATTTTAAAAAATGTTTGAAACTCAAGAGGTCAGAAATTTCACCAAGCTGTGTTACGGCTATTCTTCCCATCCCATGCAAGGACACCTGGATTGGCTGGAGGACTGTTTACTTAGCCTGATAGGCCGAAGGACACTGTCTCAGCTAAACTATGGACACGCAGACACACACACTTACACTGATAAGCACTCACTCATCCCCTCTCCCTTTCCAACGCCTTCGATGCTTGTGCCCTACCGGGGAAGATAGCAGTCAACTGGACCAGCACAGATGCTGCAGGACCGGATGCGCTGTCTACACCGGCTCTCTCTTACCCTTTACCCGCCCCTGTTGCTTGTCTTGTGTTTCTATGGTGTATTGATAGTCATGTGCTTTTGTGCTGAGGTGTTTTTTCTGTTATCAAACTGTTCTCCCACTAGGAGCTCAGTCTGAGTGGAGTTTTTTTTCTCCTCCTCTTACCTCATGTAGTGTATTTTCGTTGTTTTTTCCTATCAGCCTACCTTTCTGACATGTTAGATTAGATTAGATTAGATTAGATTAGATAGAACTTTATTAATCCCTCGGGTGGGTTCCTCTGGGAAATTCGATTTCCAAAAAAGCACAGCACCGACAGAAGTTACAGAGTTACAGAATATTATATATATATATATATATATATATATATATATACACACACACACACACACACACACACACACACATATATATAAATACAGAGACAATATAAATAAAATATACGAAGGGGATAAATAGAATAAATAGGAATAAAAATAAAAATACAAGTGAATTGCACATTTCAAGTATTGAGTCTATTGCACCGTTGACTATTTACAAAAGTATTGCACAAAAGGTATTGCACAGTGAGGTGAAGAGGCACTACAGCTTAGTTGTTCCCCCCTCCTTTGTCCTCCTGTTTCCCCTCCCTCTCCCCTCCAGGGAGGAGTTAAACAGTCTGATGGCGTGTGGGACAAAGGAGTTTTTAAGTCTGTTAGTTCTTGTCTTTGGGAGAAGCAACCTGTCACTGAACAGACTCTTCTGGTTGTTAATGGCCGTGTGCAGAGGATGCCCAGCATTGTCCATAATGTCCATGTCTGCCCAATGTGATGTTTGTGTAAAGTTGGTCAGAAGGTTCCTTTGTAAGTGCGCATGCGCCATTAGCGTGCTGCCTGCTGTAACCCTAATTTCCCTCGGGATGAATAAAGTATTCTGATTCTGATTCTGAAGCTGAGCATTTTTAAAATCAAGGTCACACCTATACTTCTCTATAGCTCGTAAACATGAAGCAAAGACAGCGCTTTGTATGTTGCAGACATTCATCAGCAGCTGCTTAAAACAAATCCTCCGTATCCAGTGGCCAGAGAGGATTACAAACTGTGGACAAGTACAAACCAGAAACCAATAGCAATACAGTTCTGAGAGAAAGTGGTGCTGGATTGGCCACACAATCAGGAAGTCCACCAATAACATCACTACACAGGCCTTGTGCTGGAATCCAAAGGGAAAGAAGAAGAAAGACCCAGAAACACATGGCACAAGGACACACCTATCATAGTGTTGTGTGGTTTGCTAAAAGCTTAGTTTCAAATCGATATATTTTATTTTTAAATTGATCGTTCAGTCCTCATGGGGATTGTTATGTTATCCACAAAAGGTTTAGTGGATGTACTCAGTCATAATGTACAGGGGCGGCTCCAGAATTTTTTCATATGGGTGGCCATATGGGGGCCACTGAAAACATTGAGATGGCACACCAAAAACATAATTTAAAGTTCTTTTTTTTGTTTTATTTTTTTATATGCTGTTGTCAAATATAGGTCACTTGAAAAATGTGGCCAAAAAAAGAAAGAAAAGTACATTCCTAGTTAATTTCCTGTTATTAAATTTGATATTCACTGTAAGTGTGCCTGCAGGTGCAGGGGCGCAGCACAGGCGAAGGAGTGACGACTGCAATTTGGAGGGACAAACAAAGTGACCATATGAATGACAAATATGAATATGGAGGAATAAATAACAAGCTGACGTTTCAACTCATTGTAGGGTGTCTTCCTCTCTCTTGTACTCAATTATTTTCAACATAAGACAGTCCTGACAGGGGCGACACTGGGAGGGCTAGACATTTTGGCTCTTAGAATATTACGTCAGTTTCCTTATTGCAGTCGGTCTTTAAATTCTTCATGTGCCTCTATAAAGTATATTGGAGGTCTGATTAGGACCCAACATGAGTTAGATTTCTTAATACAAAACTGAATCTATCTATTAAAGTTTTGCATACCTATTCTGTGCAACTTTACTTCAGGGTTCCACATGATGCCCAGCTCCTGCCCGGTCCAGATGATGATGCCTTTGGTTTCCTGCTTCAGTGCAAGCTGCTCTCCTTCCTGATTGGTGGAGATTTCCTCCTGTTCCTCTTTAGTCTGTGGAGGATCTGTGTTCTGCTGGTCCAGACTGGAGTTCCTTTCCTGGCTACAGACCTGCGGGTCATCCAGATCCTCATTTTCCTTACAATCATGTTGCTGTGGGAGATCTTGATGGACAGAACACACAAGAAAAAAGTCACACTGTGAGCAGGTCTCTCAGATATGTGAGCGATATTTAAATATTCTCTCTCATGCAGCGAACAGAGAAGAATTCTGTTTACATGCAGAAAGTCATCATTTATGAGGCGTACAGCTCACTACTCCAACTTGGTCCTTGTGGCCAATAATCCACAGTTTTCATTGTCTCAACATTTTTCTACATTCTGCGTACAGTTCTGGGCTAACATGACTTAAATCTGAAACAGAAAACATGTCTCCAGTGAGGCAGTATCCCAGGCGGTAATGCACGCCATGTGTCTTTGTGACATTTTGTTATAAGTCATATTCATTTCTATATTATGAAATCTGCTTATTACACTTTTACATACCAAATCTGGTCAGCCGTGATCCAGGTTTCCACAACAAATCCAGCTGTTCTCCGGTCCAGACATTAATCCCTTCATCCTCCTGCTTCAGTGCAAGCTGCTCTCCTTCCTGATTGGTGGAGATTTCCTCCTGTTCCTCTTTAGTCTGTAGAGGCTCTGGGTCCTCCTGGTTGAGACTGGAGCTCCTCTCCTGGTCACAGAACTGCTGATCATCCAGACCTTCGTGTTCAACAAAAGGACACAAGAAAATAGTGACTAATGTGATGATAAGAAAGCTCAAGAAGGATGAAAACGGTCACCTATTGAGAATTTAGCTTGCGTTTTATGTTGCCACAGAAACATTCACTGATAGTCATTTGTTCACTGGATGATGTTGATAACCTTACAGCTGTCTGGGGTCTGATTTTTAGATGTGACTGCCAGTGATCATCACACACTGTGAATAAACAAACAAATGAACAGCAGCATGATCTGAATATGATCATGAAAGCTTAAAGTATTTTACGACGGCAGGTAAGATATGCTGTTAATGCTAATCTTTTAACATTTTACTAATAAATATGATGCAAATCTCATGGTCCACTACATTCCAAAGATGCTCTGTTGGGTTGAGAGCTGGTAACTCTGGAGACCCGAGTACAGAGAACTCAATGTCATTTTAAGGGAACTGCATATTTTCTCTTTTTTGGACTACTCTCTGTAAATCATACAGATGTTTGTGCTGGAAATTTAAACAGATCAGCAGTTTCTGAAATACTCAGATCAGCCAATGTGGCACCAACACCCACACCATGATCAAAGTGATTTCAATCACCGTCACTGATCGCTATATGCTGAAATGCATGGACTGCTGCCATCTGATTGGCTGATTACATTTTGGATTAAAGAGTAGTTGAACGGGTGTAGTTAACAAAGTGGCCGTAAGTATGTTTACATAGATGCAGTGTTAGGGAGTAACGGCATACATGTACTGGCATTATGCATTTAAAATACAAAACATGAGTAACTGTATTCCGATATCCATCCATCCATTCGCTTATCCTTTTCAGGGTCGCGGGGGGCGCTGGAGCCTATCCCAGCTGTTATAGGGCGAAAGGTGAGGTACACCCTGGACAGGTCGCCAGTCTGTCGCAGGGCTAACACATAGGGACAGACAACCATTCACACTCACATTCACACCTAGTGGCAATTTGGATTATCCAATTAACCTATCCCCACAAGCTGCATGTCTTTGGACGGTGGGAGGAAGCCGGAGTACCCGGAGAGAACCCACGCAAACACGGGGAGAACATGCAAACTCCACACAGAAAGACCCCGGCCTGATGGTGGAATTGAACTCAGGACTTTCTTGCTGTGAGGCAACAGTGCTAACCACCGTGCCGCCGATAGTTACCGATAATTTGGTAATAATTAGAATACAGTTACTTCTAAATAAATGGATTACACGATGGTCTTTTCCTGTTTCATATGTCAGGCTATACCCTCTCTAATTTTGTTGATTTCACGCATTACCGGAAACCCAAACAAAACACGCAACAAGAAGCTCTAGTGTAAGTCTCTTGGTAATGTTGGTGGCGTCAGTTATACAATGGACCCAGAAACCGAGCTGCTCTCAACTATAAAGACTCCACCCGAAAGAAACATCTGGAAGTACATTCTTTTTTTAAAGACTAACATTAGCTAGGGCTGTGTGACATGACCAAAATCTCATATCCCAATATAAGACGTTTCTCGTCCCGATAATGATATATATGACAAAATAGTGCTTTTTCTGTAAATTCTGTGAATATCGGGCAACTTGACTTTCATGAAGTGTTTTCAGCTGGGTGTCGTGTACCTGGAGTCGAGTATTTTGACCAATGCACTATATATTTTTAGATATATGTTGTAACGGCCGCCATTTTCTTTTTGAGTATTTATTACACGTGGGGGAAAAGCCTGTTCTAACGTATGAGTCTAAGGTTTATTTTGAGCACCTGATGGCTCTTTTTTGCTTCTCATCTATAAACTCTCTCCACAAACTTTCACATGATTCATGCGTAGGTGGTCGAAGAGGTTTGTCGTGTTTGAGTCCGTGGTGGGAACCAGTCTGGGCATAATTTCCATAGTACAGTTTTCTGATCCGTGTCAGACTTTTCATAACCAAACCATGTCCATGCAACAGGGGGAGCCCCTCATTTAGGAATAACATCCTCAATTTGTTTTGACTGGTCCTTCTGTTTGGAGCTACCAGGTTCTGCCTCATCTTTATTGATTGTACAGCCCTAACGTAAGCCTACTACAACTACCTTGTATTAGTTTATGTAGCTATCTAGGTTATGTCTCACTTCAGAATCTTCGATGTACTATTGCTGTGTGACTCATTACTATTACTGAAGGCTGCATTACAACCTGCTACTTGCAAATAATTATGTGCAGTTCTGAAAGCAAACAGAAAGAAAACCTATTACTGATACAGAAATTGTGTTCTATACGAGATCGCTGCAAAAACTGCAGCCTTGCCTAATGTCCACCCTACTGTTACTCATTTTACATCACGATTTAAAAATTTACTTGAGATTGCTTTCAGAACTGCACATGATTGTTTGTAGCTAGCAGGATGTTAATGCTATGAATCAAGTCTAACAGTCTTTAGTCTATGAAATAACTTTAGCTAAAGCCAGCTAACAATGTTAGCTCGGTGGCTAGTAGCCTTCAGTTATAGCAATAATTCACACAGCAATAGTACATTCAAGTAGTTGTAACAAGCAAGTAATAAAGTAATCCGGACCAAAGTATTCAGAATACGTTATTCACATTGAGTAACTTAATGGAATAGTTACAAACTCCATTTGGGCCATGTATTCTGTAATCTTTCGTGGAAAACATTTTAAAAGTAACCTTCTCAACACTGCACAGATATAACTTCATACACTTTACTGTGGTGTATTACTAGTTCAATGCATTTAGATCATGCCCACGTGAATCACACGATGATCCCGCAACCCTCACACCTCCACACCTGTATTGTGTGACTTTATCCCGGGTCTGATATCAAGCAGTCTTAGCTGACGGATCTCTTCCTCATACCGGACGATCGTTTTTTCAAACTCTGAGAAGATTTCTTCTGCAGCAGAAGTTAATCTCTCCTTGATAAACTCTCTAAGATTCTGAACTGAAGACATTATTGCAACAACAACCGATACGGCCAAACCAACATCTTCAAACTTAATTCAGGATCGCGATGGGATCTCTCAATGGCGCCATTGCTGCTATTCTTCTTCTACTGAATTTACGGTAGGCTGGAGGTATAAAAGGCGTAATACTGCCCTCGTCAGGTCTCCTGATTTCTCTAGTACAGACTCTGCTTTGTCTTTCTACAAAGAGTTGATGACATTAAATACAGATGTTTTAACAGTGCTTGAATGTTTTATTTTGTTTACTCTAGCCTCCAACTCAAACTTTGGTTGCTCCTATGCCCACGTCACTTCCTCCACCAATCAGAATGAGGGTCCGGGTTCAGGAAGACGTCTTCCTGATCCCAGTTCCACAAAAGTCGGTGAAAACTTTTAAGTTTGAGCAGTATTCAATTCAATTCAATTCAATTTTATTTATATAGCGCCAAATCACAACAAAAGTCGCCTCAAGGCGCTTCATAGATACAGAGAAAAACCCAACAATCATATGACCCCCTATGAGCAAGCACTTTGGCGACAGTGGGAAGGAAAAACTCCCTTTTAACAGGAAGAAACCTCCGGCAGAACCAGGCTCAGGGAGGGGCGGCCATCTGCTGCGACCGGTTGGGGTGAGAGAAGGAAGACAGGATAAAGACATGCTGTGGAAGAGAGACAGAGGTTAATAACAGATATGATTCAATGCAGAGAGGTCTATTAATACATAGTGAGTGAGAAAGGTGACTGGAAAGGAAAAACTCAATGCATCATGGGAATCCCCTGGCAGCCTACATCTATTGCAGCATAACAAAGGGAGGATTCAGGGTCACCTGGTCCAGCCCTAACTATATGCTTTAGAAAAAAGGAAAGTTTTAAGCCTAATCTTAAAAGTAGAGATAGTGTCTGTCTCCCGAATCCAAACTGGAAGCTGGTTCCACAGAAGAGGGGCCTGAAAACTGAAGGCTCTCCCTCCCATTCTACTTTTAAATACTCTAGGAACAACAAGTAGGCCTGCAGAGCGAGAGCGGAGCGCTCTAATAGGGTGATATGGTACTACAAGGTCATTAAGATAAGATGGGGCCTGATTATTTAAGACCTTGTATGTGAGGAGCAGGATTTTGAATTCAATTCTGGATTTAACAGGAAGCCAATGAAGGGAAGCCAAAACAGGAGAAATATGCTCTCTCTTTCTAGTCCCTGTCAGGACTCTTGCTGCAGCATTTTGGATTAGCTGAAGGCTTTTCAGTGAGTTTTTTGGACATCCTGATAATAATGAATTACAGTAGTCCAGCCTGGAAGTAATAAATGCATGAACTAGTTTTTCAGCGTCACTCTGAGACAGGATATTTCTAATTTTAGAGATGTTGCGCAAATGGAAGAAAGCAGTCTTACATATTTGTTTAATATGTGCGTTGAAGGACATGTCCTGGTCAAAAATGACTCCAAGGTTCCTCACCGCGTTACTGGAGGCCAAGGTAATGCCATCCAGAGTAAGAATCTGATTAGATACCATATTTCTAAGATTTTCAGGGCCGAGTACAATAACCTCAGTTTTATCTGAATTAAGAAGCAGAAAGTTAGCGGCCATCCAGGTCTTTATGTCTTTAAGACATTCCTGCAGTTTAACTAATTGGTGTGTGTTATCTGGCTTCATGGACAGATAGAGCTGGGTGTCATCTGCATAGCAGTGAAAATGTATGCTATGTCTTCTAATGATGCTGCCTAAGGGAAGCATGTATAATGTAAACAGAATTGGTCCTAGCACTGAACCCTGTGGAACTCCATAATTAACCTCAGTGTGTGAAGAGGACTCTCCATTTACATGCACGAATTGGAGTCTATTAGATAGATATGATACAAACCACTGCAGTGCAGTACCTGTAATACCTACAGCATGTTCTAATCGCTCTAATAGGATATTATGATCAACAGTATCGAACGCTGCACTGAGGTCTAGCAGGACAAGCACAGAGATGAGTCCACTGTCAGAGGCCATAAGAAGATCATTTGTAACCTTCACTAAAGCTGTTTCTGTGCTGTGCTGAGCTCTGAAACCTGACTGAAACTCTTCAAATAAACCATTCCTCTGCAGATGATCTGTTAGCTGTTTGACAACTACTCTTTCAAGGATTTTTGATATGAAAGGAAGGTTGGAGATTGGCCTATAATTAGCTAAGACTGCTGGGTCTAGAGATGGCTTTTTGAGTAAAGGTTTAACTACAGCCAGCTTGAAGGCCTGTGGTACATAGCCGATTATTAGAGATAGGTTGATCATATTTAAGATCAACCTATCTTATATAAAAATAAATCCCAATCTGATTGGTATAGTGTTTTTTTGTTGTTGTTGTTGTTGTTTTGTTTTTAATTTCTGTTTAATCGCCGGTCATTGCTCTGCATCCCAGTGAGGCCAACTCCTGCTCTGTGTCGTGGCTGTGTGAGCAGGCAGCTCAGCGTTACTACCAGAAATGTGGCCTCCTGCCTCATCTCTCTCTGCAGAAAGAAGGCGCTCTGCTCTCCCCGCAGGACCAGCTACTGGCCGTCCTGCACACAAATGAAGAGGTGAGGTGACACTGAGGAGAGCCAGAAGTGACCATACTTGGACCACAGACAATTTAAAAGATGCTGAAGACTACCATGATTGGTTGATGAAGTCTGATCACGAGTGTTTAAGACAAATGTTGTCACTGTTGCTATCTTGGATTTTTTTTTTAAAAAACCCACAGTGACAAGAGGACGGCTATGACTGTGAAACAGCTTGCATGTCAGCCAGTGAGCATACTCCTTTTCTTAGGCAAAGTATGGCCCAAATTCATAAAATAGACTTTCTCATAGACACAGAGGTCTTTTTTAAATCACTGATAGAAGGAATGGAGGTTCTAGGTCCTTCCACAATGACTTCATCTTTCATTACCCAGATGAGGCGTGCAGGTTTTAGACTGTATGATTCTGGTAAGAAGGTGAAGGGCTGATTATGTTAAGCTGCCTGAGAAACTACAATCTGAGAAACTGTAAAGATTAGAACCATTTCTATTACCAGACTGGATGCTGACTTGCTTTTGGAGCCAGCTTCCAGAAGACACTGAAGGAATCACAGTTTTTGGGATTGAATCCTTGGCTTCACTTTCCTGCACCAGTGCAGGATAACTGATGGGTTTGTATTGCAGGTTCTGGCTGAAGTTTGCTCGGATCTCCCTCCTCTCCCTGAGCGATACAAGAAGGCCTGTCAAAGTCTGGCAGTGGGTGAGCAACACAGAGGAAATGCATTATAAAACGGACACATGTGCATTCTTGTATTCTGTTATGAAGTACCATCTCTTTCTACCTGTAGATGAGAACAAGCGTGTCTCCCGGCTATGAGGTTCGGGACCGGGGTTCCTCCGTGTCAGGACTCCAAGTGTCTCGGTTTGGCCGCCTCTTCCCTCGGCCCGCTCCTCCGTGCCCTAAAACTTCAGGCCAGCCTCACGGAGCTGCGAATTTCTGGAAACCGTATGTCTGACGACCTTCTCCCTGAGCTGATTGCCACAACGCTCACATGCCTCGTCTGCAGCTGCTGGACATTTCTGCCAACTGCATTACAGGGGACGGCCTGGAGAAGGCTGTAAATGCTTTAAAGGGACAGAGTGCACCTGCATTCCCGGTAAGGGCCTCAGCTAGCCAATAGTGGCAGCTCCAGGTTTACCATCTAACCTGTATTTAAGTACCTCTGGTCTTAATAACTACCTTAGATCTTAATAACAAGCTAACCTGATTCATATCAATGATATCTGTCAGAGAGAATTGGCTCTCGTGATCATTTGCTTTTTCTGCTCGTTTCCACTCAAAGTGCCTGGAGGAGCTGGACCTCAGTATGAACCCACTGGGGGACGGCATGTCTGAGTCTCTGTCCTGTCTGCTGTCCTGCTGCCCTGTGCTAGCCAAGCGGTCTCTGCAGGCCTGCGGCCTCACTGCTCGTTTCCTTCAGCAGCATCGACTGCTGCTAGCCAGCGCGCTCACAGGTGACTCTAACAAGCAGCTGACTGAAGCCTTAAGCTTCACTGAACTCCCACCCATAAGCAAAACTGCAACTAACTTTACATCTTCTGAACGTTCAGGCACAGGCCATTTGAAAGCAGTGTGCCTGTCCCTCAATCCCCTAGGCTCCACCGGCTTTGAGCTGGTGTTAAAAAGACTGCCCCTCCACTGCCTCCCACACGTGGACCTGTCAGCTGTCTGCAGAGGGCCTGCTGATTACCCGGCACTGGAACACCTCGCCAAAGTCCTGTCACAGGTGTGCATGCAAAAATCATGCAATGTCATTTATTGTCGAAAGATATAATTGTGCAATCAGGTTAAGACTTTTGTGTTTTTGCAGGACGAGTGCTCTCTGACCCACCTCAGCCTGGCTGCAAATGGGCTGACAGACAGCAGTGTAGCTACCTTGGCGAGGTGTGCGTGTGTGAGAGTCAAGACCTGGACAGTTTGTCAGAGCTGGTCCAGGATATCCGTCTTTGCTCTCAGGCCCTCAACAAGCTGGACCGACAGACCTTGAAGCAGAGCTGGGACAGGACTCAGTCACACGGACACTTTCTCTGCCACCTCTACTTGAGGGTGGCAGGTGTGTTCATAATAAATAATTAATAATGAATTATTAATTTCCTAATAATTCATAATAAAAGTGGTCATTTTTATAAACATTTTGTTTAATGAGGCTACACCAAAAAGAAACAAGATAAAAACAAAATAAAGTGACATGGCGTCCACCGACAGTCTGTGGATAGCTTGTGTTTTATGCATTTTTGTCTGCCTTATTTATACATGTAAAGCTCTGTATCTGTATAAAGAGTTTGTGTTAGTGTGTGAGAGGTTTTGTGTGGTCCTGTTTTGGAGGATTTGATTAAAAAAAACCAAACATAATTAAAGTAACCAACGATGCTATACGTTGACATCGTTCTTTCACTGTAAGACTCAGCAGGCTATGGTGAATAATCACAGCGATTTTCAGGTCTCTGAAGAAATCTATCTAGGAGCTATGACAGTGTAAAGACACCCTGCAATTTTAAATGTGTGGCGACATTTGAATGAGGCGCATACCAGTAGAGGGAGCCAACGCACCACGAATGGTACACAGCCACAGATGCGCTAGAAAACTGAGAGAGGCCGACAGTGATCGCTTACTTTTTGTAAGGGGCTTGTTGAGATTAAATAGAACAAGTTACAAAGCATTAAAACATGTTAAAAACACAACAGCCTTATTAAACGCAGAGTAGTTTGGGCCCAGAAGTAGGATTGATCACGTCATCACTTAAAGACCGGATAGACACACGGTGAAGTTACTCATGTTTACTGTTGTTGCCACTTTCTAAATGTAGCAGGATGAATATTATATGTACTGGTTGATCCCACTTTTTTGAGGAGAAATAACTTTGCTCGTTATCAAATTATCAGTATCTCTGGAAACATTTAATACATTGTGATGGTTTAAATGCTCAGTCGTTTTCTCTTGTAGAATTCATATTCATAATAATATTTAGACAGCGGCACTATAGGTGTTGGCAGTTTTTGCAGTTTTACAAGCCCTCACGGTAAAAATATGGAATTAAATGTCACTAATGGGCTCTTCTCAAAAAAATCAGCGTCTGTGTCACACTGATTTTGATTAACTGACTTATTTTATTGTAATCAAACCTATTTTGATATTGTTGTCTTGTTTTTCCTTTAGCGAGGTGGTTTCCTTCCAATTGTAGCAGTACCAGTACGTCTGCCAGCTCCAGGTAGAGCTCCAGTGACCAGGAAGACCTCAGCATTCACCAATTCCTGCTGAATTACCGCAAACAGAAAGAACTGACAGAGGGCATTGGAATAGAGGATGATTATAACACTGAAGACCAAGGTAATAGGTCTGTCTAAGGGCCAGTGGAATATAAGCTATATGTTGTAGTGGTGATTATTTTAGATTAGGGCTGACACGATTAGTCGACTAGTCACGATTACGTCGACTATCAAAATCGTCGACGACTGATTTAATAGTCGACGCCTCGTTTGAAGCATCACAAAAGACGCAGGAATAAGTAGTAGGATTTAAGAGTGTAATAACGGACTGAAATAGAAGATGGCAGCACTGTATGTACAAGGATGCCAGCTGCCGTTAAACCCCAAAGAAGAAGAAGCTGTATCCCAGAATTCATAGCGCAGCGCAGCTCAGTTTACAACAATGGCGGCAGCTAGTTAGTTTTAATATTACTCTTATTATTCTTTCTGGGTCACAAAATAAACGATTAAAATATTTTCAGGCGAGAATGTAGCTGTGTAAACCTCAAATATTTGCTCAGTTTATCAAGACACCACACGTTTTCGGAGACGTCTGTTACCCACTAGTTCGATAGCTAACTGGGGGCAAGGCTCACTAGGGCTGTATCCCAATTCAGGGTCTGCAGCCAAAGTACGCAGCCTCAACGATCCTCAAGGGCCGCGTACTTAAAGACTGCTAAGGCCGGAAGTGCGAGGCTTGTGAAATGGGACGGTCTAGCCCAGGTTTCCTAGCAACCATGATACTAACAGCTGGAAACGTTTCATACAGCTTTGTTTGACAGAAATGAAGGAGAAAATCTTTTGTTCATTTGTTTGTTTGTTTCTACATGAGCTTTGATCATTCTCTGTAAGATTAAGCTCAGCTATTGAACGGCGTATATTTTAAAGTAAAGGCTTTAAAACCAAGTTAGTACAAACGTCACTAATGTCACATAACTTTGCCGACATGTGGCCAACAGTAATGTTTTAATGTTCTTCGTTATTAAACATTTGCACATAAATAAGTGACATAATATTCAGTACTTAAAGTTTACTCTTCGGGCGCCCCTCATCCGCTGTTTTTTTCGGCAAAATTATCCACACCCACCGCCGCGCTATGCATTCTGGGATATGTTGGGCCAACGAAGTCTACACCGCCACGTCCTTAAAATTCAGGGAAATGAAGGACGCATTTGAGGGCCGCATTTCGAGCAGCCTTCGAATTGGGACAGCCTTCGTCGCGTCGCGGTGACGTAATCGGCCTTAAAATGCGGCCTTTAAGGCTGCAGACCCTGAATTGGGATACAGCCTAGTAGTGATGTGCGATACCACTGATTTCCTTTCCGATCCAATACCAAGTAATATTCAGGGTGGTATCGACGATACTGATCCGATACCGATACTTTATACAAAAACGTATTTTATTTATTGTATCTCAAATTATAGCATCATAATGATTACAGGATATCAGATTACTTGTTCTTATCACTTAATAATGCAGAATTATCATGTAGAAATAAAAAAAACTGAAGTTGTGCGCTATTTGAACACCTTGCCTGCCTGCAGCACTAAAGGACTCCATGAGAGAGGTCTGTCTCGCCCTAGCAGCACCTGTCCCCTCCTCCTCTTCAGTTCGTCTCAACATACGCGCCTCATATTCTGTGATATGATTTACTCTGAGGTGTTTGACAAGGTTAGTGATGTTGCCACAACCATACATGCCAACCCTCCCGATTTTTCCGGGAGAATCCCGGAGCCACCATTCTCCCAAATTTCCACCTGGACAACAACATTGAAAAACCATATTGCAGCATTCATAGCACGGCCCAGCCAATTCCAGTTTACAACAATGGCGGCAGCAACTTAGTTTTAATATTACTCTTATTTCTCTTTCTGGGTCGCAAAAAACAAAAACAAAACTTTTAACATATTTTCAGGTGAGAATGTAGCTGTGTAAACTTCAAATATCTGAGCCGATCGACACATCGTCTTCAAACCCCCGCGATCTTTCACCACTCGGGTTAAACATGATATATAAGTCACTTTGATAACTTAAAAATGTTATTGTTTGGCTTTTTCAGTGTTTTATTTGTTCGTGAGTAAATCGGTTTGGCTGAGATTAAAGTTATTAGATTAGATCAAATTAAATTTAACTTTATTAATCCCTCGGGAGGGTTCCTCCGGGGTTTTCACACAGCTGAATAAACATCAAACAGAAAACTAATTAAACAAAGTGTGAGACGGTCGAGAGTTTACGCCAGCGCCCGGTTATATTTTAGATAGCAAGGAGCAGACGGCAGTTTCACTCCACCGAGGGAACTCATGACGTACCACCCGGCTTTCTTTAGACCGCGAAGGGCGGGTCCTCAGGTGGAAGCAGCCTCTGAATTTCGACACCCCCGCTGTTTCCGGGCCGGCTAATAATAACGGTGACATTTAACGTATTTTATCCGATAAATAAACCCTGTAAAATGTATTTATCACCCCCCCAACAGCCCTTTTGAATGTCTCCCTAATTCTGAGGTCTCAAGGTTGGGAAAGTATAGCCACCACACCTCACTGTTGGAGCACTTTTTTGCCACATGTATTGCAAACCATGTCTCAGCTGTTTGTGGAGGTAAAATACGTCCGCACAATTACGCTCTGCCATTGTTGTGAGTGCGCGCGCCAAGGGGCTGCGAGACATTTATACAGCCGTATTTCGCACATGACTATGAAAGGCGGAAGTAGTTCCTTTGAATGTAGACAATCCGAATGTTATAGTTTCTTTCCACTGTGTTGCTGTTAATGATAAACTACAAATTTACCCTAAATTACTAAAAAATATCGATATTTTAATGTGAGAATCGATTCTAGAACATAAATGACTGGTATCGGAGGAATCGATATTTCAGGATTGATCCGCACATCACTACAGCCTAGAGCCTGTGAGAACACCGGACTCCTGCAAATCGTTTTCAAACCCTTTCGCTACTCAGGTTAAACATGATATATAAGTCACTTAGATAACTTAAACATGTTATTGTTTGGCTTTTTTTGATAATTTTATTTATTCCTGAGTAAGTCGGTTTGGCTGAGATTAAAGTTATAGTTTTTACACAGCTGAATAAACGTCAAGCAGACAACTGATTATCAGAAGTGTGAGATGCTCGAGAATATACTCCAGTGTCCTGTTATATTTTAGATAGCAAGGAGCAGACGGCTGAGTTTATTAAACTTCACCGAAACAATCTGCAAATTTCATTAAAATTTAATAAACTATCATCTTGTCTTTATTTTTAGTTAGCACAGACCTTAAACACTTAAAGCTGTAAGCTAAAGATAGTTATATAAGAGCAGATGCTGCTGGTGGAATAAGCTGTACGTTTTACGTCCAATGGATGCATGATCTGATTAGTCGACTAATCGCAAAAATAATCGGTGACTAGTCGACTATCAAAATAATCGTTTGCGGCAGCCCTATTTTAGATTCAGAGTGTAGAGGAGATGGATCATTGTAATTAAGAGTCATAGAAATCTGAACCTCACTGCAAAACTGGCGGTCTAACTGTACATGTGCTCCATTGCAGAGGTCCTTCCCCTTGAGTGTGAGGATGTTGAAGATACTGGTAGTCCTGATGTGAAAGCAGAGCTTCCCTCCCACCTCAGCATCACTAAGGATGTTATGGAGCGCTGCATTCATCTGCTGTCTGATCCCAGCCTCAGGCTCCGACTCAAGGTACTGTATCAGTAGTTTTATGTAGAGTCAACTGTTGGACTAATAACAAAAATAATCATTCTTGTGAAGGTAGGACCGCCAGCGTTGGTACAATTCATCCTGTCAGAACTGTGTGGAGGACTGTTCAGTGGTGTAATGCTCATCAAGGAAAAACATTCAGTCTGGTCCAGGAGTGAAACAGAAATAAGTCTGTGCTGAAGTCGTGCCTGCTCAGGAGTTTGGGCTCTCAATGAAGACCTCAATAATTAGTTTCAGCTCACATATAATCAGGATCAAAACAGAGATAATTGTTAGGTGTGTTGTGTTTCTTTGTCCTTAGGTACTGGACGTGCTGGAGTTGTGCGTTCAGGTGCTGAATGACAGGGAAAATGAACTGCTGCCTGTGGCTCATCACTGCTGGCCAGCACTCCTGCAGAGACTCACAGCTGATGACCCATTAGCAGTCCTCAGAGCCTTCAGGGTAAGTAAAACAAACCTCTCTTTTCATTACGTGAGTCAAAATTATTCAAGTCGTCTTTAGTTTTAAACTCTTAGTAGTAGTGATGGGCAGATGAAGCTTCATGAAGCACTGAAGCTTTTCATCCAATTGGTTCACCCCAGTGCAAAGCTTCTTGAAGCTTCATTTGCTCTAGTAGGACATCTACTGGATGTAAAAATAATAGTTGGCATGAATTTGAAGAGTGTGGCCTTTTGCACACAGCCTGTAAATGTCAACAACTAAAGGAGTGTGTAAAACATGTATATTGTAGTGATGGCAGCATACTGTGTATATTTATACTGGCAGTATGGAAAATGATCATTTGGAAATGCTTAAAATGGAAATGATCATTTACTGTGAGGTGAGGTGTGGTTGGGGTGTGGACAGTGGTTGTGCTTTTGTAACGTTGAGGTATGGACAGCTACACACTGAGGCTTTGAGCCTCAGTCCTGCCTGTTCACATTTTATTCTGTAAAAACAAAATTTTCACTGCTTTTATGACCTTTTAGTGGGGAGAACATAGCTAGGATTTAATGATTTAACAAATCTTTTGAATCCTTTGTCCTCCACAATGCTAAATGGCTGGGAGTCCTCAATCACCATGCTAACCAGGTCTTCATCTATTTGAGATTGTTCTCCTGAGGAAAGACAATAAAGACAAAGCAGAAATATAAATATCACACACGTAACTTATTACAGTTGTATAATATTGTTATATCATTTAGTAACATTACTGCATCCTATATTATCATTGCATTTGATGGCTCACCTGGTCTTGCTCCACAATCGGTGTTCCCCTTATTCTCATGCAAAGCTCTGTAGTGCCTAAGCATGGATGAGGTGTTGTTGTTATATCCCAGCTCCCTGGCACATAGCAAACACTTCACCTTGTACAAAAGTACAGACAGCTTAACATAAATTGTATTGCACCATCAGTATTATGAAAATACATCTTCTGTGGAAATTTACATACCTTGTTGGGAGGAATAAGATCAAAATGTTCCCACACAGCGGAGGACATCCTCCTCTTCTTAGCTGGCTCCATTCTCTCCTGACTTTCTCTCTAAACCTCCAAACTCTCACTAACCGCAACTCTCCATCAAACACCTACATTTTGAATGAAGTCTGAGGGGTTTATATCGCTGTCATAGCTCGCGGCAAAGTTCGAACCACTTCATGAACCAGTCACGTGGTACAGCCGGGCAGCGAGGCTTCGGACGTCATCATTTTCAGCTCCTCCCATAAATGAAGCAAGCCTCGATACGCGCATCGCGGAAACGCCCCCTCCATTACTCGACACAAGCTTCGAAGCCTCGATACAGAACGTCACATCACTACTTAGTAGTCAAAAAATGAAAGATGCTGCCCAACAACAGGCTTATTTCATTCAGAAATAGTTCTGTTATTTTCTTTTTTGGGTTGTAATGTGAAGACTCTTTAAACTAACATTTCTTCTATCAGCACAGAAAGATCACTGTGTGGATGCCTTCTTAGAGGCTGCTTTTCAAACTGTCTCAGAGAATCACAAAGTAGGACTTTGTGATAAATGAAGCTGATAGTTTTTTGTGATCTTTGGTGCAAGTGTCAGCTGATTCAACTTGTCGGTGTAAATTAGGCTACTCGTCAGCTCCTGTCATCAGCTGGAATATTTTTAAATTTGTTATTCATATTTTCATTGATGAACTGACAAATACAGACACATTAAGTCTGTAAACAGTCATTTATTCACTCAGAGCTGCTGCTGGGAAATTGTTTCATCAGCTTTTGGATATATACGAGTTTTGTAAATACTACAATTCATCCAGGAGTATACAACGGTAAAGTTTTATTGAATTTTGACAGCTTGCTGCTTTTGTACATTACATTTTTGTACATTACATGCCAGGTGCTGTTTGTGCTGGGTGAAAGATGTGGGGACTTTGTGAGGAGAACTGTACCTGGGCTCTGGCAATGATCAAAGCAGCCACAACATGGACAAATCAGAGCAAGACAACTATTCTTAGTATGACGCCTCACTTTATGGAGATTGGTGCAACAAGAAGCCCATTTATGTAAAACCACATTGAAGATAGATTACCTCTTATCTTATCTTATCTTATCTTATCAAAGCCTATTTGATTACACGGCTGTAACTTTCTTGTAGGAATAAACTTAATGGTTCTTCTTAAATGAATGAGTTATAGTCAGCTTTCTTCCTGTGATTGAGACAACAGCAATACAAGTTTGTGTCTGTACATTAGTACAGAGATGAAGACGTCTCTATACTAAGGTTAACAATTAGGTTGTTAGCCTGATTTGACATTAAAGCTGTGTGTGGGGAGATGCGTCGTCAGAAAAAGCCAAAAAAGTCAAAGAACTCATTGAAACTCTTTCACCACCAGGTGGAAGTCTTGTATAACAATGAAAATCAACCATTGGTATCATCGTCAGGGCATCTCGGTTTTATTATAAAAACCTTAAACTGTGAAACAGTTTGACATCCTAAATGCATGACGGTGATGTTATTACTAAAAATGCCTCTTCACTGTGGCAGCTCTGTCATTCAACATATGTTAACCATGACTTTGATGATACGGACCACAGCCAGCTGTGCCAGCAGGATGCTGCTCAGGTCCAAACTGCACACACAGCTACGACTGCAAGCAGCTCTTCTTATACCCAACTGAGAAACGTGATTGTTCAATCAGCGAATCATGAGGTGACAGCGAAGGAGGCCGTTTAATTGATAAGATCAGAGAAGTTGTTGTTGTTGTTTTTGTTTACTTTGTGCTCAACATACTCCCATTAGCATGTTGAAAATATTCAAGGCCTGCAGGCTTCTGCCATTACATTCCCAATTATGCAATTATGAGCTGCTTGTGTAATTTTTGGTCACCTGCGCAGTGTATTAACACAACTGATCTGAAATCACAGAAAAACAAAAAATCCGAGTAGTAGTTAGTAGTACCACAGACACGTTTAGTGAATTATTTTCATAACTTGAAATGCAAATATAAATTGTAAATTTTGAAAACTTGTGCACAAACTTTGTAAACAATAAAGTTATATACAACTATTTATCTAAAAATGCAGCCAGTGCATGTAGTGGGTTTTTTTTGGACAACCATTAAAAAGTACTACGATAGCTAAAATGAGAGAACGATCAAGTGTCACAATAAGATGCCACACAAATTATTTGTGCCTGTAAAAAAATAAAAAAATAAAAAAATAGTTTGTCCGCCACAAGACAGAAGAGAACTCCACAGGGATCCAGTTTTCCATTTGGAGACAGTGTTTACATTGCAATCTGCTTTTGTGACATTCATTAGTACCCTCACTGACACTCAAAACAAAGCAACGAACACACAACACACTAACTATAAGCTCCACGCTAAACGTCACAAATCTTTCACATCTCAAAACTCTCTCTCGCTGCCATCACTCCCAAAACTTTCCCCTCTTCCTAAACAACCAAATCTCACGTGTTGCCATTTTTTTTATTGCTCAACATGGTACATTTTTCCACCAATAGGAAAGAGGTGGCTTTTTTTTTCTTTCTTTACTGTTTCAAGTAATAATTTTACACAGGTAAAACCATTACTTGAAAATGATTACAAACACTGATGTGAAGCTATTGGATGCCTGACAAAGGATAAATGGGGACAAAATACAACACGTGGAAATAAAGACAGAGCCTTTAATGGTAAAATAATGTCTTATCACATTATAATTAAAAATCAGAATAATCAAATAAGTACAGTTGAAGATCACATGAAGTTGTCTAAGGAGCTTTGAAAAGAAAGCAACTAGACTTTGAATAGTGGGTTAAAGACCCTCTTAAGTGACCATCCCCACTAGCGTTTAAATACACGGGACTCTGCACCATTTGGTCTTAGAAGAGAAGAAGCCTTCTGAACCAGGTGAAACATAGAGGAGTCCAGTTGTTGTTTTTTTCATGCTCTTAGACTACTGTGACCTGGATGACTGAGAACCTACACTGACATTACATGAAGCTGTTTGCTGATTACATAAATTTTAGTTTTAACCTTTAGGGCCCTACATGGTCAGGCTCCTCAGTATATGTCTGACCTGCTGAAACCTCATTCATCTTCCCGAGCTCTAAGGTCATCAGGTCAGAGTCTGCTAGCTCGTGGTGATCGGGCCTTTCAGGCAGTGGCACCACGGTTGTGGAATTCTCTTCCACTGTTTTTACACTGCACTGACTCCATTGTTTCTTTTAAAAAGCAGCTAAAGACATTTTTATATACACAAGTTGTCAACTAATTAGTTGTTTTTATGTTGTTTTACATTGTTATTTCTTATATTTTCATTCTTATTCATTTTCATTCTCTGTATTGTGAATCACTTTGTGATTTTTATCTGTGAAGCATGCTATATAAATAGATTTTACTTTACTTTTACTTACTTACTTTGCCTTTGTACATAAAAAAACAAACAAACATCCAAACTCTTGCTAACGATAACCATCTTAGCTCTTATCTCCTCACTTTCAATTTTTGACAATTGTTTTGCTTACACCGAAGTGTTGTATGTAATATAGAATATATACAATACCAGTTATTGAACATGAACTGTTGTGCACATCAATTCATGACACAACAGAATGACAGCAGGAAGCCACATACCAGTTACAATACCAGTTATTGAACATTACAGAACATTACAGAGTAATAAAATCCAGCCTCCAATAAACAGATTATCACAGTATGTTGCTTTAATACCTAATACTCCTCTAAACCTGGCTTGTTAGGACATGTCTTCCATCACCCTAACAATGATTATGTGTAATATGACAGAGGGCTGTCATACAGTCCAGTACAGCGATCAAGAAAGGTAACAAATATGTAGTGTTGTCTCCCTCTAGTGGCAGGAAATAAGTCTTAAAATAGCATGTGCCAAGACCTTTTTGTTTTTTCCTCTTAGTCTTCATAGGATTAGTTTGCAAGTTCACTGTTTAAGTTTTTATTGTGAAAATGAGATAAATGTTGAAAAATAGTGGCAAATAAAAACTAGTCCCTTTGGCTAAAATAACATCAGTTGGTTGGTGCACAGCAAGAAAAAAAAAAAGGTGTGTGTGTGCAGGGGTGTAAGGCCCAGGGGCCAAGCAAGGACTAATCCGGCCCAAAGGAAAATGTGAGGGAGAACACAAATGTTGGACATTTAACTGTGTTTTATAAGTTTTGCATTTTCCTCTGCTGATAAAGACCTTCCTCACAGCTATTTAAATTATACCAAAGTAATAAATAAATGATTAAATGATAGAAATCTTCCTGTTATTTCACAACTATAGAAATTTCAGATTTTACAGTGATTAAAAGCTTTCTCTTTTTTAATTATAATGAGATATCTCTACCACATCAAG
Organism: Astatotilapia calliptera; assembly: GCF_964374335.1. Lineage (NCBI taxonomy): Eukaryota > Metazoa > Chordata > Actinopteri > Cichliformes > Cichlidae > Astatotilapia > Astatotilapia calliptera. The sequence goes on from NC_137441.1 coordinate 24,644,533, forward strand.
GCACAAGCAATAGAAAAAGCCTTGTTAAAGGGATACCTGAACTTTTACACGTGTATTTCCTACACTTTATGCCCCCAAAACGACTTAAAATTATCTGTGCACAAGTAGTACACAAGAGCATTGATACATTTGATTTTTAATATTCTTTTATTGTCCGCAACTCATAAACTATACTAAAACATAATGACAGCATAACCTTTTTGTCAGCTTGTGCTCATGCAAATGTGTTCATATACATTCAAGTGGCTTCAAAGTGCTTTCTTCAAACATGACACCTGACATACAAAAAAGTGAAACAATATTTGCACATTTAACAATATCCAGACCACTGCTGTGCTTGTTTTGGCTCAGCCAAACAGTTAAGGTGTGCTTTACATCCATGTCTGTCCACTCATGATATACTATACATATGTAGTTAGTTATGGCTAAAAACTCTCCTTTGATTACTGACTTGCATTCGCTTCATCAATGAATCAGAGTGAACATTTGTCCTAGATTAACACTGTAGGGTCTTTACCTTACAATATGACGTGCCTTGATAAAAGATTTGTTGACAGTGGTGCTATATGAATAAAACTGAACACATCTAAAAGTCTTCCGGAAATTTGGCTTTATTAGAACAGGATGGATTGATGACCACAGCCCTCTCAGCACAGGGCTGACAGGACTTTTCCCCATATAGTAAATAAAACACAAAATAGATTAAGACAGAATACTATACCAAACTTAAAGATAAAAGGGCATTAACTGTTTTATCAGCTCTTGCTTTTCAAAGACAATGAGGAGCAAAGTACAGTTAGAAGTGTTTGTTCTGATGGAGACTTTTAAACTGTAAACAGCGGCTAAGTGAACAAGAATCTGTGTCCACGAATCCTGGGCAGTGACAACACTTAAACACCATCGTCCAAAATCCTCAGTGCAACCCCTTATCAAAAAGTTTGACATATTTTGCAACCATTAAATGTTAGAGAAGCCTCTGAAAAAGAGGTCACAGTTACTACCTGAGCAAAAACCTCTGCTTATGCTCACAGACCCTAAATCGTAACAAATAAGACAATAACAACAACACGAGTGATGACAAAGTGACACCAAAGGTTGGTGAAGAGCAAGCATGAAGTGAGACATTGTGTGCACACTTTCTCTTTTAAAAAGTATAATGCTAACTCTTTTTGGAGCTCGGTAGGTATACTACTGTATATGCTGAATTTACCAAACATGCTCAGCTGCTGGAAATTGATAAGCAAAGTGAGAGTGAAGACGAGGTGAAACCAAAACAATTAGCTGAAAGAATCTAAAATGTCCTCTGGGTTGTTCAACATTTAGAACAACTCCCTAAAATGTTTAGATCACAGATTCTGTGGGTTTAAGATTTGTGATCATTTCTGTGAGGAAAACAGAAGAAAAATGTTTCCCGTGTCAGCTTGGCTACTATTGCCGTGCGAATTGTGAAGACTGTTATTTTTAGATAAACAGTCAAAGTGTCCCAGTGGAGGAAAGCATAGCTGTGACATGTAACATTTTAAAGCTTGTCTTTATTTATTTTTAAGACTGTACATGCCACATTAAAGACCCATGTATTTTGAACATGCGTGTGCCATGTGTGTGCATTCAACCTTTGCGTTTGATAACATTCTCCCATTTCTGTTGTCGGAAATATTTATGGTAAGTCCTCATTTGAGCATGAAGCTCAGACGGACAAGGTACGGCACGTTTTTCTCTTTCTAAACACAGGATCTGGGAGGCCTCCCCGTGCACGCATGATCTGCCTCTCCCCTATACCCTGCCCCAATTTATATGTTTATAATTTAGGCCTGATATTAATTTCCATCACCACCATAGCTTGGAGTTACTTATTTTTAGACAGCAAGGAGCAGCTTGAAGTGAGCTGTGATATGTAAATTGTTGTGATCCATTACAGGTGTCTCAGCGCCCACACACGGGACACATGGTCTGATGTTTAGAGAGAAGAAGATGAAAAGGGTTCAGCCAGTTTGGCAGAAATCTGTGCACACGAGTGTTTATGGAAGCTAAATTTGATAACAATGTATCAGAGCTGGAGGTAATTCAAGTTTTGATATAAATATTTCTTGTCACCACACCAGACTGCAAAGCAAGTTTAGCACAGCCAAGGGTTTTCTTTCTTTTTTTCTTTTTCTTTTTTTGTTAGCTGGGATAAACCCCAGTCAGAGCTTCATGAAGACAGTTTTAGCAATTTGATCCATTCTTTGCATAAAGTGGAAAAACCAAGTGCCACCTTCAGTCAAGAGCAGGGGTGGGAATTTAATTTACCCCAAAGGGAAACTGGGACTGTTGTGGAGGGGCACACCGATAAGCTAAACTCAATTCTGCTAAATACTAATTTTATATCTTTCTAAAACTGCTACCGGTAAGTGAAATGGGCATATTAAATGGACAGATATATATATATATATATATATATATATATATATATATATATATATATATATATATATATATATATATATATATATATATATATATATATATATATATATATAAATAAATAAAATAAAAAAAACACCCAGCACGCCCCTGCGGGCGGTTTATCCTTCAAGCTCGGGTCCTCTACCAGAGGCCTGGGAGCTTGAGGGTCCTGCGCAGTATCTTAGCTGTTCCCAGGACTGCGCTCTTCTGGACAGAGATCTCCGATGTTATTCCCGGGATCTGCTGGAGCCACTCGCCTAGCTTGGGAGTCACCGCACCTAGTGCTCCGATTACCACGGGGACCACCGTTACCTTCACCCTCCACATCCTCTCGAGCTCTTCTCTGAGCCCTTGGTATTTCTCCAGCTTCTCGTGTTCCTTCTTCCTGATATTGCTGTCATTCGGAACCGCTACATCGATCACTACGGCCGTCTTCTTCTGTTTGTCTACCACCACTATGTCCGGTTGGTTAGCCACCACCATTTTGTCCGTCTGTATCTGGAAGTCCCACAGGATCTTAGCTCGGTCATTCTCCACCACCCTTGGGGGCATCTCCCATTTTGACCTCGGGACTTCCAGATTATACTCGGCACAGATGTTCCTGTACACTATGCCGGCCACTTGGTTATGGCGTTCCATGTATGCCTTGCCTGCTAGCATCTTGCACCCTGCTGTTATGTGCTGGATTGTCTCTGGGGCATCTTTACACAGCCTGCACCTGGGGTCTTGCCTAGTGTGATAGACCCCAGCCTCTATGGATCTTGTGCTCAGAGCTTGTTCTTGTGCTGCCATGATTAGTGCCTCTGTGCTGTCTTTCAGTCCAGCTTTGTCCAGCCACTGGTAGGATTTCTGGATATCAGCCACCTCCTCTATCTGCCGGTGGTACATACCGTGCAGGGGCCTGTCCTTCCATGATGGTTCCTCGTCTCCCTCCTCTTTCTTGGGTTTCTGCTGCCTGAGGTATTCACTGAGCACTCGGTCAGTTGGGGCCATCTTCCCAATGTATTCTTGGATGTTCGTTGTCTCATCCTGGACTGTGGTGCTGACACTCACCAGTCCCCGGCCCCCTTCCTTGTGCTTAGCGTACAGCCTCAGGGTGCTGGACTTGGGGTGAAACCCTCCATGCATGGTAAGGAGCTTTCTTGTCTTTATGTCAGTGGCTTCTATTTCCTCCTTTGGCCAGCCTATTACCCCAGCAGGGTACCTGATCACGGGCAGGGCGTACGTGTTGATGGCCCGGATCTTGTTCTTACCATTCAGCTGACTCCTCAGGACTTGCCTGACCCTCTGCAGGTACTTGGTGGTTGCAGCTTTTCTAGCGGCCTCTTCATGGTTCCCATTCGCCTGCGGGATCCCCAGGTACTTGTACCTGTCCTCTATGTCTGCAATGTTGCCTTCTGGTAGTTCAATCCCCTCAGTTCTGACTACCTTCCCTCTCTTTGTTACCATCCGACTACACTTCTCCAGTCCGAATGACATTCCAATGTCATTGCTGTATAGCCTGGTAGTGTGGATCAGTGAATCGATGTCTCGTTCACTCTTGGCATACAGCTTGATGTCATCCATGTACAGGAGGTGGCTGACAACTGCTCCGTTCCGTAGTCGGTATCCGTAGCCAGTCTTGTTAATGATCTCACTGAGGGGGTTCAGGCCTATGCAGAACAGCAGTGGGGACAGAGCATCTCCTTGGTAGATCCCGCACTTGATGGTGACTTGTGCTATGGGCTTGGAGTTGGCCTCTAGTGTTGTACGCCACATCCCCATTGAGTTCCTGATGAAGGCTCTTAGGGTCCCATTGATCTTGTACAATTCTAAGCATTCCAGTATCCAGCTGTGGGGCATTGAGTCATAGGCCTTCTTGTAATCAATCCAGGCAGTGCACAGGTTGGTCAGTCTGGTCTTGCAGTCTCGGCTGATTGTTCTGTCTACCAGTAGCTGGTGTTTTGCGCCTCTGGTATTCTTGCCAATCCCTTTCTGTGTCCTGCTCATGTATTGACCCATGTGCCTGTTCATCTTAGCCGATATGATGCCTGACAGGAGCTTCCATGTAGTAGGGGAGAGCGGGGTAAGTTGTCACACGGGTAAGTTGTCACACGGGTAAGTTGTCACACTGTTCATAACTCCAACACTAGAGGCTCTATCTCAAAAATGAAATAGCCACTTTGTGTGACTTCTTCTTCTATAGTCAACCTCCTGTTCACATGTAGTCAAGACTGCTCTAATCTGAGGTGAGCACATCTTTTTTATTTTTTTGACCTAAAAGGAAAAATAAATCACTTTAAATTTTCATCAGTACAACTTTGTTAGGTATAGATGTTACAAATTATTATTTTACACAAAATAGAGGAGACATTAACGTGTCTTTTGATACTTCAGCTGATGTGCTATGTTGAGCTAACCCTGACATTTAGCCAAATTTAGCATAAATGTCAGTTTGGGGCAAGTTGTCTCATTAACTTTGGGGCAAGTCGTCACATGTGACAACTTGCCCCAGTACAAATAAATGCTCCAAAAAATTGATATTGTAATTCATTTGTATTTGTAATAAGGTTTTTGAAGAAAGGAAGGAGAGGCAGGAATTAAGGAAGGAAGGAAGAAAGTAAGATGGTTCGAAATTATCAACGAAAGACAGAGCGTGGCAGAACACCACCTGACATTATGTTAAAGGCAGTCAGGCAGGTAAAGATGCAGAACAAATCAATCAGAAGTACAGCAAAGGATTTTGACATAAATTACCGTACTCTAACTCGGTATTGTCAAAAGATTACCAGAGAAGAAATTGAAAGTCAGACAGCCATGCCAACAACAATGGTTGGTTATACAACGCCAAGGAAGATTTTTTCCCCTGATTTGGAAAAGCAGCTTGTTGAATATATTACTAGGTCAGCTGACATTTATTTTGGTCTGTCACCAAGTGAGGTCAGAAAGCTTGCCTACCAGTTTGCTGTGGCACACGAACTGAAGTTTGTGCCTTTGTGGGCAGAAAAAGAAAAGGCCAGCAAAGAGTGGTTTACAGGCTTTTTAAAGCAGCATACAACATTGTCACTGAGAAAGCCAGAAGCAACTAGCCTTGCCAGGGCAAGTAGCTTCAACAGAGAGAATGTCAGTGCTTTCTTTGACAACTTAGAGAAAGTGTTATGCAAATATGAGTTTGGACCAGGAGACATTTGGAATGTTGATGAAACTGGGGTCACCACTGTACATAAACCAGACAAAGTGTTGGCCAGACGTGGATTCAAACAAGTAGGGTCATTGACCTCTGCTGAAAGGGGAACCCTTGTCACACTGGCCTGTTCTGTCTCAGCCATAGGGAATAGTTTACCTCCATACTTTATTTTCCCACGTGTCCACTTCCGTGACCATTTCCTGATCAACGGGCCACCCGGCAGCAAAGGAGGGGCAAATTCCTCTGGATGGATGAAAGACACACACTTTGTTGACTTCCTGCAACATTTCAATGAACATACAAAGTGTTCAAAGGAGAAGCCCTGTTTACTCCTTTTGGACAACCACGAGTCTCATCTGTCCATTGATGGACTCAATTATGCCAAAGAAAATGGCATAATCATGCTGTCATTCCCACCGCACTGCTCACATCGGCTCCAACCATTAGACAGGTCTGTCTACGGGCCACTAAAGAGGCACATCAACAGCACGTGTGATGCCTGGATGAGGAACAACCCTGGGAAGACAATGTCTATTTATGACATTCCTGGGATTGTGGCAATTGCATATCCTCTGGCTGCAACCCCATTGAACATTCAGGCTGGTTTTAGGGTGGCTGGGATTCAACCTTACAACAGAAATGTATTTCTGGAAGCCGAGTTTGCACCATCCTACATCACAGATCGCCCTATTCCGGACCCTGCCCTGCCAGGCTCCAGCACCAACTCTGCACTGCCAGGCCCCAGCACTACCTCTGCACTGCCAGGCCCCAGCACCAACTCTGCACTGCTAGGCCCCAGCACTACCTCTGCACTGCCAGGCCCCAGCACCAACTCTGCACTGCCAGGCCCCAGCACCAACTCTGAACTGCCAGGCCCCAGCACTACCTCTGCACTGCCAGGCCCCAGCACTACCTCTGCACTGCCAGGCCCCAGCACCAACTCTGCACTGCTAGGCCCCAGCACTACCTCTGCACTGCCAGGCCCCAGCACCAACTCTGCACTGCTAGGCCCCAGCACCAACTCTGAACTGCCAGGCCCCAGCACTACCTCTGCACTGCCAGGCCCCAGCACTACCTCTGCACTGCCAGGCCCCAGCACCAACTCTGCACTGCTAGGCCCCAGCACCAACTCTGAACTGCCAAGCTCCAGCACCATCTCTATCACGAGCTCACCCTTACCCAGCACTGCAATTACTGACAGCGGACTACCAACTCCAGAGGACATCCGGCCATATCCAAAAGCTGGCCGCCGAAAACCATCCAGCAAAGGAAGAAAACAACGCAAATCAGCAATTCTAACCGACACGCCAGTGAAGCAGCAACTAGAAAAAGAAAAGAATAAGGCTGAATCTAGCAAAAAGCTGTTTCAAAAGAGAGGGACGCGAGGGGGGGAAACATCTGGACCTATGAAGAACAACGCAGCTAAAAGAAGAAAAATAATTCAAGAGTCATCATCAGATGATGAAGAGTGCTTCTGCCTTGTCTGTGTGGAGCCATTTTCAAACAGTTGTCCAAAAGAGACCTGGGTAAAATGCGTAAAATGCAACTAATGGGCCCATGATGCTTGCACCTCAGGCCAGGCAATTTATGTGTGCCAGAATTGTGACTCTGAAGTTGAGTCTGATTAATCAGAAATATGGCATCTGTTTTGTTCAGAGGATAAACATGTTAAGTAAAGCAAGTTATTTGCAGCATTCCATTCATTTATGATGGATTTATGTGCAAGCCAGAGAACATTTGAGTTTAAAGTTCAAACTAAAGTTTTCTTTCTACTAACTTCCAAAGACTAGAGAATATGGTGAAGCATGTCTTCCCTTTGGCTTCACCTGCACAAGTGCCAAGGTAGGTCTCCCCTGCAGAATTGGTTTTCCCTTTGTCGGGAGCAGCACTGGGCTCTCCAAATCACAGACAAACAGTATCCCACATTCTTGATTTTTAGTTCACAAACACTTGTTGTAATGACTAACTACTCCTGACATTTTGGAGATGTTAGCTCTTTATACAGTAAAGTTACAGTGGGATACAAATAATATCAGGCTGATTTGTTCCCCCTGTCGAAATCACGGAAAAACGGCATTCCACAGTTGTTTATGTTTTTAAGCCCATTTTGCACAGAGAGGCATTTTTTGATTTGATAGCAATGTTGAATATTATTACACAGGAAAAAAAACAACTATACGTAAAATAATCACACCGTGACGCCTCTGCCTTTCTAAACAGAGTGACAATAGGTGCGTGTGTAAATGTAAGCGCATAAAAACAGAAGATAGTCAGATTAACAGTATTTTGTCTCTATCTGCCATTCTGCAATTCATCTCATGTAAACAATAACGTGGTGCACAGCGTGACGTGAGTTTGGGAACCACTGCATTAGAGGATAAACTTAAAGTAAGAATAATCTATTATTTATGCAGTCTAGTATAGTATATTAGCCTCAAATGAGGCATAGACAAAGCAACCATATTCTAATTAATGAATTAATGACTAAAACTAATAGTCACCATTCAAATGTGTTCTAAACTTTCAAAGGTTTATTGACTTTCAGCTGCATCCATGAATACCAGTGAAACAGGACATCTGCCTCACTAAAAAGTACAACAGAGCGGCAAACACAAGCAAGACATAGAAATCTTCAGCCTTAACTAGAAGGTGAGTGATCGTAGGATTGCACACAGCAGAATTACTCACATGCACACATACACACACACAATGATATAGAAGAGAAAGATAGAAGGTGTGTTGGCACAGGAGGACTAGAGGATCATGACACCTTTGTCTTCATGCTCCTACATTGTCATCATATCAATGTTATGCTGGGTAATAATTGTGGGTCCAGATTTAGGTGCTAGCTACATCCTGATGCAAGTTGTCATCATGCAATGCTCTTCCTACTGTCAGTCGATGTTGATCCATTGAACACTTACATCTGTTTAATGGTGTTAAATATCCCAATCTTTGATCTTTGGGCTGAAGGAAGAACAACATAAATGTTCAATCAACAGTCTCTTTATTCCATACAATTCTCATTGTTCCATACAACACTTTTGAGCATTACCATCTGGACGGGAGATATGGAGAGGAGGGTGTCCGCCAGAACTCTTATAGCTTCAGCCCCCCTCCAAAGTCATAAAACCTAAACATCCACATTCTTTCTCTCTCAGTGAGCCTAAGTTATGACCTTGGCTTCCTGTGCAGTATGTTCTGTTCTTTCTAATCAGACAAATAAGGCCATGATTCTCTGAAAACAGTATTTCTTACAAATCAGCAGTATAATGCATCATAAAACAATGTCATTCATTCACAATAAATCAGCAGTCTAATGTAATACAAATCATTCTAATAAATGTAATAGTTATCACCTTCTTCTAAGTCAGGAGAATAATGCAACCTAAAACTACATAATGATTTCACAAGCTTTAATTAGAGGTATAACGTGGCATAAAATAGTATAATAATCTCACAATGGACGTATCATACACTATATGGTCAAACATATTCACTCACCCATCCAAACAATTGAAATCAAGTGTTTCAATCACTTCCATGGTCACAGGTGTATAAAATTAAGCACTTAGGCATGCAGACTGCTTCTATAAGCATTTGTGAAAGAATGGGTTGCTCTCAGGATGTCAGTGAACTCTAGCGTGGTATTATGATAGGATGCCACCTGTGCAACAAGTCCAGTCTTGAAATGTCCTCAATATTAAATATTTCAAAAGTGGCACAAAGTGGTAGACCACATTACATCACAGAGCGGGCTCAACAGATACTGTGGCACAGAGGTTGCCAACTTTTTTCAGATTCAGTCAGTACAGACCTCCAAAGTCAAGTCAAGTCAAGTTTATTTATAAAGCACATTTAAAAACAACCGAGGCTGACCAAAGTGCTGTACAATAAAATACAAATATAAAATACAATAAAACACAAGTACATAAAACACCTCACTGATAAAACAATAAATTAAAACAATAAGTTAAACCTTGCTAAAAGCCAATGAGAAGAGGTGAGTTTTAAGAGCAGTTTTAAAAGTTCCTAGGCTTGTGGAGAATCTGATGTGAGGAGGTAAACTGTTCCACAGTCTGGGTGCAGCCACAGCAAAAGCCCTCTCTTCTCTAGTCTTTAGTCTGTACCTGGGAACATCTAAAAGCATCAGGTCTGCTGACCTCAAAGATCTCCTGGGGCGGTAAATGCTAAGAAGCTCTGCCAGGTAAGGAGGTGCAGTACCGTTAAGAACCTTAAAAACCAGCAATAAAATTTTAAAATCAATCCTAAAAGCAACTGAGAGCCAGTGGAGAGAGCAGAGGACCGGAGTGATGTGGTCTCTCTTTTTGGAACCGGTCAGCATGCGAGCAGCAGCGTTCTGCATCAGTTGGAGGCGATGCAGACAGGAACGATCTAAACCAGCATAAAGGGAGTTACAGTAGTCCAGCCGTGATGTAATAAAAGCATGGACCACCCTTTCTAGATCGTTCCTGCACAGGTAGGACTTGACTTTAGTTAAAATCCGTAGATGATAAAAAGATCCCTTGACTACGGAGCTGATTTGTTTATCAAATTTAAAAGCACTGTCAAAAGTAACACCGAGGCTCTTAATGGAGGAAGTACATTCAGAAGTTAGGGGTCCCACAAAATCAAAGGAAAGGTTGGGGTCTTTAGGAAGCCCAAACACAATGACTTCAGTTTTACTTTCATTTAGATGTAGAAAGTTAAGAGCCATCCAAGTCTTAATGTCAGACAAACAGGAGAATAATGGCTGCAGAGAGTCCTTACAGTCTAACCTCAGAGGGAGGTAGATCTGAATGTCATCAGCAAAGGTGTGGAAGGACACATTATGTTTGCGCCAAACTTCATGTGGCCATTAGATTAGCTAAAGATCAGTGTGTAGAGAACTTGATGGAATGGGTTTCCATGGCCGAGCACAATATAGAGAAGTTTAAACTTTGCTGGAGGGGGTGTGGGGTTGTTTTTCAGAAGTTGGGCTCAGCTCTTTACTTCCAGTGAAAGAAACTGAAAATATTTTGTGCAATTTCATGCTCCCAACTTTGTAGGAACAACTTGGGGATGGCTCCTTCCTGTTCTAGCATGGCTGTGCACGAGTGCACACAAGCAGGGTCCTTAAAGACATGGATGAGTGAGTTTGGTGTGGAAGAATCTGACTGGCCTGCACAGTCCTAAACTCAGCCCGAGAGAAAACCTTTGGGATGAATTAGAGCAGCGGCCCCAACCTTTTTTGCACCACGGACCGGTTTATGCCCGAGAATATTTTCACGGACTGGCCTTTAAGGTGTCACGGATAAATACAACAAAATAAAACTAGTACCGGTACAGAAAAAAAGAAGATTTATTCATAACACACGTGAAAAGACCCTTGAAAACCGAGTTAACGATAAAAACAATAACAAAATAACGCTGAAAACCGATAAAAACCCTGAAAACCATACATTTCACACCTGAGCCTCAACTCTCGCGGCCCGGTACCAAACAACTCACGGACTGGTACCAGTCCGAGGCCCGGGGGTTGGGGACCGCTGAATTAGAGCATACACTTCAAGGCCGGCCTTCTCATCCATCATCAGTGCCTGACCTCACAAATGTCCTTCTGGAGGAATTGTCAAAAATTCCCATAAGCACACTCCTAAACCTTATGGAAAGCCTTCCAATGAGAGTTGAAGCTGTTGTAGCTGCAAAGGGTTGGCCGACACCATATCAAACCCTATGGAATAAGACTGGGATCTCAGTTATATGTGTGTGAAGGCAAAAGGGGAAATACTTCTGGTAATATAGTGTATAATAATGTTTCCCACATACTGCCTGGGCAGCTGAAAATGGTCAAAACTAAAATGTGCTCCTTCTACTCAGAGATGAAAGAATGAGTAATGCAGTGCCTCCATGAGACTCACATATATGGTTTTGTATGAAATGACTTATCAGCTAGTTCAGGGGTGTCAATATGCCAGATCTGATCCAGTTCAGTGCACCCTGCTGCATGACTTTGCAATATGTATAACCTGCAGATGAGGTGAGCGCTGTTTGTTGTGTCAGGAGGATCATTACAGGAGGTCAAGGTCAAGGTAACTTTATTTATACCCACAGGCAAGGTAAATCTGCTTTACAGAAAAAATGATAGCATTTAGCATCCCTTCAAAAACACACATACCTAATAAAGATATAAACCTCCCTGTAGCACATATATAGTAATTTAATATTTCGAATCAAAAACAGTTCTTATTTAATTCAGTGAGAGCAACGGGGACAAAGCTATCTCGGAAATAGAAACCTCCGTCCTGAGGAAAGAAGCTGAAATTCACCCCTTAGCGGATGGGAACTATTTTTAAGGAATGATAAAGCCATCCTCTGTACCTGCTTGGAGTACAGGGAGGCTAAACAAGACTGTGGCTCACCTATCAGATGACTGGACCATCTCACTAACTGATTTAGAGAGTTTTTCTCTGTGACAGAGGTCTGACCAAACCATGCCACCAAACAAAAGGATAAAACAGACTCAATAAAAGAACGATAAAACAAAGTTACAATTTTTTGGTCAATGTGGAAATGAGCACGTTTCCTAAGGCAATAAAGGTGCTGGTGACCCTTTTTACAAACTGATTTGCAATTTTGATCAAAGTTCAGTTTTTCATTGATTATGGTCCCAAGATATTTATATGACTGCACTTGCTCTATTTTCTGACCTTTAATTAAAGTGACTCCGTGCCCATTTTGTTGTTTCCTAAAATCAACAACCATATCTTTTGTTTTAGATATGTTCAGCTGGAGATAAGACTCCTCACACCACTGAACAAAGTCATCAATGACTGGACCGTGGTTAGTTTCACCCTCTTTCAGTAAGATGACAATAACAGAGTCATCTGCATATTTAATGATGGCCCTGTTTTCATATCTGCTCTGACACATGTTTGTATAGAGAATGAATAATAAGGGCGATAAGACACACCCTTGAGGAGAACTTGTGGAGGAGAACACTGGGTCAGACAGAATCCCATTTATTCTCACTCTTTGTGACCTGTCAGTTAAAAAATCTAAAATCCAGCCCACCAGGTTTTTCCTGATTTCAAACTGTTCTAAAAGTCTTTTAATTAAAATATGGGGTTGTATTGTATTAAAAGCCGAAGAAAAATCGATGAAAAGAAGTTTTGCAAAAGTCCCTTTACTCTCTACATGTTTAAGAATCAGATTTAGTAAAGTCAAAAGAGTGTCCTCCACTCCTCTATTACAGGAGGCTTAGAATTAGAATTTGTGTCATGAAAATGGTTGTCTGAACTTTTAATTTCATCTGAGACAGAGATCTGACTCATCATTAGTTTCACAGACGTCTTACTTCCTTAATTTACCACAGTACAGTTTAATGACTGAATGTGGAGAAGCACACATATGGTTGAAATTGTAGACATAATCTTCTTGAGAAAAAATCCTCTCAGGATGACGTGTCATCATCTCAATAATCCTTATACTTTTCATATAGTACAACTATCAGGTCCAGTTTTTAACCTTGTTAATGTTAGTCTGCTTTGCAGGTCAGATGACTAAACAGAGGCTGATAAGATTAGGTCTTAAAGCTCTAGGTGTTTGTATTTACTCCATACTCAGCTGCGGGCAGAGAGGGTGACAGGCGAGGATGGCACTGAAGAGAAGATGCTCGGTTTCTGGAGTCTCCTGGTCCTGTCAGTATTAGTAGGATGCATCTGCTGTGTCTTCTCGTGGATGCTCACCTACCTTGACTCGTTCCAGCCTGGTATGGATTTCCCAACACTGTGGACAGTGGCCCACGTCAGAGACGTTTAATATTGATTACATATGTCTGAATTGCTAACCCTAGCTCAACAGACCACAATGCCCTGGACTGTCAGTATAGTTACATGCTGTGAACATAAGTACCTTTGATCACAGTTTGTGTTGTAAAAGAGAAGGAATATTGGAAAGAAAGGTCAACATTGTGATATTATTTCTTCCAAACTGACCAGAAACATGCTTGTCAGACTCTCACAGCAAAGGATCAGACTCACTGTGCATGACGGCTCAGGCCAATGATGTCTGTTAAGATTGTCAGTTGTTTAGTGCTTCTGTACAGTTAGGGTCACGTCTCTATTTCAGAATAATTAATATGCGGAAAACACTAAAAGTTGATTGTCTTCCAATATTCTAGCATAATTAAAAAACTTTGACTCTGTAAGTACATATTATTAGTCCTAATGCCAGTATGAGTCTTCATAACTCCTGCTTTGAAATACTGAACTTTGAAATTTACCTGATGAAAGATAGTTTACAGTGGCACTCTGTCAGGATCATTCTGACTATAAGATCACTGTATTAATCTGAATCCTTCTGAAATGTGCTGTGAATGAATGCTGATGCAACTCACTGTGGGAAAGCTGCTAATAAAATGAATCTGTGACACATGCAACACGTTCACAGAGGAAGAGGACTCAAAGGGAGGACACGCAGAGGCTGTGTTGAAGTCAGAAATCCAAATCTTTATTAAAAAAAAAAACAGGCGGCGGTTACAAACAGGAAGACAAGCAGTCCATCAAACAGTCTACAGGGTCAAACATTCAGAGAATTTAAACAGCAGTAAAAAATAACTGGACACTGAAAAACTTAAAGCAATGTGTGACGCAATAGAAGGAAGCAGTGTGTTACTGTGTTGTGTTGTTTGTTACGTTGTGATGTGTCATATCGTGTCGTGTTGTGTTATATGTAGTGCCGACGTAGGACAGTTTTTCCAATTTCATTGTACTACTGTACTATGTATGACTGTGCAATGACAATAAAGAGTTATCTTATCTTATCTTATATTCACTGAATTATCATCAATTACAAAAGAGAAAAATGACGATTTCTAAGGATTATTTTCTTAAATGCAGTTAGAGTGTGGCTGGTAAAGATGGAAACATACAGAATGTAAACTGTGTGAGTTTGGTGAACTTTGTTAGTAACAAATGAGGTAAAAAAAAAACAACCCCAAAACATACAAAACACAGAAAGAGGCTCTCAGTATTCATTAATAATTAGAAAGAAAAATTCTGGTCGTGGATTTTTACAGTCTTAGTTCCGCTCGCTGTCATCATTATAATCATCATGATAAATGGCGAGGTCCTGAGGTGGGTGGGGCTGTCTCTGTGATGTCACCATGAAGGAACAGCATCTGGCACGTGTACATCCCAGTACACTGGTGTAGTTTCCTCTCCAGCTGTTTGACATGTGACACTTGAATAGTGTTAGGTCAGGTGACCACATGGTTTCTAAAGTAACTGACAGGAAGTAACCAGGCCGTCAGAAATGGATGGCATGTGTGTAGAGTTACTGGAGTTGGGTAACTCTACTTACCAAAAGCAGAAGCACACAGATGAAGGATCAGATGCTGAATGTTGCAGGAACATGCTCATGTGTGGTGGTCATTCAGTGCTGCTCCGGCAGGTTAGACAGTCCAAGACTGATATGCTGCCCATCTGAGAGTTTGAAAACACACATGGAAAGATTTATTTTGTGTTACAGTCAAAGTTGGATGTTCATTTTTGTCCTTTAAAAATGTTTGTGTATTTGAAAGCACTAACATTTAAGGATGACTTGGATTGTCTCCTTTAAAGGGGAGACAAGTGTATCCACTGATCTACGTCACTTTACCTGGATGATGACTCTTCTCCCCCTCACTCAGAAACACTCCTAATATAACCAAGCAAATAAATAATATTGAAGATTTACTTACATCATTACAAAAACATCAAAAACATCTCCCTTTGATTCTATTTCTCCATTCCTGCTGAACATCAGGCAACAAATATCTCAATAAATCACAGTAAAATGTAAAGCACATGTTTTCTCTGCTTTGTCTAACCTCTGCAGAGCCTCTGTCAAGAAAAACATAACTGTAAGCATAAAACAAATATACATTCATAACACGTCACTGGACAAACCTCGGTCAGTTGATTTCCTCTGTGCAGTGCAGATGAGCATCAGTCAGCAAGTGACTCTGCTGGTTCTTCTGAGGAAACACCACCGTCTCTCCACACCGTCACCATCTGTGAGCACAAACTGCTGCTCTGCCAGCATGTAGGAATCACATATCACACACACAGGGGTGAAGAAACATCAGAGCTCAACTTTGGATACTTTAGATCTAAACAGATCAAAGTAGCTCTTAGTTTCAACAATCAGTGAGCAGACAAACAATGATCCCACCCACTCCATGACATGTTGGTCAGTCACAGGAGCTCGTTCAGTGAGAGACTGAGATTACCGAAAAGCACCACTGAACGACACAGGAAATCATTCCTGCCTGTGGCCATCTCCCTGTACAACGCATCCACTTAACACACTGTTTGCTGCTACAACTACACATGTTTCTTTTCCAAATATTTATTTATAAGTGACTTATGTATGTATGTATGTATGTATGTATGTATGTATATATATGTATATATTGTACTATTCTTAGTTAGCGTATTGTCTGTCTTGTCTTAATGTTGGTTTAAAATGGAGCACTGTAACAAAAAATAATTTCCCCCAGGGATCAATAAAGTATTCTGATTCTGATTCTGATACCAAACTGATTCTGTATGAATACAATATGGTATTTTCAATACAGGTATCAAATTAATTTATTAAAACTAATACAGATATATGTATATTTTTTTTTGATAAATTAGTTTGCTAAATTATAAGAATATATATATTTTTTCATTTAACAATTGCAACTAAAAGAAATTAAATATTGAACAAAAATATATTGTCACATTCTTTGCATGCTCAGCACGATGACAGACTTGAAGTTGCTACAGATTTTAAGAAGTGATAATTATAGGGAAGAAACTTCTCTTTTTCATCCGTTTAATCAAACATTTGATGCCTCAGCTGTCTCAGTCCTATAGCGTTCTGCAACTACAACTAACCTGAGGCTTGGATTTGGCTGCAGGTGCCCCTGTACATCCTTCTCAGCAGCACACATGTGGGTACCATTTAATCCCACTTCTTCCTGAGCTTTGCTTCATCACAAGACCAAAGGTGGCATCCCGTGTCACAGTCTTATCATCATCCAGAAGAAACATTTGAAGAAACATTTACGCGCCTCCTGGTTTTGTTTTCTGATCCTGCGAAAAGACTGAGGACAACAAAGCCCAGAGAACACGAGATACACAACATCCAACATTCAGACTCAACAGCCTCCATAAATGAAGAGCACCAGGTTGGTTCAGTTATAGTAGATATAAGCATACTTCACATTACTGGGTATGAATAATAATGAGGAGGCAAACTTTGACGATGCAGAGCATGATGTCCCATCATCAGACTGTAAACAAACATCCACCAGGCTTCTTTGTTGCCAAAATTGATGATTCTCCTATCAGGGATCAGTAGCGTGTATTAACCTGTGGTACAAGCAGCAGTCACTGAAATATTACTGTTTCAGATAAGAAATCTAGGACATAAAAGCCAGAGTGGGAGGGATCTCTGCAAACTGACTTAGGTCTGCAAGTGTGAAGCTCAACAAAAATCTGACTCTCCAGTCACAGACAAACAAAAACTCCAGCTGGGAGATAGAAAATGCTGTCTGGGTCCTGCTGGATGTTGCTGGTCAGAGTCCACACATTAGCAGAGTGCTTCTTGGTCCCACTGACCCATGTGGACAGCGACTGTGGAGAACTGTTCTGGAAAACAGAGAAGAGAATTAAAATAACAAAAAGTAGCAGCAGTTCAGATCTGATTTAATTTAATTTCCTTCACACAGCACATTCGTCCAGGCTGACAGGTAAACAGAATTAATCTCAGGTAACATGACTCATAGTAGAGATTCAGTAAGAAAGATTGCAGGCTCTAATATTATTACCACACAATCCAAGGACACACCAACAGCTCCGATTTGTAGAACTATTTAAACAAATGTCTTCTGAATATTCAATTCAGGTTCGCAGTGGGAGGGTGGGAGGTGTCGTGGAATTTTTTAAATAAAGTCTGCAACACAGAAAGAGCTGTGATCAAGCTATTTATTACTGCGCCAACACACATCAAACATCACAGTTCAGTCATGTCAGCGCTGCCACAGAAGTGGTGCTCCTACTCCTTTATGCATTCCAAGGAAGAGGGAGGAAGTTACAAACGGATCCTACCACACTTCAACGGATCAATGGTTATGCTGTTTTGTGGCCTTATCAGCACCCGTAAAGGGAGTTGTTTTCTCAAACTGCTGACGCTGAAGTAAGTTCATCTAGTTTTAGAAACTTTCACTGAACAGTAACAGTGTTACAACTAAGCATATGCATAAGCACTTAAATACTTTAAATGAGAATAACAGAAAATTTCTATTACAGAGGCTAGAGCCTGTCCCAGTAGTCATAGGTAGAGCACACCTGGACAGGTCACCAGTCTGTCAGAGGACTAACACAAAGATAGACACCAGAGTAACAAATCTATTTAAAATTAATGTAAGTTTGCTGCAGCTGTATGTATGAACATGTGTTTCTGTGCTCACAGTCCACCTCTCAGGAACCTGTAGTTCACTTTAAGTCTACTTTAAACAAACCTCACAAAAGGCTGATGTGGCTGGATCAGTAGTCTGATTTGAGTACGATACCTTTGGCCAGGGATTACTCTGGTGCATCGCTTCACTGCAGTGTTACGTATTTTCCCCACACCTGAATAAAAAAAATACTGATATATACAAATAACAGCTTCAGCTGATGCAGCCTGACTCAATCCTAAATGTTCAGCACACAGAGACACAGAGGTGCCGTTTAAAGTTTAGTGTTAACCTGAGTCACTGATCATTTGCAGTATTACAGAGTCTGGCAGTCTTTGCATGATGTCCACGTCACTGTAAGTTTCTAGCCGACTCTCAGGTGTGACAGGTGTGCCAGCAGGAAACAGTAATAATAACCTGCATCCTGTGGTTTGTCATGCAGGACTAAAGAAGCCAGGCTTTGTTCACACAGCTAGGATTGTATTTTACACTGACCCTGGGTCAGTATAAGTATCATACAGTTTAAACGAAGCACTGAAACTTGCACATATTTATTATAGATGCACTGAAGCTAATCGAGATATTTGCTGTCAATCTGTGGCTGCGATTATTATTATATATTATTATTATATTACTGGAAACTTTATTAACTAGTAACTTCATCAGTCATGACAGAAGCTAATATTTCTGTGCTAACATCGTTTAAACAGTAACAGCTTTCCTCCAATATAAGCTAACGTTTACACCGTAACTTTAAGCTAGCACCATAAAGACGGTAAAACACGTAATAATATCTACAAATGCATCTTAAAGCTGTTATATTAGCACTCGGTGTATTACTAACATAACCACATTAACATTACTGACACTCGCTGACTTTTAATAGTCATTCTATAAATGCTGTCTGTTTAAATGGTCTTACCTGTACACACTGCATATCCACCGGATTCCAGCCAGAGTGGATTCTGGAGTCTTCCCACGCTCCTGTTAGTGATCCTCCATCTGGATGGATGAGAACAACCTTCTGAACAATCTAGCAGGAAATGGCCCATATCTATGGGACTGATTTGTGCTAATAACGCCCATTGTATGGACTGATAACAGCCGAAGCGGGTGAATAAAGTCACCCAGTAGCTAGCTGTGCCATTACCCAGCATACATCACTCCCTCCATAAATGCAATAAACGATACAAAAGTAATAGCCTATAATTAATTCCTCTGCTGTATCTGCTGTTTTTCAGGTAGTTGTTTACATTATATAATTTATTGTGTTCTGTATACCTCACTACAATGTGATTTGGAAAATGTCTAAATATACCGACAACAGGCACTTCCGCAGCAATCTCTTCAATCGGAGGACCCTTCACGCACAGGCCCCGACGCGAGGGGCATGTGCGTCCATAAGTGAAGCAGAGGGATAGTGATGGGCAGATGAAGCCTCATGAAGCACTGAAGCTTTTCATCCAATTGGTTCACCTCAACGCGAAGCTTCTTGAAGCTTCATTTGCTCTAGCAGGACACCTACTGGACGTAAAAATATTAGTTGGCATGAATTTGAAGAGTGTGGCATTTTGCACACAGCCTGTAAATGTCAACAACAAAAGGAGTGTGTAAAACATCTATATTGTAGTGATGGCAGCATACTGTGTATATTTATGCTGGCAGTATGGAAAATGATTATTTGTGGCAAAGTTCGAACCGCTTCCTGAACCAGTCACGTGGTACAGCCGGGCAGCGAGGCTTCGGACGTCATCATTTTCAGCTCCTCCCATAAATGAAGCAAGCCTCGATACGCATGGCGGCGGGGGGCGTGGCCCGCCTCCTGTGACATCAAGGTCCAAAGCCCTATTCGGCTTACAGGATGATGACATCACATATATTTAGAATCTTACAACAAATTTGGTCCTATGATGCTTTAATCCGTTGATCCGCAAAAGTCTATAAATAGGGGTGAAGAGCAATGACTTTTAGTTAATTAATTGCAGCATTTATGTTAGCAGAATTGAAACGTTCACCAAAGAGGTATTTTGAAACACCTGGATCCTTTTTGGAGTAGCTGTTTACAGATTCCAACATGTCTCAGAGGAAACAACCCTACAGATTTCTAAGGTAAGTTTTCTTTCTTTTTTTCTGTTTTTAGGTTGTTCACTGACAGAATAAGAATCACACAAGCTCACCTCTAGACAGCTGCCCTGCATGGTTTGAAGCAAAGTTTTCTTCTATTTGATCTCAAAAAGCTCCTAAAACAGTCAGTGATCACCGTTGACCTCCCTCGGCTTTTATTACCGCTAATCATTTATTTAAGCTCAGTTTTTAAAACCTTAGGATGTAACTACAACCCAGCCCATGCAGCAGTATATGAATGACTAACCTCGTATTGTGGATGGATTATCTCAGTTGTTCTCCTGGCTGAAGTTTGGTCCTTTTACAGCATCCTGCCATGCGATTACATTTGTTCCTGACCACCGAGAACGCTCACATTAACTTTTATCGAGTGGAAAAAAAGTTAGCTTGTTTATATTATGCTAACATAGCTGTGTCGCTAGCGGTCACGTAGCACATCATTATATACCAGCTAGCCCAACTTCAGTCACCCTACAAACGTCACTGCTGTTTAGTTTTCTGTCTTCATTTATGCTGGAAGTGATAGCAGAGTTGTACGTTTTAATTTGTTTCCAAAACCCCGCAGTCAGGACATGCTATATTGTATTTAGATAGAAGCTAGCGAGCTAACTCCCTGCTAACTTCTAACTCCGTTAAATGTCATAAATTCCGTTTTCATGGATGCCTGGATGTTAAACTCAATTGTTACACCTGGTAGAGCAGAACGCTGATCATTTTATTAAAGATGAAAGACTTTAGACAGTTTTTCAACTCTCAATAATGCCATAGTGATCGTTTGATATATGGACCTGCAGCGGAGTTTAGACCCAGACACGGCTAGTGACGTCAGACTGAACAACCGGATAGTGATATGAATTAATTTAGAACTCACTGGAGAGAAAATGCCACGAGCAAATCAACAAAAAGCTGGGGATTGCACATGACTGGCGTCTTTGTTTGGTGATATCGGATACGGAAAACGATGAAAAGATAGCCCATTATCCAGGTTCTTGCCTTCACGATCATGAGCTCTAACGTTGCAACCAACTACAAAACAAGTACGAACCATAGCTGAAGCTGTATCCTTTGTCTGGCCTACTGTCATGGCGGCGGGAGGCGTGGCCCGCCTCCTGTGACATCAAGGTCCAAAGCCCTATTCGGCTTACAGGATGATGACGTCACATATATTTAGAATCTTACAACAAATTTGGTCCTATGATGCTATGACATGGTTATATATTTACATGTAGATAATGTCCTCAAGTTCTGTATAACCACTTTTTCCTCTCTCTGTGTTTGTTTCTCGTTCGTTGTTGTGTGTGTGTTTGTGTGCATTTGTCTCTTTCAAACAGGTGCCGGTCCTCACCTCTGCAGTGCTGCCGTCTCCTGTAGCGCTGCATGGTTCTAAGCTAAGTTTCCTTTCCTTTTTCTGTTCTCTCAGATTTGTCCTCAGGTTTGAAGTGTCTGTGTTGTGCAGCTGGTCTGGTCTGTCTCTAGACAGTTCAGGCTTCACCCACTAGTTAAATGGTGGAGGCTCACAGCGACATACTCAACACACAAGTTTCTGAACTCTGCATGAGGGTTTCTCCGACGAAGTGAGGGCCGTGAGGCACAGCTCCCCGTCCCCCGGTGACCCTGCTAGGTCCACCTTCTTAGGGAAACCCTCTGCAGAGGAGCTGACAGAGCCAGGAACTTGTGAGTTGCGTGTGTCCACTCAGGCATCATTCATGCTTGTTCTGTAGGCAGTTCCTGTCAGAAGGAGGAGGCGCGGCAGGAGCGTCGGGGGGCGGAAGACGGTGCCTCAGTGCCTCTCTCCTTCTGACATTGTTAAAGAAAACACAACAAATTTGTAATTATGTAGATAATTACATGTAGATAATGTCCTCAAGTTCTGTATAACCACTTTTTCCTCTCTCTGTGTTTGTTTCTCGTTCGTTGTTGTGTGTGTGTTTGTGTGCATTTGTCTCTTTCAAACAGGTGCCGGTCCTCACCTCTGCAGTGCTGCCGTCTCCTGTAGCGCTGCATGGTTCTAAGCTAAGTTTCCTTTCCTTTTTCTGTTCTCTCAGATTTGTCCTCAGGTTTGAAGTGTCTGTGTTGTGCAGCTGGTCTGGTCTGTCTCTAGACAGTTCAGGCTTCACCCACTAGTTAAATGGTGGAGGCTCACAGCGACATACTCAACACACAAGTTTCTGAACTCTGCATGAGGGTTTCTCCGACGAAGTGAGGGCCGTGAGGCACAGCTCCCCGTCCCCCGGTGACCCTGCTAGGTCCACCTTCTTAGGGAAACCCTCTGCAGAGGAGCTGACAGAGCCAGGAACTTGTGAGTTGCGTGTGTCCACTCAGGCATCATTCATGCTTGTTCTGTAGGCAGTTCCTGTCAGAAGGAGGAGGCGCGGCAGGAGCGTCGGGGGGCGGAAGACGGTGCCTCAGTGCCTCTCTCCTTCTGACATTGTTAAAGAAAACACAACAAATTTGTAATTATGTAGATAATTACATGTAGATAATGTCCTCAAGTTCTGTATAACCACTTTTTCCTCTCTCTGTGTTTGTTTCTCGTTCGTTGTTGTGTGTGTGTTTGTGTGCATTTGTCTCTTTCAAACAGGTGCCGGTCCTCACCTCTGCAGTGCTGCCGTCTCCTGTAGCGCTGCATGGTTCTAAGCTAAGTTTCCTTTCCTTTTTCTGTTCTCTCAGATTTGTCCTCAGGTTTGAAGTGTCTGTGTTGTGCAGCTGGTCTGGTCTGTCTCTAGACAGTTCAGGCTTCACCCACTAGTTAAATGGTGGAGGCTCACAGCGACATACTCAACACACAAGTTTCTGAACTCTGCATGAGGGTTTCTCCGACGAAGTGAGGGCCGTGAGGCACAGCTCCCCGTCCCCCGGTGACCCTGCTAGGTCCACCTTCTTAGGGAAACCCTCTGCAGAGGAGCTGACAGAGCCAGGAACTTGTGAGTTGCGTGTGTCCACTCAGGCATCATTCATGCTTGTTCTGTAGGCAGTTCCTGTCAGAAGGAGGAGGCGCGGCAGGAGCGTCGGGGGGCGGAAGACGGTGCCTCAGTGCCTCTCTCCTTCTGACATTGTTAAAGAAAACACAACAAATTTGTAATTATGTAGATAATTACATGTAGATAATGTCCTCAAGTTCTGTATAACCACTTTTTCCTCTCTCTGTGTTTGTTTCTCGTTCGTTGTTGTGTGTGTGTTTGTGTGCATTTGTCTCTTTCAAACAGGTGCCGGTCCTCACCTCTGCAGTGCTGCCGTCTCCTGTAGCGCTGCATGGTTCTAAGCTAAGTTTCCTTTCCTTTTTCTGTTCTCTCAGATTTGTCCTCAGGTTTGAAGTGTCTGTGTTGTGCAGCTGGTCTGGTCTGTCTCTAGACAGTTCAGGCTTCACCCACTAGTTAAATGGTGGAGGCTCACAGCGACATACTCAACACACAAGTTTCTGAACTCTGCATGAGGGTTTCTCCGACGAAGTGAGGGCCGTGAGGCACAGCTCCCCGTCCCCCGGTGACCCTGCTAGGTCCACCTTCTTAGGGAAACCCTCTGCAGAGGAGCTGACAGAGCCAGGAACTTGTGAGTTGCGTGTGTCCACTCAGGCATCATTCATGCTTGTTCTGTAGGCAGTTCCTGTCAGAAGGAGGAGGCGCGGCAGGAGCGTCGGGGGGCGGAAGACGGTGCCTCAGTGCCTCTCTCCTTCTGACATTGTTAAAGAAAACACAACAAATTTGTAATTATGTAGATAATTACATGTAGATAATGTCCTCAAGTTCTGTATAACCACTTTTTCCTCTCTCTGTGTTTGTTTCTCGTTCGTTGTTGTGTGTGTGTTTGCGTGCATTTGTCTCTTTCAAACAGGTGCCGGTCCTCACCTCTGCAGTGCTGCCGTCTCCTGTAGCGCTGCATGGTTCTAAGCTAAGTTTCCTTTCCTTTTTCTGTTCTCTCAGATTTGTCCTCAGGTTTGAAGTGTCTGTGTTGTGCAGCTGGTCTGGTCTGTCTCTAGACAGTTCAGGCTTCACCCACTAGTTAAATGGTGGAGGCTCACAGCGACATACTCAACACACAAGTTTCTGAACTCTGCATGAGGGTTTCTCCGACGAAGTGAGGGCCGTGAGGCACAGCTCCCCGTCCCCCGGTGACCCTGCTAGGTCCACCTTCTTAGGGAAACCCTCTGCAGAGGAGCTGACAGAGCCAGGAACTTGTGAGTTGCGTGTGTCCACTCAGGCATCATTCATGCTTGTTCTGTAGGCAGTTCCTGTCAGAAGGAGGAGGCGCGGCAGGAGCGTCGGGGGGCGGAAGACGGTGCCTCAGTGCCTCTCTCCTTCTGACATTGTTAAAGAAAACACAACAAATTTGTAATTATGTAGATAATTACATGTAGATAATGTCCTCAAGTTCTGTATAACCACTTTTTCCTCTCTCTGTGTTTGTTTCTCGTTCGTTGTTGTGTGTGTGTTTGCGTGCATTTGTCTCTTTCAAACAGGTGCCGGTCCTCACCTCTGCAGTGCTGCCGTCTCCTGTAGCGCTGCATGGTTCTAAGCTAAGTTTCCTTTCCTTTTTCTGTTCTCTCAGATTTGTCCTCAGGTTTGAAGTGTCTGTGTTGTGCAGCTGGTCTGGTCTGTCTCTAGACAGTTCAGGCTTCACCCACTAGTTAAATGGTGGAGGCTCACAGCGACATACTCAACACACAAGTTTCTGAACTCTGCATGAGGGTTTCTCCGACGAAGTGAGGGCCGTGAGGCACAGCTCCCCGTCCCCCGGTGACCCTGCTAGGTCCACCTTCTTAGGGAAACCCTCTGCAGAGGAGCTGACAGAGCCAGGAACTTGTGAGTTGCGTGTGTCCACTCAGGCATCATTCATGCTTGTTCTGTAGGCAGTTCCTGTCAGAAGGAGGAGGCGCGGCAGGAGCGTCGGGGGGCGGAAGACGGTGCCTCAGTGCCTCTCTCCTTCTGACATTGTTAAAGAAAACACAACAAATTTGTAATTATGTAGATAATTACATTTAGATAATGTCCTCAAGTTCTGTATAACCACTTTTTCCTCTCTCTGTGTTTGTTTCTCGTTCGTTGTTGTGTGTGTGTTTGTGTGCATTTGTCTCTTTCAAACAGGTGCCGGTCCTCACCTCTGCAGTGCTGCCGTCTCCTGTAGCGCTGCATGGTTCTAAGCTAAGTTTCCTTTCCTTTTTCTGTTCTCTCAGATTTGTCCTCAGGTTTGAAGTGTCTGTGTTGTGCAGCTGGTCTGGTCTGTCTCTAGACAGTTCAGGCTTCACCCACTAGTTAAATGGTGGAGGCTCACAGCGACATACTCAACACACAAGTTTCTGAACTCTGCATGAGGGTTTCTCCGACGAAGTGAGGGCCGTGAGGCACAGCTCCCCGTCCCCCGGTGACCCTGCTAGGTCCACCTTCTTAGGGAAACCCTCTGCAGAGGAGCTGACAGAGCCAGGAACTTGTGAGTTGCGTGTGTCCACTCAGGCATCATTCATGCTTGTTCTGTAGGCAGTTCCTGTCAGAAGGAGGAGGCGCGGCAGGAGCGTCGGGGGGCGGAAGACGGTGCCTCAGTGCCTCTCTCCTTCTGACATTGTTAAAGAAAACACAACAAATTTGTAATTATGTAGATAATTACATGTAGATAATGTCCTCAAGTTCTGTATAACCACTTTTTCCTCTCTCTGTGTTTGTTTCTCGTTCGTTGTTGTGTGTGTGTTTGTGTGCATTTGTCTCTTTCAAACAGGTGCCGGTCCTCACCTCTGCAGTGCTGCCGTCTCCTGTAGCGCTGCATGGTTCTAAGCTAAGTTTCCTTTCCTTTTTCTGTTCTCTCAGATTTGTCCTCAGGTTTGAAGTGTCTGTGTTGTGCAGCTGGTCTGGTCTGTCTCTAGACAGTTCAGGCTTCACCCACTAGTTAAATGGTGGAGGCTCACAGCGACATACTCAACACACAAGTTTCTGAACTCTGCATGAGGGTTTCTCCGACGAAGTGAGGGCCGTGAGGCACAGCTCCCCGTCCCCCGGTGACCCTGCTAGGTCCACCTTCTTAGGGAAACCCTCTGCAGAGGAGCTGACAGAGCCAGGAACTTGTGAGTTGCGTGTGTCCACTCAGGCATCATTCATGCTTGTTCTGTAGGCAGTTCCTGTCAGAAGGAGGAGGCGCGGCAGGAGCGTCGGGGGGCGGAAGACGGTGCCTCAGTGCCTCTCTCCTTCTGACATTGTTAAAGAAAACACAACAAATTTGTAATTATGTAGGTAATTACATGTAGATAATGTCCTCAAGTTCTGTATAACCACTTTTTCCTCTCTCTGTGTTTGTTTCTCGTTCGTTGTTGTGTGTGTGTTTGTGTGCATTTGTCTCTTTCAAACAGGTGCCGGTCCTCACCTCTGCAGTGCTGCCGTCTCCTGTAGCGCTGCATGGTTCTAAGCTAAGTTTCCTTTCCTTTTTCTGTTCTCTCAGATTTGTCCTCAGGTTTGAAGTGTCTGTGTTGTGCAGCTGGTCTGGTCTGTCTCTAGACAGTTCAGGCTTCACCCACTAGTTAAATGGTGGAGGCTCACAGCGACATACTCAACACACAAGTTTCTGAACTCTGCATGAGGGTTTCTCCGACGAAGTGAGGGCCGTGAGGCACAGCTCCCCGTCCCCCGGTGACCCTGCTAGGTCCACCTTCTTAGGGAAACCCTCTGCAGAGGAGCTGACAGAGCCAGGAACTTGTGAGTTGCGTGTGTCCACTCAGGCATCATTCATGCTTGTTCTGTAGGCAGTTCCTGTCAGAAGGAGGAGGCGCGGCAGGAGCGTCGGGGGGCGGAAGACGGTGCCTCAGTGCCTCTCTCCTTCTGACATTGTTAAAGAAAACACAACAAATTTGTAATTATGTAGATAATTACATGTAGATAATGTCCTCAAGTTCTGTATAACCACTTTTTCCTCTCTCTGTGTTTGTTTCTCGTTCGTTGTTGTGTGTGTGTTTGCGTGCATTTGTCTCTTTCAAACAGGTGCCGGTCCTCACCTCTGCAGTGCTGCCGTCTCCTGTAGCGCTGCATGGTTCTAAGCTAAGTTTCCTTTCCTTTTTCTGTTCTCTCAGATTTGTCCTCAGGTTTGAAGTGTCTGTGTTGTGCAGCTGGTCTGGTCTGTCTCTAGACAGTTCAGGCTTCACCCACTAGTTAAATGGTGGAGGCTCACAGCGACATACTCAACACACAAGTTTCTGAACTCTGCATGAGGGTTTCTCCGACGAAGTGAGGGCCGTGAGGCACAGCTCCCCGTCCCCCGGTGACCCTGCTAGGTCCACCTTCTTAGGGAAACCCTCTGCAGAGGAGCTGACAGAGCCAGGAACTTGTGAGTTGCGTGTGTCCACTCAGGCATCATTCATGCTTGTTCTGTAGGCAGTTCCTGTCAGAAGGAGGAGGCGCGGCAGGAGCGTCGGGGGGCGGAAGACGGTGCCTCAGTGCCTCTCTCCTTCTGACATTGTTAAAGAAAACACAACAAATTTGTAATTATGTAGATAATTACATGTAGATAATGTCCTCAAGTTCTGTATAACCACTTTTTCCTCTCTCTGTGTTTGTTTCTCGTTCGTTGTTGTGTGTGTGTTTGCGTGCATTTGTCTCTTTCAAACAGGTGCCGGTCCTCACCTCTGCAGTGCTGCCGTCTCCTGTAGCGCTGCATGGTTCTAAGCTAAGTTTCCTTTCCTTTTTCTGTTCTCTCAGATTTGTCCTCAGGTTTGAAGTGTCTGTGTTGTGCAGCTGGTCTGGTCTGTCTCTAGACAGTTCAGGCTTCACCCACTAGTTAAATGGTGGAGGCTCACAGCGACATACTCAACACACAAGTTTCTGAACTCTGCATGAGGGTTTCTCCGACGAAGTGAGGGCCGTGAGGCACAGCTCCCCGTCCCCCGGTGACCCTGCTAGGTCCACCTTCTTAGGGAAACCCTCTGCAGAGGAGCTGACAGAGCCAGGAACTTGTGAGTTGCGTGTGTCCACTCAGGCATCATTCATGCTTGTTCTGTAGGCAGTTCCTGTCAGAAGGAGGAGGCGCGGCAGGAGCGTCGGGGGGCGGAAGACGGTGCCTCAGTGCCTCTCTCCTTCTGACATTGTTAAAGAAAACACAACAAATTTGTAATTATGTAGATAATTACATGTAGATAATGTCCTCAAGTTCTGTATAACCACTTTTTCCTCTCTCTGTGTTTGTTTCTCGTTCGTTGTTGTGTGTGTGTTTGTGTGCATTTGTCTCTTTCAAACAGGTGCCGGTCCTCACCTCTGCAGTGCTGCCGTCTCCTGTAGCGCTGCATGGTTCTAAGCTAAGTTTCCTTTCCTTTTTCTGTTCTCTCAGATTTGTCCTCAGGTTTGAAGTGTCTGTGTTGTGCAGCTGGTCTGGTCTGTCTCTAGACAGTTCAGGCTTCACCCACTAGTTAAATGGTGGAGGCTCACAGCGACATACTCAACACACAAGTTTCTGAACTCTGCATGAGGGTTTCTCCGACGAAGTGAGGGCCGTGAGGCACAGCTCCCCGTCCCCCGGTGACCCTGCTAGGTCCACCTTCTTAGGGAAACCCTCTGCAGAGGAGCTGACAGAGCCAGGAACTTGTGAGTTGCGTGTGTCCACTCAGGCATCATTCATGCTTGTTCTGTAGGCAGTTCCTGTCAGAAGGAGGAGGCGCGGCAGGAGCGTCGGGGGGCGGAAGACGGTGCCTCAGTGCCTCTCTCCTTCTGACATTGTTAAAGAAAACACAACAAATTTGTAATTATGTAGATAATTACATGTAGATAATGTCCTCAAGTTCTGTATAACCACTTTTTCCTCTCTCTGTGTTTGTTTCTCGTTCGTTGTTGTGTGTGTGTTTGTGTGCATTTGTCTCTTTCAAACAGGTGCCGGTCCTCACCTCTGCAGTGCTGCCGTCTCCTGTAGCGCTGCATGGTTCTAAGCTAAGTTTCCTTTCCTTTTTCTGTTCTCTCAGATTTGTCCTCAGGTTTGAAGTGTCTGTCTTGTGCAGCTGGTCTGGTCTGTCTCTAGACAGTTCAGGCTTCACCCACTAGTTAAATGGTGGAGGCTCACAGCGACATACTCAACACACAAGTTTCTGAACTCTGCATGAGGGTTTCTCCGACGAAGTGAGGGCCGTGAGGCACAGCTCCCCGTCCCCCGGTGACCCTGCTAGGTCCACCTTCTTAGGGAAACCCTCTGCAGAGGAGCTGACAGAGCCAGGAACTTGTGAGTTGCGTGTGTCCACTCAGGCATCATTCATGCTTGTTCTGTAGGCAGTTCCTGTCAGAAGGAGGAGGCGCGGCAGGAGCGTCGGGGGGCGGAAGACGGTGCCTCAGTGCCTCTCTCCTTCTGACATTGTTAAAGAAAACACAACAAATTTGTAATTATGTAGATAATTACATGTAGATAATGTCCTCAAGTTCTGTATAACCACTTTTTCCTCTCTCTGTGTTTGTTTCTCGTTCGTTGTTGTGTGTGTGTTTGTGTGCATTTGTCTCTTTCAAACAGGTGCCGGTCCTCACCTCTGCAGTGCTGCCGTCTCCTGTAGCGCTGCATGGTTCTAAGCTAAGTTTCCTTTCCTTTTTCTGTTCTCTCAGATTTGTCCTCAGGTTTGAAGTGTCTGTGTTGTGCAGCTGGTCTGGTCTGTCTCTAGACAGTTCAGGCTTCACCCACTAGTTAAATGGTGGAGGCTCACAGCGACATACTCAACACACAAGTTTCTGAACTCTGCATGAGGGTTTCTCCGACGAAGTGAGGGCCGTGAGGCACAGCTCCCCGTCCCCCGGTGACCCTGCTAGGTCCGACTTCTTAGGGAAACCCTCTGCAGAGGAGCTGACAGAGCCAGGAACTTGTGAGTTGCGTGTGTCCACTCAGGCATCATTCATGCTTGTTCTGTAGGCAGTTCCTGTCAGAAGGAGGAGGCGCGGCAGGAGCGTCGGGGGGCGGAAGACGGTGCCTCAGTGCCTCTCTCCTTCTGACATTGTTAAAGAAAACACAACAAATTTGTAATTATGTAGATAATTACATGTAGATAATGTCCTCAAGTTCTGTATAACCACTTTTTCCTCTCTCTGTGTTTGTTTCTCGTTCGTTGTTGTGTGTGTGTTTGTGTGCATTTGTCTCTTTCAAACAGGTGCCGGTCCTCACCTCTGCAGTGCTGCCGTCTCCTGTAGCGCTGCATGGTTCTAAGCTAAGTTTCCTTTCCTTTTTCTGTTCTCTCAGATTTGTCCTCAGGTTTGAAGTGTCTGTGTTGTGCAGCTGGTCTGGTCTGTCTCTAGACAGTTCAGGCTTCACCCACTAGTTAAATGGTGGAGGCTCACAGCGACATACTCAACACACAAGTTTCTGAACTCTGCATGAGGGTTTCTCCGACGAAGTGAGGGCCGTGAGGCACAGCTCCCCGTCCCCCGGTGACCCTGCTAGGTCCACCTTCTTAGGGAAACCCTCTGCAGAGGAGCTGACAGAGCCAGGAACTTGTGAGTTGCGTGTGTCCACTCAGGCATCATTCATGCTTGTTCTGTAGGCAGTTCCTGTCAGAAGGAGGAGGCGCGGCAGGAGCGTCGGGGGGCGGAAGACGGTGCCTCAGTGCCTCTCTCCTTCTGACATTGTTAAAGAAAACACAACAAATTTGTAATTATGTAGATAATTACATGTAGATAATGTCCTCAAGTTCTGTATAACCACTTTTTCCTCTCTCTGTGTTTGTTTCTCGTTCGTTGTTGTGTGTGTGTTTGTGTGCATTTGTCTCTTTCAAACAGGTGCCGGTCCTCACCTCTGCAGTGCTGCCGTCTCCTGTAGCGCTGCATGGTTCTAAGCTAAGTTTCCTTTCCTTTTTCTGTTCTCTCAGATTTGTCCTCAGGTTTGAAGTGTCTGTGTTGTGCAGCTGGTCTGGTCTGTCTCTAGACAGTTCAGGCTTCACCCACTAGTTAAATGGTGGAGGCTCACAGCGACATACTCA
Organism: Astatotilapia calliptera; assembly: GCF_964374335.1. Lineage (NCBI taxonomy): Eukaryota > Metazoa > Chordata > Actinopteri > Cichliformes > Cichlidae > Astatotilapia > Astatotilapia calliptera. The sequence continues at coordinate 24,675,643 of NC_137441.1, forward strand.
ACACACAAGTTTCTGAACTCTGCATGAGGGTTTCTCCGACGAAGTGAGGGCCGTGAGGCACAGCTCCCCGTCCCCCGGTGACCCTGCTAGGTCCACCTTCTTAGGGAAACCCTCTGCAGAGGAGCTGACAGAGCCAGGAACTTGTGAGTTGCGTGTGTCCACTCAGGCATCATTCATGCTTGTTCTGTAGGCAGTTCCTGTCAGAAGGAGGAGGCGCGGCAGGAGCGTCGGGGGGCGGAAGACGGTGCCTCAGTGCCTCTCTCCTTCTGACATTGTTAAAGAAAACACAACAAATTTGTAATTATGTAGATAATTACATGTAGATAATGTCCTCAAGTTCTGTATAACCACTTTTTCCTCTCTCTGTGTTTGTTTCTCGTTCGTTGTTGTGTGTGTGTTTGTGTGCATTTGTCTCTTTCAAACAGGTGCCGGTCCTCACCTCTGCAGTGCTGCCGTCTCCTGTAGCGCTGCATGGTTCTAAGCTAAGTTTCCTTTCCTTTTTCTGTTCTCTCAGATTTGTCCTCAGGTTTGAAGTGTCTGTGTTGTGCAGCTGGTCTGGTCTGTCTCTAGACAGTTCAGGCTTCACCCACTAGTTAAATGGTGGAGGCTCACAGCGACATACTCAACACACAAGTTTCTGAACTCTGCATGAGGGTTTCTCCGACGAAGTGAGGGCCGTGAGGCACAGCTCCCCGTCCCCCGGTGACCCTGCTAGGTCCACCTTCTTAGGGAAACCCTCTGCAGAGGAGCTGACAGAGCCAGGAACTTGTGAGTTGCGTGTGTCCACTCAGGCATCATTCATGCTTGTTCTGTAGGCAGTTCCTGTCAGAAGGAGGAGGCGCGGCAGGAGCGTCGGGGGGCGGAAGACGGTGCCTCAGTGCCTCTCTCCTTCTGACATTGTTAAAGAAAACACAACAAATTTGTAATTATGTAGATAATTACATGTAGATAATGTCCTCAAGTTCTGTATAACCACTTTTTCCTCTCTCTGTGTTTGTTTCTCGTTCGTTGTTGTGTGTGTGTTTGCGTGCATTTGTCTCTTTCAAACAGGTGCCGGTCCTCACCTCTGCAGTGCTGCCGTCTCCTGTAGCGCTGCATGGTTCTAAGCTAAGTTTCCTTTCCTTTTTCTGTTCTCTCAGATTTGTCCTCAGGTTTGAAGTGTCTGTGTTGTGCAGCTGGTCTGGTCTGTCTCTAGACAGTTCAGGCTTCACCCACTAGTTAAATGGTGGAGGCTCACAGCGACATACTCAACACACAAGTTTCTGAACTCTGCATGAGGGTTTCTCCGACGAAGTGAGGGCCGTGAGGCACAGCTCCCCGTCCCCCGGTGACCCTGCTAGGTCCACCTTCTTAGGGAAACCCTCTGCAGAGGAGCTGACAGAGCCAGGAACTTGTGAGTTGCGTGTGTCCACTCAGGCATCATTCATGCTTGTTCTGTAGGCAGTTCCTGTCAGAAGGAGGAGGCGCGGCAGGAGCGTCGGGGGGCGGAAGACGGTGCCTCAGTGCCTCTCTCCTTCTGACATTGTTAAAGAAAACACAACAAATTTGTAATTATGTAGATAATTACATGTAGATAATGTCCTCAAGTTCTGTATAACCACTTTTTCCTCTCTCTGTGTTTGTTTCTCGTTCGTTGTTGTGTGTGTGTTTGCGTGCATTTGTCTCTTTCAAACAGGTGCCGGTCCTCACCTCTGCAGTGCTGCCGTCTCCTGTAGCGCTGCATGGTTCTAAGCTAAGTTTCCTTTCCTTTTTCTGTTCTCTCAGATTTGTCCTCAGGTTTGAAGTGTCTGTGTTGTGCAGCTGGTCTGGTCTGTCTCTAGACAGTTCAGGCTTCACCCACTAGTTAAATGGTGGAGGCTCACAGCGACATACTCAACACACAAGTTTCTGAACTCTGCATGAGGGTTTCTCCGACGAAGTGAGGGCCGTGAGGCACAGCTCCCCGTCCCCCGGTGACCCTGCTAGGTCCACCTTCTTAGGGAAACCCTCTGCAGAGGAGCTGACAGAGCCAGGAACTTGTGAGTTGCGTGTGTCCACTCAGGCATCATTCATGCTTGTTCTGTAGGCAGTTCCTGTCAGAAGGAGGAGGCGCGGCAGGAGCGTCGGGGGGCGGAAGACGGTGCCTCAGTGCCTCTCTCCTTCTGACATTGTTAAAGAAAACACAACAAATTTGTAATTATGTAGATAATTACATTTAGATAATGTCCTCAAGTTCTGTATAACCACTTTTTCCTCTCTCTGTGTTTGTTTCTCGTTCGTTGTTGTGTGTGTGTTTGTGTGCATTTGTCTCTTTCAAACAGGTGCCGGTCCTCACCTCTGCAGTGCTGCCGTCTCCTGTAGCGCTGCATGGTTCTAAGCTAAGTTTCCTTTCCTTTTTCTGTTCTCTCAGATTTGTCCTCAGGTTTGAAGTGTCTGTGTTGTGCAGCTGGTCTGGTCTGTCTCTAGACAGTTCAGGCTTCACCCACTAGTTAAATGGTGGAGGCTCACAGCGACATACTCAACACACAAGTTTCTGAACTCTGCATGAGGGTTTCTCCGACGAAGTGAGGGCCGTGAGGCACAGCTCCCCGTCCCCCGGTGACCCTGCTAGGTCCACCTTCTTAGGGAAACCCTCTGCAGAGGAGCTGACAGAGCCAGGAACTTGTGAGTTGCGTGTGTCCACTCAGGCATCATTCATGCTTGTTCTGTAGGCAGTTCCTGTCAGAAGGAGGAGGCGCGGCAGGAGCGTCGGGGGGCGGAAGACGGTGCCTCAGTGCCTCTCTCCTTCTGACATTGTTAAAGAAAACACAACAAATTTGTAATTATGTAGATAATTACATGTAGATAATGTCCTCAAGTTCTGTATAACCACTTTTTCCTCTCTCTGTGTTTGTTTCTCGTTCGTTGTTGTGTGTGTGTTTGTGTGCATTTGTCTCTTTCAAACAGGTGCCGGTCCTCACCTCTGCAGTGCTGCCGTCTCCTGTAGCGCTGCATGGTTCTAAGCTAAGTTTCCTTTCCTTTTTCTGTTCTCTCAGATTTGTCCTCAGGTTTGAAGTGTCTGTGTTGTGCAGCTGGTCTGGTCTGTCTCTAGACAGTTCAGGCTTCACCCACTAGTTAAATGGTGGAGGCTCACAGCGACATACTCAACACACAAGTTTCTGAACTCTGCATGAGGGTTTCTCCGACGAAGTGAGGGCCGTGAGGCACAGCTCCCCGTCCCCCGGTGACCCTGCTAGGTCCACCTTCTTAGGGAAACCCTCTGCAGAGGAGCTGACAGAGCCAGGAACTTGTGAGTTGCGTGTGTCCACTCAGGCATCATTCATGCTTGTTCTGTAGGCAGTTCCTGTCAGAAGGAGGAGGCGCGGCAGGAGCGTCGGGGGGCGGAAGACGGTGCCTCAGTGCCTCTCTCCTTCTGACATTGTTAAAGAAAACACAACAAATTTGTAATTATGTAGATAATTACATGTAGATAATGTCCTCAAGTTCTGTATAACCACTTTTTCCTCTCTCTGTGTTTGTTTCTCGTTCGTTGTTGTGTGTGTGTTTGCGTGCATTTGTCTCTTTCAAACAGGTGCCGGTCCTCACCTCTGCAGTGCTGCCGTCTCCTGTAGCGCTGCATGGTTCTAAGCTAAGTTTCCTTTCCTTTTTCTGTTCTCTCAGATTTGTCCTCAGGTTTGAAGTGTCTGTGTTGTGCAGCTGGTCTGGTCTGTCTCTAGACAGTTCAGGCTTCACCCACTAGTTAAATGGTGGAGGCTCACAGCGACATACTCAACACACAAGTTTCTGAACTCTGCATGAGGGTTTCTCCGACGAAGTGAGGGCCGTGAGGCACAGCTCCCCGTCCCCCGGTGACCCTGCTAGGTCCACCTTCTTAGGGAAACCCTCTGCAGAGGAGCTGACAGAGCCAGGAACTTGTGAGTTGCGTGTGTCCACTCAGGCATCATTCATGCTTGTTCTGTAGGCAGTTCCTGTCAGAAGGAGGAGGCGCGGCAGGAGCGTCGGGGGGCGGAAGACGGTGCCTCAGTGCCTCTCTCCTTCTGACATTGTTAAAGAAAACACAACAAATTTGTAATTATGTAGATAATTACATGTAGATAATGTCCTCAAGTTCTGTATAACCACTTTTTCCTCTCTCTGTGTTTGTTTCTCGTTCGTTGTTGTGTGTGTGTTTGTGTGCATTTGTCTCTTTCAAACAGGTGCCGGTCCTCACCTCTGCAGTGCTGCCGTCTCCTGTAGCGCTGCATGGTTCTAAGCTAAGTTTCCTTTCCTTTTTCTGTTCTCTCAGATTTGTCCTCAGGTTTGAAGTGTCTGTGTTGTGCAGCTGGTCTGGTCTGTCTCTAGACAGTTCAGGCTTCACCCACTAGTTAAATGGTGGAGGCTCACAGCGACATACTCAACACACAAGTTTCTGAACTCTGCATGAGGGTTTCTCCGACGAAGTGAGGGCCGTGAGGCACAGCTCCCCGTCCCCCGGTGACCCTGCTAGGTCCACCTTCTTAGGGAAACCCTCTGCAGAGGAGCTGACAGAGCCAGGAACTTGTGAGTTGCGTGTGTCCACTCAGGCATCATTCATGCTTGTTCTGTAGGCAGTTCCTGTCAGAAGGAGGAGGCGCGGCAGGAGCGTCGGGGGGCGGAAGACGGTGCCTCAGTGCCTCTCTCCTTCTGACATTGTTAAAGAAAACACAACAAATTTGTAATTATGTAGATAATTACATGTAGATAATGTCCTCAAGTTCTGTATAACCACTTTTTCCTCTCTCTGTGTTTGTTTCTCGTTCGTTGTTGTGTGTGTGTTTGTGTGCATTTGTCTCTTTCAAACAGGTGCCGGTCCTCACCTCTGCAGTGCTGCCGTCTCCTGTAGCGCTGCATGGTTCTAAGCTAAGTTTCCTTTCCTTTTTCTGTTCTCTCAGATTTGTCCTCAGGTTTGAAGTGTCTGTGTTGTGCAGCTGGTCTGGTCTGTCTCTAGACAGTTCAGGCTTCACCCACTAGTTAAATGGTGGAGGCTCACAGCGACATACTCAACACACAAGTTTCTGAACTCTGCATGAGGGTTTCTCCGACGAAGTGAGGGCCGTGAGGCACAGCTCCCCGTCCCCCGGTGACCCTGCTAGGTCCACCTTCTTAGGGAAACCCTCTGCAGAGGAGCTGACAGAGCCAGGAACTTGTGAGTTGCGTGTGTCCACTCAGGCATCATTCATGCTTGTTCTGTAGGCAGTTCCTGTCAGAAGGAGGAGGCGCGGCAGGAGCGTCGGGGGGCGGAAGACGGTGCCTCAGTGCCTCTCTCCTTCTGACATTGTTAAAGAAAACACAACAAATTTGTAATTATGTAGATAATTACATGTAGATAATGTCCTCAAGTTCTGTATAACCACTTTTTCCTCTCTCTGTGTTTGTTTCTCGTTCGTTGTTGTGTGTGTGTTTGTGTGCATTTGTCTCTTTCAAACAGGTGCCGGTCCTCACCTCTGCAGTGCTGCCGTCTCCTGTAGCGCTGCATGGTTCTAAGCTAAGTTTCCTTTCCTTTTTCTGTTCTCTCAGATTTGTCCTCAGGTTTGAAGTGTCTGTGTTGTGCAGCTGGTCTGGTCTGTCTCTAGACAGTTCAGGCTTCACCCACTAGTTAAATGGTGGAGGCTCACAGCGACATACTCAACACACAAGTTTCTGAACTCTGCATGAGGGTTTCTCCGACGAAGTGAGGGCCGTGAGGCACAGCTCCCCGTCCCCCGGTGACCCTGCTAGGTCCACCTTCTTAGGGAAACCCTCTGCAGAGGAGCTGACAGAGCCAGGAACTTGTGAGTTGCGTGTGTCCACTCAGGCATCATTCATGCTTGTTCTGTAGGCAGTTCCTGTCAGAAGGAGGAGGCGCGGCAGGAGCGTCGGGGGGCGGAAGACGGTGCCTCAGTGCCTCTCTCCTTCTGACATTGTTAAAGAAAACACAACAAATTTGTAATTATGTAGATAATTACATGTAGATAATGTCCTCAAGTTCTGTATAACCACTTTTTCCTCTCTCTGTGTTTGTTTCTCGTTCGTTGTTGTGTGTGTGTTTGTGTGCATTTGTCTCTTTCAAACAGGTGCCGGTCCTCACCTCTGCAGTGCTGCCGTCTCCTGTAGCGCTGCATGGTTCTAAGCTAAGTTTCCTTTCCTTTTTCTGTTCTCTCAGATTTGTCCTCAGGTTTGAAGTGTCTGTGTTGTGCAGCTGGTCTGGTCTGTCTCTAGACAGTTCAGGCTTCACCCACTAGTTAAATGGTGGAGGCTCACAGCGACATACTCAACACACAAGTTTCTGAACTCTGCATGAGGGTTTCTCCGACGAAGTGAGGGCCGTGAGGCACAGCTCCCCGTCCCCCGGTGACCCTGCTAGGTCCACCTTCTTAGGGAAACCCTCTGCAGAGGAGCTGACAGAGCCAGGAACTTGTGAGTTGCGTGTGTCCACTCAGGCATCATTCATGCTTGTTCTGTAGGCAGTTCCTGTCAGAAGGAGGAGGCGCGGCAGGAGCGTCGGGGGGCGGAAGACGGTGCCTCAGTGCCTCTCTCCTTCTGACATTGTTAAAGAAAACACAACAAATTTGTAATTATGTAGATAATTACATGTAGATAATGTCCTCAAGTTCTGTATAACCACTTTTTCCTCTCTCTGTGTTTGTTTCTCGTTCGTTGTTGTGTGTGTGTTTGTGTGCATTTGTCTCTTTCAAACAGGTGCCGGTCCTCACCTCTGCAGTGCTGCCGTCTCCTGTAGCGCTGCATGGTTCTAAGCTAAGTTTCCTTTCCTTTTTCTGTTCTCTCAGATTTGTCCTCAGGTTTGAAGTGTCTGTGTTGTGCAGCTGGTCTGGTCTGTCTCTAGACAGTTCAGGCTTCACCCACTAGTTAAATGGTGGAGGCTCACAGCGACATACTCAACACACAAGTTTCTGAACTCTGCATGAGGGTTTCTCCGACGAAGTGAGGGCCGTGAGGCACAGCTCCCCGTCCCCCGGTGACCCTGCTAGGTCCACCTTCTTAGGGAAACCCTCTGCAGAGGAGCTGACAGAGCCAGGAACTTGTGAGTTGCGTGTGTCCACTCAGGCATCATTCATGCTTGTTCTGTAGGCAGTTCCTGTCAGAAGGAGGAGGCGCGGCAGGAGCGTCGGGGGGCGGAAGACGGTGCCTCAGTGCCTCTCTCCTTCTGACATTGTTAAAGAAAACACAACAAATTTGTAATTATGTAGATAATTACATGTAGATAATGTCCTCAAGTTCTGTATAACCACTTTTTCCTCTCTCTGTGTTTGTTTCTCGTTCGTTGTTGTGTGTGTGTTTGTGTGCATTTGTCTCTTTCAAACAGGTGCCGGTCCTCACCTCTGCAGTGCTGCCGTCTCCTGTAGCGCTGCATGGTTCTAAGCTAAGTTTCCTTTCCTTTTTCTGTTCTCTCAGATTTGTCCTCAGGTTTGAAGTGTCTGTGTTGTGCAGCTGGTCTGGTCTGTCTCTAGACAGTTCAGGCTTCACCCACTAGTTAAATGGTGGAGGCTCACAGCGACATACTCAACATACAAGTTTCTGAACTCTGCATGAGGGTTTCTCCGACGAAGTGAGGGCCGTGAGGCACAGCTCCCCGTCCCCCGGTGACCCTGCTAGGTCCACCTTCTTAGGGAAACCCTCTGCAGAGGAGCTGACAGAGCCAGGAACTTGTGAGTTGCGTGTGTCCACTCAGGCATCATTCATGCTTGTTCTGTAGGCAGTTCCTGTCAGAAGGAGGAGGCGCGGCAGGAGCGTCGGGGGGCGGAAGACGGTGCCTCAGTGCCTCTCTCCTTCTGACATTGTTAAAGAAAACACAACAAATTTGTAATTATGTAGATAATTACATGTAGATAATGTCCTCAAGTTCTGTATAACCACTTTTTCCTCTCTCTGTGTTTGTTTCTCGTTCGTTGTTGTGTGTGTGTTTGTGTGCATTTGTCTCTTTCAAACAGGTGCCGGTCCTCACCTCTGCAGTGCTGCCGTCTCCTGTAGCGCTGCATGGTTCTAAGCTAAGTTTCCTTTCCTTTTTCTGTTCTCTCAGATTTGTCCTCAGGTTTGAAGTGTCTGTGTTGTGCAGCTGGTCTGGTCTGTCTCTAGACAGTTCAGGCTTCACCCACTAGTTAAATGGTGGAGGCTCACAGCGACATACTCAACACACAAGTTTCTGAACTCTGCATGAGGGTTTCTCCGACGAAGTGAGGGCCGTGAGGCACAGCTCCCCGTCCCCCGGTGACCCTGCTAGGTCCACCTTCTTAGGGAAACCCTCTGCAGAGGAGCTGACAGAGCCAGGAACTTGTGAGTTGCGTGTGTCCACTCAGGCATCATTCATGCTTGTTCTGTAGGCAGTTCCTGTCAGAAGGAGGAGGCGCGGCAGGAGCGTCGGGGGGCGGAAGACGGTGCCTCAGTGCCTCTCTCCTTCTGACATTGTTAAAGAAAACACAACAAATTTGTAATTATGTAGATAATTACATGTAGATAATGTCCTCAAGTTCTGTATAACCACTTTTTCCTCTCTCTGTGTTTGTTTCTCGTTCGTTGTTGTGTGTGTGTTTGCGTGCATTTGTCTCTTTCAAACAGGTGCCGGTCCTCACCTCTGCAGTGCTGCCGTCTCCTGTAGCGCTGCATGGTTCTAAGCTAAGTTTCCTTTCCTTTTTCTGTTCTCTCAGATTTGTCCTCAGGTTTGAAGTGTCTGTGTTGTGCAGCTGGTCTGGTCTGTCTCTAGACAGTTCAGGCTTCACCCACTAGTTAAATGGTGGAGGCTCACAGCGACATACTCAACACACAAGTTTCTGAACTCTGCATGAGGGTTTCTCCGACGAAGTGAGGGCCGTGAGGCACAGCTCCCCGTCCCCCGGTGACCCTGCTAGGTCCACCTTCTTAGGGAAACCCTCTGCAGAGGAGCTGACAGAGCCAGGAACTTGTGAGTTGCGTGTGTCCACTCAGGCATCATTCATGCTTGTTCTGTAGGCAGTTCCTGTCAGAAGGAGGAGGCGCGGCAGGAGCGTCGGGGGGCGGAAGACGGTGCCTCAGTGCCTCTCTCCTTCTGACATTGTTAAAGAAAACACAACAAATTTGTAATTATGTAGATAATTACATGTAGATAATGTCCTCAAGTTCTGTATAACCACTTTTTCCTCTCTCTGTGTTTGTTTCTCGTTCGTTGTTGTGTGTGTGTTTGCGTGCATTTGTCTCTTTCAAACAGGTGCCGGTCCTCACCTCTGCAGTGCTGCCGTCTCCTGTAGCGCTGCATGGTTCTAAGCTAAGTTTCCTTTCCTTTTTCTGTTCTCTCAGATTTGTCCTCAGGTTTGAAGTGTCTGTGTTGTGCAGCTGGTCTGGTCTGTCTCTAGACAGTTCAGGCTTCACCCACTAGTTAAATGGTGGAGGCTCACAGCGACATACTCAACACACAAGTTTCTGAACTCTGCATGAGGGTTTCTCCGACGAAGTGAGGGCCGTGAGGCACAGCTCCCCGTCCCCCGGTGACCCTGCTAGGTCCACCTTCTTAGGGAAACCCTCTGCAGAGGAGCTGACAGAGCCAGGAACTTGTGAGTTGCGTGTGTCCACTCAGGCATCATTCATGCTTGTTCTGTAGGCAGTTCCTGTCAGAAGGAGGAGGCGCGGCAGGAGCGTCGGGGGGCGGAAGACGGTGCCTCAGTGCCTCTCTCCTTCTGACATTGTTAAAGAAAACACAACAAATTTGTAATTATGTAGATAATTACATGTAGATAATGTCCTCAAGTTCTGTATAACCACTTTTTCCTCTCTCTGTGTTTGTTTCTCGTTCGTTGTTGTGTGTGTGTTTGTGTGCATTTGTCTCTTTCAAACAGGTGCCGGTCCTCACCTCTGCAGTGCTGCCGTCTCCTGTAGCGCTGCATGGTTCTAAGCTAAGTTTCCTTTCCTTTTTCTGTTCTCTCAGATTTGTCCTCAGGTTTGAAGTGTCTGTGTTGTGCAGCTGGTCTGGTCTGTCTCTAGACAGTTCAGGCTTCACCCACTAGTTAAATGGTGGAGGCTCACAGCGACATACTCAACACACAAGTTTCTGAACTCTGCATGAGGGTTTCTCCGACGAAGTGAGGGCCGTGAGGCACAGCTCCCCGTCCCCCGGTGACCCTGCTAGGTCCACCTTCTTAGGGAAACCCTCTGCAGAGGAGCTGACAGAGCCAGGAACTTGTGAGTTGCGTGTGTCCACTCAGGCATCATTCATGCTTGTTCTGTAGGCAGTTCCTGTCAGAAGGAGGAGGCGCGGCAGGAGCGTCGGGGGGCGGAAGACGGTGCCTCAGTGCCTCTCTCCTTCTGACATTGTTAAAGAAAACACAACAAATTTGTAATTATGTAGATAATTACATGTAGATAATGTCCTCAAGTTCTGTATAACCACTTTTTCCTCTCTCTGTGTTTGTTTCTCGTTCGTTGTTGTGTGTGTGTTTGTGTGCATTTGTCTCTTTCAAACAGGTGCCGGTCCTCACCTCTGCAGTGCTGCCGTCTCCTGTAGCGCTGCATGGTTCTAAGCTAAGTTTCCTTTCCTTTTTCTGTTCTCTCAGATTTGTCCTCAGGTTTGAAGTGTCTGTGTTGTGCAGCTGGTCTGGTCTGTCTCTAGACAGTCCAGGCTTCACCCACTAGTTAAATGGTGGAGGCTCACAGCGACATACTCAACACACAAGTTTCTGAACTCTGCATGAGGGTTTCTCCGACGAAGTGAGGGCCGTGAGGCACAGCTCCCCGTCCCCCGGTGACCCTGCTAGGTCCACCTTCTTAGGGAAACCCTCTGCAGAGGAGCTGACAGAGCCAGGAACTTGTGAGTTGCGTGTGTCCACTCAGGCATCATTCATGCTTGTTCTGTAGGCAGTTCCTGTCAGAAGGAGGAGGCGCGGCAGGAGCGTCGGGGGGCGGAAGACGGTGCCTCAGTGCCTCTCTCCTTCTGACATTGTTAAAGAAAACACAACAAATTTGTAATTATGTAGATAATTACATGTAGATAATGTCCTCAAGTTCTGTATAACCACTTTTTCCTCTCTCTGTGTTTGTTTCTCGTTCGTTGTTGTGTGTGTGTTTGTGTGCATTTGTCTCTTTCAAACAGGTGCCGGTCCTCACCTCTGCAGTGCTGCCGTCTCCTGTAGCGCTGCATGGTTCTAAGCTAAGTTTCCTTTCCTTTTTCTGTTCTCTCAGATTTGTCCTCAGGTTTGAAGTGTCTGTGTTGTGCAGCTGGTCTGGTCTGTCTCTAGACAGTCCAGGCTTCACCCACTAGTTAAATGGTGGAGGCTCACAGCGACATACTCAACACACAAGTTTCTGAACTCTGCATGAGGGTTTCTCCGACGAAGTGAGGGCCGTGAGGCACAGCTCCCCGTCCCCCGGTGACCCTGCTAGGTCCACCTTCTTAGGGAAACCCTCTGCAGAGGAGCTGACAGAGCCAGGAACTTGTGAGTTGCGTGTGTCCACTCAGGCATCATTCATGCTTGTTCTGTAGGCAGTTCCTGTCAGAAGGAGGAGGCGCGGCAGGAGCGTCGGGGGGCGGAAGACGGTGCCTCAGTGCCTCTCTCCTTCTGACATTGTTAAAGAAAACACAACAAATTTGTAATTATGTAGATAATTACATGTAGATAATGTCCTCAAGTTCTGTATAACCACTTTTTCCTCTCTCTGTGTTTGTTTCTCGTTCGTTGTTGTGTGTGTGTTTGTGTGCATTTGTCTCTTTCAAACAGGTGCCGGTCCTCACCTCTGCAGTGCTGCCGTCTCCTGTAGCGCTGCATGGTTCTAAGCTAAGTTTCCTTTCCTTTTTCTGTTCTCTCAGATTTGTCCTCAGGTTTGAAGTGTCTGTGTTGTGCAGCTGGTCTGGTCTGTCTCTAGACAGTTCAGGCTTCACCCACTAGTTAAATGGTGGAGGCTCACAGCGACATACTCAACACACAAGTTTCTGAACTCTGCATGAGGGTTTCTCCGACGAAGTGAGGGCCGTGAGGCACAGCTCCCCGTCCCCCGGTGACCCTGCTAGGTCCACCTTCTTAGGGAAACCCTCTGCAGAGGAGCTGACAGAGCCAGGAACTTGTGAGTTGCGTGTGTCCACTCAGGCATCATTCATGCTTGTTCTGTAGGCAGTTCCTGTCAGAAGGAGGAGGCGCGGCAGGAGCGTCGGGGGGCGGAAGACGGTGCCTCAGTGCCTCTCTCCTTCTGACATTGTTAAAGAAAACACAACAAATTTGTAATTATGTAGATAATTACATGTAGATAATGTCCTCAAGTTCTGTATAACCACTTTTTCCTCTCTCTGTGTTTGTTTCTCGTTCGTTGTTGTGTGTGTGTTTGTGTGCATTTGTCTCTTTCAAACAGGTGCCGGTCCTCACCTCTGCAGTGCTGCCGTCTCCTGTAGCGCTGCATGGTTCTAAGCTAAGTTTCCTTTCCTTTTTCTGTTCTCTCAGATTTGTCCTCAGGTTTGAAGTGTCTGTGTTGTGCAGCTGGTCTGGTCTGTCTCTAGACAGTTCAGGCTTCACCCACTAGTTAAATGGTGGAGGCTCACAGCGACATACTCAACACACAAGTTTCTGAACTCTGCATGAGGGTTTCTCCGACGAAGTGAGGGCCGTGAGGCACAGCTCCCCGTCCCCCGGTGACCCTGCTAGGTCCACCTTCTTAGGGAAACCCTCTGCAGAGGAGCTGACAGAGCCAGGAACTTGTGAGTTGCGTGTGTCCACTCAGGCATCATTCATGCTTGTTCTGTAGGCAGTTCCTGTCAGAAGGAGGAGGCGCGGCAGGAGCGTCGGGGGGCGGAAGACGGTGCCTCAGTGCCTCTCTCCTTCTGACATTGTTAAAGAAAACACAACAAATTTGTAATTATGTAGGTAATTACATGTAGATAATGTCCTCAAGTTCTGTATAACCACTTTTTCCTCTCTCTGTGTTTGTTTCTCGTTCGTTGTTGTGTGTGTGTTTGCGTGCATTTGTCTCTTTCAAACAGGTGCCGGTCCTCACCTCTGCAGTGCTGCCGTCTCCTGTAGCGCTGCATGGTTCTAAGCTAAGTTTCCTTTCCTTTTTCTGTTCTCTCAGATTTGTCCTCAGGTTTGAAGTGTCTGTGTTGTGCAGCTGGTCTGGTCTGTCTCTAGACAGTTCAGGCTTCACCCACTAGTTAAATGGTGGAGGCTCACAGCGACATACTCAACACACAAGTTTCTGAACTCTGCATGAGGGTTTCTCCGACGAAGTGAGGGCCGTGAGGCACAGCTCCCCGTCCCCCGGTGACCCTGCTAGGTCCACCTTCTTAGGGAAACCCTCTGCAGAGGAGCTGACAGAGCCAGGAACTTGTGAGTTGCGTGTGTCCACTCAGGCATCATTCATGCTTGTTCTGTAGGCAGTTCCTGTCAGAAGGAGGAGGCGCGGCAGGAGCGTCGGGGGGCGGAAGACGGTGCCTCAGTGCCTCTCTCCTTCTGACATTGTTAAAGAAAACACAACAAATTTGTAATTATGTAGGTAATTACATGTAGATAATGTCCTCAAGTTCTGTATAACCACTTTTTCCTCTCTCTGTGTTTGTTTCTCGTTCGTTGTTGTGTGTGTGTTTGTGTGCATTTGTCTCTTTCAAACAGGTGCCGGTCCTCACCTCTGCAGTGCTGCCGTCTCCTGTAGCGCTGCATGGTTCTAAGCTAAGTTTCCTTTCCTTTTTCTGTTCTCTCAGATTTGTCCTCAGGTTTGAAGTGTCTGTGTTGTGCAGCTGGTCTGGTCTGTCTCTAGACAGTTCAGGCTTCACCCACTAGTTAAATGGTGGAGGCTCACAGCGACATACTCAACACACAAGTTTCTGAACTCTGCATGAGGGTTTCTCCGACGAAGTGAGGGCCGTGAGGCACAGCTCCCCGTCCCCCGGTGACCCTGCTAGGTCCACCTTCTTAGGGAAACCCTCTGCAGAGGAGCTGACAGAGCCAGGAACTTGTGAGTTGCGTGTGTCCACTCAGGCATCATTCATGCTTGTTCTGTAGGCAGTTCCTGTCAGAAGGAGGAGGCGCGGCAGGAGCGTCGGGGGGCGGAAGACGGTGCCTCAGTGCCTCTCTCCTTCTGACATTGTTAAAGAAAACACAACAAATTTGTAATTATGTAGATAATTACATGTAGATAATGTCCTCAAGTTCTGTATAACCACTTTTTCCTCTCTCTGTGTTTGTTTCTCGTTCGTTGTTGTGTGTGTGTTTGTGTGCATTTGTCTCTTTCAAACAGGTGCCGGTCCTCACCTCTGCAGTGCTGCCGTCTCCTGTAGCGCTGCATGGTTCTAAGCTAAGTTTCCTTTCCTTTTTCTGTTCTCTCAGATTTGTCCTCAGGTTTGAAGTGTCTGTGTTGTGCAGCTGGTCTGGTCTGTCTCTAGACAGTTCAGGCTTCACCCACTAGTTAAATGGTGGAGGCTCACAGCGACATACTCAACACACAAGTTTCTGAACTCTGCATGAGGGTTTCTCCGACGAAGTGAGGGCCGTGAGGCACAGCTCCCCGTCCCCCGGTGACCCTGCTAGGTCCACCTTCTTAGGGAAACCCTCTGCAGAGGAGCTGACAGAGCCAGGAACTTGTGAGTTGCGTGTGTCCACTCAGGCATCATTCATGCTTGTTCTGTAGGCAGTTCCTGTCAGAAGGAGGAGGCGCGGCAGGAGCGTCGGGGGGCGGAAGACGGTGCCTCAGTGCCTCTCTCCTTCTGACATTGTTAAAGAAAACACAACAAATTTGTAATTATATAGATAATTACATGTAGATAATGTCCTCAAGTTCTGTATAACCACTTTTTCCTCTCTCTGTGTTTGTTTCTCGTTCGTTGTTGTGTGTGTGTTTGTGTGCATTTGTCTCTTTCAAACAGGTGCCGGTCCTCACCTCTGCAGTGCTGCCGTCTCCTGTAGCGCTGCATGGTTCTAAGCTAAGTTTCCTTTCCTTTTTCTGTTCTCTCAGATTTGTCCTCAGGTTTGAAGTGTCTGTGTTGTGCAGCTGGTCTGGTCTGTCTCTAGACAGTTCAGGCTTCACCCACTAGTTAAATGGTGGAGGCTCACAGCGACATACTCAACACACAAGTTTCTGAACTCTGCATGAGGGTTTCTCCGACGAAGTGAGGGCCGTGAGGCACAGCTCCCCGTCCCCCGGTGACCCTGCTAGGTCCACCTTCTTAGGGAAACCCTCTGCAGAGGAGCTGACAGAGCCAGGAACTTGTGAGTTGCGTGTGTCCACTCAGGCATCATTCATGCTTGTTCTGTAGGCAGTTCCTGTCAGAAGGAGGAGGCGCGGCAGGAGCGTCGGGGGGCGGAAGACGGTGCCTCAGTGCCTCTCTCCTTCTGACATTGTTAAAGAAAACACAACAAATTTGTAATTATGTAGATAATTACATGTAGATAATGTCCTCAAGTTCTGTATAACCACTTTTTCCTCTCTCTGTGTTTGTTTCTCGTTCGTTGTTGTGTGTGTGTTTGTGTGCATTTGTCTCTTTCAAACAGGTGCCGGTCCTCACCTCTGCAGTGCTGCCGTCTCCTGTAGCGCTGCATGGTTCTAAGCTAAGTTTCCTTTCCTTTTTCTGTTCTCTCAGATTTGTCCTCAGGTTTGAAGTGTCTGTGTTGTGCAGCTGGTCTGGTCTGTCTCTAGACAGTTCAGGCTTCACCCACTAGTTAAATGGTGGAGGCTCACAGCGACATACTCAACACACAAGTTTCTGAACTCTGCATGAGGGTTTCTCCGACGAAGTGAGGGCCGTGAGGCACAGCTCCCCGTCCCCCGGTGACCCTGCTAGGTCCACCTTCTTAGGGAAACCCTCTGCAGAGGAGCTGACAGAGCCAGGAACTTGTGAGTTGCGTGTGTCCACTCAGGCATCATTCATGCTTGTTCTGTAGGCAGTTCCTGTCAGAAGGAGGAGGCGCGGCAGGAGCGTCGGGGGGCGGAAGACGGTGCCTCAGTGCCTCTCTCCTTCTGACATTGTTAAAGAAAACACAACAAATTTGTAATTATGTAGATAATTACATGTAGATAATGTCCTCAAGTTCTGTATAACCACTTTTTCCTCTCTCTGTGTTTGTTTCTCGTTCGTTGTTGTGTGTGTTTGCGTGCATTTGTCTCTTTCAAACAGGTGCCGGTCCTCACCTCTGCAGTGCTGCCGTCTCCTGTAGCGCTGCATGGTTCTAAGCTAAGTTTCCTTTCCTTTTTCTGTTCTCTCAGATTTGTCCTCAGGTTTGAAGTGTCTGTGTTGTGCAGCTGGTCTGGTCTGTCTCTAGACAGTTCAGGCTTCACCCACTAGTTAAATGGTGGAGGCTCACAGCGACATACTCAACACACAAGTTTCTGAACTCTGCATGAGGGTTTCTCCGGCGAAGTGAGGGCCGTGAGGCACAGCTCCCCGTCCCCCGGTGACCCTGCTAGGTCCACCTTCTTAGGGAAACCCTCTGCAGAGGAGCTGACAGAGCCAGGAACTTGTGAGTTGTGTGTGTCCACTCAGGCATCATTCATGCTTGTTCTGTAGACAGTTCCTGTCAGAAGGAGGAGGCGCAGCAGGAGCGTCGGGGGGCGGAAGACGGTGCCTCAGTGCCTCTCTCCTTCTGACATTGTTAAAGAAAACACAACAAATTTATAATTATGTAGATAATTACATGTAGATAATGTCCTCAAGTTCTGTATAACCACTTTTTCCTCTCTCTGTGTTTGTTTCCCGTTCGTTGTTGTGTGTGTTTGCGTGCATTTGTCTCTTTCAAACAGGTGCCGGTCCTCACCTCTGCAGTGCTGCCGTCTCCTGTAGCGCTGCATGGTTCTAAGCTAAGTTTCCTTTCCTTTTTCTGTTCTCTCAGATTTGTCCTCAGGTTTGAAGTGTCTGTGTTGTGCAGCTGGTCTGGTCTGTCTCTAGACAGTTCAGGCTTCACCCACTAGTTAAATGGTGGAGGCTCACAGCGACATACTCAACACACAAGTTTCTGAACTCTGCATGAGGGTTTCTCCGACGAAGTGAGGGCCGTGAGGCACAGCTCCCCGTCCCCCGGTGACCCTGCTAGGTCCACCTTCTTAGGGAAACCCTCTGCAGAGGAGCTGACAGAGCCAGGAACTTGTGAGTTGCGTGTGTCCACTCAGGCATCATTCATGCTTGTTCTGTAGGCAGTTCCTGTCAGAAGGAGGAGGCGCAGCAGGAGCGTCGGGGGGCGGAAGACGGTGCCTCAGTGCCTCTCTCCTTCTGACATTGTTAAAGAAAACACAACAAATTTATAATTATGTAGATAATTACATGTAGATAATGTCCTCAAGTTCTGTATAACCACTTTGTCCTCTCTCTGTGTTTGTTTCTCGTTCGTTGTTGTGTGTGTTTGTGTGCATTTGTCTCTTTCAAACAGGTGCCGGTCCTCACCTCTGCAGTGCTGCCGTCTCCTGTAGCGCTGCATGGTTCTAAGCTAAGTTTCCTTTCCTTTTTCTGTTCTCTCAGATTTGTCCTCAGGTTTGAAGTGTCTGTGTTGTGCAGCTGGTCTGGTCTGTCTCTAGACAGTTCAGGCTTCACCCACTAGTTAAATGGTGGAGGCTCACAGCGACATACTCAACACACAAGTTTCTGAACTCTGCATGAGGGTTTCTCTGGCGAAGTGAGGGCCGTGAGGCACAGCTCCCCGTCCCCCGGTGACCCTGCTAGGTCCACCTTCTTAGGGAAACCCTCTGCAGAGGAGCTGACAGAGCCAGGAACTTGTGAGTTGTGTGTGTCCACTCAGGCATCATTCATGCTTGTTCTGTAGACAGTTCCTGTCAGAAGGAGGAGGCGCGGCAGGAGCGTCGGGGGGCGGAAGACGGTGCCTCAGTGCCTCTCTCCTTCTGACATTGTTAAAGAAAACACAACAAATTTATAATTATGTAGATAATTACATGTAGATAATGTCCTCAAGTTCTGTATAACCACTTTGTCCTCTCTCTGTGTTTGTTTCTCGTTCGTTGTTGTGTGTGTTTGCGTGCATTTGTCTCTTTCAAACAGGTGCCGGTCCTCACCTCTGCAGTGCTGCCGTCTCCTGTAGCGCTGCATGGTTCTAAGCTAAGTTTCCTTTCCTTTTTCTGTTCTCTCAGATTTGTCCTCAGGTTTGAAGTGTCTGTGTTGTGCAGCTGGTCTGGTCTGTCTCTAGACAGTTCAGGCTTCACCCACTAGTTAAATGGTGGAGGCTCACAGCGACATACTCAACACACAAGTTTCTGAACTCTGCATGAGGGTTTCTCCGGCGAAGTGAGGGCCGTGAGGCACAGCTCCCCGTCCCCCGGTGACCCTGCTAGGTCCACCTTCTTAGGGAAACCCTCTGCAGAGGAGCTGACAGAGCCAGGAACTTGTGAGTTGCGTGTGTCCACTCAGGCATCATTCATGCTTGTTCTGTAGGCAGTTCCTGTCAGAAGGAGGAGGCGCAGCAGGAGCGTCGGGGGGCGGAAGACGGTGCCAAATAAAGAAGAGTCACCTGGTTATTACAACCACATCCCTGAATCTCTAACAGAGAGTGATGAAGAGCCGCTCCTTCACACTGTTCCCGAAAAGTACAGAAAGGTTGGACTTGCTACGTTTCACCCTGGTGTTCATAGAGATACAGTTAAATATGACATGTAACAATTTCTAGAGTGTTGCTACAAGCTTTGATTTCCCAAACATGTGACGAAGATGTGTTTGTTGTGCTTCAGGTGACAATTAAATACTCTAAACGTGGACGGGAAGATTTTGACTTCAAACATTACAACAGGACGTTGTTTGCTGGCCTGGAGCCGCAGATTCCCAACGCCTACTGTAACTGCATGATCCAGGTAAGAAGCTGAAGATTCACAATGTGTACATTTAATTTTTAATATGAGACAATTTGTCAAATGTTCCATGGGTCTTTTATGTTTGCATCTTAGGTGTTATACTTCCTGGAGCCAGTTCGCTGCCTTGTTCAGAATCATTTGTGCCACAAGGAGTTTTGTTTGGCTTGTGAACTCGGCTTCCTCTTCCACATGTTGGATTTGTCACAAGGAGATCCATGTCAGGTAAGTTTCTTTCTTTCTTTGTTTTCAATCTGTTGGGAATTGCAAGGCTCTTACTTTGAAATCTCATTTTGTTGTGACTGCCCAAAGTAACCTCTAATGTCTTCTTCCTTAAGGCCAGCAACTTCCTCAGAGCACTTCGAAACGTCCCTGAAGCCAAAGAGATGGGCCTGATCCTCTCAAACTATGAGGAGACGACAGGAACAGTCGAGCTAGGTCGCTTAATCCAGAGATGGAATCACTTCATCCTCTACCAGCTCTTCCAGGAGACACAGGAGCAGGAGGATCCACGGGCCTACAGGACGACCAGGAGTAGGTAAAACACATTGTTGTTGACCTGCATTCTTACTGGACACTGTCCCAGTCTTATCATTATGTTTGTTTATAAATGCAGAGTTTTCCTTCTGGTTTCTGAAACTGTGATTTGTGTTTGTGTTGCAGTTCTCTGGGCTCCCCTGGCGACTCTGTCATTAGAGAGCTGTTTTGTTCTGAAGTTGAGAACCGCAGCCCGTGTCTCTGTGGCATAGAAACAGTCTACTCCTCCCTCATGTTGCTGTTCAACATGCATTACCCTGACTCTCAAGGTGAGTCTGAGAGCACTGAGAGCATGGATATCTGTGACTGTGAATTACTCTGTCTTTGAAACTTGAACTATTAATGATTACATAATGGTTTGAATTAATTTAGTTTTTGAATGAGCAGAGGGAAATATCTGCTTGATTTGATGTATACACTGATATTCATTGTACTTTGACACTTCAGGAGAAAGAATAAAGGAGCACGACTTTGCTGAGATCCTGAAGAAAAGCATCTGCCTGCAGCAGAGATCTCACACATGGTGTGGAAACTGTGACAAGTATCAGCCCACAGTGAGTTACAGCTTTCATTCACTCATAATGACAATTCATTTATGGTTGATTGTTACCTGTTGTGCAGGGTAATCATTTCTTTGTGTTACACTGTAGGTGCAGACACGCAACATTCGACGTCTCCCAGATGTTTTGGTGATAAACTGTGAGGTGAACAGCAGCAAAGAGGCCGAATTCTGGAAGGTTCAGGCCGAGGTAAGCCACTGATTCACTGTCTTTAAATACAGTTAAAAGAAAGTAATGATTTATCTGTTCATTATTTACATGATTGCCCATGTTTCTGTTTTTATAGTACACCTTCAACAAATCCATGCAGAAGACAGATCAGGATCAGCGTCACGTGTGGATCCCCGCCACTCTCAAGATGTCCCTCAGCAAAAGTCAGAGACTGGAGATCAGCAGCTGGCCTGAGGGCGAGGAGGTGAGGACTTTAGATTTTCAGCTGATCTTTGCACTTGAAGAAATAACTGAGTAACTTTTCATCACCAAGTTAAAATTTCACTTCAAGATTAAAACCATATTTCCAGGAGCAATATTTTTAAAACATTATTACACTAATCTGTAGATATTGAACTATAGGTTGGTTTTAGTGTTTTTGTTTCTGTAACACATGAATTTTGTGAAATGAAAAAGTTTATCTTACAATTATTTGCACTTTCTGTTACTAGTTAAGTGCTGCTGAACAGGCGGAGGGAGCTTCTCTGTATGACTTGGTGGCGACGGTGCCGCACATCCTGGACGCTGGCGCGGGTGGTAATCTGGTCGCACACATCAAAGTGGGTGAGACCTACCATCAAAGAAAAGAGGTGAGCGACGCTTAGATAAGAAAAGTTTGACATCTGCTGACTACAAAAAGTTTCATTTTTAACATTCAAAATGATTTTATTATTTCAGGGAGTCTCTCGCCAGCAGTGGTACCTCTTCAATGACTTCCTCATTGAGCCGATTGAGCAGGTAAGGATCCTAGATAAGATTCCTGCTTGTTTATTCATGCTAACTTTAATGTGTGCAGTCATTTAAAAATGTTTCTCCTTTTGTTTTCAGACTGAGGCTGCACAGTTTGATGTGAGCTGGAAAGTGCCAGCCATCCTGTGTTACGCCAAGAGAAACTACCACACCAAATACGACCTCCGCAGTGAGTGTCAGCACAATCAGTCTGAAGTCAAATCCGACTTATATCGGACTGAGAAGCAGAGCAAGACAGACGCCACTTTCATCCCACTCACAGTCAGTGAGATGCCGCAGGCTGGTGACCTGGTGGGGCTGGACGCTGAGTTTGTAAAGCTCAGTGAGGTAAGTCTGGCTATGATACCATCATTTATTATAATATAGGATCAAAAACAATTTTAAATATTCCTAGTACATATTTTCAGTAGTTCAGCTAATCTGACTCAAGTATTTAAAACAAATTTGACCCCTGAATGTGTGCGTTTGCAGGAGGAAGCAGTGCTGCATAGCGACGGCACCAAATCGACCATCACGCCCAGTCAGATGTCTGTGGCCAGGATCACCTGTGTGAGGGGTCAGGGGCCCAACGAGGGGGTCCCCTTCATCGATGACTACATCTCCACTCAGGAGCAGGTGAGAAGCTGCAGAGAGAAAAGACCACGATGACCTGAAAGAATGAATATATAATGTTTCAAGGATCCACCCGCTAACTTGTCAATTTGTTCTTCCAGGTGGTCGACTATTTGACAAAATACTCTGGAATCGAACCTGGAGACCTGGATGCCACAGTATCCTCTAAGGACGTGACCACGCTGAAGTCGACCTACCTGAAGCTACGCTTCCTCATCGATGCAGGAGTTCGCTTCGTCGGCCACGGCCGGCAGAATGACTTTCGTGTCATTAATTTAGTGGTACGTTATTTCATCAGTTTTAAATTTCAAATTAGTTCATATCGTTTAAAGATGTGATTTTTTTTTATAGATGTGCTTTGATTTTAATGTTTTTTATTTTCTGTTTCTTAAGGTTCCCAAAGATCAAGTTATCGACACTGTGCACCTCTTCCGATTGCCCTACAAGAGGATGATTTCTCTGAAATTCCTTGCTTGGTATTTTCTTGGTAAGTTAGTAGAAACAAAAAAAACAAAATCAAATCCAAATAATCCAAATATGAGTCTGTAATCGAATTAAATCACATTATTACAGCGAGAGGGATTAGGATCCAAATATGTAAACTGGATAATCCGCTCATGTTACCGAAGTCAGTATAGTTCATGATGTTTTAGTTGTCATCAAACTCATCTTGGAATTAAATCTGAACAACAAAGTATTTAGAGGCTTTTTTGAGTTCATGCACTAAAGCGTACGTGTCAATTCCTCATATCCACACTGTAATCTGAAGCTGAACACTTTCATTTTAATCATTCCTGATCTTTTTTTCATGTCCACAGGCCTCAACATCCAGGGAGAAACCCACGACAGCACGGAGGACTCATGCACGGCCCTGAAGCTTTACAGGAAGTACCTGGAGCTGTATCAGGAAGGAGGGAATCATTACGTGACGAAAGTGCTCTACGAAGTCTACGACAAAGGCTTCCAGCTGAACTGGAAAGTCCCGGATTCGGACATGAGATAGTCCGTCTGAGTGGACTGAATGCACTCTCCTTCCATCCACGGGTGCTGCTGTGCTTCCCTCTGTGATGGGACTGTGAGCAACACCATGACCTGAGGATGCTCGGGCTGCTTATTTTGTATCATATTTTATAGTTATTTGCTTTGAGTCAGTGACTCAGTTGTTTTTATCATATCTAAATATAAGCTTTTTATTTCAGAGAGGTTTACAGGGGGGAAAGTGATCATTCAAAATATGAATTTGAAGCATTTTGTTTTTGTTTTAAAGGAAAAAGTCAAACTTGTTGCATGTAAATGAAGTCATCCTGAGCACTGTAAAATGTTTGTTGTTTGATACCAGGAAGTGGAGAATGTGCACGAATCCATGAAAATCTTGATTAAAACAGATTCCAACCACAATGAATTTAGTTTGTTTTTTTTCACCAGATTCTGTGAAATCTGTTGCACTGTTCATTTTCCAGCTAACTTTTTGCAGCTTTCTCAGAATTCAGATCAACGTTCAATTTTTCAAAAGCTGTTATTTCTCTTCTATAAATGACACATTTAGCAAGTTTGAAAAAATTGTCCTCAATATTTCACCTCGACATCTTTAAAATGCTCTAACTGGTAAGGACTGTGCTTCAAGTGCAGCATTTACAGCCACCACCAAAAGTAGTAACTATACTTTAATAGACGTGCTTCATTTAATAAAGCTTTAAGTCACATTTGAACGATTTTTTGATATAATGGTGCCCTCTGCTGGATAATATGCACACTCTTACCGTTCACTCTTACAGTTGTTTTTAAAGGTTTATGTCATTATTTTCATTGTTTTTCGGCTTGTTTTGTTTTGGGAACCATAAAATGAAATTGTTTGAACTCCTTGTCTGGTCTTACCAACAACTCTACAAGTAAAACTAAACATACAGTTAGTAATGATCCAGGAGATATGTTAAAAAACTACACAACACAGTTATTTCAATGTTCCACGAAAGAATGTGTAAATCTACACAGAGTATAGTAATCCTGTTCAGCTGGATATGTGGAGGTCAGGGATGAATGTGTTGTGTAGTCTCAATAATATTAAAGCAATAGTGTGATCACAATACTGATAACTGGGAGGCTTAAAAACGAGCTATTACAGTCTCAGAAATATTGTAATATCGACAATAATACTAAAATAAATCAGTACGAATATTGTTGTCAATATGTGGCGAGTAAGACAGTCAAGGCCTTTGAACCAGTTCAAGGCTCCGAAATCAACAGATTCTGTGAGAGAGAGGAAGCATTTTTTCAGGGGTATAAAAGTCCAAAGAAAGTTGTAACCTTTTCCGTGCCAGAGTATTGTTTAAACTTAAAAGTCAGTCAGAAGTCACCAAACACTCGGGACTCTTCAGAAGATCGTGAAGTAGACTTATAACACTACGAATGGCTGGTGTGAAGCTGATATCCAGGTCCAGATTTAGTAAGTAGAAATTTCCTTGGGGTGATGCACAGTGCGCTAATTCATGTGATTCATATACGAAGATGTAAATATTTAATTTCAACAATTCCCAGCCAAACGCAGCGCAAAGCAGCGGCTTACACATGAGCACATCCGCATCCACAGCAACAACCAACATAACCACAAGTAACAGTAAATAATAAATATTGAATGTTACTGAGCAGCACACAAGTCCGACAACACACACCTGTGTGCGTGTAGATCCATATATTCACAAGGGTTCTCCGTGTAACTGTCTAATAGTAGGTGTGGGGAGCCCTGCCCCCCAGGACATGAAGCAGGAATGGAGGAGATCAAGGCCCCAGACATCTACAAGCCCCCCAGAGCACGAGAGCAGTGTAGCAAAGTAACTGCGCGAATTGCTCGTTATTTTCTGCAGGCTGTGTGAGGCTGTGTCTTACTGGAGTCTGACACCGACAAGGTCACACTAACAGCTGCATTTTGATATTTGAATATCGTGGTTATGTTTTGACTCAGAGAAGAAAAAAAAACGAAGTAGACGAAAATCGCTCCAATTTCAATTATGGGTCGATCTGTGTGAGGATATTAAAAAAGAAAAGTTCATCTCAGTTTTGCTGTTCCATAAAAGATCAGTATTATTTCTGAAGAGCAGAAACGGAGAGACAGAGAGGGAGCACAACATTTTGATCCCAACCCTCATATTTACCTATTAACAATTAAAGAATGCCTAATTGGGACCTGACTGAAAAGATGTTTAAATTGAGAAATGGACCCTTTCATTCAAAGCAGGACACAAATGTGTTCAGTTAGTCACAGCTAAACATAAAAGTACAATAACAAAAATATGAGCAAAGATTGATGCTTGACTTTAATGGCAACTTTGACAATTAATTCTCATGGATTTCTGTCAATTTGCAAATTATATGTACTATGTATAAAATTTGTCTGTTTAATAAAAACAATTTGTTTTATTGTGCATATCTATGAAATAT
Source organism: Astatotilapia calliptera (assembly GCF_964374335.1). Taxonomy (NCBI): domain Eukaryota; kingdom Metazoa; phylum Chordata; class Actinopteri; order Cichliformes; family Cichlidae; genus Astatotilapia; species Astatotilapia calliptera. Next base: position 24,700,464 of record NC_137441.1, read on the forward strand.
AATGTGGATAAATGGGACAAAGGTTGAACTGAATCTTAACATTTATCAGATCACAGGTGAGGCTGTGTTAAAGCAGCAAGGAAAACATTTTTTGAGACACTAGAGGATGTTGAATTTCAGAGGTCCTAAATATGCATTATTTAAAGGTCTTAAAGGTCTTCTGAGTTTTTGCTTTTTGGTTGTGCAAACAAACTAAATACAGGTATGTCTGTGAAGGTTCTCAGTCATCCAGGTCATCGTAGTCAAAGGAGCTTGCAAAGAAAAGCGTCTGGACTTCTTTAAGTTACTTGAAGACTGTGATGGCTGCACTTACAGCCACACAGTGGTAATACCCACCATGTTAGTGTAGAGGCTTATAAATAACATTGCATTCACATTTCTTTCTTTAAATATAGGAATTTATTTACAGGACAATAAATAACTGGTTTTGGTTTAGTTAATTAATATATCCACATAACGCTGCATTCTAAAATAAGTGCACACATTTTAGTTTACACTGTTATGTATGATTAATCTTTTGTTTTCTGAGTTACCTTAGTTGCAGCTGTTCCAGTCCCTTGATTAAGGAGCCAAGAGGTGGAAAAGGGGCAGAGCGAGCTTTAAAGGAAGGCTACAAATTGGTTCACGCCATAACTCAGGACCATGGGGGGGGGGGGGGGGGGGGGAATTGGAGTTCATTATGTTTGGTTTAGTTAGGTTTTGTGTGTTTTACCCCTTTTCCTGTTTTTGTGGGCTGATCAGCCACTATTTAAGTTTCCCCTTTGTCTCATTAAGTTAGGTCAGTTTGTTTGAGTTATCAGTTGTGTTGTTAACTTTGAGTAGAGTTTTGTTAGTTTGACCTCTTTTATGGGCCCAAGATTTTGATTCTTTTTGCATGAGTTAACCAATTATGTTTTTTGGGTTAAATAAAAAATATTTTTTTGGACTTTAACCTGTGCCTAAGTTTCCTTCACTGCTCGGTCCATCACAAAGACGTTGTAGCCGGTGTATCAGAAAAACTCAGGAGAGTTTTCTCCAAGCATGACATCCTGGTGCATTTCAGACCCAGCAACACGCTCAGACAAAAACTGGTTCACCCGAAAGACAAAACGCCAAAACATATGAGTGTACAATGTGGTGTATGCTGTACAGTGCAACGAGGAATGCCGAGACCTCTTCATTGGAGAGACCAAACAGCCACTTCACAAGCGCATGGCACAACATAGAAGAGCCACCTCCACAGGACAAGACTCAGCAGTCCATCTGCATCTTAAGGATAAAGGACACTCTTTCGAGGATGCCAATGTTCACAGTTTGGACAGAGAGGACAGATGGTTTGAAAGAGGAGTGAAAGAAGCCATCTATGTCCACTGTGAGCGACCATCTTTGAACAGAGGCGGGGGTTTACGACACCAACTCTCTGCCATCTATAATCCAGTTTTGAGATCCCTTCCCAGATGCGTTAACGCCCACTCACATCCTTTTTTATTTATTTATTTATTTTTTGTCCCGTTTGGATCTATAGCCATCAGAATTGTTGTCTTAATTGGCCTTAAGAAAGATGCCAAGCAGATTTATTTTACCAAGTGGATCATCATGGCCTTGCCATATTGGTCCATTTGATTGACCTTTATTATAATTATGAATTTATTTTATTTTCAGTTGCTACAAAAGGGACAGACATGACTGGGGGATAGGACAGGGAGAAAGAATGAAAGAAAGAGAGGGAGAGAAAGAAAACCAAAGGGGAGAAGAGACGGGGGGAAGAAAGAAAAAAAAAAACCAAACAAACAAAAAAAAAAACACCTGGGTCACCTGTATGGAGAAAAAAAACAGAAGAGAAAGCAAACAACAAAGAGCAACATAATAAAAAAAAAAGCACCATCACAATAAACTAGCTAGCAGTAGATATCAGTACTTACTAAATAATAAACGATAATGTGCAGCACGCAAGATAGAAAGCGCACAATGTGCTTTGAGGCAGCAGCCAAGAAAGCTGTAGTCCACGTCTGTGAATATCCAACACCCACTCACATCCTGGGCCATCTGATCTCAGGAATTCGCATGATAAGGTGGGGCCAGGTTTCACAATGAACTCACCCGAAACTCTGGCTGATTGGGACCCACACCCAGTTTCACACCTTGGCTCAGGCATTTAGAGGATCATCAGGGGGTCCTTTTGTCCCTCTGTGGGGGGTTAGTCCCACTAGGTTTATATCTGGGACTCTCCACCATTTGACCTTAGAACTGAAGAAGCTTCTCGGATGAGAGGTGAAACGTCTTCAAGCAACTTAAAGAAGTCCAGACGCTTTTCTTTGCAAGCTCCTTTGACTAAATACAGGTATGTTACTTTTCCTGGAGGGCAGCCATTTTTAAAAACAAGATGGCAGCTGAAGTGTAAGTCAGACTGTGTCAGACCTTCGTCCCGTAATGATTCTCTCCTTCCTGAAACAGTTCCAGGAACTTCCTGTAAAGCTTCAGGGCCGTGCATGAGTCCTCCGTGCTGTCATGGGTTTCTCCCTGGATGTTGAGGCCTGTGGACATGAAAAAGAATGATCAGAAATTATTCTCCTTTCTTTCTCTCTCAGTCTATCTTCCACAAGCTCTTCTGGAAGCTTTGCTGATTTCAAATAACCCTTATCTTCACCTTACACTCTCTTGTTCGTGAGCATGGAAGAGCCTTTGCCTGCCCTGGATCAATTGTTTGGTCTTTTTCACTTATTTTCCTAACTTAGTAGAGTTGAAATGCCTGCTCAACGAGAGAAAGGTAAGATGACATTTTTCTTGCAGACATGCTTGTGGCTCAAGAAAAAATGAGTATCTGTGTTGCATCATTTAGACATATAATGCTTATGAAACTACACATTGTGAATTCAAGAGGGAAATTTGTGTCACACGCTGAAGAGTATTTCATGGTTCTCATGGAGTGGTCACTTTTATCATGAAAGGCAAATGAAACTATGCGGAGAGCAGCATCTGATGAAGGCAGTAGATTCCATGTTGGTTGGTGGAGAAAGATCCTGAAAGACGTCCACTGTTAAAAATAAGCATAAGTGGAGAGACCTGAGTGTGGTTTTCATCTAAAGCTAGTCCACCTTTCAGAGGTCGTCTAACTTCCAGGATTATTAATGGTAAACCAAATCAACAGTCAAGTATCTTTTGTCATTAAGTGTATTTTAAATGAAATTCAGCTTTCTGTTGGCTAAACAGCATATAGTACAATTCAGCACCTGGAAACACAACACTTACCAAAGAATCAGTACAGTGGTAGCTTAAGTCAAAGTGAGCCTGCTCAGCACATCTGTGAAACATCCAGCAAAAATCAGCAGCACAATCACATTCAGCCAAAGAAATATGTCTAGTATCTCGTGAACATGGTGGCAGAGTCTTTTTGGTGGCTGCCACTAATCTTTAGGATAACCTCCCCGATTAACATAACAGGTGTCTGATCATTTTAAGACTCTGTTAGAAATCAGTTTACTCTGACTGGCTTTCAGCTTTAGCTGTTTCAGCTGTTTTATTGAGTGTTATGTTTTTATTGTGTATTTCTGTGCATGTTTGTTGATATAGTGATCATAAATGTACATTTTTTTATAGCCTGTACAGCAGGTATTTTAAATGAGCTTAAAAAATAACCCTAGTCTTGACTTCTCACTGAGTAACAAAGGCTTCCCCTTAGAGTTGTTTTTCCTGAGCAGTAAAACCTGGGCTGTAAAGAAAACATGGCAGGGAAAAAGAAAAGTGTCTGACTGCTGTCAAGTGCTTTGCAAAAAGTTTTATTATGACAAGTTTTATTCAGTTTAATCAGCAGCTGGATTGAAAACGTTATATTTGCTTGTAGGAGCTGCACTGAGATCAGAATAAACGCTGAATTTGTCTGTGTTGATGTGGTTTGGTCTTAGATTTTTCTTTCTAAGTTTTAAGAGGCGCTGATCTTGACTATTAAAATAATGCAAGAAGCTCTTTTTAGATACTGTTTTATTATATAATTTAATTTATGGTTGATTTTCACATTTGCTTCATTTAAAATGTAAGTGATTCTCTTGCTTCAGACGTTATATCGGTAACAATAATAGATCGTATTAAAGATGGATGTGTTTTAGGTTTTTAATAGTGAAGCTGACACAGAAGTGTCTTAAAGCTGCATTCTTTCTTATGCTACCAAGGGGCAATATCTGGCTGAAAGATTTGTTGTCCTGTCTGAAGTTGTTTGTTTGATGTTGTTTGAAGTTTCCAGATCCAGATGCTCCTTCAGTCCCCACAGTCAAAGCAACTGAGGCACCTCTGAGAGTTAAAAACGGTCTTTCAATGTGCAGCTGTTCTCAGAGGTGTTACAATAAGGACTTCACCAAGTTCAGTGGAGTTAGAAGTTCACATGAATTTAGCAAGTTAGTTTCAACCTAAATATGATAAACCATGTTCTAACTAAAATGTACAGCTCTACCCTCATCATACGACAGGGAGAAGACACCAAAAACCAATATCACTCACTCATGAAAGGGAACAGCCATGGAATTTATCCATCAGGGTCAACTTTATTTAGCATCAGTAGGAATTTGAATAATGGAGGAACCTTCATTTGATTTTAATGTTATTGAAACACAAAAACTCCCAGGGCTTATGTGGCTGGTAAATTAGCCAACTAAATTAGCTAACTATAAAATTATAGCTTGCAAAAATGATTGCTAGCTAAACCATATCCTTTTATTCTCTTAACTTGTGTTTTATGCAGTCACCAACACATTGAAAAAACACAAAAGTCTCCTTTCTGCAACGTTACAAGCTGTCAGGAGAGATATGTTGAATTTTAACATCCTCCTGGATGTCCAGCAGTTGGTTGTCCTGTCAACCGCAGCATAAACAATGTGGCCGAGAGAGGAAGCAGGAAAGAAAAAGAAAAAAAAAAAAAAAAAGGAAAGAAAAAACCCCACGTTGCATGTGACAACTTAGTTCAAGCTATGCTGCTTCTTCACAATACGGTTATCTTCAGAGAAGGGGAGATAGTGTGTTTTGAATGTTGATGAGGTAGCAAATCTTTTCTCAGAGGTGCTACAAGAATGCGGCTTTTCACCTGTGTGAATTCTCATGTGTGTTTTGAATGTTGATGAGGTAGCAAATCTTTTCTCACAGGTGCTACAAGAATACGGCTTTTCACCTGTGTGAATTCTCATGTGTCTTTTGAATGTTGATGAGGAAGCAAATCTTTTCTCACAGGTGCTACAAGAATACGGCTTCTCACCTGTGTGAATTCTCATGTGTCTTTTGAATGTTGATGAGGAAGCAAATCTTTTCTCACAGGTGCTACAAGAATATGGCTTCTCACCTGTGTGAATTCTCATGTGTGTTTTGAATGTTGATAAGTCAGCAAAACTTTTCCCACAAGTGCTACAAGAATACGGTTTCTCACCTGTGTGAATTCTCTTGTGTTTTTTCAATGTTGATAAGTCAGTAAATCTTTTCCCACAGGTGCTACAGGAATACGGCTTCTCACCTGTGTGAATTCTCATGTGTGTTTTGACCTTTGATAAGGTAGCAAATCTTTTCCCACAGGTACTACAAGGGTACGGCTTCTCACCTGTGTGAACTCTCATGTGTGTTTTGAATGTTGATGAGGTAGCAAATCTTTTCCCACAGGTGCTACAGGAATACGGCTTCTCACCTGTGTGAATTCTCGTGTGTGTTTTGACTTCTAATGAAGTAGCAAATGTTTTCCCACAGGTGCTACAAGAATACGGCTTTTCACCTGTGTGAATTCTCATGTGTTTTTTGAATGTTGATGAGGAAGCAAATCTTTTCTCACAGGTGCTACAAGAATACGGCTTTTCACCTGTGTGAATTCTCATGTGTTTTTTGAATGTTGATGAGGAAGCAAATCTTTTCTCACAGGTGCTACAAGAATACGGCTTCTCACCTGTGTGAATTCTATTGTGTCTTTTGAATGTTGATGAGGAAGCAAATCTTTTCTCACAGGTGCTACAAGAATATGGCTTCTCACCTGTGTGAATTCTCATGTGTGTTTTGAATGTTGATAAGTCAGCAAAACTTTTCCCACAGGTACCACAAGGGTACGGCTTCTCACCTGTGTGAACTCTCATGTGTGTTTTGAATGTTGATGAGGCAGCAAATCTTTTCCCACAGGTGCTACAGGAATACGGCTTCTCACCTGTGTGAATTCTCGTATGTTTTTTGACTTCTAATGAAGTAGCAAATGTTTTCCCACAGGTGCCACAAGAATACGGCTTCTCACCTTTGTGAATTCTCTTGTGTTTTTTGAATGTTGATAAGTCAGCAAATCTTTTCCCACAGGTGCTACAGGAATACGGCTTTTCACCTGTGTGAACTCTTAGATGTGTAATCATATTGTATTCATCCTGTAAAGTTTTTCCACACACTTCACATTGTATAGACTTGTTCTTTGTGTCCGTTCTACTTTTACTCGATGACACAGGAAGGTTGTCTACTCTTTGACTGTGACGTCTCTCATTCAGCTCTGTATTTCTAGTAGTTCCTGAGACCACATGCTGACTTTTTTCATTATCTCGGGTCTCTGCTTCAGGAGAGCTGTGAGAAAGGAGCTGCTCACTGTTTGGTTCTGGTTTACTGTAGGCACTTTCCTCATAAGCGGGTGTCACCATGAAGGTATCAGCCTCCTGCTTCAGCCCAAGCTGCTCTCCCTTCTGACTGCTGCCAAGTTCCTCCTTTTCCTCTTTAATCTGTGGATTCTCTGGTTTCTCCTGGTTCAGACTGGAGTTCCTCTCCTGGTTACAGACCTGCTGGTCTGTAAGAACCTCCTCTTCCTCAAAAGCATGCTGCTGTAGGGCATCTGAATGCACAAAGGGGAAAAGATGATAGTAAAACAAACATTTGAGAAAATATTTACTGGTCTGAACCATTAGCAGGTCTCTACATAGTGAGCCTGTTGCTCACATATACCACTAAAATTAAAGTCTACAAACGGGACAAATTATTTGGGCACTGATGCAAATGTTTAGTTCTGACACTCTTATTAGCAAATTTCAAAGTTCAGCTTCTTATGTCTTTGATATATAAAATAAATAGATGTTGTTTTTTGTTAAATGAATGTGGATGTCTGAATTGGCCGCAGTTACAAGAAGGCATGCTGGGGAAGAGCTCTCTTACACAGTAGTAACCGTTTTGGCTGTGCTTGAAATGCCATGAAAACACTCTTCTTGTCTAACAAATTTAACTTTAGAAACTCTGAATTCCATATTTTCCAAAACAGAATAGAAATATTTATTCATATTACCCAGACCTGTAAACTGTTCAAATTTACCATTTCCATGTTGCAGAGGAAACATAATTCTTTAACTTAAACTGATAACAGAACAAAATGAAACTTGTGTTGTTGACTTTGTGTCTCTGTGTAGATTTTGTCTGACCAGTGAGTGGAAATTTGAAACCCAGATGTTTCACGTCTTTCATTCTGGTGAATTTTTACGTACTAATTTTCACCGTTTTGCACAGGTTAATGGTGGAAATGTGTTTAAATAAAGAACAGAAAATCAGGCTGAAGAGATTCATTCATGTTGCTTATTACTTTTTGACCTTCAATTCTCTGACAGTTCATCAGTCTGTCGGAGGGTCAACACAGAAACACAGACAACTATTCACACTCATATTCACACCTATGAGCAATTTAAAATCACCAACTAACCTAACCCGGCTGTTCGTATGTCTCTGGATAGTGAACAAAGGGAGAACATGCAAACTCCACACAGAAAGGCTTGGCTACTTGGTAGAGTCAAACTCAGGACCTTGTTGCTGTGAGGCAACAGTGCTAACCACTGGTCCACTGAGCTGTCTGTGAGTTATATTCACTTTTATTAAATCAACATAGTTTTACATACCTATTCTGTGTAACTTTATCACAGGTTTCCAGATGGTCTCCAGCAGTCTGAGCTGCTTTTTATCAGTCCAGACAATAATGCCTTCAGCCTCCTGCTTCAGCCCAAGCTGCTCTCCCTTCTGACTGCTGCCAAGTTCCTCCTTTTCCTCTTTAATCTGCGGAGTCTCTGGGTCCTCTTGGTCCAGGCTGGAGTTCCTCTCCTGGTTACAGACCTGCTGGTCTGTAAGAACCTCCTCTTCCTCAAAAGCATGCTGCTGTAGGGCATCTGAATGCACAAAGGGGAAAAGATGATAGTAAAACAAACATTTGAGAAAATATTTACTGGTCTGAACCATTAGCAGGTCTCTACATAGTGAGCCTGTTGCTCACATATACCACTAAAATTAAAGTCTACAAACGGGACAAATTATTTGGGCACTGATGCAAATGTTTAGTTCTGACACTCTTATTAGCAAATTTCAAAGTTCAGCTTCTTATGTCTTTGATATATAAAATAAATAGATGTTGTTTTTTGTTAAATGAATGTGGATGTCTGAATTGGCCGCAGTTACAAGAAGGCATGCTGGGGAAGAGCTCTCTTACACAGTAGTAACCGTTTTGGCTGTGCTTGAAATGCCATGAAAACACTCTTCTTGTCTAACAAATTTAACTTTAGAAACTCTGAATTCCATATTTTCCAAAACAGAATAGAAATATTTATTCATATTACCCAGACCTGTAAACTGTTCAAATTTACCATTTCCATGTTGCAGAGGAAACATAATTCTTTAACTTAAACTGATAACAGAACAAAATGAAACTTGTGTTGTTGACTTTGTGTCTCTGTGTAGATTTTGTCTGACCAGTGAGTGGAAATTTGAAACCCAGATGTTTCACGTCTTTCATTCTGGTGAATTTTTACGTACTAATTTTCACCGTTTTGCACAGGTCAATGGTGGAAATGTGTTTAAATAAAGAACAGAAAATCAGGCTGAAGAGATTCATTCATGTTGCTTATTACTTTTTGACCTTCAATTCTCTGACAGTTCATCAGTCTGTCGGAGGGTCAACACAGAAACACAGACAACTATTCACACTCATATTCACACCTATGAGCAATTTAAAATCACCAACTAACCTAACCCGGCTGTTCGTATGTCTCTGGATAGTGAACAAGGGGAGAACATGCAAACTCCACACAGAAAGGCTTGGCTACTTGGTAGAGTCAAACTCAGGACCTTGTTGCTGTGAGGCAACAGTGCTAACCACTGGTCCACTGAGCTGTCTGTGAGTTATATTCACTTTTATTAAATCAACATAGTTTTACATACCTATTCTGTGTAACTTTATCACAGGTTTCCAGATGGTCTCCAGCAGTCTGAGCTGCTTTTTATCAGTCCAGACAATAATGCCTTCAGCCTCCTGCTTCAGCCCAAGCTGCTCTCCCTTCTGACTGCTGCCAAGTTCCTCCTTTTCCTCTTTAATCTGCGGAGTCTCTGGGTCCTCTTGGTCCAGACTGGAGTTCCTCTCCTGGTTACAGACCTGCTGGTCTGTAAGAACCTCCTCTTCCTCAAAAGCATGCTGCTGTAGGGCATCTGAATGCACAAAGGGGAAAAGATGATAGTAAAACAAACATTTGAGAAAATATTTACTGGTCTGAACCATTAGCAGGTCTCTACATAGTGAGCCTGTTGCTCACATATACCACTAAAATTAAAGTCTACAAACGGGACAAATTATTTGGGCACTGATGCAAATGTTTAGTTCTGACACTCTTATTAGCAAATTTCAAAGTTCAGCTTCTTATGTCTTTGATATATAAAATAAATAGATGTTGTTTTTTGTTAAATGAATGTGGATGTCTGAATTGGCCGCAGTTACAAGAAGGCATGCTGGGGAAGAGCTCTCTTACACAGTAGTAACCGTTTTGGCTGTGCTTGAAATGGGATGAAAACACTCTTCTTGTCTAACAAATTTAACTTTAGAAACTCTGAATTCCATATTTTCCAAAACAGAATAGAAATATTTATTCATATTACCCAGACCTGTAAACTGTTCAAATTTACCATTTCCATGCTGCAGAGGAAACATAATTCTTTAACTTAAACTGATAACAGAACAAAATGAAACTTGTGTTGTTGACTTTGTGTCTCTGTGTAGATTTGGTCTGACCAGTGAGTGGAAATTTGAAACCCAGATGTTTCACGTCTTTCATTCTGGTGAATTTTTACGTACTAATTTTCACCGTTTTGCACAGGTCAATGGTGGAAATGTGTTTAAATAAAGAACAGAAAATCAGGCTGAAGAGATTCATTCATGTTGCTTATTACTTTTTGACCTTCAATTCTCTGACAGTTCATCAGTCTGTCGGAGGGTCAACACAGAAACACAGACAACTATTCACACTCATATTCACACCTATGAGCAATTTAAAATCACCAACTAACCTAACCCGGCTGTTCGTATGTCTCTGGATAGTGAACAAGGGGAGAACATGCAAACTCCACACAGAAAGGCTTGGCTACTTGGTAGAGTCAAACTCAGGACCTTGTTGCTGTGAGGCAACAGTGCTAACCACTGGTCCACTGAGCTGTCTGTGAGTTATATTCACTTTTATTAAATCAACATAGTTTTACATACCTATTCTGTGTAACTTTATCACAGGTTTCCAGATGGTCTCCAGCAGTCTGAGCTGCTTTTTATCAGTCCAGACAATAATGCCTTCAGCCTCCTGCTTCAGCCCAAGCTGCTCTCCCTTCTGACTGCTGCCAAGTTCCTCCTTTTCCTCTTTAATCTGCGGAGTCTCTGGGTCCTCTTGGTCCAGACTGGAGTTCCTCTCCTGGTTACAGACCTGCTGCTCATCCAGATCCTCCTCTTCCTTACAGTCATGTTGTTTTGGGAGGTCTTGAGGAATAAAGAAACACAAGAACAATAATCACTATTGTGTGATACAAAAACTATATATTTTTTATATTTAGTGATTGTTACGGCCCTAGCAGGGCCTCCTCCTGAAGGTGAGCTCTGGGCCAGAGTGCCATGTGAGTGGTTACAGCTAGTGAGCTGAGAGTTTGTGGTGTTTGCCGCTAGTGAGCTGTGTTATTGTGGTTTGCAGCTAGTGAGCTGCTCTTTCTTTTTGGCTTATGTTTTACTTTATTGACCAACGCCTGAGTTTTGTTTGTTTTCTTAAATGGTGATAGCGGCTCTTTTAGTTGAGCTACTTTAATAAAACTGTTTAATTTAACCCGTTTGCCTCCTTAACTCTTTTTCCTCACCCGGACACTTTTTGTTACTTCCCCCTCACCACCTAGACCCCTCAGGGGAACATAACAGTGATATAAAAACTAATATTTTTAAAAGCATGAATCAAAAACCAAGAAATGGTGATCAGCCTATCATATGACCCATTACGAGCCCCACGCACACGCACGCTCAGGGAAATAGTTGTGCACACTCACAGCAAGGATCCTCACTGTGAGCAAAGACACAAAGTTCACCAAACTAAAATGCAATGTGACCACCATGAAAACATCAGTGTGTGTAAGGAAGAGGACTCCCTTACTGTATTTATTTATATTGTATTGTCTGTATAGCACTTTAGAGCACACCTTTCACTTTATTAAAAGCACCTTATCAAGCAATTTATGAGCATTGCACTTTAAGCATGGATTTGCACACAAGAAGTTTAAATATTTGTTGACTATTTATTGGGAATTTTAGGGTCAGTTGGTGGCCTTGTTTCAGATCCTGCACAGCTGTTCCTCGTCAAGGAATGTGGTGGTTGTCTGTCAGGAGAGAAGAATGGTGATTGAGATTGTGATTAAGGTTTACCAATAAGGAAAACTAAGGCAAATGTGTGTGTGAAATCTAGGGATAAAAGTGGTGCAAATAAGTGTTTGTAAGTTAATGATTACTCACCTTTCTTGCCTGTGTCTTCTTCAAGGTGTTTGGGCAAATGTTTCCCCTGGGGTCCAGACACCATTTAAAGGTTCCGGGAGAGACCATTGGTAAAGAGAGTGTGGTGAATCTTTTTGTGCTTGGGTTTCTGGGTTTTTATAATATTGGGTTTGGGGTAACATTAAAGTGTGAAATATTTATTAATATGTAAATGTGAAAATGTATTTATGTATTTATTTATTCTTATTGATATATTGTGTACTGTGGTGGAAGGTTGGGATTTAAGAATTGACCTGAGAGTGGAATAATGGTTAAGTCTGTGACAGCTGAACATATTTAAGGCTGCCAGTTGTCATTAGAGGGTGGATTTTTTTTTGTGCTGTGCAGAAGCTCGACAAGTTAATTGTTGTAAGGAGAGCCATACAGCAAATAAATACTTTGTTCCACTACACTTGCCTTGGTCTGTCTCACTGTGTTTCCAGCCGCTAAGGGCTGCCCTGTTACAGTGTGTAAAATCCTTTTTTAAATGAAACTTCACTTCAACTTCAGAGAAGGCTGTTAACAACTTGTTAAATGTGTATTCCACTGACATCTAACTATATTTTACTGCACAATCTCAGTGTTTACAGATGATCTAAAACACTAATGCCTGATGTACTCAACATTGGAATCTGTTAGAGAAAAAATTGAAATAAATAAATGAATTAAAATGTATTAAAACCTAACCTATCAGTGACCATCGACCTGCACCAGTTCAACATAGTCCATCACTGAACATTGAACTACAGCACTGATAAATTCAATTTATTTATTTATATAGCGCCAAATCACAACAACAGTCGCCTCAAGGCACTTTATATTGTACAGTGGATTCTACAATAACAAATACAGAGAAAAACCCAACAATCATATGACCCCCTTTGAGTGAGCACTTTGGCGACAGTAGGAAGGAAAAACTCCCTTTTAACAGGAAGAAACCGCCGGCAGAACCAGGCTCAGGGAGGGGCCGGGCCATCTGCTGCGACCGATTGGGATGAGCAAAGGATACCCAGTTTAACATATTCTAGTAAAGCTAATCATACTGAAGAATCTCAGCTTCAACAGCACATTGTTAAAAACATGTCCATACCTATGATGTGTGAGTTTCTGTCAGGTTTCCGGTTGATATCCTGTCTGCGTAGACGGTTGATCTCCTCCTCATACTGGATGATGGTTTTTTGAACCTCTGAGAAGATTTCTTCATAAACAGCAGTTAGTCTCTCCTTGATGAACTCTCTCAGATACTGTACTGAACTCATTGCTGCTTCAACTGAGACTGGGCGGATCAATACAAGCATCAATAGAAGTGACACAGATGTTAATATTGGTATCAGATCCACACTAACTTGACGGGATCAATACTTTAGCTTCTGTCTCTTCTCTAGGTTCAGTCCGCTTCTTCAGCAGCAGCTATGTCTGCAAACACACTGCTCCACTACCACAGTAGTGCTGTCCTCCTCCCTTCTTCTTTGGGGGTTGATGGCGTTTGACATATCAGCTTACAGATGCATTTATCCCACCTTCTGGACTGGAGTGTGAACAGGAGAATAGCAGGGAAGACAATTATATTCTTTCATCAGTCTTATAATTCAATACTACAATTTTCCATTTACGCCTAGATTTCTGGGTTTAATGTTTTCCATAACACGTTGTATGCCTGTATTAACCCTTGTCTGGCCCTTAAAAATGCATCCTTTTACGGCCCTGGGGACCAAAAATGGTCCCGCCCCAAAAAGTGCAATAAAAAGATTATATATTCATATTTTTTTCCACTTTAAATTGGGCGAAGCCGCTGCTGCACGCCGGAAATAAGGCTTCATTTCCCGCCTGTCTGTGCAAGCAGCCCGCTGTTTTCCAGCAGGGATCAAATGTGGAGCAAGGGCGCCACCCGGTGGACAAATAAAAAAATTACAACTCTAAGGCCTCTTCTACAAAACAAAAACGAAACCTAAGCCGTCACCCAGATGTTAACGGTAATAATTCTGCAGTGAAAAATAGCGTTTATAATGGAAGTCAATGGGCCAAAAATGGTCCCTAGGGCTCTAAGGGGATGTGTATTGTTAGCTTAGCCACTGAAGCTAATTTAAGGAAGTCAGACTTGAATTTTGAAATGAAATTATGCCAAACTTTTTTTTAGAGAATTTGGCTATATTCCATTCAACACAGTGCAAATGGCTTGTAACCGAAAAACTAAAGGGACCAAAAATGGTCCCAGGGCCTAAGAAGGTCTCCCAACGTGCTTATTTATTGGTGTTGCTGCTGAATCTGGTTCCACTCACCAAACGACGGCCATTCTGGATTTTATGATCACTTGAAATCCCTCCTCCCGTTATCTTATTTCACCTCTACATCATCTCTCCCGCCATCTACTTCTGCTCTCCTTTCACTTCCGTCACATCACTTTCCCGCCTGCTGTCCAGTCACAGCCTAACCGGCCAACCACGCCCCTCCCCCTCCACTCCTGCTCTGCTGTGAGTTGTTGTTGTGTGGCCAAGAGACTAAACAGACGCCTTTGTTTGTTTGTTTTTGGTTTACAAAACTTATAGAGACAGTGTAAACAGGTCCGTACAACAAACCTGCGACATTACCCACAAACTGAAAGGTTAAGAAATACACTTTATTAACCTTGTTATTGATACAGTATTTATTACAGGTGCTCCATGCATTCTCCTGCTGTATATCATTAAGCAGGGCTGCCCGTTTGTCACCTATTCTGTTCGTAATTATTTTTATGGACAGAATTTCTGGGCGTAGCCAAGTGGCGGAAGACTTTCACTTGGGTGGTCTCAAAATCTCATCTCTGCTTTTCGTAGTTGATGTGGTTCTTTGGCTTCGTCGAGTGATGGCCTCTGGCTCGCACTGGAACGGTTCGCAGCCGAGTGTGAAGCGGTGGGAATGAGAATCAGCACCAAATCTGAGGCCATGATCCTCAACAGGTGGTGTGCCAAAAAGTGATTGTCTGCCAGAAAGTTGCTTATAAAGCTGCAGCGCCCAGATTACGCACGTTGACAGCTACTTCCGTGCGACTGATTATGAAAAAACAACAACATTTATGCATTTGTTATTAGACACAGGTATGCAGTTATGAAACTTTAACGTTTCTTGTAACCGAATTATGACGCTTGTCAGAAGTTTGCTTTCAGTGTGTAGCGCAGTCACGAATAACTACACGCATGAAATAATTAATGCCTACAGGTTTAGTATATATACTCTCGTTTATTATATTTGTTTTAGTATTTTATATTTCATATGCATTCATTTTGTTTTCTTTGTTCTTTTTAAACATACTGTAAGAAGTTTGTAAGAATAAATCATTCCCATTGCCATACACGGGAGGTAACTCTAAAGGTGGTGGAAATTACGGCGGCTGGCTCGAGTACATAATGTCAGTGGCACAGGAAGGGCGACAGTATTGAGTGACCTCAAAGTGATAGTGCAGTAATGCGCCGAAAAGGATGCCAGTTGCCGTTAAGCACCGAAGAAGAAGGGGGGAAAAACACTCGAGTTGGTATGAAGGAGCAAAAATGTCGCGATTAAGAAATATTTTTTCTTATTCTAAATTGAAAGAAAACATGTCCAAAAGAACTCAAAGACAGAGAAAACTTTCCGGAAGCTATATAGAAGGGTAAAATGGCCTGGGTGTAGGACCAAGTTCGTCTAGAGCCTCTAAACAAGAGTAATTCACTTTTTTTAAATAAAAAAATGGCAACTTTGCTAAAGCTAAGTTTCGTCTTTGTGTTAATTATTTTTTTAATTATATTATAATTTAAAATTATTGTTTTTGATTGTCAAAAAGACTTCTGAATTATCAGTTGGTTTCTTTTTACTCAGTTCAACAAACTTCACTATTATTCATTAAAGTTCTGCATTCTACATTTATAAAATAACTTTTATCCTCAAAGTATGCAAGGTTTTATTGTTATTAATTATTATTTTGGGGGCGGGCGGGGGCTGAAAAACGCAACACTTTTGTACAAACACAAACACTGCAAGAAATCTACAGTGAGGGGAAAAAGTTTGACTGGAAGAACCTAACGCTAGAGTTGTAGAAATATCTTGGACTTCTACTATACATGGCTGTCATACGGCTACAGATATTTTGCTATGTATAACGTTAGTGTTTCTGAAAATCCTAAAAAAAATCTATTTATTAACAAAATAAACTAAAAATAGACTTTATTATATTTTATAGTTTTAAAATTGGATAACAACTGACTTGAACATAATATGAAAAAATGTGTTTTCACCATGGGAACACTGGGAACATTGATTGCTTTAATAAAGTTATCTATATTTTTATTTTCGTACTTTCCATTTGTATTTAGATGGGGCGATGCATGGCAGATTCTCTGATGTTTCTCTGTTTCTACCTGTACTGATGCTAGCACGACTAAAACTAGCCAAGCAGCATTAAATATGTGAAGCAAGGCAGAAGGATATACTCATAAAATGAACAGAATCATGAGAATATAACACCACAACACTGCAAATGTAACAAAAATATGTCAGTATCAACTGGTATGTTATTTAAAATCTATATGAACACTCAACAGCTTATGCTCCGCGGCTGTTGAGTGACCCCTCATCTGGGACTCTCCTCAGCTCTTTCTGGGATAGTGGTGCTGCAGCCCCTCTTTTAGTCTTCCTTGGTCTCTTGTGTTCTGAGGGCCTCTGGATGTCTGGAGTTTTGATCTCCTCCATACCTGCTTCATGCCCTGGTGGACGGGGCTGTGGCCCCCCCACACCCTCTAACAGATCATTACATGGAACCTTTTAAATACAAGCGCGCTCATGCTCACAGGTGTACACACGGGTGCTCATACACACAAACTACACCCTTTTTGGCTCCTACCTTAAAGCACACTGTGCGCTGTCGATCTTACGTGCTGCACAGTAATGTTTAACATTTAGTATTTACTGTTATATTCCCATAGATCATCGTGATGTTGTTTATTCTATTGCTCTAGTCTTCTTCTGCTTCTTTTCTTTTTTCTTTCTCAACAGGTGATCCAGGAAAAGAAAAAGAGAAAAAAAAGGACACAAAGACAAAGGTGATGAAGCAGATTTTCATTGTCTTTTCTCTCTATCTCTTTTCTCCTTTTTCTTTCCCTCTCCTTCTGTTAACTTTCTTCTGAACTTTTCTTTTTGTTTTTCTTTCCCGTCCACGAGTCTGGCCTGATTACAATAACTTAGAATAAAAATAAGTAATAAAGATCAAATAAACTATGACAATCAAGTGGACCAGTATAGCAAAAGGCCCACTTGGGAAAGTAAATCTGTTGGGCATTTTTCTTGGCCTTCAGACAATAATTCTGATTGCTACAGTGCCAGACAGGACACACACACACACACACACACACACACACACACACACACAAAAAGACTATGACATTAGAGGTTTTGTGCTTTGAAGTGATTGGTTACATGTCAATGGAACAGCCTTTGAGCTTTAAGTTATCTCATGTGATGCCATCACAAGCTTTTCTTTTGATGTGTGTTGATTGGAAGTATTGCAAAATAGTTGATTATATAATTATATAATTATAAAATAATAATTGTCCAGAAATAGGCTTTTAAAGGCTTTTATTTTTTTTAGTATATGCTGAATTAACAGTATAAGAGCCTCTCTACCAGAGTATCACTAAAATATAAAGCAAAATAAAACGTTTAAAGGAAAACATGAGGTTTAATAAATGCTTAGGGTCCCCCCCCCCCCCCCCCCCCCCAATTGAATGCTTTCTTTTAATGACATCGTTAACATTTCTCAACAAAAACACATGAAAGTATCACGGATAATTCAACAATAAAATCGCTTCATGTTGTGGCCATCACACAGTGTTTTCCAAAGTGATTCACGAGCTGAAAGTGCGCAGATTTAACGTATATAATCCTTTGTTAGGTTTATTATTTTCATTTCACACGTAAAACACATTTATAGATTCATCCACCACTCCACCACTGTTAGTTTTGGATGCGCTCGGCTCCAACCAATCAGACCAATTTATGCAGACGGCGCACTAATCCCGTAACTGCACACTACCCATAATCCTCAAACGCCGTTGCTATAGAAATGAAGATAACAACAGCTTGGTGCTACCCGTTATTCCTTTATTTACTCTAAAATAATAACCAGCGATAATACGAAAATAAACTGGCCCAGTGTTTAATTATGTAATTACAAATTGCAAATTTTATTTTTTTATTTTATTTTTTACAAATTGCAATATTTATCTACAGCGCGCCTTTAGTGACATGTCAACAGATCTTAAGCAAGGCGATTGGATGGTTTTTACTGCAATGCATCTTGGGAGTCGTAGTAAATGTATCTTTCAACTCACGGTCCTGCAGCGAATCTTTCGACTCGACACGAGGCAGATCCTAGCTAAGTAAGTTGTAATAAACTGTGGGTAATTTGCATGTTAAACTGATATTAAACTTGAAATGTTTTCACAGAGCAGTCTGTGTACCAAGAGAACTACTTCTGCAAAAGTTTATTTAATTTTTTTTGGTGATGTATTCTCATGTGTAAGACACTTGCTTGGCCACCCAGCTAATGTTAGTGCTGCTCGATTTTAGCAATGTATCTTTTCTGTAATCAATTCAGTTTTTTTTAACCCTATTCACGTAATTAACTCAATATTAACGACTTTAATCTCGTAATTGATTTTTTTTCTAAATATGGTGTAATACTGCCTCGTAATATAAGTTATTTCTTTGGTCATAAATTATTTTTGTAATCATTTCACCAAAACAGACCTGAAATAATCCCTACATGTTCCATTTTCATTTGCAGAAATGACAAAGCCAAAAACCAAACCATGCCCTTCCTGTCAGGCTCCAAACACCTGCAACAGGAAGACATGCAGTGGATGTCTGGGCAGCCTGAACGTAAAGGAGGGATTGAAAAAAAACAAGAACAGTTTAAAAACAGTAACTGGGCTGCCTCTGTTAAAAACAACAGAAATGCGAGCAGGGTGGTTAATTCAGCCCAGTTGTCAGTAAGTTTAAAAGTTCTGATCTAATAAGTGGTTGGTCTGCTAGACAATTCTTTATTAATCACAGTTGTCAATGTTTTCTTGTATATCATGAAGTAAGAAACTAACAAGGCATGTATATACGCATAAAATATTAATTTATAAAAGAGCATAAATAAAAAAGTTATTCACATCAGAATAACATCATCACACTAAAGACATCAAACTAGAAAAAACTTGTTAAAAACTATGAGGAGACGACAGGAACAGTCAAGCTAGGTCGCTTAATCCAGAGATGGAATCACTTCATCCTCTACCAGCTCTTCCAGGAGACACAGGAGCAGGAGGATCCACGGGCCTACAGGACGACCAGGAGTAGGTAAAACACATCGTTGTTGACCTGCATTCTTACTGGACACTGTCCCAGTCTTATCATTATGTTTGTTTATAAATGCAGAGTTTTCCTTCTGGTTTCTGAAACTGTGATTTGTGTTTGTGTTGCAGTTCTCTGGGCTCCCCTGGCGACTCTGTCATTAGAGAGCTGTTTTGTTCTGAAGTTGAGAACCGCAGCCCGTGTCTCTGTGGCATAGAAACAGTCTACTCCTCCCTCGTGTTGCTGTTCAACATGCATTACCCTGACTCTCAAGGTGAGTCTGAGAGCACTGAGAGCATGGATATCTGTGACTGTGAATTACTCTGTCTTTGAAACTTGAACTATTAATGATTACATAATGGTTTGAATTAATTTAGTTTTTGAATGAGCAGAGGGAAATATCTGCTTGATTTGATGTATACACTGATATTCATTGTACTTTGACACTTCAGGAGAAAGAATAAAGGAGCACGACTTTGCTGAGATCCTGAAGAAAAGCATCTGCCTGCAGCAGAGATCTCACACATGGTGTGGAAACTGTGACAAGTATCAGCCCACAGTGAGTTACAGCTTTCATTCACTCATAATGACAATTCATTTATGGTTGATTGTTACCTGTTGTGCAGGGTAATCATTTCTTTGTGTTACACTGTAGGTGCAGACACGCAACATTCGACGTCTCCCAGATGTTTTGGTGATAAACTGTGAGGTGAACAGCAGCAAAGAGGCCGAATTCTGGAAGGTTCAGGCCGAGGTAAGCCACTGATTCACTGTGTTTAAATACAGTTAAAAGAAAGTAATGATTTATCTGTTCATTATTTACATGATTGCCCATGTTTCTGTTTTTATAGTACACCTTCAACAAATCCATGCAGAAGACAGATCAGGATCAGCGTCACGTGTGGATCCCCGCCACTCTCAAGATGTCCCTCAGCAAAAGTCAGAGACTGGAGATCAGCAGCTGGCCTGAGGGCGAGGAGGTGAGGACTTTAGATTTTCAGCTGATCTTTGCACTTGAAGAAATAACTGAGTAACTTTTCATTACTGAGTTAAAATTTCACTTCAAAATTAAATCCATATTTCCAGGAGCAATATTTTTAAAACATTATTACACTAATCTGAAGCATTGTAGATATTGAACTATAGGTTGGTTTTAGTGTTTTTGTTTCTATAACACATGAATTTCTCAACTTTTGTGAAATGAAAAAGTTTATCTTACAATTATTTGCACTTTCTGTTACTAGTTAAGTGCTGCTGAACAGGCGGAGGGAGCTTCTCTGTATGACTTGGTGGCCACGGTGCCGCACATCCTGGACGCTGGCGCGGGTGGTAATCTGGTCGCACACATCAAAGTGGGTGAGACCTACCATCAAAGAAAAGAGGTGAGCGACGCTTAGATAAGAAAATTTGACATCTGCTGACTACAAAAAGTTTCATTTTTAACATTCAAAATGATTTTATTATTTCAGGGAGTCTCTCGCCAGCAGTGGTACCTCTTCAATGACTTCCTCATTGAGCCGATTGAGCAGGTAAGGATCCTAGATAAGATTCCTGCTTGTTTATTCATGCTAACTTTAATGTGTGCAGTCATTTAAAAATGTTTCTCCTTTTGTTTTCAGACTGAGGCTGCACAGTTTGATGTGAGCTGGAAAGTGCCAGCCATCCTGTGTTACGCCAAGAGAAACTACCACACCAAATACGACCTCCGCAGTGAGTGTCAGCACAATCAGTCTGAAGTCAAATCCGACTTATATCGGACTGAGAAGCAGAGCAAGACAGACGCCACTTTCATCCCACTCACAGTCAGTGAGATGCCGCAGGCTGGTGACCTGGTGGGGCTGGACGCTGAGTTTGTAAAGCTCAGTGAGGTAAGTCTGGCTATGATACCATCATTTATTATAATATAGGATCAAAAACAATTTTAAATATTCCTAGTACATATTTTCAGTAGTTCAGCTAATCTGACTCAAGTATTTAAAACAAATTTGACCCCTGAATGTGTGCGTTTGCAGGAGGAAGCAGTGCTGCATAGCGACGGCACCAAATCGACCATCACGCCCAGTCAGATGTCTGTGGCCAGGATCACCTGTGTGAGGGGTCAGGGGCCCAACGAGGGGGTCCCCTTCATCGATGATTACATCTCCACTCAGGAGCAGGTGAGAAGCTGCAGAGAGAAAAGACCACGATGACCTGAAAGAATGAATATATAATGTTTCAAGGATCCACCCGCTAACTTGTCAATTTGTTCTTCCAGGTGGTCGACTATTTGACAAAATACTCTGGAATCGAACCTGGAGACCTGGATGCCACAGTATCCTCTAAGCACGTGACCACGCTGAAGTCGACCTACCTGAAGCTACGCTTCCTCATCGATGCAGGAGTTCGCTTCGTCGGCCACGGCCGGCAGAATGACTTTCGTGTCATTAATTTAGTGGTACGTTATTTCATCAGTTTTAAATTTCAAATTAGTTCATATCGTTTAAAGATGTGATTTTTTTTTATAGATGTGCTTTGATTTTAATGTTTTTTATTTTCTGTTTCTTAAGGTTCCCAAAGATCAAGTTATCGACACCGTGCACCTCTTCCGATTGCCCTACAAGAGGATGATTTCTCTGAAATTCCTTGCTTGGTATTTTCTTGGTAAGTTAGTAGAAACAAAAAAAACAAAATCAAATCCAAATAATCCAAATATGAGTCTGTAATCGAATTAAATCACATTATTACAGCGAGAGGGATTAGGATCCAAATATGTAAACTGGATAATCCGCTCATGTTACCGAAGTCAGTATAGTTCATGATGTTTTAGTTGTCATCAAACTCATCTTGGAATTAAATCTGAACAACAAAGTATTTAGAGGCTTTTTTGAGTTCATGCACTAAAGCGTACGTGTCAATTCCTCATATCCACACTGTAATCTGAAGCTGAACACTTTCATTTTAATCATTCCTGACCTTTTTTTCATGTCCACAGGCCTCAACATCCAGGGAGAAACCCACGACAGCACGGAGGACTCATGCACGGCCCTGAAGCTTTACAGGAAGTACCTGGAGCTGTATCAGGAAGGAGGGAATCATTACGTGACGAAAGTGCTCTACGAAGTCTACGACAAAGGCTTCCAGCTGAACTGGAAAGTCCCGGATTCGGACATGAGATAGTCCGTCTGAGTGGACTGAATGCACTCTCCTTCCATCCACGGGTGCTGCTGTGCTTCCCTCTGTGATGGGACTGTGAGCAACACCATGACCTGAGGATGCTCGGGCTGCTTATTTTGTATCATATTTTATAGTTATTTGCTTTGAGTCAGTGACTCAGTTGTTTTTATCATATCTAAATATAAGCTTTTTATTTCAGAGAGGTTTACAGGGGGGAAAGTGATCATTCAAAATATGAATTTGAAGCATTTTGTTTTTGTTTTAAAGGAAAAAGTCAAACTTGTTGCATGTAAATGAAGTCATCCTGAGCACTGTAAAATGTTTGTTGTTTGATACCAGGAAGTGGAGAATGTGCACGAATCCATGAAAATCTTGATTAAAACAGATTCCAACCACAATGAATTTAGTTTGTTTTTTTTCACCAGATTCTGTGAAATCTGTTGCACTGTTCATTTTCCAGCTAACTTTTTGCAGCTTTCTCAGAATTCAGATCAACGTTCAATTTTTCAAAAGCTGTTATTTCTCTTCTATAAATGACACATTTAGCAAGTTTGAAAAAATTGTCCTCAATATTTCACCTCGACATCTTTAAAATGCTCTAACTGGTAAGGACTGTGCTTCAAGTGCAGCATTTACAGCCACCACCAAAAGTAGTAACTATACTTTAATAGACGTGCTTCATTTAATAAAGCTTTAAGTCACATTTGAACGATTTTTTGATATAATGGTGCCCTCTGCTGGATAATATGCACACTCTTACCGTTCACTCTTACAGTTGTTTTTAAAGGTTTATGTCATTATTTTCATTGTTTTTCGGCTTGTTTTGTTTTGGGAACCATAAAATGAAATTGTTTGAACTCCTTGTCTGGTCTTACCAACAACTCTACAAGTAAAACTAAACATACAGTTAGTAATGATCCAGGAGATATGTTAAAAAACTACACAACACAGTTATTTCAATGTTCCACGAAAGAATGTGTAAATCTACACAGAGTATAGTAATCCTGTTCAGCTGGATATGTGGAGGTCAGGGATGAATGTGTTGTGTAGTCTCAATAATATTAAAGCAATAGTGTGATCACAATACTGATAACTGGGAGGCTTAAAAACGAGCTATTACAGTCTCAGAAATATTGTAATATCGACAATAATACTAAAATAAATCAGTACGAATATTGTTGTCAATATGTGGCGAGTAAGACAGTCAAGGCCTTTGAACCAGTTCAAGGCTCCGAAATCAACAGATTCTGTGAGAGAGAGGAAGCATTTTTTCAGGGGTATAAAAGTCCAAAGAAAGTTGTAACCTTTTCCGTGCCAGAGTATTGTTTAAACTTAAAAGTCAGTCAGAAGTCACCAAACACTCGGGACTCTTCAGAAGATCGTGAAGTAGACTTATAACACTACGAATGGCTGGTGTGAAGCTGATATCCAGGTCCAGATTTAGTAAGTAGAAATTTCCTTGGGGTGATGCATAGTGCGCTAATTCATGTGATTCATATACGAAGATGTAAATATTTAATTTCAACAATTCCCAGCCAAACGCAGCGCAAAGCAGCGGCTTACACATGAGCACATCCGCATCCACAGCAACAACCAACATAACCACAAGTAACAGTAAATAATAAATATTGAATGTTACTGAGCAGCACACAAGTCCGACAACACACACCTGTGTGCGTGTAGATCCATATATTCACAAGGGTTCTCCGTGTAACTGTCTAATAGTAGGTGTGGGGAGCCCTGCCCCCCAGGACATGAAGCAGGAATGGAGGAGATCAAGGCCCCAGACATCTACAAGCCCCCCAGAGCACGAGAGCAGTGTAGCAAAGTAACTGCGCGAATTGCTCGTTATTTTCTGCAGGCTGTGTGAGGCTGTGTCTTACTGGAGTCTGACACCGACAAGGTCACACTAACAGCTGCATTTTGATATTTGAATATCGTGGTTATGTTTTGACTCAGAGAAGAAAAAAAAACGAAGTAGACGCAAATCGCTCCAATTTCAATTATGGGTCGATCTGTGTGAGGATATTAAAAAAGAAAAGTTCATCTCAGTTTTGCTGTTCCATAAAAGATCAGTATTATTTCTGAAGAGCAGAAACGGAGAGACAGAGAGGGAGCACAACATTTTGATCCCAACCCTCATATTTACCTATTAACAATTAAAGAATGCCTAATTGGGACCTGACTGAAAAGATGTTTAAATTGAGAAATGGACCCTTTCATTCAAAGCAGGACACAAATGTGTTCAGTTAGTCACAGCTAAACATAAAAGTACAATAACAAAAATATGAGCAAAGATTGATGCTTGACTTTAATGGCAACTTTGACAATTAATTCTCATGGATTTCTGTCAATTTGCAAATTATATGTACTATGTATAAAATTTGTCTGTTTAATAAAAACAATTTGTTTTATTGTGCATATCTATGAAATATAATGTGGATAAATGGGACAAAGGTTGAACTGAATCTTAACATTTATCAGATCACAGGTGAGGCTGTGTTAAAGCAGCAAGGAAAACATTTTTTGAGACACTAGAGGATGTTGAATTTCAGAGGTCCTAAATATGCATTATTTAAAGGTCTTAAAGGTCTTCTGAGTTTTTGCTTTTTGGTTGTGCAAACAAACTAAATACAGGTATGTCTGTGAAGGTTCTCAGTCATCCAGGTCATCGTAGTCAAAGGAGCTTGCAAAGAAAAGCGTCTGGACTTCTTTAAGTTACTTGAAGACTGTGATGGCTGCACTTACAGCCACACAGTGGTAATACCCACCATGTTAGTGTAGAGGCTTATAAATAACATTGCATTCACATTTCTTTCTTTAAATATAGGAATTTATTTACAGGACAATAAATAACTGGTTTTGGTTTAGTTAATTAATATATCCACATAACGCTGCATTCTAAAATAAGTGCACACATTTTAGTTTACACTGTTATGTATGATTAATCTTTTGTTTTCTGAGTTACCTTAGTTGCAGCTGTTCCAGTCCCTTGATTAAGGAGCCAAGAGGTGGAAAAGGGGCAGAGCGAGCTTTAAAGGAAGGCTACAAATTGGTTCACGCCATAACTCAGGACCATGGGGGGGGGGGGGGGGGGGGGGGGGGGAATTGGAGTTCATTATGTTTGGTTTAGTTAGGTTTTGTGTGTTTTACCCCTTTTCCTGTTTTTGTGGGCTGATCAGCCACTATTTAAGTTTCCCCTTTGTCTCATTAAGTTAGGTCAGTTTGTTTGAGTTATCAGTTGTGTTGTTAACTTTGAGTAGAGTTTTGTTAGTTTGACCTCTTTTATGGGCCCAAGATTTTGATTCTTTTTGCATGAGTTAACCAATTATGTTTTTTGGGTTAAATAAAAAATATTTTTTTGGACTTTAACCTGTGCCTAAGTTTCCTTCACTGCTCGGTCCATCACAAAGACGTTGTAGCCGGTGTATCAGAAAAACTCAGGAGAGTTTTCTCCAAGCATGACATCCTGGTGCATTTCAGACCCAGCAACACGCTCAGACAAAAACTGGTTCACCCGAAAGACAAAACGCCAAAACATATGAGTGTACAATGTGGTGTATGCTGTACAGTGCAACGAGGAATGCCGAGACCTCTTCATTGGAGAGACCAAACAGCCACTTCACAAGCGCATGGCACAACATAGAAGAGCCACCTCCACAGGACAAGACTCAGCAGTCCATCTGCATCTTAAGGATAAAGGACACTCTTTCGAGGATGCCAATGTTCACAGTTTGGACAGAGAGGACAGATGGTTTGAAAGAGGAGTGAAAGAAGCCATCTATGTCCACTGTGAGCGACCATCTTTGAACAGAGGCGGGGGTTTACGACACCAACTCTCTGCCATCTATAATCCAGTTTTGAGATCCCTTCCCAGATGCGTTAACGCCCACTCACATCCTTTTTTATTTATTTATTTATTTTTTGTCCCGTTTGGATCTATAGCCATCAGAATTGTTGTCTTAATTGGCCTTAAGAAAGATGCCAAGCAGATTTATTTTACCAAGTGGATCATCATGGCCTTGCCATATTGGTCCATTTGATTGACCTTTATTATAATTATGAATTTATTTTATTTTCAGTTGCTACAAAAGGGACAGACATGACTGGGGGATAGGACAGGGAGAAAGAATGAAAGAAAGAGAGGGAGAGAAAGAAAACCAAAGGGGAGAAGAGACGGGGGGAAGAAAGAAAAAAAAAAAACCAAACAAACAAAAAAAAAAACACCTGGGTCACCTGTATGGAGAAAAAAAACAGAAGAGAAAGCAAACAACAAAGAGCAACATAATAAAAAAAAAAGCACCATCACAATAAACTAGCTAGCAGTAGATATCAGTACTTACTAAATAATAAACGATAATGTGCAGCACGCAAGATAGAAAGCGCACAATGTGCTTTGAGGCAGCAGCCAAGAAAGCTGTAGTCCACGTCTGTGAATATCCAACACCCACTCACATCCTGGGCCATCTGATCTCAGGAATTCGCATGATAAGGTGGGGCCAGGTTTCACAATGAACTCACCCGAAACTCTGGCTGATTGGGACCCACACCCAGTTTCACACCTTGGCTCAGGCATTTAGAGGATCATCAGGGGGTCCTTTTGTCCCTCTGTGGGGGGTTAGTCCCACTAGGTTTATATCTGGGACTCTCCACCATTTGACCTTAGAACTGAAGAAGCTTCTCGGATGAGAGGTGAAACGTCTTCAAGCAACTTAAAGAAGTCCAGACGCTTTTCTTTGCAAGCTCCTTTGACTAAATACAGGTATGTTACTTTTCCTGGAGGGCAGCCATTTTTAAAAACAAGATGGCAGCTGAAGTGTAAGTCAGACTGTGTCAGACCTTCGTCCCGTAATGATTCTCTCCTTCCTGAAACAGTTCCAGGAACTTCCTGTAAAGCTTCAGGGCCGTGCATGAGTCCTCCGTGCTGTCATGGGTTTCTCCCTGGATGTTGAGGCCTGTGGACATGAAAAAGAATGATCAGAAATTATTCTCCTTTCTTTCTCTCTCAGTCTATCTTCCACAAGCTCTTCTGGAAGCTTTGCTGATTTCAAATAACCCTTATCTTCACCTTACACTCTCTTGTTCGTGAGCATGGAAGAGCCTTTGCCTGCCCTGGATCAATTGTTTGGTCTTTTTCACTTATTTTCCTAACTTAGTAGAGTTGAAATGCCTGCTCAACGAGAGAAAGGTAAGATGACATTTTTCTTGCAGACATGCTTGTGGCTCAAGAAAAAATGAGTATCTGTGTTGCATCATTTAGACATATAATGCTTATGAAACTACACATTGTGAATTCAAGAGGGAAATTTGTGTCACACGCTGAAGAGTATTTCATGGTTCTCATGGAGTGGTCACTTTTATCATGAAAGGCAAATGAAACTATGCGGAGAGCAGCATCTGATGAAGGCAGTAGATTCCATGTTGGTTGGTGGAGAAAGATCCTGAAAGACGTCCACTGTTAAAAATAAGCATAAGTGGAGAGACCTGAGTATGGTTTTCATCTAAAGCTAGTCCACCTTTCAGAGGTCGTCTAACTTCCAGGATTATTAATGGTAAACCAAATCAACAGTCAAGTATCTTTTGTCATTAAGTGTATTTTAAATGAAATTCAGCTTTCTGTTGGCTAAACAGCATATAGTACAATTCAGCACCTGGAAACACAACACTTACCAAAGAATCAGTACAGTGGTAGCTTAAGTCAAAGTGAGCCTGCTCAGCACATCTGTGAAACATCCAGCAAAAATCAGCAGCACAATCACATTCAGCCAAAGAAATATGTCTAGTATCTCGTGAACATGGTGGCAGAGTCTTTTTGGTGGCTGCCACTAATCTTTAGGATAACCTCCCCGATTAACATAAGAGCTGTCTGATCATTTTAAGACTCTGTTAGAAATCAGTTTACTCTGACTGGCTTTCAGCTTTAGCTGTTTCAGCTGTTTTATTGAGTGTTATGTTTTTATTGTGTATTTCTGTGCATGTTTGTTGATATAGTGATCATAAATGTACATTTTTTTATAGCCTGTACAGCAGGTATTTTAAATGAGCTTAAAAAATAACCCTAGTCTTGACTTCTCACTGAGTAACAAAGGCTTCCCCTTAGAGTTGTTTTTCCTGAGCAGTAAAACCTGGGCTGTAAAGAAAACATGGCAGGGAAAAAGAAAAGTGTCTGACTGCTGTCAAGTGCTTTGCAAAAAGTTTTATTATGACAAGTTTTATTCAGTTTAATCAGCAGCTGGATTGAAAACGTTATATTTGCTTGTAGGAGCTGCACTGAGATCAGAATAAACGCTGAATTTGTCTGTGTTGATGTGGTTTGGTCTTAGATTTTTCTTTCTAAGTTTTAAGAGGCGCTGATCTTGACTATTAAAATAATGCAAGAAGCTCTTTTTAGATACTGTTTTATTATATAATTTAATTTATGGTTGATTTTCACATTTGCTTCATTTAAAATGTAAGTGATTCTCTTGCTTCAGACGTTATATCGGTAACAATAATAGATCGTATTAAAGATGGATGTGTTTTAGGTTTTTAATAGTGAAGCTGACACAGAAGTGTCTTAAAGCTGCATTCTTTCTTATGCTACCAAGGGGCAATACCTGGCTGAAAGATTTGTTGTCCTGTCTGAAGTTGTTTGTTTGATGTTGTTTGAAGTTTCCAGATCCAGATGCTCCTTCAGTCCCCACAGTCAAAGCAACTGAGGCACCTCTGAGAGTTAAAAACGGTCTTTCAATGTGCAGCTGTTCTCAGAGGTGTTACAATAAGGACTTCACCAAGTTCAGTGGAGTTAGAAGTTCACATGAATTTAGCAAGTTAGTTTCAACCTAAATATGATAAACCATGTTCTAACTAAAATGTACAGCTCTACCCTCATCATACGACAGGGAGAAGACACCAAAAACCAATATCACTCACTCATGAAAGGGAACAGCCATGGAATTTATCCATCAGGGTCAACTTTATTTAGCATCAGTAGGAATTTGAATAATGGAGGAACCTTCATTTGATTTTAATGTTATTGAAACACAAAAACTCCCAGGGCTTATGTGGCTGGTAAATTAGCCAACTAAATTAGCCAACTATAAAATTATAGCTTGCAAAAATGATTGCTAGCTAAACCATATCCTTTTATTCTCTTAACTTGTGTTTTATGCAGTCACCAACACATTGAAAAAACACAAAAGTCTCCTTTCTGCAACGTTACAAGCTGTCAGGAGAGATATGTTGAATTTTAACATCCTCCTGGATGTCCAGCAGTTGGTTGTCCTGTCAACCGCAGCATAAACAATGTGGCCAAGAGAGGAAGCAGGAAAGAAAAAGAAAAAAAAAAAAAAAAAAGGAAAGAAAAAACCCCACGTTGCATGTGACAACTTAGTTCAAGCTATGCTGCTTCTTCACAATACGGTTATCTTCAGAGAAGGGGAGATAGGAGAATTCACCTGTGTGAATTCTCATGTGTCTTTTGAATGTTGATGAGGAAGCAAATCTTTTCTCACAGGTGCTACAAGAATATGGCTTCTCACCTGTGTGAATTCTCATGTGTGTTTTGAATGTTGATGAGGTAGCAAATCTTTTCTCACAGGTGCTACAAGAATACGGCTTTTCACCTGTGTGAATTCTCATGTGTGTTTTGACCTTTGATAAGGTAGCAAATCTTTTCCCACAGGTGCTACAAGGGTACGGCTTCTCACCTGTGTGAACTCTCATGTGTGTTTTGAATGTTGATGAGGTAGCAAATCTTTTCTCACAGGTGCTACAAGAATACGGCTTCTCACCTGTGTGAATTCTATTGTGTCTTTTGAATGTTGATGAGGAAGCAAATCTTTTCTCACAGGTGCTACAAGAATATGGCTTCTCACCTGTGTGAATTCTCATGTGTGTTTTGAATGTTGATAAGTCAGCAAAACTTTTCCCACAGGTACTACAAGGGTACGGCTTCTCACCTGTGTGAACGCTCATGTGTGTTTTGAATGTTGATGAGGCAGCAAATCTTTTCCCACAGGTGCTACAGGAATACGGCTTCTCACCTGTGTGAATTCTCGTGTGTTTTTTGACTTCTAATGAAGTAGCAAATGTTTTCCCACAGGTGCCACAAGAATACGGCTTCTCACCTTTGTGAATTCTCTTGTGTTTTTTGAATGTTGATAAGTCAGCAAATCTTTTCCCACAGGTGCTACAGGAATACGGCTTTTCACCTGTGTGAACTCTTAGATGTGTAATCATATTGTATTCATCCTGTAAAGTTTTTCCACACACTTCACATTGTACAGACTTGTTCTTTGTGTCCGTTCTACTTTTACTCGATGACACAGGAAGGTTGTCTACTCTTTGACTGTGACGTCTCTCATTCAGCTCTGTATTTCTAGTAGTTCCTGAGACCACATGCTGACTTTTTTCATTATCTCGGGTCTCTGCTTCAGGAGAGCTGTGAGAAAGGAGCTGCTCACTGTTTGGTTCTGGTTTACTGTAGGCACTTT
This sequence comes from Astatotilapia calliptera, assembly GCF_964374335.1. Taxonomy (NCBI): domain Eukaryota; kingdom Metazoa; phylum Chordata; class Actinopteri; order Cichliformes; family Cichlidae; genus Astatotilapia; species Astatotilapia calliptera. Next base: position 24,731,196 of record NC_137441.1, read on the forward strand.
CCTCATAAGCGGGTGTCACCATGAAGGTATCAGCCTCCTGCTTCAGCCCAAGCTGCTCTCCCTTCTGACTGCTGCCAAGTTCCTCCTTTTCCTCTTTAATCTGTGGATTCTCTGGTTTCTCCTGGTTCAGACTGGAGTTCCTCTCCTGGTTACAGACCTGCTGGTCTGTAAGAACTTCCTCTTCCTCAAAAGCATGCTGCTGTAGGGCATCTGAATGCACAAAGGGGAAAAGATGATAGTAAAACAAACATTTGAGAAAATATTTACTGGTCTGAACCATTAGCAGGTCTCTACATAGTGAGCCTGTTGCTCACATATACCACTAAAATTAAAGTCTACAAACGTGACAAATTATTTGGGCACTGATGCAAATGTTTAGTTCTGACACTCTTATTAGCAAATTTCAAAGTTCAGCTTCTTATGTCTTTGATATATAAAATAAATAGATGTTGTTTTTTGTTAAATGAATGTGGATGTCTGAATTGGCCGCAGTTACAAGAAGGCATGCTGGGGAAGAGCTCTCTTACACAGTAGTAACCGTTTTGGCTGTGCTTGAAATGCCATGAAAACACTCTTCTTGTCTAACAAATTTAACTTTAGAAACTCTGAATTCCATATTTTCCAAAACAGAATAGAAATATTTATTCATATTACCCAGACCTGTAAACTGTTCAAATTTACCATTTCCATGCTGCAGAGGAAACATAATTCTTTAACTTAAACTGATAACAGAACAAAATGAAACTTGTGTTGTTGACTTTGTGTCTCTGTGTAGATTTTGTCTGACCAGTGAGTGGAAATTTGAAACCCAGATGTTTCACGTCTTTCATTCTGGTGAATTTTTATGTACTAATTTTCACCGTTTTGCACAGGTTAATGGTGGAAATGTGTTTAAATAAAGAACAGAAAATCAGGCTGAAGAGATTCATTCATGTTGCTTATTACTTTTTGACCTTCAATTCTCTGACAGTTCATCAGTCTGTCGGAGGGTCAACACAGAAACACAGACAACTATTCACACTCATATTCACACCTATGAGCAATTTAAAATCACCAACTAACCTAACCCGGCTGTTCGTATGTCTCTGGATAGTGAACAAGGGGAGAACATGCAAACTCCACACAGAAAGGCTTGGCTACTTGGTAGAGTCAAACTCAGGACCTTGTTGCTGTGAGGCAACAGTGCTAACCACTGGTCCACTGAGCTGTCTGTGAGTTATATTCACTTTTATTAAATCAACATAGTTTTACATACCTATTCTGTGTAACTTTATCACAGGTTTCCAGATGGTCTCCAGCAGTCTGAGCTGCTTTTTATCAGTCCAGACAATAATGCCTTCAGCCTCCTGCTTCAGCCCAAGCTGCTCTCCCTTCTGACTGCTGCCAAGTTCCTCCTTTTCCTCTTTAATCTGCGGAGTCTCTGGGTCCTCTTGGTCCAGACTGGAGTTCCTCTCCTGGTTACAGACCTGCTGGTCTGTAACCAGTGTACAGTGTGTAGTGCATAATGTTGAAGTTCCAGTAGTGAAGCTGAGGTGTCTATGACGTGTTTTAACTTCCCGTTCAGTGTTCTCGTTTCTAAACACTACTTTACCCAGAGTTTGTACAAGGCTTCATTCTCACCCCCGAACAGTTAATAAGGTGATAACGAGCAAAAGAAGTTGATAGAAAAGTTAACATCATTTTATCCATTAGTAAAAATCAGTGTGTTTGGACTCGCTGGCTGATATTTTAGGGAATCGAGCTCATTCGTTCCCTTGCAGAGAGCTCAGTGTGGTATCATTCATCAGTTCGAGCAGCCAGTTTGGTTCTAAAGAACATGCAGCTGACTGAATGAGGCGTTTCATGATATTTAACCCACCGACAGCATAAAACAGAGTCGTTAGCTGATGAGCAGACTCTGGATTTTCTGTTGTTTGAGACTCGGTCATAGCAGCGTTTCATGTTAAAGTAAAACATGTTAGACTGGACTGACCTTGACCTTTGAGAGGTCAAACTGAAGGAAGCCTTTGTGTTTTACCTTCATTTTTCTGTTTATGAACAAAGACACGAGTCTGCAGAACATATGTCGATCAGGCCTCTGTTCCCTAGATTTAGACACATTTCACACCCCTTCAGTGAGTCTTGATCATTTCAGCTGTGTTCTGAAATGAGAAACTGAACCCTTGAACACATCAGGGAACTGTTCACAGAGGTCCCAGAGACCTCTATAGGGCCAGAAGTCTTTTACAGACGCAGGGGTCGCCCCCTGGTGGCCTGTAAATGGAGTACAGTTTTTTTGTTTTGTTGCTTCACTTTTCCAACCTGGCAGCTGTGTCAATGTTCTGATGTCTGTGGTCCTTTTTGGCAGTGACGTCATTCCCGAGTTTGTGCATTCCAGCAGGAAAGTCAGAAAAGCAAAGTAAGATGGGATTTATTTTAGCTGCAGCACGTTCATTGATAGAATGTGGTAAGTGCTTAGCATGTGGCTTATATCATGAGTCACAAATACAGGTGAGTGACAGAGCAGATTATGTTTATGTTCTCTGTCACCATCTTGGATTGTTGAGGCTGCCTGCTCTGACTTTCCAAGAAGGAAATACTAGTTGAGGGGGAGTTCCAGATGAAAATTACTACTGGGAGCTCAGGAATTCCGACTTCCGACTCAATCTGGAATGCACCGTAAGCCAAGGGCCAACAAGACAACAGCAGATATTTTGACGTCGCCCCCTGGTGACAGGACAAGGTTACAGCACCATTGTACAACCACACCGCTGCCTTCAGTGACCTTGCTTTTTAGGTGTAACCACTTTTCTGTATCTCTGTTGACACTTAATCGCAAAAAAAAATGTTGTTTGAAGTCAAAATACAAAGAAATTGTGAGCAGTAATCGGCAAAAATAGTCTGATAATTATGGGGCGCCGTTTGTAAACTGAAACATGCTGAAATTAACGGCAACATTTTTCCACATTTAGCTCAAAACCTTACAAAAACATGTTTTTTCGAGTAATTTTTTACAACATTTAGTAAAATATTTGTAACTTTTCATCAAATGTTAAATATTAAATCTAAATGTTAAATATTAAATCTAAATATTATATTTAAATCTAAATGTTAAATGTTAAACCTAAATGTTTAGGCTAATATGCAAATTTATTGTACGAATCAACGGAAATACCAAAATAAAAGCTTCCCGAAAACCTCCGGTGCAAAATTGTGTCTGTTCTCACCCCTCATTTCTCCCCGCCATGTGCTGCTTCACTTCTTGCCTACGAGCATGTCCAGCGATTTTGCTGGACATGCTTGAGGATTTTGTTTAAGTGTGGTAATGAGATGATGATTCTTTTTTCTGTATAGCTGAACAGGCTCTTGAGATCCTACATGTGCTGCCATCACTCTTCCCATCCACCTCTGCTCCTCCAAAGAGGGCACGGGATGCGAGTGAGGCTCTGGTGCATGTCCTTGAGGTGAGTTGTGTAAAATGTAGTAGTTGTTTTTTGTTTTTGTTCTTTTTGGGACAACAGTATTAAAAAATGCTTCTGATGAGTGCCAAAGTATTTTATATTCACATATTATATGTTCTAAGCCTTCAAAAGGCACCTAAAACACATTTTTGGAATGAGGGTTCTCACAGGTTAGATCTCTGTGACCAGTAAATACAAACATGGATGCATTACGTGGTAGCACATTTTTATCACCTCAATGATACCTAATTAAATGTAGCCTTGGTTTTCTGTTTTTCAGGAAGGCTAGACAGATGTGAACAGTAATTCCATCGAGAATAATTAAAAGTAGCAATTTCAGATGTGTTTTCTCAGAACCTCAACTTTTGTTGTAATTTAGCTTTAGTTATGTGTTTGAAACAAAAGTGCATCATCCTTACAAAAGTATGTCTGTGTTATGTGTTAAAGGACCAAGAAGACCCTAATACCTATCTGATGAAACGTCCTCTCTCCTGCCCAGTCCTGATTGTGAGTCCATCCAACTGCATCCTAGCGGTAGGAGATGTGCCAATAACCACATTTCCAAAAGACTTGGTTACCGAGGGTGCTTTATACCTTATGGCCTACTATTACACCCTTCACCTTACATACCCAAAGTGTGTAGCCACTCTGCTTTCCGTCATACAGACGGAGGTTCTCTTGGACAAAATCCATGAGAGAGATCTCACATCATCTTACAAGAAGAGCATGGCTGAGTGGACTGCTTTTATTGGCCAGTAAAGCCAATATGGTCAGATGGACTATAGGAAAGGACTTCCTCTCTCCTTCCACGGCTACTACAGTCCATGTTGGTTGTGATTGATTTTTGTTTGTAATTTGGCCAGGTTAGCCCAGTGTTATAATTAAGGGTGCACGATAATATTGGCTAACATGCCGACATTTTGTGTTTGGTTTGTGCAGTGCAGAGACAGCCTCGCTTTTAGTTAATTTTAAGATTTTTTTTTTCTTTAATCTTGAGTTTAGACAGAAGACTATTCAGAAAATAGGCTCTACTGTGAAAGAGTAAATTGACTAAGCTGAGACTGACTAGTTTGGTATAAAAGTAAGAATTGCTTTATTGGGTATTGGCTAGTACAACTGTAAAATATTGGATACATCCTTACTCAAACCTATAGACTGTTACCAGACAGAACCGCAGCTGAAATAACAAGGGAGAGTGAAAACTTCCCTTTATTCTTATGGTGTTTACCTAGCAAGAGTTGAAAAGTCCGACATGCGGCTTATTGTGATCTGGTCACCCTGTGTGCATGTCTGGTATGGCTGCTCAGCAGCCATACATTACAGGGAATGAAAAAATCTTTTCAATTTGTTATTGTTGCAATTGCATTCTCTTAATAAAACCCAGTATCTACAGTGCAGGCTCTCCTACTGAAAGTTTTTGAGATACATACATAAAATGTCCAGTTCACCAGCAGTTTAATGCTCTAAAGATTTATTTCAGTCCTTCATGTTCGAGACTCAGATGTTGACACATGGCAGTACTGCACTTTAAAGATTTTACGTGGACTCTGCTGACTCCATTGCTAATTTCAGAACATCTTCAAGTGGCAGGAAGTCACGAGGAAAGGTGTACTCAGTCAGGTTGGAAAGTCCGGACATCACACAGCAGCTCAAGTCTGTGCGGAAAATATCCATGTCGCACGCCTCATACCACTCATTGGTTAAAGCGGTGTAGTACTCGACGTCCGAAGTGGTGGTGAAGCCATTGAAACCCCCGACGACAAAGAGGCGATCATCAATTACCTCAATGCCAAAGTTGCTGCGGGGGGTCAGCATAGAGAACACGAGGTTCCACGTGTTGGTATGCGGGTTGTAAGCCTCAGCGGTGCGCAGATAGTTGTTTCCATCGAAGCCACCAACCTAAAAGTAAATACGTGGCTCAAATGATTGAATGTAAGTGTAACCAGCTTCACCGTACCCCTGTAAGAAAATGCACCTGCTATATGTCTTTAGCTGCTTTTGCACAGATACTCCAGAAAGTGACGGAAGAATTAAGTTGCAATATTGTCCAAAGTTGCCCTTAATATGTAGCAGATACAAGGAAATTGTTTACCTTAGGTGTGATCTGACTACTGGAAATACTCTGATTGGTTTAGGGTTTTACCTGGATAAAGCGAACAGCTACCTGACATATTCTCATGCTGTTATATGGAGTTTACACATAAAAGTTGTTTAAAAAAGGCCCATTAACGTCCCAGTATTTGCATTTTCACAGGCCCGCATTTGTTGGGAATGTCTAGAAAAGATCAGGGTGCAGTGGTGTGTGAAAATGACTTCTGAATTAAAAGGAGAAAGTAAAATAAAGTAGAAGCCAGCTGTTGTGGAAGTCTGTATGAGACCTTTTTTCACTCAAGCCTCAACTACAGCTATTAAAGTGCTGTTGTCTATTACACCACGCTATTATCAACAAAGATGAATAGCCCTCGACAAAAAGTATTTGTGTTTTCAGTATAAATGTCTTCACAGCTCTTTTGCCTTTAGTCCAAAAAGGAACACTGAGTTCCAGTCCTTTCTTCCTATAACAGATTAAAGTAGCCCTGACAGGCTATAAGTGCCTATAAGCCTGATCAAAGACCCTGAGGTCAGCACCAGGGTAAGGTCACTGCATTCTGCTGATGATAACTTTTCCTTTTTTTGAATAGAGACTTAGTCTGAATAGAAAATAAATACTAAACGGTAGCTAGCTAAATAAAGAAGTGTGTCTCAGAAGGTGAGACTAAAATCTTTGCTTTTTACCAAAGGGTGCAGCTGCAAAACAACTAAATAAGTGGTTTTAAGGCAAATAGCAAGATAAATTTACAGCTAAAAGGCCTACCGTCCCCAGAGGATGAGTTCTAATCACTTGGCTTATTCCCTCATTTTTCTAAAGGTATTGCAGGATAAGTTTGAAATTGTCTCTAACATATGTCCTCTATGGAACGATGAGGATGACAATGTTGGTTTTGAATAAGTATTTCTGTTGTACTGAGTGAAATGTGAAATCATCAAAGACACAACATTTTGGGAATGAGGCACATGAAAAAAAAAAGAGAGGCAGAAACATCACTAATCAGTTAAATTAATACATAGAATGAGTAAGAATGCCTTCTCTGAACCTGTGGTCAGGATAGGAATCTGATCATTGATAAATACAAAACAAAGTTAGCCAAATTCTGTGTCAGCCAAATCTGTGTTAAGCCTTGCTGATCAAAGCACATTACAGATTTGATTTGTATGTTACGTGAGTGTCAGCACTACTTTGTGGTCTTACTGCAAAGACATGATCCGCATATGCAATGACACCTATCCCGCTGCGGCGGCTGTTCATGGGACTGATCATCGTCCACTGGTTGCTCTCTGGGTTGTAATATTCAGCTGTCTGCAGACACTCGTTGCCATTGAGTCCACCACAAATGTAAATCTGAAAACAAAAAAGGGACATTAAAAATTTTTACATTTCTTAGATTTCAGTTGGAAACAATGTTACCTGTAAGTGAAATGTTTCCACATCATTTGTGAAGTAAGACCGATACTCAGTACCCAAGTGTCCAACTGAAAAATATGACAATTAACAAATGTGTGTGTTTTACAATTTTTTTAATATCTGTTATATTTTAGTTGACAAGTCAACTCAAATAAAGTACTGTACATAAATGCAAAGATGCACTTGTGATCAGTTAGAAACAAAATAGACATATATTAGTATATTTTTCAACTTTTTAAACTATACTTTTAAATTTGAAAACATGAACATAGAAACCAGTTTGTGACCTATCTTGCACCTCGCTTCACTGTAAAAATGTGTATTCCCTGACTGGTTGGCAAGTGGTTGCTGGAGGTTGATGGCTGTCACTACTGTGAAATTGTAACCAGGAAGGTTTTGCACCACAAGCCTCCTTGTGTTTCCTTTGGTTGTAAGCAGACTGTTGAGGTTTGCATGGAGTACTCTGACTTACTGCAAATACTCAAACTATTTGCTGTAGAAATCTGTAGAGTCTTTCATACAACCACTGCCTAACCAGCTGAGGAGTACACATTTTCCCCTAGCAACTGGTTGTTACCAAAGGTTGCTGACAGGTCTCTAGGCCTGTGTGCCTTAGACCCTACTCTATTTCTCTGCTACTGTTTTACTTCACCCACCCGGTTGTTAAGTGTTGTGCAGCTGGCGTGGCTCCTCTGTTCGTGCATCGGTGCAATAAGACTCCACTGGTTGATTTCAGGTTGATAGCGCTCTGCACTGCTGAGTCGTACATGCCCGTCGTGGCCTCCCAGGGCATAGATGAACCCGTTCAACACAGTCACGCTCACATAGCAGCGGCGGGAGTGCATGGGCGCCACCTCATTCCAGGCGTGAGTGGTCAGGTCAAACCTACGGACGCTGTTGAAATGCTCCACCCCGTCGAAGCCACCAACGGAGTAGACGTACCCGTTGAGGAAGGCGGCTCCATGATAAGCACGAGGACACTCGAGGTTGTTCGTTACGTTGACCCAGCGGTTAGCCCGGCAATCGTAGGCCTCGATGCCGTTAGTTGGCTCACCACCACTCCACCCCCCAATGGCCAGCAGGATGGAATGAGGCAGGCGGGGACGAGCAAGAGGGTGATACAAGGCAGACATGAAGGGTCTGCTTCCTAGATCATGTATGTCTAAGATGGCATTACTTATCATGGACAGGCACTCAGAATTGGCCTCCACCAGCTCACTAGACAGCACATTGTCCTTTAGGTAGTCTGACGTCATCAATCCCAGTCGGACCTATAGAGAGATGACAGAAGAGAATGTGACTATGAATTTCAACTACATCAGTTTAAGTAAACTCAAGCTTCTTTAGGATAATGCTCCTAATGTTGTTTAATTTTCTTATTGCTAGCAAGAGAGCGACCAAAGTCAGACACCATTAGCCTTTTCGTCAACAGGGACAGTTTTTAGTCATAGCCCTAGCAACTATACTTAATAAATATAATTTATTCTATAGTATGTGTGTAGAGATCTGATACGGTTTTAATGCTCTTGAAGAGAATTTCTTAAATGTGGTTTGGCTACACCTGAAAAGAGCAAAATCTCAAGATATTAAAGCATCCTTATACCCAGATGGATCGACTCAATCTATGACTTAAATGCTGAAGATTTAAGTCCAAACTAAATGTAGTAATGAAAGTTTATAGACCTTGGACAACAGAGCGGTGAGGTGTTGTTTCCGTTGTACAGGTACATGGCTAATCCACTTTGTAAGCGCTTCATACAAAGTGGTCTCCCACACATTGAGGTCCTCTCTATCAAGGATGTCAGCAAGTTCCTCCACAGTTAGGTGCAGGAACTCCTCCTCAAGAACAACCTGCTCAAAGTTACTGATGATGTAGTGGTAGGCCTTGGTGCGTAGTTCGGGTGATAAGCATACTTTTGTGAACTGCCAAATGCCAACGCAGTTCTCTGGGCACAGTTGCTCCCCGAGGAAGTCAGAGCAGAGTTTCACAATGTCCATTGCATTGAATTGATCAGCTGCCATGAGAAGTTCCACTACATTTTCCCCCGTTATGGAAACTGAGCCGGTGTATGCAAAGTTAATGATGAGTGCCATCATCTCAGAAGACAAGCCAGGTATGTTGAAGACCTGTTTGTCTGGGTCGCTGCAGTGGGTGAAAAGAGCCCTGAGGGTAGAGATGGAGACAGAGTAGAGAATATTAAAAGGTGTGGAGGCAACAAGATAATAAACTATGTCATGCACAAGTACTCCAAGTAACTCCAAAACAGAGTTTGTACATGTTTAGTGCACTTGATTGTTGGGTTTTCAATGTCTTTATTACATTGGCAGCATGTTTATGAAGCTATTGCCAAACACAATGCAGTCCCACACCATGACAGAGCCTCCACCGTGCTTTAAAGTTAACTCTAAACACTCACTGTTGTACCTCTATGACAAATATTGAAATCAACTCCATAGGGCCAGTTTACCCTGATATTTAGTCTAGTTATTGCGTAATTTGGCATACCTCAGTCTGTTTCCTTTCCTTATGGAAGTTCCAGTGCATGTTGCTTAATTACAGTCTCTGTTTCCCTTCCACAACCATTTCTTTTCTTTTTTTTTCTTAACATTTATTTATTGGTTTTAACAGGTTTTACATGAACCATGAAACCATTTCTGATGAGGATGAGGAAACCATTCCTCTGAAAATGATCGGGTACAAGCACTGGACTAAAAAGGGTGAAAAATGTCCAAACCAAACCTTTATAAGTCTTCAAAAAAACACAGAACTATTGCTCAAGTGGACTTTTAAAAAATCATCTGTTTCAAAGCAAAATATAAAAAAATGAGAGGCAACTCAAAACTTTTGCTCAGCGTATAACTGTATAACACAGTTCAACCTTTTTAGTATCAGGAAGTCTGGTGTGTCTTACTGTCTCAATAACAGTGGGGAAGATATTAATGTAACTTAATAAAACACTTCAATTAGACTTCACACAATCACCAAGTGATTCACAGTGCTTTTTAAATGGCACATTTACTGAAGTGGAATCTGGAGCTCTGGGTGTATCTGTCAGTTGACCGTGACAAAGTCTTTCTATCAGAAAAGTTTTATGATTCAACCTGTTCCTTTTGGTTGGCACTGTTTCACCAACTAAGACCATGAATTACATTTTTCACAGGTATAAATCAGTCAACTGTCCTTCACATTATCAGGTAAGCAACTCACCTGAAGTACGGCGTACAGTTACATAGGATGATCCTGTGGACCGGAAATTCAACATCCTCCACTTTGATGATTGCATCACAAAATTGTCCCTCCAAACAGAGTTCATTATTTACTGAGCTCGACTTGTATGGCAGCTGGCCTTCTTCACTCATCTTGAGTTTTGTGACTGCTTTTCTTAGTTTTTTTGTCTGCAGTTTGTCTTGAAGTGTTCAAAATCAAACCTAACTGTGGAATTTGGGGAATGGAGCCCATGACATCATCATGACTTGGCAACTGTTGCCATGAATTGTTTTGAAATGTATATTTACATTGCATAAAAAAAAAGCTTTGTTTTGATTTGATTTGGGTTTAAGAAATTGCATATGAGCCTCACAGATAGCATACAGCATTTTGTATGTTTGCCTCACAGAGGTCACCTAGTAAAATAAGCACTTCAAAACACTCTTACGAATGGACTACAATATCATATTTAGCTCATATTTAACCTTAATAGGCCATTTTGTTTAATAAAATCACTTTGTAATATCCAAACACAGATATTACAAAGTGTGATTCATGGCTAAGCTGTTTTCTTGGGTTGTATTAGACTTTTATCTAGTTGGAAAAATGGGCTCCTGCACTTTACTGATGTACAATAGTAGTAAGAAAGAAAGAAACAAAACACATATATACACTGTATGTATAGTACAAGACTGTTATAATGACGGTGCTTGACAGTATTACCTCAGACAGGTGCAAGCAGTCACCTGTCTGAGCACAGACTGCAGATCTGTTGTTGAGCAATTTCTTTCCATTCATAGATAAATGCAGCATCCAGCTGCAATGGGTTCTGGTTGCCTCTAATGAACATGCCAGCCCAAAATTACCCAGGCATATTCAGTGGGAGAGACATCAACACTAAATGCTGGCCAAGGAAGTGTCTGGATATGCTAGTGATCTTTGGCAATGTGGAGGCGACACGCAAACTGCCACAGGCCAGGTTGTTGTACAGGTTAGAGAACTTCATCTCGATAGCTCTGTCAAGTCACTTCCACCAAGAACAGTCAGATGGTCATGCAAGGGATCACGCGGGATCATGCGTCATGCATGCTCAGCCTGGCATCAGGATGCTTCAGTCAGTTGCAGCAGGGTGGCAGTGATGACAGTATAAGGCATAGGTGTCAAACTCTGGCCCGCGGGCCAAATTTGGCCCGCAGCCTAATTACATTTGGCCCGCGAAGCCATACCAAATTATTATTAGAGCTGGCCTACTGGTATTATACAACTAATATACATATTGTTTAGTATTAAACTTTGCTTGTTCCATATTCAGTTTTTCAGCAAAACTTGTTTGAGTCCATAAGAAGAGATTCATTCTTAAATCTGGAGGAAGATTTTTTTTTCAATAAATATTAATGTTAGCCCGCGACCTTGTTCCAGTTTTGAATTTTGGCCCACTGTGTATTTGAGTTTGACACCCCTGGTATAAGGCATACACCAGAGAAGTCATTCCTTTGTCACTATCAGTGGCTTCATCCACCTGCAGAGGAAAGCAGCTACCATGCACCTTATCATTAAGCACTCGATAGGCAACTTTACAGGGGTAGAGCACAGACGCAGTTTTAGCAGAGACACTGTTGAGCACGACGGTTTAGAAGTGTGTGTCTGAAAAAGCCCTCTGACTTGTCTTTGTGCTCTGGATGTTTGGCGTCTTAGCTTGTTAAGCTTTAAACTGTCACAAACTTGCACTTTAAGACAGACACGCTGCGGCCTCTCCTCATCACCCACCGCTGCGCAGGTATGCTTCATCTTATCTTCTTTGGTTTGGAAACTGTAAGAAACTCCATTCCGGGTTTCTCTGAGGCGTGGGCTTTCATCATCAGAGTTCATCCTCCTATAACAATTAAAATATTCTCAAGCATGATCAACGGTTAATTACGGCACCGGCCGGAGTACCGGGAGCAGTTTGGAAGAACAAAAAGACGCGGAGACTGTTCTAAATTGTCATCCCAAACTAACTCAAAGTTTATTCTTTGTGCAGCAGTTTTTATAGGCAGAAGGGTTTGTGTGTCAACAAGTTTCAAGTTACAACCATATAAGGAAGTTCCCCCTAGCTCTGAAAGGGGCCTTCTATAATCTCAACATACCTTTGAAAGGTCCGTTAAACACTAGACAGTTAGAATCCTTTAGTGATATAAGTTTGCACATGGTAGAATACTGCATGTAGTTATTTGCATTAGGAAATGTTTAACCATGTATACCCAGAGGCACATAATCAATTGTGTGTGATCCTTAGCAGGCTGCAAGCCTGGTGTGCACTCCAGGAATGCACCCCCACGTCCTGGGAGCATGAGAGCTTGCACCCCGTCCTATTGTTCCACGGCAGGATCAAGCAGCTATGCCTGTTCCAGTTTAAGTGCCTTCTTTACATATAGATGAACTGTTGGATTTTCCAGACCAGCAGGCCAAGGGAAGTCGCCCATGGGGTCACAGCAAGAGGAGATGAGGTTCAAACAAAGGGCATTGCAGAAACAGGGTCCTTTGTATAACATCATCAAAAACAATATCCTGTAAATGCTACCATGTAGAGCTGGGCGATATGAGATTTTTTCATATCACGATATGTTTTTTTCATTTCAGGCGATAACGATATCTATCACGATATAAGCCAAATAACTATATTTGTAAGATTTAAATGTGCCGTTGCTCACAAGTAAAATGTGAAATAATCAGCAGCTTGTTTTTATTTAAATATTTATTTCCCATAATAAGTTCAACAGGGTAGATGTACTTAAGGAACATGAGACTTTTTCAGATAAATAAAGGCAAATATTGCAAACTACACAAAAGGCAGCCGCTGAAGCGTTTAAGTTTCAAAATAGAACAAACGAAACAGACTAAATTGTCAATTCCACTTAGAAACAAAATATTAATTCTAAAAATAAATCTTAGTTTGTTTTACAGAAGAACAGACAAAACTGACAAACTTTTGTCAATATCAAATAAACTGAGAACTAAAAGGAAATTCTCAATCTCTCCTTGTTGTATAGCTGAGCTTTTCAAACAGTTTTGTGCGGTCAGCTGAGCGCACCATCCGCTCCGAGCTCCCTGACCTGCACTCAATCTACAGCAGGCGGTGCTGGACCAAGGCCAGGAAGATCGTGAAGGACCTCAGCCATCCCAACAACGGACTGTTCTCTCTGTTGAGGTCAGGAAAGCGATTCCGCTCCCTGAAGACCAACACAGAGAGACTGAGGAGGAGCTTCTTCCCGCAGGCGATACGGTCTCTCAATCACACCACCACACAGTCCTGACCCACACATACAGTTCTTACACACACACTGGACTTTCTGGACTTTGGTTTTGCACAACACTGGTCACTATATTCTTCATTTCCGGTTAATACTTGTACAGCTGCTGTTAGTGTGTATATATTTATTTATATTTAGATTTCTTCATACATTCTTATATAGTTCTATATTGTGTATTTTGTTGTACAGTTATTTTATTTTCAACTTTAATTTATATATTTATCTTTATCTTATTCTTCCCAGTTAAATTTACCCTTCATTCTAATTTGTGTTGTACAGTTATTTCATTTTTAACCTTAATTTATATTTTATTCCTTCCTAGTTAAATTTACCCTTTTTAATTTTTCATATTTATTTCCTATCTTATTCATAGCCTTTTCCTTTTTTGTTCTCTTTAGGTCACGAGCAGTTGTCCAAGCATTTCACTACATATCGTACTGTGTATGACTGTGTACGTGACAAATAAAATTTGAATTTGAAATTTGAATTTGAGTTTTAACAGTTACTTTAGTCTGACAAAAGCCGAATGACGAATTAGCGCTTCCAGTCAGAGACTGAGGCTACGTCCACACGTACACGGGTATTTTTGAAAACGGAGATTTTCCGTTTTCGTTTTAAAAAATAATCCCGTCCACACATAAAGGCAGAAATGAAGAAAAACGCTGCTATGAACATGCCAAAGCAGCAGGTGGCGCTAGATTCCTAACTGTGCAGAAATGTTGGCCAATCAGAAGTCTAGAAGCCTCGGTGGGAAAAAGTAAACAAAGCTGCGGCATAGAAGCAGAACCGAGTCGTATGTGTGGAGGGACAGTAACTGTGTGTATATGTAAGCATTTAAACACTGCAGAGAGTAGAATTAACAGTATTGTAGAAATTCATTTCACCGAAACAATAACGTGGCGCACAGTGTGACGCATGCACCAGTTTATTGTATTTCCAGACTTGCTTTCGGCACAATTTACAGTGCACGCTGCTCTGTTTTTTGTCAGACTTGAAATAGCCGAAATACCTTCACACTACGGAACTTCTATGGCTCTTCCGTTCGACAATCTCTCCGGCATTGGAACCATCATCTGTTTTCTCTTCGGTCACGCTCGGTTGATTTTTCTAGTCGGCACACTCATTTCCTCCATTACGCGCTGGCTGCTTCCCAAACAAACACGTGCGGCTTGGCACTTGTGCTGAACAAGTCACGCGACGTGACGCTGCGGCTGTGATTGGTTCGGCTCTGCGCTACTTAGTTTGGATTGGCTGACCTTTTTTAAAAAAAAATTTTTAATTTTTTTATTTTAAGAGGACAAGAGCGGCGAGGTCTATCGCGATAGCTTAATTTCTCTATCGAGTAAAAGTTATATCGCGATACATATCGTTATCGTTCTATCGCCCAGCTCTACTACCATGGTATCAAAATATCACAACAGAAACATATTTGGTGATGCTTCATCATCTGCTTTGTGTTTGTGTGCGAGCCCCGTCAAAAGCCTGTGCATTATGCTGGCAGCGTCCAAGATGCAGCTTCTGGTTTTTTTTCTGCATTAACATCTCGGGTTGCATTTCATTTTCTTAGTACTTATTTTAATATCTTTAGTTTTTTGTATTTCGGTCTTACTGTAATTTACCTGCTGTGGGCTCAGAGTTATTTTCCCTGATTTTATTTCATATAAACGTGTTTTTCAACCAAACGGTGAGGACTTACCTTCTTCCTTCAACTTCAGAATAGTTGCATGAAGTATACAGGGCAGGAGGTGACGGGCCAGGTCTGCAGGTTTCTGCATCGCCATGTAGTGCAGAACCTAAAGACAAACCCCCAAAAAGTTTAGTCTTCCTGGCTTCTGTTTTCTTTTTGCTCTTTCAGATCAACAGAATATTTTTGCACAGCCAACAGGCTGCCTCTGAAGAAGACTCCAGATAAACGGTGACCTTTCTCTATGATGGTTATTCACAGAGGGACCGGTCATACCCAGATCTTTAAATCTGTCATAAGACTATCAGTGAGCATTATTTTTAACTTTCTCTTTTTGGATAAACAATGTCTTTAAAAGACAGGCAACATTTTCAGTGATGGTGCAAACTGGAGCTCCGAGCTCTGCTTTCATATGTGCAGGAAGAACATGCAAACGCTTGGCAGGGACCTGCCCGGGTCCAAATCCAGGACCCTCTTTGGGTGAGGAAACAACTAACCCCAGTTACTGTTTGTCCCTTTCCCATAAAGCCGACCGGATCATTAATAGAAGCTGGTTTAAAGTTGTTCTTCATTTAACACCATCACACCACAGAGAGCTGCTGTGTGTCAGTTAAACATCGTGTGTGACAGCATCAGATCCTTTTTCATCAACATGTGAAAATGCTTCAACATACATGAGCCAAAACGGTCCCATGGCAGAAGCTGATCCTGAAAATCAGCAGAAACATTCATGAAAACACTTTGTGATCCACTTAGTAAACACGTTTGGCTTAAAAACACGCATGCGGCAAAACGAACGACCTGCTTCAGACCTTCTCGGCCTCCTTGGTGTCATCAAAAAGTCTTTTTTTGCGTCGTGCAGGTGTGACCCTGGCAGTCTCCCAAGCCTCCACCCACATGTTGCCTGGGATCTTCATCCTGGGACTGAGTGTCCCCGTCACCATCGTGTTGCCCTTCTCATCGACCACTTCCTCTTCTACGTAATCCCGAGGTGAATACCAGCGCACAAAATCCTCCAGGACACAGCCGGGGTTGACTGCCTGTGGACAGAGACACAAACTCGTACTTTAAATGAAGTAATGTGTAAATATATTCACTGACACCTCATGCTGGCACTGACGACTGTAACAGGGCCCACTCACGACACCACTGCATTCATGGACCCAAGCACACCAGGTTGTCACTGAACATAAAATGTCATTTAGGCATCAAAACGATTTCCTTCTGTTCAGGACTGGAAGTAAATACGTGTGATCTGGCAACAAAAATGTTTTACTTTTTTGTGTAAGAGTAAATCTGAAAATCTATGAATAACAAATCAATTGTATTTTAGTTTTAAAACCAGTTCAGACTGAATAAAGAGCTCGTCCACACTGGATCAGAAACATAGAGACATGGTGGGAATAACCAACACTGTAGATTCAGGGCAGCTGCAGCATGACTTACACTGTGTGCTGGTCATTATCACTGCATTACTGCCTCAGGTCTGCAGGTCTCTGCAAAGACAAGGTTCAAATAACCTCTGAAGATGATTTATAAAACTGCAATGAGCTGTTTGAAAACTGATGACCACGTGATCGTCTGGTGATCAGAGGTTTCTGCACTCACGTAGCTTCTCCCAGCATGACTGCATCCATCATGCCACACGTGTCAGTGACAGAGTCACAGCTTTCCACAGCGTAGGCTGATCAACAGTCCTCTTATTTCACACTAGTTTACTTGTAATAGCCTACATGACATTTTTTATTAAACATTTATTTATTGACTGTCTGTCCATGGTGTTACTGTGTCTGCTTGTGAGTCTGTCTGTTGAGTTCAGTGTCTTGTCTGGTTCTTTGTGTCTGTAAGTTTCCTGTTATATTCTGAAGGTCTTTGTCTCATGTGAGTGTGGTCAGTTTACGTTTCCCCTGTCTCGTCAGCTCTGATTTGTCCCAGGTGTGTTCCCCTCCTGTCTCCCATCCCTTGGTTACTGCTGTGTGTATTTAAGCCCTGTGTGTTCTCTTGCCTGTTGCTAGTTCGTCTGCGTTAATTCCCTGTGTCAACCTGTGTTCCTCCCTGCATATTTCTATGTTCCCGGGTCTCCAGTTAGCGCTTCAGGTTCGTTTTGTTAGTTTTCTACAGTTTAGGTTATGCTTAGTTTCCTACACACCTCCGCCGTTTCTGTTTGTATCTCCATCTTCTCAATAAAACTCTCCTGCATCTCAGCTGCCAGCATCTTGGGTCCTAGTTAAATTCCACACAGCTCACCCCACGAGCCATGATACCTCCTAAGGAATTGTTGACTGCATTAATTAAGTCCACTTTGATGTTTAATTGGCTAACTTAATCTGAAAATACCATCGCAGATTTGTTTGATGTTGAATTCTCCCAATTCTTTGAATCTTTGGGCTGAAGGAGGGACAATACTCGGTGTATCAATGCTCAATCAACAATCATTTATTTCCATATAATTCAACAGTCAGAGCATTACAACGTCCGGACGGGAGAGATGCTACCAGAGGGTCAGGCACATGTCTCAAAATGGTGACGGGTTGCTCAGCTTTTTATAGTCTCTAGTGGCCCCCAGCTAGTCGTAAAAGCCAAAACATCACATTTTTTCTCTGTTACAGCGCCTAAGTTATGACCTCGGCAGTTGTTTCTCTGCTTTCTGTAAGGTGGGGGTGTGGAATGTGGTCTATCTATCTCCCCTGTCTTTAGACACAGAGTCTCCTGCTTACAACCTTCTCTTCATGATTCAACAATTAAGCATGTCAAGAAAACAGTGTAACACATTCCCAGCAGATCAAGGATACAGAGTGATGCACATTTATCTAATGAACTAATATGTGAATATGTTCTGTTAACTCAAAAGTATAATGAGAACTAAACTACATACAGCTCACACACTCTATATTAAAGGGTATAATATGATCTACAGCAGTATTCTAATTCAACTACTTTGATTACATATATAAGGTAACATATAATAACAGAATAATCTAATAATTCCCCCTTTTGATCTCTGAAAGAGATCACTTACAACATGCACTCCAGGGTCGCAAGGTCCAAGTTTTCTTGATCCTGAGGCCCTCTGTCCCCCTTTAACGGGTGGACCATATGTGGGATGACCTCTGTGTTCACGCAGTTCAGATGCAAGCAAAGTTAGATTTACAACCATAACAGCAGTTACAGATGACTCTCCCATCACTCCCCAATTCTCCCACAGCTTTATTTTGGTGCTCCAGTTTTCCACTCCCATTTTAATGCCCCCTTATACCTTTCAAATGTACTTAGACTAGAACCTCTGTCTAAGGAGCTTTTAACCTTTATTTTTATTGCTGCAGCTACCAGTGTCTTCCAGTTGGGTGATTCTCAGCTTCTTTCTTCGACCTCCGGGGTTAGACCACCCTTTAGTCATTGCACAGTTCTGGGGATTATTCTGCCCCGATTTCAAACAAAGATCTGTGTATTTTGGGGTCACCGGCGTGTCCCCCTTTTTGCCAAGAGCCTCTTGAACCTCGTTGGTCTGGTGTTCCTGGTTTTCGCCAACCCCTTCATGGTTATTGCTGTGTTTGTGGGATCCATCTTCTCCAGGAGCCCAAACGTCATGACACTTGACCCCAGTTGCTGTCTCGGCAGTCCCTACATCTGTCCCTGCTGTGAAGGGTCCTCACATCTCCGGGTCCCCGTCTGGTGTCTGTTCCTTTCTCTGCAAGAGACAGAAAACCAAAACACCTCTCTCCCTAGCCTTGATAATCTAATATTGTTATCCATTGTTCTTCTAATGATTCAAATTTGGTTCAAAATATTATGTTCAGGACTTATTCTAATCATAATCTATGTGTGTGTAAAAGAAATCAAAAATTAATGAGTCATCTCTAAGTCTAACCCATTATATGCTTAAGTTTTACCATATTATGTTCAAACTCAACTCCCCCGTTTTGACACACTCCCATGTGTCAATTCATTGGAGCTAGACACTTAAAAGAGAAGGTTGGTGACATCATATCTCAGAAAGTATCAGAAATTCTTCTCTCGAGTACCGTTGCTCCAGCCTTGTCATCCCTGAGGATCTTCGATCCCGAAAATGTCCCTTCTCCTCATGTAATAAAGTCTGTCATCCTTCCATGCCCTGGTAACTGGTCCATCCAGAGCCATATGATCTCAAATATACATACAACAAGCCAAACCACACCCTGGTCACACCAACCCTTTTCTGCCCTGAAGATGTCCAACACCATCTTAGTCTGGACCAGGGTTGTAATAGTTTTGCAATTTTCATCAGTTTTAATCAGTTTTTACCAATTGTTTGCTAGTTTAGTTTAGTTTTTATTTTCTGAAAATCCTTAGTTTCAATTTAGTTTTATTTGTGTTTTGCAAAAAATTAAGTGTAACAAAATCCCAGTTCCATCATATCAGTCAAGCTCTTCTGGTTATCCTTGGGTGTTGAGACTAATAACTATTAACTCTTGCCGCACCGAGTGGTCCTAATTTTCGTTGAAGTGAATTGATAACCTTTTGAAGGCGATTGTTTCACACCTTTATTTAGATGTCCCAGTCCTGTTGTCTCGGGATACATCACGCTGCCTTATCTGGGGTTAGCTGTTTTCTGGGGATGCGGGTTGAGTGGGTGAGCTCTTCAAGGAGGGGGAGTGTGCTCCCCCTGATGAGGTCTTCTAGGTAAGCTAGGTTAACCTTCTTGTGTGGGCTTTTCAAGTGCACTTTAAGGTTAGTGGGACTTTTAGTTTTATAAATGTCCCTCATGACCCCCCTGATGACCCAGTATTTCATTTTTTGCACACTGTAGTACACATTTTAGTTTTTGCTTGTAGCTCGCATACTCTACTTGCCACTCCTCTAATTCCTGATGTTTCTTAGAGAGGGCAACAGTACCTTTAAAATTATATCACATGTGTGGGGGTGTGGCCTTGCCAATTGTTTTGCCCACCTTTTCAAAATGGCTGGCGTGCCCACAAGCACATTTCATGGAAAAAGAAAGGTAAGCTTGATATTTACATTTAAAATGTTTTGTTAAACTCAGATTTTTATTTTATTCTTTTTGCAAGTCCCCCTCCTCGGTGGCGAGAAACTGTTGGTGTGGTCAAGTGGGTGCTCTAGAAACAAACGCTCAGGACAGAACAGTTATCAGTCATGTACTTCCTACAAATTTTGCATATGTTTTATTTCATATTGATCCTCTGAGTGTAATGGTACATTTTAATTTGAATTTATCCAAACTAAACACAATATTTTCTTTATTTACTTTGCTCTTGTTCTTTTTCAGTACCACATCCTATCAAATGTCCCTGTCAATTATATTCTACATCTAATAACTTACTATTTCAAGTGAGAACCTAAATCACGTGGACCAATGTTTATTATTGCATATCTCTATTCTGAATGTGGCCAGTCATTCATAGGTATTGTTCAATTTTGGCGATTTTCCTCTATAAAATTTAATTGACTTTTTACAGTGGCCTGCTATGGTTAATAATAACATATTCCAGTCATGAGTGGTATCAAAAGTCTTCTCCACTGTAGCATTTGGCATTCCCAATAATATAACATGATACCTTACTCAAAACACAGCTAATATAGCACAGTTTTCTTAATGCAAACATCGGTAACTCAAAATCAGCAACCACAGTGTTAAGTCTGCAGTTCATACTTATGTGAAGCTAGAGTCTCCTCCTCCAGTCTCTCTTATCCTCCTGCTCCTGAAAAAACAAAACAAAACAAAGCGAAGCATCCACCCTTCTCTTGTCGGCTGGGTGAATTGTTTATTGGCATTTACGAATCCTAAAGTTGGTGCAGTCATTGTCTCAGTATCAAGTCAGTCAAAACTTTTAGTCGTCAGTCCATCACAGTCCATTCACATGCATACCTCCATACACATTCATACCAGATGTTGCTGATAATGGAGTCTCCCGCGCAACCTATTCGAGCCTTCATCACCAGCAAGATGACGTCATCATTTTAAAGGAAAACAATTCCTGCTCCACATCGAAAGGAGCCAGCTGAGGTGGTTCGGGCATCTGGCAAGGATGCCCCCTGGGCGCCTCCTGGGCGAGGTGTTCCAGGCATGTCCCACCGGGAGGAGGCCCCGGGGCAGACCCAGGACACGCTGGAGAGATTATATCTCTCGGCTGGCCTGGGAACGCCTTGGTATTCCCCCGGACAAGCTGGAGGAGGTGGCTGGGGAGAGGGAGGTCTGGACCTCTTTGCTTAGGCTGCTACCCCCGCGACCCGACCTCGGATAAGCGGATGAAGATGGATGGATGGATGGACAATTCCTTGTTGTTTTTTGGGCCGGATTGACTCGGTGCAATCCTTTTAGACTCAGAACTTCTCAGTGTTCCCTATAAGTGAATTTCTCCCAAGCCAATTACAATCATGGAGAAGCACACTTTGCAACTGTTTTTGTAAGAATATTTTATAGCGCTTTAAATTTCAATCTTTCAGGCCTTGTTTAAAGAGCTGATTGTTAAATCATGAACTCACAAAATATCAACATATCACCATATCACCATATCACCACCGGTGGATCACACCTCTCAGATTTTCTTATCTCAGTGCACTGTAACAAAAACGAAAACAGACATAACCAACAAAATACTACTAAAATAACACAAACTAGGGCCCGTTGCAGACATGTCCAAGCATAAAACTATCCCTCTCTCGCTTACGAGAAAGAACACAAGCCAAAGCTCACTGATAAAATCAAGCTAGCGCTAAACAAAACCAAACAATCAACCAGAAATTCACAGGAACATTTTGCTTCCTGCCGGGACAATATTGTGTGGGAATGAGAACCTCAGGTGCCGTAACACCTTTTGTTCCTCCTTGAATTAAAACTCAATCACAGAAAATGCCGTACTCCGACCTAAACTTACACTATTAATTCATCATTTTCACTCTGTGCCACTGTTCCTCATCAGGGCTGTGTGAAGCACAGCAAAGAATTCAGTCAAGGCCTTGAGCCATAAACAGACATCACGCACAGACATTGTTTTCATAACCAAACTTTTTTAGACCTTATTCCTAAAATCTACATAAATGCCCTCTGGGTGACATATAACACATTCTAAGTATTTAATGGTAATCAATGGCTCCTCATAAAAATTATGCATTGGGATGTTTGTGTGCAGCATTTTGCATATCAGCATAAGCAAAGCATTCTTCATTGCATCAGCGTGTATGTGTGTGTGCGTGTGGATCACTCTTCATTGCACAAGCGTGTGCATGTGTATGTGTGTGCATCACTTCTCAGTGAATCAGCATTCCCGTGTGTGTGTGTGTGTGTGTGTGTATGTGTGTGTGTATATGTGTGTGTGTGTCATTTCTCACTCACTCAACGAGTGCACGTGTTCATGTGTGTATTTCACTTCATTCTGAATCTGTGTGTTTGGAGACGTGTGTGTGTGTGTGTGTGTGTGTGTGTTCATCACTTTCCTGTTCTGGTGTTCTGGGTAAACCACGGCCTGAAGCATGCCCTGGGGTCCTGCCCCCCTCCTTTTCAGTTTGTTTGCGACCATTGCTGCTGCTGCTGCTCAAAATTCAGTCCGTCCTGGTTCTGACCCCAATTGGGGCAGTCCTTTCTCCAGTGTCGATGTTCACCGCAGGTGAAACCTGCATCTTCTTCTGTGTTTTTGTCCATTCTGAGGTGCCTTCTGTCCTCAGTTACTCCTCTTGTCTCGGTCACGCCCTTTTTCGCCACCCGATCATCCGTGTTGGTCCATCACTGTCCTGCACAGTGTGAATGCAAAGTTATCAAGGTCAGCATTCTTTCGCTCGGCCTTACTTTTCATTCGGGCTTGGCGGGCGTCTCGTCACAGCTCTGTCAGCTGACGCAGTCTGGGAATTTTCCCCCGTGTAGTGAAACGGGCCTTAGGTTTAGTGCTCTCCGTCTCGGCTGCATGAGATCACATTCCTGCAGGTCTGTTGACATTCTCAGGTCGTTGTTGTGGGTCCAGCTGTTGCAGCATTTGGTCAGTGTCACGTATGGGGGAGAGCAGGAGTCCAGTCAGCCTCGGCTTTCAGGGCCGGCAAAGCAGCCTGTAATTAAATATATATAGAAAAAACAAAAACAAAACAAAACAAAAACAAACAAAAACAAACGAACAGGAAAATGATGTTGTGTTGGCTGTGTTATTCAGAGGGGAGACAATGGGGCCAGGCCCTGTGTCAGCCTTCTTTCCCCCTTTTTTTTGTTTTTTGTCTCCCGATATAATCAACTCCTAACCCACCAAGTTGACAGGACAACATGCACCTGTTAAAATTCTTAAGATCATGTTTAAAAGCCCAAAAAAGGAACTTTCTTTCATTCAGTAATCACTTTTATTAATCAATCAACAGAAAACATGTCACAATTTGAATCTTTTAACCACTAAATTTGTTGTGTCTTGCCTGGTTGGTTAGACCAGTGTTCCTTTTTTTTTTTTTTTTTTTTTAGTTAAATTGTTGTCCTGCAACCCAGAGGGTTTCTTTGTCAGTAATGTATAGACTTCATCATTTAAGTATGTTAATTTTTCTTTAACCTTGCTGGAAAATCTTCACGTGTTCATGAGTGTAAGCTGTTTCTTCATTGCGTGTATGTGCATTTGTATAAAAGCAGGTTAATTTTATCTTTTCTCAAACTAGGCGTTACCTTAAAAGGAGCCTTTCTCTCAGATTTCTCTGCTTGTGTGTTTTTGTTTCACCTTTTTGTTGTGATGCTCCGGACGCCTTCCCAACCTCCACAAGTCCGTTGGCCCCAATTTTATGTGTTAAAACTTCTCTTAATTTCTCCTCTAATTCTCTCCTCGCTGCTGTCTTTTTCACAGCTGCTGATTCGTGCTGGGTGTGGTTCCCATTACCTATAATTTTGCTTCGACCGCTGTGCTTGTGGGGGCAGTTGGTCCAGGTCCGCAGCTTCCTGTATTAACACACTAAGAGATTTATTTAATTTCATTTTCATCACATGTTAAACAGATAAGCAGGCAACCCGCCTACCTTGACAGCGTAAACTGTACGTCAGTCTCCCAACACATTCCTCTCTGTACTCCTCCATAATTCTCCACTGCACCTCTTACTATCTCTCCTTTTTATTTTTATTACACCACAGAGTAATACACCCAATTATGCCCGTCTATCTCTATGTGGCTCCAAATTCCCTCTTTATTTTAATTTCACACTCGTCAGGGGACAGGCACACAACAATTTCAACCACTGAAACGAGGAATTCAACCTTTTTATATTTCTTTACTAATCTAGACTCAACCTTTGTTCGCAAAATGTGTCTTGTTCTAGTCCGGAATAAATGTGAACCCGTGATTACACGGCCGTTCCAGTGTTATTTCCGTAGCTATGCGGGGGCCCTCACCTCCCCAAGTCACCACCTCGGCACCCGGACGCCGCCGGTCCTGGCCGCGCGTCCACGAACAGGAGGGTCGCCACTCCTAGGGCAAAATTATTTCCACAGGTACACTAGGCATCAACCTTTGATCCTAAAATGTGTCTTTGCTCTAATGTCCTCCTAATCAAACACATCAACCGTCACTGTCACTGTGTTCACACTTCACACACAGAAACACACTCAGCGCGCGCCTCACACATAGCCAGAGCGCGCCTTACACACACAGCGCGTTACACCATCAGTGAGACACACAGAGCGTTCCTCATCAGTGGAAGATTACACAGAAACTTCTGAGCTCAACTGTTAGATCTTCTTAAAGCACACTGCACCATAGACCAAAATACCCCTTTCTCTGCGCTTATGACCGCCACAACGGGGCAAAGTCGCATCATAAAAGTGATGCTTGCATCCCCGAAGTTATACCTGACATCATAAACCAGGTTTTGCTCTATGTACTTAAAATTTTACTTTGTATTATGACCGCAGCCCTTAAAACTCGACTGACGCCACAAACCACCGTCAAAACCTCTATCCAATGTACTAAAACTAGCACCAACCACTACTGCACTTCACGGCCGCACCACCGGAACACGCCGTATCATAAACCAAACCTACGGACGTGTTTCGCTCTCGCGTTGCCAGCGTTCAACTGCACCGTGAAGCCAGCATCTGCTTTTCCTTAAATCAACTTCTATTTCATTTCTGCACATTTATCTAATGAACTAATATGTGAATATGTTCTGTTAACTCAAAAGTATAATGAGAACTAAACTACATACAGCTCACACACTCTATATTAAAGGGTATAATGTGATCTACAGCAGTATTCTAATTCAACTACTTTGATTACATATATAAGGTAACATATAATAACAGAATAATCTAATATTGAACATGGTGGTATAGAAAAGTCTTAGACATGCTCTTGGCAGACAGGGGAGGTGTGTGTTCAGTGTTTGCTATTATTTGCTCCACTTTTGTTCTGAAACACACAACTTCAGGAGACATTGATGGAGTACCGTTGAGGACCTGGAAAGTGAGGACAAGAATCAAGGAAGTTAGCATGATTATCCACTTGAATGCGTTGAATCTTTCTGACCAGTTGATCACCAAAAGGCAGATCACACGAAGCCCTGTTTAACAGCTCGTTTGGAAGTACTGTTAGTTTTTCAAAGAGCAGCAGGATTGTGGGGTCGCAAATTTTAAAGGCTTTGCAGAATTTCTATAGGCTGGAAAGATGTTGATTCAGGCTTTTGGAACACAATTGAAACCAAAACACAAAATCTACAGGAGATGAGTGAAGTGTGATGCCAACAGTTTTATTGAACATACAAGATTAACAAAGATTTAGAAGAAAGAAAAGCCCACTAGGGTGTTCGCCATAAGTACATGCAGGCCAAACACCAATCAAGATAAATAAAGATGAAGACTCCCGGGACTCTTCTGAGGTCCTTTTACAAAACAACAGCTGGGTATCAACAGGTGTTCACATAACAGTAGTGCAAGCTATGTTAAAAATATGAATAATAAATGACCTAAGTATATGGGTCACAAACAATACGAGAACTTGAATCAACCGCCTAACATTGTCATTCCCTAAAATATTCCCTTTCCATCTACAAAGCACTTCCCATTAATGTCAATCTAGTGTATAAATTCATTAAAAACAAAAACAAAATCCCAACAGGAGTTCTGGCAGTGTGCAAGTTAGCGAACAGTGTACAGTTAGTAAACTGTCTCATGCTTTAAACACCTTCAAACTGTGAACTTCAGAGAAAAAACTGATTTCAATAAAGGCTACCGCATGTACACGGGTAGTTTTTTTAAACTGATATTTCCAAGTGTGATTCTGAGAAATAGTTCTTTTATGTCAAGACCCAAAAATATCTCAAGCACTGTTGAGGCCATGCCAAAGAAAATGAAGAAACTTCAGTAAAGACAAAGCCCATAAACAATAAAAAATGATGTCAGAAAATGTGATAAAGGTGCAAACATTTCATGTTGCGAGACAAACACTTTTTCTTGTCCATGTGTGAAAAAAGAAACTGAGCTTCTGAAAACCTTTTCAAAATGAAGTTTTTTTTTCCGAATGCTCATTTTTAAATGATCCAAACACTGTTTATGTGATCTGCCATCACCATTTTCTAAGAATGAAACTTAGCATGTAGGATGGTTTCCGAAATGCATTTTCAACTGTACTAAAGTAATACAGAATGTGGCTTCTCACCTGTGTGAATTCGCATGTGCATATTCAAGTGACTCTTCCTAGTAAATCTTTTCCCACAGGTGCTACAGCAATGTGGCTTCTCACCTGTGTGAATTCGCATGTGTATATTCAAGTGACTCTTCCTAGTAAATCTTTTCCCACAGGTGCTACAGCAATGTGGCTTCTCGCCTGTGTGAATTCGCATGTGCATATTCAAATTAGATTTTACATGAAATCTTTTCCCACAACTACTACAGCAATGTGGCTTCTCGCCTGTGTGAATTCGCATGTGCATATTCAAATGACCCTTCACAGTAAATCTTTTCCCACAACTACTACAGCAATGTGGCTTCTCGCCTGTGTGAATTCGCATGTGTGTTTTCAAATTTGATTTTACATGAAATCTTTTCCCACAACTACTACAGCAATGTGGCTTATCACCTGTGTGAATTTGCATGTGTCTCTTCAAGTGACTCTTCCTAGTAAATCTTTTCCCACAGGTGCTACAGCAATGTGGCTTATCACCTGTGTGAATTTGCATGTGCATATTCAAGTGACTCTTCCTAGTAAATCTTTTCCCACAACTACTACAGCAATGTGGCTTCTCGCCTGTGTGAATTCGCATGTGTTTAGTTAAGTCTGACTTCCAAATAAATCTTTTCCCACAGGTTCTACATAACTTAGCTGTCTTGGAATTTTGAACTGACAAGCCTGATACGATTTGCTCCGACTTATTTCTGTGTGAGTTACCATCCTTGCTTTCATCCTCATCTGTGTCAGAAGAGTTGTGAGAAAGGCACTGGTCACAGCATGGTTCTGATTCACTGTGGTCACTTTTTTCACGAGATGGAAAATTTGCAGTCTCCTGCATTAGTACAAGCGGTTTTTCCTCTTCAGTGGTACTGAGTTCCTCCTGTTCCCCTTTAATCTGTGAAGGATCCTCCTGGCCTAAACTGGAGTTCTTCTCCTGGTTACAGACCTGCTGATTTGTGAGCCCCTCCACATCCTTACAGTCATGTTGTGGAAAATCTGAAGGGACAGATCAAAAAGCATACATTTTTTGCCTTAACCATTAGCAAATCTCCACATGGTAAGCATGTTGCTTAGATATACCAATGAAAATCATGTTGTGGGGAGAAACAGTTTTGCTGACTCAGTGAAAACCATTTTGGCTGCTCATTTACAAACTCTACAAATAATATAAACAGACCATCTACGATGAGAAAATAAAGACGATATATAATCAAACAAAACAAAGTCGTATCCCTGAAAATTTTTAATCAAAGTGCACAAAACATTTAAAAGTTTATTTAAAATTAGTTAAAAACTTTACAGGACACTCACTGCAGTATTTTTTTGTTTATTTTTTAGATTAACCATTCATTACCTGAAAGTTGGGGAGAATGGCAGGTAGAACCTTCACCTTTCAGGTCCCTCTTCTGTGAAAACAGCTGCCAATTTGGATTCGGAAGACAGATACCCTCTCTACTTTTAAGATTAGGCTTAGGTCAGTACTGTTGGGGCAGTTAGCATTCTCTTAAAGTCTCTTTGTATGTTTTCCTGTCTGGTGGCCTCTTGTTGGTTTACATTATGGTTAACACTAGAAATACTGACTTTTTTCTTGGTGCAAGTCCCTACCACTAGATTTACTAACCCCGTGCAAATTTGCGTAAATTCCCTGAACCTAACACCTACTAGCACCCCCAATATATATATATTAGGGGTGCAACGATACACAAAATTCACGGTTCGGTTCGGTTCGATACTTTGGTGTCACGGTTCGATATTTTTTCGATACAAAAAAAATGTTCATGCCTTTTTAATTTGTCATTTATTAAAATTATAAATATATATTTTAACTCAAAAGTACAGTTTTTAAATTTAACCCTAACCCTTGTGCGCGTTTTTTATTTTGACAGCGAATGCGCACCTGTGGACCACTTATGTGCAGCCCTGGTTATATAGCTCGTCATATTGCAGCCACAGAAATTATTTTGTCCATGAAACCATAAAGCTGCACTTTCTTTTTGCCTTATAGTCTGATTTGTCATAACTTCTCCGTTTTGTGGTAAGCTTTTATTTGGCTGTCACTTCTTCACCCTGACCTGTCTTATTTGGCTCAGCAGAACTGAAATGCTTTTACACGCGCACTCACATAAGCTCAGCGATTCTCTGCGCGATCAACCTCTCACATGTTTAAGCTGCGGGAGATTTCACTTGTCATGTTTGCATAGTAAGCTAACGATTAATAAGACGATGTCAGAGGAATTGGTGAGGAATCACTCATCTTTGGAAAAGAGAGTTTATTACAGAGAAATGGCTCTTTCCAAAATAAAAGCTATACTATCCGCTTCTTCTGGGCTATATTCTCAGCAGCATAAGGAGAATCATGTGCTAACAGCTGTCTAAATGACTCGGCTAAAGTTAGTAGCATGCTTGTTGTTTTTGTCTTTGCACTAGGATGATGTCGGTGTAAATGTGCAGTCATATTCGTTGTGTTCCCACTAGTGCTTTCAGGTTAATCTCGTTCAAATGACCTTAACGCCACAACACGGCAAATCTCCGTTAACGAGCTACCGCCGATCGCTCCGTGCATGGGGCTAGACGGCCAACACGTTAACGAGCTAACTGCGCTAACACACTAGTTCACACCCATGTAATTGAGCATTGCGTGGCACATCCAACATACTGTTTTACTTTAGTCCATGACTCGCTTACCTTCAGGGTCATACGTCACATGAAAACCAAAATAATTCCAAACGCCAGATCTGAATGAGGGTCAATTTGCCTGTTGCAAGGAGAGCTTAACTTCTGTCTCGCTAGCTTGCCCTGTGCTCTTCCTTCTGACTATGCTGTCTGTGTGGAGCGCTCAGTGGATCTGCGCTCGACAGTGCAGCCTAGGCGGAGTAGTCGAACGCAGATCCACTGAGCGCTCAACACAGACAGCATAGTCAGAATGAAGAGCGCAGGGCAAGCTAGCAAGACAGAAGTTAAGCTCTCCTTGCAACATGAACCTCCCCCACCCTCATTCAGATCTGGCGTTTGGAATTATTTTGGTTTTCATGTGACGTATGACCCTGAAGGTAAGCAAGGCAAGGCAAGGCAAGGCAAGGCAAATTTATTTGTATAGCACAATTCAACAACAAGGTGATTCAAAGTGCTTTACAGAGACATTAGAAACAAAAACAAATAAAAAGCATGATTTAAAATTGATTAAAACAAGCAAACAAACAAACTAACTAAACACACACATTTCACACCTGTTCGCGCAATCTGAACCCTTATCGTAAGGGGAGCTACCAGTCCTTCTGTGGACGAGCTACTTTCTATTTTAAATTCCCTGAATTTAAAGTACTCTCTAGACCCAGTCTAGACCCAGTTGGGGAGCTACCCAGAGCTCTAATCCCACACCTGTTCGCGCGATCTGAACCCTTATCGTAAGGGGAGCTACCAGTCCTTATGTGGACGAGCTACTTTCTGTTTTAAATTCCCCGAATTTAAAATACTCTCTAGACCCAGTCTAGACCCAGCTGGGGAGCTACCCAGAGCTCTAATCCCACTTAACAAACAAACAAACAAACAAAACAGTATATAAAATCAAAACAGATAAAATCAGAACAGTAGATAAAATCAGTAGTTAATGTAAGTTTTGAAATTTAAGCTTAACTAATTAACAAACAAACAAAACAGTATATAAAATCAAGACAGATAAAATCAGAAATAGATAAGATCAGTAGTTAGTGTAAGTTTTGAAATTTAAGCTTAAAAGTGTGGATTTGGTGCTTTATTCAAATGCAGCTGAGAACAGGTGAGTCTTCAACCTGGATTTAAATAAACTGAGTGTTTCAGCTGATCTGAGGCTTTCTGGGAGTTTGTTCCAGATATAAGGAGCATAAAAGCTGAATGCAGCTTCTCCGTGTCTGGTTCTGACTCTGAGAACTGATAAAAGACCGGATCCAGATGACCTGAGGGATCTGGAAGGTTCATACTGGGTTAGGAGGTCACTGATGTATTTTGGTCCTAAACCATTCAGAGCTTTATAGGCCAGCATCAGAACTTTAAAGTCTATCCTCTGACGGACAGGCAGCCAGTGTAAAGACCTCAGAGCTGGACTGATGTGGTCCACTTTTTTGGTCTTAGTGAGGACTCGAGCAGCAGAGTTCTGAATGAGCTGTAGTTGTCTGACTGATTTTTTAGGTAGACCTGTAAAGATGCTGTTACAGTAATCAAGCCTACTAAAGATGAATGCATGGACTAGTTTTTCCAGGTCCTGTTGAGACATCAGATCTTTTATCCTTGAAATATTCTTGAGGTGATAGTAAGCTGATTTTGTTATTGTCTTAATGTGTTTTTCTAAGTTTAGGTCTGCATCCATCACTACACCCAAATTTCTCGCCTGGTCTGTGGTTTTTAGATGTATAGATTGAAGTTCTCTGGTGACCTGTAAAATTGCAAAGTGAAAGCAAAAAAACAAGCGCAAATTCAAACGGGATTTCAATATGTCACATATTGACAGTGGCTCACCGATGCCAATGACATAATTACCCAGCTACATTTCTGAAAGAATGCAAAAGCATTGACATATATTTTTCCTTCCTACAATAGCCCGACGGGCAGGGCAGAGATAGATTTTGGTAGCCCGACTGAAAAAATTGCTAGCCCCAGGATGTCGGGCTAGCGATTTTGCGAGCCCTGTATCTGATTGAGGAATCACTCATCTTTGGAAAAGAGAGTTTATTACAGAGAAATGTCTCTTTCCAAAATAAAAGCTATACTATCCGCTTCTTCTGGGCTATATTCTCAGCAGCATATTAAACATATCAGGTCCCCATAAGGAGAATCATGTGCTAACAGCTGTCTAAATGACTCGGCTATAGTTAGTAGCATGCTTGTTGTTTTTGTCTTTGCACTAGGATGATGTCGGCGTAAATGTGCAGTCATAGTCGTTGTGTTCCCACTAGTGCTTTCAGGTTAATCTCGTTGAAATGACCTTAACGCCACAACACGGCAAATCTCCGTTAACGAGCTACCACCGATCGCCCCGTGCATGGGGCTAGACGGCCAACACGTTAACGAGCTAACTGCGCTAACACACTAGTTCCCACCCATGTAATTGAGCATTGCATGGCACATCCAACATACTGTTTTACTTTAGTCCATGACTCGCTTAGTGGAGCTGTTCTCATCGAGACGACCCCTCCTAACTACAGTTTTATCAGTGAGGCCAGGGTGAGCAGGAGAGGAGGAGGGGTTGCTGTCTTATTTAATGAATCATTTCAATGTAAGCAGCTATCTCCTGGAAGTTTTCAGTCTTTTGAATATGTGGCTTTACAGCTGAAGGCCCCGTCCAAAGTTGTGTTTCTTAATGTTTACAGGCCTCCCAAATACTGCACAGACTTTTTTAATGACCTCAGTGAACTGCTGTCTGTGATCTGTGTTGATTTCGACTGTGTAATTATTGTTGGGGATTTTAACATCCATGTGGACAACCCTCAGGACAAAGGGACTAAAGACCTGAGTAACACTCTGGGCAACTTTGGGCTGACTCAGCATGTAACAGAGGCCACACATAATAGAGGACACACTCTTGACCTACTGATCTCCAAGAGCCTGAGCATTTCAAACATTACTGTGTCTGATGTGGGCTTATCTGATCATTACTGTGTTTTCTTTGAAAGTAAAATCTCAGCCCACACAAATACAGTGGGGCAAAAAAGTATTTAGTCAGCCACCAATCGTGCAAGTTCCCCCACCTAAAATGATGACAGAGGTCAGTAATTTGCACCAGAGGTACACTTCAACTGTGAGAGACAGAATGTGAAAAAAAAATCCATGAATCCACATGGTAGGATTTGTAAAGAATTTATTGGTAAATCAGGGTGGAAAATAAGTATTTGGTCAATAACAAAAATACAACTCAATACTTTGTAACATAACCTTTGTTGGCATTAACAGAGGTCAAACGTTTACTATAGGTCTCTACCAGGTTTGCACACACAGTAGCTGGTATTTTGGCCCATTCCTCCATGCAGATCTTCTCGAGAGCAGTGATGTTTTGGGGCTGTCGCCGAGCAACACGGACTTTCAACTTCCGCCACAGATTTTCTATGGGGTTGAGGTCTGGAGACTGGCTAGGCCACTCCAGGACTTTCAAATGCTTCTTACGGAGCCACTCCTTTGTTGCCCGGGCGGTGTGTTTTGGATCATTGTCATGTTGGAAGACCCAGCCTCGTTTCATCTTCAAAGTTCTCACTGATGGAAGGAGGTTTTGGCTCAAAATCTCACGATACATGGCCCCATTCATTCTGTCCTTAACACGGATCAGTCGTCCTGTCCCCTTGGCAGAAAAACAGCCCCATAGCATGATGTTTCCACCCCCATGCTTCACAGTAGGTATGGTGTTCTTGGGATGCAACTCAGTATTCTTCTTCCTCCAAACACGACGAGTTGAGTTTATACCAAAAAGTTCTACTTTGGTTTCATCTGACCACATGACATTCTCCCAATCCTCTGCTGTATCATCCATGTGCTCTCTGGCAAACTTCAGACGGGCCTGGACATGCACTGGCTTCAGCAGCGGAACACGTCTGGCACTGCGGGATTTGATTCCCTGCCGTTGTAGTGTGTTACTGATGGTGACCTTTGTTACTTTGGTCCCAGCTCTCTGCAGGTCATTCACCAGGTCCCCCCGTGTGGTTCTGGGATCTTTGCTCACCGTTCTCATGATCATTTTGACCCCACGGGATGAGATCTTGCGTGGAGCCCCAGATCGAGGGAGATTATCAGTGGTCTTGTATGTCTTCCATTTTCTGATGATTGCTCCCACAGTTGATTTTTTCACACCAAGCTGCTTGCCTATTGTAGATTCACTCTTCCCAGTCTGGTGCAAGTCTACAATACTTTTCCTGGTGTCCTTCGAAAGCTCTTTGGTCTTGGCCATGGCGGAGTTTGGAGTCTGACTGTTTGAGGCTGTGGACAGGTGTCTTTTATACAGATGATGAGTTCAAACAGGTGCCATTCATACAGGTAACGAGTGGGGGACGGAAAAGCTTCTTACAGAAGACGTTACAGGTCTGTGAGAGCCAGAGATTTTCCTTGTTTGAGGTGACCAAATACTTATTTTCCACCCTAATTTACGAAGAAATTCTTTACAAATCCTACCATGTGAATTCATGGATTTTTTTTTCACATTCTGTCTCTCACAGTTGAAGTGTACCTCTGGTGCAAATTACTGACCTCTGTCATCATTTTAAGTGGGGGAACTTGCACAGTCGGTGGCTGACTAAATACTTTTTTGCCCCACTGTATATTTCTACTTGGAGAAATTTAAGGGGCTTATCCCTCAAAACTTTAAATACAATAAAGTTGCAAAAAATAGTTTCCCACCACAGGAAATTTATTTTGAGTGTCTTCATAGTTTTATTTTGGAGATACAGCAATTTTTATATACTGCAGGAAAAACAAAAAACAATCCTATGATGCAAATTTGCAAAGAAAACAGCATGTGCATCATTTCACTGTGGGAAGTGTTACGAACAGCTGATAGGAACGGCAAAGCGTGTTTCTGGAATATTATGTTTTTGTTCCTGCAAGCGCTTTTTATGCAATTTTTGCAAAGCTATATGTGGAACGAAACCGTGACCGAGGACAAGCTGATGGCATCAGATGTAAGTACAACTCCTCCGGTTTCATATGCAAAATTATTGCGCTAGCTTACACGGTTCAGGTTCTACAGGGATTTAAAAATAGTTACGCAAAACGGAGCGTGCTGCTCTGACCGGCTTTAAAGGGTTAACAATGACTTTAAAAAAATAATATAAAATAGTGTGCAACACCACTGAAGTTTGTTTTTTTTTAAACTCTCTTTTCAACCAACGGCAGTCACTCTCCAAATAACTTCTGCTTAGCTTTCCGAGCTTCCCTCGGGTCCTCTTAATCAGCGGTCTCCAACCTTTTTTGCGCCACGGACCAGTTTATGCCCGACAATATTTTCACGGACCGGCCTTTAAGGTGTCGCGGATAAATTAGGGAGGGGCTAATAATCGGCTCAGTCATTTTTAATGATCGTTGAAAGCCCAGATCGTAATCGTGATTAAAATTCGATTAATTGAGCAGCCCTACGTACTATGGCAATGACAGACCTTAGCAGACTCTGTGGGTCCAGCACGAGTGAAGCACGAGCGATTTGCTACTGCACTGGGCATTCCAATGTCCTCCTCTACCCACACAGTGCCGTCTTTTGCCGTGTGGCTCAGACTGGGCTTCCCAGTACCACGGTGCCTCTTCCATGGAGGCATGTTGGGTTCTTGTTCCGTCTCCTTTTTAGATTCTTCTGAGGAGGTATCAGTGGCCTGCTGGACAAATGAAACCTCTCCTCCATCAGAGTCTGCTTCATCCATTTCCTGAAGCAAGGAAATGGATGCGCGCCTGTTGCGCGCAGATGTTCTTCCTGTGAGGCAGTGATACAGAGGCCATCCTGATGTGCCTTGTCAGAAATGCGAAGAAGAAATGATTCTCCAGCCTGGGCTGTCTGCTTTTATGCACAGCACTGTGCTGAAGTAATGCAATGCCACTCCCTCACATACACAGTCACAATGGAAGATCTGTGGTGAGAGTCAAGGAACTGCATTGCTGAATGCTGCAAACAGACTATGACACAGACAGACAGACTGTGTGGGAGAGTAACCTAAGACAAAAGGCAGAAAGATGAAGAGATGAACCAACCTGGAACTGAGGGACAGAATTAATTTTTTATGTTTTGCTATTTTTACATGAACAGGCAAAGGAGAGAACATGCAACGCTGGGGAGATCACACATGTCACTCATGTCATTGTATTAGCAACTTTTCATTCTGTTTTCACACAATTTTTTATAAATAAAACAGACTTGTGTTTCCATATATTGTGAATGTGTCTTACACATTTGCAGGTCAGTCAATGTGTGGGATATTTTGTATAGATACGGCAGGCATTTCTGAAGGTTGTAACACAGAGGTTTGGCCTGCCTTGGATCTGAGCTACTCTGAGTAAACGTGCCAGGCCTCAAAGATAATGGGTGGTTTGCACAACAAAAGCAGGAGAATTGAGCTGACGACCTTTGAAAATCTCAGTAGGGGTGAATAACACCTTGGGTTAGTAAATTTAGTGTAAAAAAAAGTAAGAAAAAATAAACAACATCATTTTAAAAAATGTTTGAAACTCAAGAGGTCAGAAATTTCACCAAGCTGTGTTACGGCTATTCTTCCCATCCCATGCAAGGACACCTGGATTGGCTGGAGGACTGTTTACTTAGCCTGATAGGCCGAAGGACACTGTCTCAGCTAAACTATGGACACGCAGACACACACACTTACACTGATAAGCACTCACTCATCCCCTCTCCCTTTCCAACGCCTTCGATGCTTGTGCCCTACCGGGGAAGATAGCAGTCAACTGGACCAGCACAGATGCTGCAGGACCGGATGCGCTGTCTACACCGGCTCTCTCTTACCCTTTACCCGCCCCTGTTGCTTGTCTTGTGTTTCTATGGTGTATTGATAGTCATGTGCTTTTGTGCTGAGGTATTTTTTCTGTTATCAAACTGTTCTCCCACTAGGAGCTCAGTCTGAGTGGAGTTTTTTTTCTCCTCCTCTTACCTCATGTAGTGTATTTTCGTTGTTTTTTCCTATCAGCCTACCTTTCTGACATGTTAGATTAGATTAGATTAGATAGAACTTTATTAATCCCTCGGGTGGGTTCCTCTGGGAAATTCGATTTCCAAAAAAGCACAGCACCGACAGAAGTTACAGAGTTACAGAATATTATATATATATATATATATATATATATATATATATATATACACACACACACACACACACACACACACACACACACACACATATATATAAATACAGAGACAATATAAATAAAATATACGAAGGGGATAAATAGAATAAATAGGAATAAAAATAAAAATACAAGTGAATTGCACATTTCAAGTATTGAGTCTATTGCACCGTTGACTATTTACAAAAGTATTGCACAAAAGGTATTGCACAGTGAGGTGAAGAGGCACTACAGCTTAGTTGTTCCCCCCTCCTTTGTCCTCCTGTTTCCCCTCCCTCTCCCCTCCAGGGAGGAGTTAAACAGTCTGATGGCGTGTGGGACAAAGGAGTTTTTAAGTCTGTTAGTTCTTGTCTTTGGGAGAAGCAACCTGTCACTGAACAGACTCTTCTGGTTGTTAATGGCCGTGTGCAGAGGATGCCCAGCATTGTCTATAATGTCCATGTCTGCCCAATGTGATGTTTGTGTAAAGTTGGTCAGAAGGTTCCTTTGTAAGTGCGCATGCGCCATTAGCGTGCTGCCTGCTGTAACCCTAATTTCCCTCGGGATGAATAAAGTATTCTGATTCTGATTCTGAAGCTGAGCATTTTTAAAATCAGGGTCACACCTATACTTCTCTATAGCTCGTAAACATGAAGCAAAGACAGCGCTTTGTATGTTGCAGACATTCATCAGCAGCTGCTTAAAACAAATCCTCCGTATCCAGTGGCCAGAGAGGATTACAAACTGTGGACAAGTACAAACCAGAAACCAATAGCAATACAGTTCTGAGAGAAAGTGGTGCTGGATTGGCCACACAATCAGGAAGTCCACCAATAACATCACTACACAGGCCTTGTGCTGGAATCCAAAGGGAAAGAAGAAGAAAGACCCAGAAACACATGGCACAAGGACACACCTATCATAGTGTTGTGTGGTTTGCTAAAAGCTTAGTTTCAAATCGATATATTTTATTTTTAAATTGATCGTTCAGTCCTCATGGGGATTGTTATGTTATCCACAAAAGGTTTAGTGGATGTACTCAGTCATAATGTACAGGGGCGGCTCCAGAATTTTTTCATATGGGTGGCCATATGGGGGCCACTGAAAACATTGAGATGGCACACCAAAAACATAATTTAAAGTTCTTTTTTTTGTTTTATTTTTTTATATGCTGTTGTCAAATATAGGTCACTTGAAAAATGTGGCCAAAAAAAGAAAGAAAAGTACATGCCTAGTTAATTTCCTGTTATTAAATTTGATATTCACTGTAAGTGTGCCTGCAGGTGCAGGGGCGCAGCACAGGCGAAGGAGTGACGACTGCAATTTGGAGGGACAAACAAAGTGACCATATGAATGACAAATATGAATATGGAGGAATAAATAACAAGCTGACGTTTCAACTCATTGTAGGGTGTCTTCCTCTCTCTTGTACTCAATTATTTTCAACATAAGACAGTCCTGACAGGGGCGACACTGGGAGGGCTAGACATTTTGGCTCTTAGAATATTACGTCAGTTTCCTTATTGCAGTCGGTCTTTAAATTCTTCATGTGCCTCTATAACGTATATTGGAGGTCTGATTAGGACCCAACATGAGTTAGATTTCTTAATACAAAACTGAATCTATCTATTAAAGTTTTGCATACCTATTCTGTGCAACTTTACTTCAGGGTTCCACATGATGCCCAGCTCCTGCCCGGTCCAGATGATGATGCCTTTGGTTTCCTGCTTCAGTGCAAGCTGCTCTCCTTCCTGATTGGTGGAGATTTCCTCCTGTTCCTCTTTAGTCTGTGGAGGATCTGTGTTCTGCTGGTCCAGACTGGAGTTCCTTTCCTGGCTACAGACCTGCGGGTCATCCAGATCCTCATTTTCCTTACAATCATGTTGCTGTGGGAGATCTTGATGGACAGAACACACAAGAAAAAAGTCACACTGTGAGCAGGTCTCTCAGATATGTGAGCGATATTTAAATATTCTCTCTCATGCAGCGAACAGAGAAGAATTCTGTTTACATGCAGAAAGTCATCATTTATGAGGCGTACAGCTCACTACTCCAACTTGGTCCTTGTGGCCAATAATCCACAGTTTTCATTGTCTCAACATTTTTCTACATTCTGCGTACAGTTCTGGGCTAACATGACTTAAATCTGAAACAGAAAACATGTCTCCAGTGAGGCAGTATCCCAGGCGGTAATGCACGCCATGTGTCTTTGTGACATTTTGTTATAAGTCATATTCATTTCTATATTATGAAATCTGCTTATTACACTTTTACATACCAAATCTGGTCAGCCGTGATCCAGGTTTCCACAACAAATCCAGCTGTTCTCCGGTCCAGACATTAATCCCTTCATCCTCCTGCTTCAGTGCAAGCTGCTCTCCTTCCTGATTGGTGGAGATTTCCTCCTGTTCCTCTTTAGTCTGTAGAGGCTCTGGGTCCTCCTGGTTGAGACTGGAGCTCCTCTCATGGTCACAGAACTGCTGATCATCCAGACCTTCGTGTTCAACAAAAGGACACAAGAAAATAGTGACTAATGTGATGATAAGAAAGCTCAAGAAGGATGAAAACGGTCACCTATTGAGAATTTAGCTTGCGTTTTATGTTGCCACAGAAACATTCACTGATAGTCATTTGTTCACTGGATGATGTTGATAACCTTACAGCTGTCTGGGGTCTGATTTTTAGATGTGACTGCCAGTGATCATCACACACTGTGAATAAACAAACAAATGAACAGCAGCATGATCTGAATATGATCATGAAAGCTTAAAGTATTTTACGACGGCAGGTAAGATATGCTGTTAATGCTAATCTTTTAACATTTTACTAATAAATATGATGCAAATCTCATGGTCCACTACATTCCAAAGATGCTCTGTTGGGTTGAGAGCTGGTAACTCTGGAGACCCGAGTACAGAGAACTCAATGTCATTTTAAGGGAACTGCATATTTTCTCTTTTTTGGACTACTCTCTGTAAATCATACAGATGTTTGTGCTGGAAATTTAAACAGATCAGCAGTTTCTGAAATACTCAGATCAGCCAATGTGGCACCAACACCCACACCATGATCAAAGTGATTTCAATCACCGTCACTGATCGCTATATGCTGAAATGCATGGACTGCTGCCATCTGATTGGCTGATTACATTTTGGATTAAAGAGTAGTTGAACGGGTGTAGTTAACAAAGTGGCCGTAAGTATGTTTACATAGATGCAGTGTTAGGGAGTAACGGCATACATGTACCGGCGTTATGCATTTAAAATACAAAACATGAGTAACTGTATTCCGATATCCATCCATCCATTCGCTTATCCTTTTCAGGGTCGCGGGGGGCGCTGGAGCCTATCCCAGCTGTTATAGGGCGAAAGGTGAGGTACACCCTGGACAGGTCGCCAGTCTGTCGCAGGGCTAACACATAGGGACAGACAACCATTCACACTCACATTCACACCTAGTGGCAATTTGGATTATCCAATTAACCTATCCCCACAAGCTGCATGTCTTTGGACGGTGGGAGGAAGCCGGAGTACCCGGAGAGAACCCACGCAAACACGGTGAGAACATGCAAACTCCACACAGAAAGACCCCGGCCTGATGGTGGAATTGAACTCAGGACTTTCTTGCTGTGAGGCAACAGTGCTAACCACCGTGCCGCCGATAGTTACCGATAATTTGGTAATAATTAGAATACAGTTACTTCTAAATAAATGGATTACACGATGGTCTTTTCCTGTTTCATATGTCAGGCTATACCCTCTCTAATTTTGTTGATTTCACGCATTACCGGAAACCCAAACAAAACACGCAACAAGAAGCTCTAGTGTAAGTCTCTTGGTAATGTTGGTGGCGTCAGTTATACAATGGACCCAGAAACCGAGCTGCTCTCAACTATAAAGACTCCACCCGAAAGAAACATCTGGAAGTACATTCTTTTTTTAAAGACTAACATTAGCTAGGGCTGTGCGACATGACCAAAATCTCATATCCCAATATAAGACGTTTCTCGTCTTATATTGTAGTTTTATTTTATAGTGTTTCTGTGTTCTGCTGGTCCAGACTGGAGTTCCTTTCCTGGCTACAGACCTGCGGGTCATCCAGATCCTCATTTTCCTTACAATCATGTTGCTGTGGGAGGTCTTGATGGACAGAACACACAAGAAAAAAGTCACACTGTGAGCAGGTCTCTCAGATATGTGAGCGATATTTAAATATTCTCTCTCATGCAGCGAACAGAGAAGAATTCTGTTTACATGCAGAAAGTCATCATTTATGAGGCGTACAGCTCACTACTCCAACTTGGTCCTTGTGGCCAATAATCCACAGTTTTCATTGTCTCAACATTTTTCTACATTCTGCGTACAGTTCTGGGCTAACATGACTTAAATCTGAAACAGAAAACATGTCTCCAGTGAGGCAGTATCCCAGGCGGTAATGCACGCCATGTGTCTTTGTGACATTTTGTTATAAGTCATATTCATTTCTATATTATGAAATCTGCTTATTACACTTTTACATACCAAATCTGGTCAGCCGTGATCCAGGTTTCCACAACAAATCCAGCTGTTCTCCGGTCCAGACATTAATCCCTTCATCCTCCTGCTTCAGTGCAAGCTGCTCTCCTCCCTGATTGGTGGAGATTTCCTCCTGTTCCTCTTTAGTCTGTAGAGGCTCTGGGTCCTCCTGGTTGAGACTGGAGCTCCTCTCATGGTCACAGAACTGCTGATCATCCAGACCTTCGTGTTCAACAAAAGGACACAAGAAAATAGTGACTAATGTGATGATAAGAAAGCTCAAGAAGGATGAAAACGGTCACCTATTGAGAATTTAGCTTGCGTTTTATGTTGCCACAGAAACATTCACTGATAGTCATTTGTTCACTGGATGATGTTGATAACCTTACAGCTGTCTGGGGTCTGATTTTTAGATGTGACTGCCAGTGATCATCACACACTGTGAATAAACAAACAAATGAACAGCAGCATGATCTGAATATGATCATGAAAGCTTAAAGTATTTTACGACGGCAGGTAAGATATGCTGTTAATGCTAATCTTTTAACATTTTACTAATAAATATGATGCAAATCTCATGGTCCACTACATTCCAAAGATGCTCTGTTGGGTTGAGAGCTGGTAACTCTGGAGACCCGAGTACAGAGAACTCAATGTCATTTTAAGGGAACTGCATATTTTCTCTTTTTTGGACTACTCTCTGTAAATCATGCAGATGTTTGTGCTGGAAATTTAAACAGATCAGCAGTTTCTGAAATACTCAGATCAGCCAATGTGGCACCAACACCCACACCATGATCAAAGTGATTTCAATCACCGTCACTGATCGCTATATGCTGAAATGCATGGACTGCTGCCATCTGATTGGCTGATTACATTTTGGATTAAAGAGTAGTTGAACGGGTGTAGTTAACAAAGTGGCCGTAAGTATGTTTACATAGATGCAGTGTTAGGGAGTAACGGCATACAT
This sequence comes from Astatotilapia calliptera, assembly GCF_964374335.1. Taxonomy (NCBI): domain Eukaryota; kingdom Metazoa; phylum Chordata; class Actinopteri; order Cichliformes; family Cichlidae; genus Astatotilapia; species Astatotilapia calliptera. Next base: position 24,773,190 of record NC_137441.1, read on the forward strand.
GTACCGGCGTTATGCATTTAAAATACAAAACATGAGTGACTGTATTCCGATATCCATCCATCCATTCGCTTATCCTTTTCAGGGTCGCGGGGGGCGCTGGAGCCTATCCCAGCTGTTATAGGGCGAAAGGTGGGGTACACCCTGGACAGGTCGCCAGTCTGTCGCAGGGCTAACACATAGGGACAGACAACCATTCACACTCACATTCACACCTAGTGGCAATTTGGATTATCCAATTAACCTATCCCCACAAGCTGCATGTCTTTGGACGGTGGGAGGAAGCCGGAGTACCCGGAGAGAACCCACGCAAACACGGTGAGAACATGCAAACTCCACACAGAAAGACCCCGGCCTGATGGTGGAATTGAACTCAGGACTTTCTTGCTGTGAGGCAACAGTGCTAACCACCGTGCCGCCGATAGTTACCGATAATTTGGTAATAATTAGAATACAGTTACTTCTAAATAAATGGATTACACGATGGTCTTTTCCTGTTTCATATGTCAGGCTATACCCTCTCTAATTTTGTTGATTTCACGCATTACCGGAAACCCAAACAAAACACGCAACAAGAAGCTCTAGTGTAAGTCTCTTGGTAATGTTGGTGGCGTCAGTTATACAATGGACCCAGAAACCGAGCTGCTCTCAACTATAAAGACTCCACCCGAAAGAAACATCTGGAAGTACATTCTTTTTTTAAAGACTAACATTAGCTAGGGCTGTGCGACATGACCAAAATCTCATATCCCAATATAAGACGTTTCTCGTCTTATATTGTAGTTTTATTTTATAGTGTTTCTGTGTTCTGCTGGTCCAGACTGGAGTTCCTTTCCTGGCTACAGACCTGCGGGTCATCCAGATCCTCATTTTCCTTACAATCATGTTGCTGTGGGAGGTCTTGATGGACAGAACACACAAGAAAAAAGTCACACTGTGAGCAGGTCTCTCAGATATGTGAGCGATATTTAAATATTCTCTCTCATGCAGCGAACAGAGAAGAATTCTGTTTACATGCAGAAAGTCATCATTTATGAGGCGTACAGCTCACTACTCCAACTTGGTCCTTGTGGCCAATAATCCACAGTTTTCATTGTCTCAACATTTTTCTACATTCTGCGTACAGTTCTGGGCTAACATGACTTAAATCTGAAACAGAAAACATGTCTCCAGTGAGGCAGTATCCCAGGCGGTAATGCACGCCATGTGTCTTTGTGACATTTTGTTATAAGTCATATTCATTTCTATATTATGAAATCTGCTTATTACACTTTTACATACCAAATCTGGTCAGCCGTGATCCAGGTTTCCACAACAAATCCAGCTGTTCTCCGGTCCAGACATTAATCCCTTCATCCTCCTGCTTCAGTGCAAGCTGCTCTCCTCCCTGATTGGTGGAGATTTCCTCCTGTTCCTCTTTAGTCTGTAGAGGCTCTGGGTCCTCCTGGTTGAGACTGGAGCTCCTCTCATGGTCACAGAACTGCTGATCATCCAGACCTTCGTGTTCAACAAAAGGACACAAGAAAATAGTGACTAATGTGATGATAAGAAAGCTCAAGAAGGATGAAAACGGTCACCTATTGAGAATTTAGCTTGCGTTTTATGTTGCCACAGAAACATTCACTGATAGTCATTTGTTCACTGGATGATGTTGATAACCTTACAGCTGTCTGGGGTCTGATTTTTAGATGTGACTGCCAGTGATCATCACACACTGTGAATAAACAAACAAATGAACAGCAGCATGATCTGAATATGATCATGAAAGCTTAAAGTATTTTACGACGGCAGGTAAGATATGCTGTTAATGCTAATCTTTTAACATTTTACTAATAAATATGATGCAAATCTCATGGTCCACTACATTCCAAAGATGCTCTGTTGGGTTGAGAGCTGGTAACTCTGGAGACCCGAGTACAGAGAACTCAATGTCATTTTAAGGGAACTGCATATTTTCTCTTTTTTGGACTACTCTCTGTAAATCATGCAGATGTTTGTGCTGGAAATTTAAACAGATCAGCAGTTTCTGAAATACTCAGATCAGCCAATGTGGCACCAACACCCACACCATGATCAAAGTGATTTCAATCACCGTCACTGATCGCTATATGCTGAAATGCATGGACTGCTGCCATCTGATTGGCTGATTACATTTTGGATTAAAGAGTAGTTGAACGGGTGTAGTTAACAAAGTGGCCGTAAGTATGTTTACATAGATGCAGTGTTAGGGAGTAACGGCATACATGTACCGGCGTTATGCATTTAAAATACAAAACATGAGTGACTGTATTCCGATATCCATCCATCCATTCGCTTATCCTTTTCAGGGTCGCGGGGGGCGCTGGAGCCTATCCCAGCTGTTATAGGGCGAAAGGTGGGGTACACCCTGGACAGGTCGCCAGTCTGTCGCAGGGCTAACACATAGGGACAGACAACCATTCACACTCACATTCACACCTAGTGGCAATTTGGATTATCCAATTAACCTATCCCCACAAGCTGCATGTCTTTGGACGGTGGGAGGAAGCCGGAGTACCCGGAGAGAACCCACGCAAACACGGTGAGAACATGCAAACTCCACACAGAAAGACCCCGGCCTGATGGTGGAATTGAACTCAGGACTTTCTTGCTGTGAGGCAACAGTGCTAACCACCGTGCCGCCGATAGTTACCGATAATTTGGTAATAATTAGAATACAGTTACTTCTAAATAAATGGATTACACGATGGTCTTTTCCTGTTTCATATGTCAGGCTATACCCTCTCTAATTTTGTTGATTTCACGCATTACCGGAAACCCAAACAAAACACGCAACAAGAAGCTCTAGTGTAAGTCTCTTGGTAATGTTGGTGGCGTCAGTTATACAATGGACCCAGAAACCGAGCTGCTCTCAACTATAAAGACTCCACCCGAAAGAAACATCTGGAAGTACATTCTTTTTTTAAAGACTAACATTAGCTAGGGCTGTGCGACATGACCAAAATCTCATATCCCAATATAAGACGTTTCTCGTCTTATATTGTAGTTTTATTTTATAGTGTTTCTGTGTTCTGCTGGTCCAGACTGGAGTTCCTTTCCTGGCTACAGACCTGCGGGTCATCCAGATCCTCATTTTCCTTACAATCATGTTGCTGTGGGAGGTCTTGATGGACAGAACACACAAGAAAAAAGTCACACTGTGAGCAGGTCTCTCAGATATGTGAGCGATATTTAAATATTCTCTCTCATGCAGCGAACAGAGAAGAATTCTGTTTACATGCAGAAAGTCATCATTTATGAGGCGTACAGCTCACTACTCCAACTTGGTCCTTGTGGCCAATAATCCACAGTTTTCATTGTCTCAACATTTTTCTACATTCTGCGTACAGTTCTGGGCTAACATGACTTAAATCTGAAACAGAAAACATGTCTCCAGTGAGGCAGTATCCCAGGCGGTAATGCACGCCATGTGTCTTTGTGACATTTTGTTATAAGTCATATTCATTTCTATATTATGAAATCTGCTTATTACACTTTTACATACCAAATCTGGTCAGCCGTGATCCAGGTTTCCACAACAAATCCAGCTGTTCTCCGGTCCAGACATTAATCCCTTCATCCTCCTGCTTCAGTGCAAGCTGCTCTCCTCCCTGATTGGTGGAGATTTCCTCCTGTTCCTCTTTAGTCTGTAGAGGCTCTGGGTCCTCCTGGTTGAGACTGGAGCTCCTCTCATGGTCACAGAACTGCTGATCATCCAGACCTTCGTGTTCAACAAAAGGACACAAGAAAATAGTGACTAATGTGATGATAAGAAAGCTCAAGAAGGATGAAAACGGTCACCTATTGAGAATTTAGCTTGCGTTTTATGTTGCCACAGAAACATTCACTGATAGTCATTTGTTCACTGGATGATGTTGATAACCTTACAGCTGTCTGGGGTCTGATTTTTAGATGTGACTGCCAGTGATCATCACACACTGTGAATAAACAAACAAATGAACAGCAGCATGATCTGAATATGATCATGAAAGCTTAAAGTATTTTACGACGGCAGGTAAGATATGCTGTTAATGCTAATCTTTTAACATTTTACTAATAAATATGATGCAAATCTCATGGTCCACTACATTCCAAAGATGCTCTGTTGGGTTGAGAGCTGGTAACTCTGGAGACCCGAGTACAGAGAACTCAATGTCATTTTAAGGGAACTGCATATTTTCTCTTTTTTGGACTACTCTCTGTAAATCATGCAGATGTTTGTGCTGGAAATTTAAACAGATCAGCAGTTTCTGAAATACTCAGATCAGCCAATGTGGCACCAACACCCACACCATGATCAAAGTGATTTCAATCACCGTCACTGATCGCTATATGCTGAAATGCATGGACTGCTGCCATCTGATTGGCTGATTACATTTTGGATTAAAGAGTAGTTGAACGGGTGTAGTTAACAAAGTGGCCGTAAGTATGTTTACATAGATGCAGTGTTAGGGAGTAACGGCATACATGTACCGGCGTTATGCATTTAAAATACAAAACATGAGTAACTGTATTCCGATATCCATCCATCCATTCGCTTATCCTTTTCAGGGTCGCGGGGGGCGCTGGAGCCTATCCCAGCTGTTATAGGGCGAAAGGTGAGGTACACCCTGGACAGGTCGCCAGTCTGTCGCAGGGCTAACACATAGGGACAGACAACCATTCACACTCACATTCACACCTAGTGGCAATTTGGATTATCCAATTAACCTATCCCCACAAGCTGCATGTCTTTGGACGGTGGGAGGAAGCCGGAGTACCCGGAGAGAACCCACGCAAACACGGTGAGAACATGCAAACTCCACACAGAAAGACCCCGGCCTGATGGTGGAATTGAACTCAGGACTTTCTTGCTGTGAGGCAACAGTGCTAACCACCGTGCCGCCGATAGTTACCGATAATTTGGTAATAATTAGAATACAGTTACTTCTAAATAAATGGATTACACGATGGTCTTTTCCTGTTTCATATGTCAGGCTATACCCTCTCTAATTTTGTTGATTTCACGCATTACCGGAAACCCAAACAAAACACGCAACAAGAAGCTCTAGTGTAAGTCTCTTGGTAATGTTGGTGGCGTCAGTTATACAATGGACCCAGAAACCGAGCTGCTCTCAACTATAAAGACTCCACCCGAAAGAAACATCTGGAAGTACATTCTTTTTTTAAAGACTAACATTAGCTAGGGCTGTGCGACATGACCAAAATCTCATATCCCAATATAAGACGTTTCTCGTCTTATATTGTAGTTTTATTTTATAGTGTTTCTGTGTTCTGCTGGTCCAGACTGGAGTTCCTTTCCTGGCTACAGACCTGCGGGTCATCCAGATCCTCATTTTCCTTACAATCATGTTGCTGTGGGAGGTCTTGATGGACAGAACACACAAGAAAAAAGTCACACTGTGAGCAGGTCTCTCAGATATGTGAGCGATATTTAAATATTCTCTCTCATGCAGCGAACAGAGAAGAATTCTGTTTACATGCAGAAAGTCATCATTTATGAGGCGTACAGCTCACTACTCCAACTTGGTCCTTGTGGCCAATAATCCACAGTTTTCATTGTCTCAACATTTTTCTACATTCTGCGTACAGTTCTGGGCTAACATGACTTAAATCTGAAACAGAAAACATGTCTCCAGTGAGGCAGTATCCCAGGCGGTAATGCACGCCATGTGTCTTTGTGACATTTTGTTATAAGTCATATTCATTTCTATATTATGAAATCTGCTTATTACACTTTTACATACCAAATCTGGTCAGCCGTGATCCAGGTTTCCACAACAAATCCAGCTGTTCTCCGGTCCAGACATTAATCCCTTCATCCTCCTGCTTCAGTGCAAGCTGCTCTCCTCCCTGATTGGTGGAGATTTCCTCCTGTTCCTCTTTAGTCTGTAGAGGCTCTGGGTCCTCCTGGTTGAGACTGGAGCTCCTCTCATGGTCACAGAACTGCTGATCATCCAGACCTTCGTGTTCAACAAAAGGACACAAGAAAATAGTGACTAATGTGATGATAAGAAAGCTCAAGAAGGATGAAAACGGTCACCTATTGAGAATTTAGCTTGCGTTTTATGTTGCCACAGAAACATTCACTGATAGTCATTTGTTCACTGGATGATGTTGATAACCTTACAGCTGTCTGGGGTCTGATTTTTAGATGTGACTGCCAGTGATCATCACACACTGTGAATAAACAAACAAATGAACAGCAGCATGATCTGAATATGATCATGAAAGCTTAAAGTATTTTACGACGGCAGGTAAGATATGCTGTTAATGCTAATCTTTTAACATTTTACTAATAAATATGATGCAAATCTCATGGTCCACTACATTCCAAAGATGCTCTGTTGGGTTGAGAGCTGGTAACTCTGGAGACCCGAGTACAGAGAACTCAATGTCATTTTAAGGGAACTGCATATTTTCTCTTTTTTGGACTACTCTCTGTAAATCATGCAGATGTTTGTGCTGGAAATTTAAACAGATCAGCAGTTTCTGAAATACTCAGATCAGCCAATGTGGCACCAACACCCACACCATGATCAAAGTGATTTCAATCACCGTCACTGATCGCTATATGCTGAAATGCATGGACTGCTGCCATCTGATTGGCTGATTACATTTTGGATTAAAGAGTAGTTGAACGGGTGTAGTTAACAAAGTGGCCGTAAGTATGTTTACATAGATGCAGTGTTAGGGAGTAACGGCATACATGTACCGGCGTTATGCATTTAAAATACAAAACATGAGTAACTGTATTCCGATATCCATCCATCCATTCGCTTATCCTTTTCAGGGTCGCGGGGGGCGCTGGAGCCTATCCCAGCTGTTATAGGGCGAAAGGTGAGGTACACCCTGGACAGGTCGCCAGTCTGTCGCAGGGCTAACACATAGGGACAGACAACCATTCACACTCACATTCACACCTAGTGGCAATTTGGATTATCCAATTAACCTATCCCCACAAGCTGCATGTCTTTGGACGGTGGGAGGAAGCCGGAGTACCCGGAGAGAACCCACGCAAACACGGTGAGAACATGCAAACTCCACACAGAAAGACCCCGGCCTGATGGTGGAATTGAACTCAGGACTTTCTTGCTGTGAGGCAACAGTGCTAACCACCGTGCCGCCGATAGTTACCGATAATTTGGTAATAATTAGAATACAGTTACTTCTAAATAAATGGATTACACGATGGTCTTTTCCTGTTTCATATGTCAGGCTATACCCTCTCTAATTTTGTTGATTTCACGCATTACCGGAAACCCAAACAAAACACGCAACAAGAAGCTCTAGTGTAAGTCTCTTGGTAATGTTGGTGGCGTCAGTTATACAATGGACCCAGAAACCGAGCTGCTCTCAACTATAAAGACTCCACCCGAAAGAAACATCTGGAAGTACATTCTTTTTTTAAAGACTAACATTAGCTAGGGCTGTGCGACATGACCAAAATCTCATATCCCAATATAAGACGTTTCTCGTCTTATATTGTAGTTTTATTTTATAGTGTTTCTGTGTTCTGCTGGTCCAGACTGGAGTTCCTTTCCTGGCTACAGACCTGCGGGTCATCCAGATCCTCATTTTCCTTACAATCATGTTGTTGTGGGAGGTCTTGATGGACAGAACACACAAGAAAAAAGTCACACTGTGAGCAGGTCTCTCAGATATGTGAGCGATATTTAAATATTCTCTCTCATGCAGCGAACAGAGAAGAATTCTGTTTACATGCAGAAAGTCATCATTTATGAGGCGTACAGCTCACTACTCCAACTTGGTCCTTGTGGCCAATAATCCACAGTTTTCATTGTCTCAACATTTTTCTACATTCTGCGTACAGTTCTGGGCTAACATGACTTAAATCTGAAACAGAAAACATGTCTCCAGTGAGGCAGTATCCCAGGCGGTAATGCACGCCATGTGTCTTTGTGACATTTTGTTATAAGTCATATTCATTTCTATATTATGAAATCTGCTTATTACACTTTTACATACCAAATCTGGTCAGCCGTGATCCAGGTTTCCACAACAAATCCAGCTGTTCTCCGGTCCAGACATTAATCCCTTCATCCTCCTGCTTCAGTGCAAGCTGCTCTCCTTCCTGATTGGTGGAGATTTCCTCCTGTTCCTCTTTAGTCTGTAGAGGCTCTGGGTCCTCCTGGTTGAGACTGGAGCTCCTCTCCTGGTCACAGAACTGCTGATCATCCAGACCTTCGTGTTCAACAAAAGGACACAAGAAAATAGTGACTAATGTGATGATAAGAAAGCTCAAGAAGGATGAAAACGGTCACCTATTGAGAATTTAGCTTGCGTTTTATGTTGCCACAGAAACATTCACTGATAGTCATTTGTTCACTGGATGATGTTGATAACCTTACAGCTGTCTGGGGTCTGATTTTTAGATGTGACTGCCAGTGATCATCACACACTGTGAATAAACAAACAAATGAACAGCAGCATGATCTGAATATGATCATGAAAGCTTAAAGTATTTTACGACGGCAGGTAAGATATGCTGTTAATGCTAATCTTTTAACATTTTACTAATAAATATGATGCAAATCTCATGGTCCACTACATTCCAAAGATGCTCTGTTGGGTTGAGAGCTGGTAACTCTGGAGACCCGAGTACAGAGAACTCAATGTCATTTTAAGGGAACTGCATATTTTCTCTTTTTTGGACTACTCTCTGTAAATCATGCAGATGTTTGTGCTGGAAATTTAAACAGATCAGCAGTTTCTGAAATACTCAGATCAGCCAATGTGGCACCAACACCCACACCATGATCAAAGTGATTTCAATCACCGTCACTGATCGCTATATGCTGAAATGCATGGACTGCTGCCATCTGATTGGCTGATTACATTTTGGATTAAAGAGTAGTTGAACGGGTGTAGTTAACAAAGTGGCCGTAAGTATGTTTACATAGATGCAGTGTTAGGGAGTAACGGCATACATGTACCGGCGTTATGCATTTAAAATACAAAACATGAGTAACTGTATTCCGATATCCATCCATCCATTCGCTTATCCTTTTCAGGGTCGCGGGGGGCGCTGGAGCCTATCCCAGCTGTTATAGGGCGAAAGGTGAGGTACACCCTGGACAGGTCGCCAGTCTGTCGCAGGGCTAACACATAGGGACAGACAACCATTCACACTCACATTCACACCTAGTGGCAATTTGGATTATCCAATTAACCTATCCCCACAAGCTGCATGTCTTTGGACGGTGGGAGGAAGCCGGAGTACCCGGAGAGAACCCACGCAAACACGGTGAGAACATGCAAACTCCACACAGAAAGACCCCGGCCTGATGGTGGAATTGAACTCAGGACTTTCTTGCTGTGAGGCAACAGTGCTAACCACCGTGCCGCCGATAGTTACCGATAATTTGGTAATAATTAGAATACAGTTACTTCTAAATAAATGGATTACACGATGGTCTTTTCCTGTTTCATATGTCAGGCTATACCCTCTCTAATTTTGTTGATTTCACGCATTACCGGAAACCCAAACAAAACACGCAACAAGAAGCTCTAGTGTAAGTCTCTTGGTAATGTTGGTGGCGTCAGTTATACAATGGACCCAGAAACCGAGCTGCTCTCAACTATAAAGACTCCACCCGAAAGAAACATCTGGAAGTACATTCTTTTTTTAAAGACTAACATTAGCTAGGGCTGTGTGACATGACCAAAATCTCATATCCCAATATAAGACGTTTCTCGTCCCGATAATGATATATATGACAAAATAGTGCTTTTTCTGTAAATTTTGTGAATATTGGGCAACTTGACTTTCATGAAGTGTTTTCAGCTGGGTGTCGTGTACCTGGAGTCGAGTATTTTGACCAATGCACTATATATTTTTAGATATATGTTGTAACGGCCGCCATTTTCTTTTTGAGTATTTATTACACGTGGGGGAAAAGCCTGTTCTAACGTATGAGTCTAAGGTTTATTTTGAGCACCTGATGGCTCTTTTTTGCTTCTCATCTATAAACTCTCTCCACAAACTTTCACATGATTCATGCGTAGGTGGTCGAAGAGGTTTGTCGTGTTTGAGTCCGTGGTGGGAACCAGTCTGGGCATAATTTCCATAGTACAGTTTTCTGATCCGTGTCAGACTTTTCATAACCAAACCATGTCCATGCAACAGGGGGAGCCCCTCATTTAGGAATAACATCCTCAATTTGTTTTGACTGGTCCTTCTGTTTGGAGCTACCAGGTTCTGCCTCATCTTTATTGATTGTACAGCCCTAACGTAAGCCTACTACAACTACCTTGTATTAGTTTATGTAGCTATCTAGGTTATGTCTCACTTCAGAATCTTCGATGTACTATTGCTGTGTGACTCATTACTATTACTGAAGGCTGCATTACAACCTGCTACTTGCAAATAATTATGTGCAGTTCTGAAAGCAAACAGAAAGAAAACCTATTACTGATACAGAAATTGTGTTCTATACGAGATCGCTGCAAAAACTGCAGCCTTGCCTAATGTCCACCCTACTGTTACTCATTTTACATCACGATTTAAAAATTTACTTGAGATTGCTTTCAGAACTGCACATGATTGTTTGTAGCTAGCAGGATGTTAATGCTATGAATCAAGTCTAACAGTCTTTAGTCTATGAAATAACTTTAGCTAAAGCCAGCTAACAATGTTAGCTCGGTGGCTAGTAGCCTTCAGTTATAGCAATAATTCACACAGCAATAGTACATTCAAGTAGTTGTAACAAGCAAGTAATAAAGTAATCCGGACCAAAGTATTCAGAATACGTTATTCACATTGAGTAACTTAATGGAATAGTTACAAACTCCATTTGGGCCATGTATTCTGTAATCTTTCGTGGAAAACATTTTAAAAGTAACCTTCTCAACACTGCACAGATATAACTTCATACACTTTACTGTGGTGTATTACTAGTTCAATGCATTTAGATCATGCCCACGTGAATCACACGATGATCCCGCAACCCTCACACCTCCACACCTGTATTGTGTGACTTTATCCCGGGTCTGATATCAAGCAGTCTTAGCTGACGGATCTCTTCCTCATACCGGACGATCGTTTTTTCAAACTCTGAGAAGATTTCTTCTGCAGCAGAAGTTAATCTCTCCTTGATAAACTCTCTAAGATTCTGAACTGAAGACATTATTGCAACAACAACCGACACGGCCAAACCAACATCTTCAAACTTAATTCAGGATCGCGATGGGATCTCTCAATGGCGCCATTGCTGCTATTCTTCTTCTACTGACTTTACGGTAGGCTGGAGGTATAAAAGGCGTAATACTGCCCTCGTCAGGTCTCCTGATTTCTCTAGTACAGACTCTGCTTTGTCTTTCTACAAAGAGTTGATGACATTAAATACAGATGTTTTAACAGTGCTTGAATGTTTTATTTTGTTTACTCTAGCCTCCAACTCAAACTTTGGTTGCTCCTATGCCCACGTCACTTCCTCCACCAATCAGAATGAGGGTCCGGGTTCAGGAAGACGTCTTCCTGATCCCAGTTCCACAAAGGTCGGTGAAAACTTTTAAGTTTGAGCAGTATATAAAAATAAATCCCAATCTGATTGGTATAGTGTTTTTTTGTTGTTGTTGTTGTTGTTTTGTTTTTAATTTCTGTTTAATCGCCGGTCATTGCTCTGCATCCCAGTGAGGCCAACTCCTGCTCTGTGTCGTGGCTGTGTGAGCAGGCAGCTCAGCGTTACTACCAGAAATGTGGCCTCCTGCCTCGTCTCTCTCTGCAGAAAGAAGGCGCTCTGCTCTCCCCGCAGGACCAGCTACTGGCCGTCCTGCACACAAATGAAGAGGTGAGGTGACACTGAGGAGAGCCAGAAGTGACCATACTTGGACCACAGACAATTTAAAAGATGCTGAAGACTACCATGATTGGTTGATGAAGTCTGATCACGAGTGTTTAAGACAAATGTTGTCACTGTTGCTATCTTGGATTTTTTTTTAAAAAAACCCACAGTGACAAGAGGATGGCTATGACTGTGAAACAGCTTGCATGTCAGCCAGTGAGCATACTCCTTTTCTTAGGCAAAGTATGGCCCAAATTCATAAAATAGACTTTCTCATAGACACAGAGGTCTTTTTTAAATCACTGATAGAAGGAATGGAGGTTCTAGGTCCTTCCACAATGACTTCATCTTTCATTACCCAGATGAGGCGTGCAGGTTTTAGACTGTATGATTCTGGTAAGAAGGTGAAGGGCTGATTATGTTAAGCTGCCTGAGAAACTACAATCTGAGAAACTGTAAAGATTAGAACCATTTCTATTACCAGACTGGATGCTGACTTGCTTTTGGAGCCAGCTTCCAGAAGACACTGAAGGAATCACAGTTTTTGGGATTGAATCCTTGGCTTCACTTTCCTGCACCAGTGCAGGATAACTGATGGGTTTGTATTGCAGGTTCTGGCTGAAGTTTGCTCGGATCTCCCTCCTCTCCCTGAGCGATACAAGAAGGCCTGTCAAAGTCTGGCAGTGGGTGAGCAACACAGAGGTAATGCATTATAAAACGCACACAAGTGCATTTTTGTATTCTGTTATGAAGTACCATCTCTTTCTACCTGTAGATGAGAACAAGCGTGTCTCCCGGCTATGAGGTTCGGGACCGGGGTTCCTCCGTGTCAGGACTCCAAGTGTCTCGGTTTGGCCGCCTCTTCCCTCGGCCCGCTCCTCCGTGCCCTAAAACTTCAGGCCAGCCTCACGGAGCTGCGAATTTCTGGAAACCGTATGTCTGACGACCTTCTCCCTGAGCTGATTGCCACAACGCTCACATGCCTCGTCTGCAGCTGCTGGACATTTCTGCCAACTGCATTACAGGGGACGGCCTGGAGAAGGCTGTAAATGCTTTAAAGGGACAGAGTGCACCTGCATTCCCGGTAAGGGCCTCAGCTAGCCAATAGTGGCAGCTCCAGGTTTACCATCTAACCTGTATTTAAGTACCTCTGGTCTTAATAACTACCTTAGATCTTAATAACAAGCTAACCTGATTCATATCAATGATATCTGTCAGAGAGAATTGGCTCTCGTGATCATTTGCTTTTTCTGCTCGTTTCCACTCAAAGTGCCTGGAGGAGCTGGACCTCAGTATGAACCCACTGGGGGACGGCGTGTCTGAGTCTCTGTCCTGTCTGCTGTCCTGCTGCCCTGTGCTAGCCAAGCGGTCTCTGCAGGCCTGCGGCCTCACTGCTCGTTTCCTTCAGCAGCATCGACTGCTGCTAGCCAGCGCGCTCACAGGTGACTCTAACAAGCAGCTGACTGAAGCCTTAAGCTTCACTGAACTCCCACCCATAAGCAAAACTGCAACTAACTTTACATCTTCTGAACGTTCAGGCACAGGCCATTTGAAAGCAGTGTGCCTGTCCCTCAATCCCCTAGGCTCCACCGGCTTTGAGCTGGTGTTAAAAAGACTGCCCCTCCACTGCCTCCCACACGTGGACCTGTCAGCTGTCTGCAGAGGGCCTGCTGATTACCCGGCACTGGAACACCTCGCCAAAGTCCTGTCACAGGTGTGCATGCAAAAATCATGCAATGTCATTTATTGTCGAAAGATATAATTGTGCAATCAGGTTAAGACTTTTGTGTTTTTGCAGGACGAGTGCTCTCTGACCCACCTCAGCCTGGCTGCAAATGGGCTGACAGACAGCAGTGTAGCTACCTTGGCGAGGTGTGCGTGTGTGAGAGTCAAGACCTGGACAGTTTGTCAGAGCTGGTCCAGGATATCCGTCTTTGCTCTCAGGCCCTCAACAAGCTGGACCGACAGACCTTGAAGCAGAGCTGGGACAGGACTCAGTCACACGGACACTTTCTCTGCCACCTCTACTTGAGGGTGGCAGGTGTGTTCATAATAAATAATTAATAATGAATTATTAATTTCCTAATAATTCATAATAAAAGTGGTCATTTTTATAAACATTTTGTTTAATGAGGCTACACCAAAAAGAAACAAGATAAAAACAAAATAAAGTGACATGGCGTCCACCGACAGTCTGTGGATAGCTTGTGTTTTATGCATTTTTGTCTGCCTTATTTATACATGTAAAGCTCTGTATCTGTATAAAGAGTTTGTGTTAGTGTGTGAGAGGTTTTGTGTCACAATGGTCCTGTTTTGGAGGATTTGATTAAAAAAAACCAAACATAATTAAAGTAACCAACGATGCTATACGTTGACATCGTTCTTTCACTGTAAGACTCAGCAGGCTATGGTGAATAATCACAGCGATTTTCAGGTCTCTGAAGAAATCTATCTAGGAGCTATGACAGTGTAAAGACACCCTGCAATTTTAAATGTGTGGCGACATTTGAATGAGGCGCATACCAGTAGAGGGAGCCAACGCACCACGAATGGTACACAGCCACAGATGCGCTAGAAAACTGAGAGAGGCCGACAGTGATCGCTTACTTTTTGTAAGGGGCTTGTTGAGATTAAATAGAACAAGTTACAAAGCATTAAAACATGTTAAAAACACAACAGCCTTATTAAACGCAGAGTAGTTTGGGCCCAGAAGTAGGATTGATCACGTCATCACTTAAAGACCGGATAGACACACGGTGAAGTTACTCATGTTTACTGTTGTTGCCACTTTCTAAATGTAGCAGGATGAATATTATATGTACTGGTTGATCCCACTTTTTTGAGGAGAAATAACTTTGCTCGTTATCAAATTATCAGTATCTCTGGAAACATTTAATACATTGTGATGGTTTAAATGCTCAGTCGTTTTCTCTTGTAGAATTCATATTCATAATAATATTTAGACAGCGGCACTATAGGTGTTGGCAGTTTTTGCAGTTTTACAAGCCCTCACGGTAAAAATATGGAATTAAATGTCACTAATGGGCTCTTCTCAAAAAAATCAGCGTCTGTGTCACACTGATTTTGATTAACTGACTTATTTTATTGTAATCAAACCTATTTTGATATTGTTGTCTTGTTTTTCCTTTAGCGAGGTGGTTTCCTTCCAATTGTAGCAGTACCAGTACGTCTGCCAGCTCCAGGTAGAGCTCCAGTGACCAGGAAGACCTCAGCATTCACCAATTCCTGCTGAATTACCGCAAACAGAAAGAACTGACAGAGGGCATTGGAATAGAGGATGATTATAACACTGAAGACCAAGGTAATAGGTCTGTCTAAGGGCCAGTGGAATATAAGCTATATGTTGTAGTGGTGATTATTTTAGATTAGGGCTGCCACGATTAGTCGACTAGTCACGATTACGTCGACTATCAAAATCGTCGACGACTGATTTAATAGTCGACGCCTCGTTTGAAGCATCACAAAAGACGCAGGAATAAGTAGTAGGATTTAAGAGTGTAATAACGGACTGAAATAGAAGATGGCAGCACTGTATGTACAAGGATGCCAGCTGCCGTTAAACCCCAAAGAAGAAGAAGCTGTATCCCAGAATTCATAGCGCAGCGCAGCTCAGTTTACAACAATGGCAGCAGCTAGTTAGTTTTAATATTACTCTTATTATTCTTTCTGGGTCACAAAATAAACGATTAAAATATTTTCAGGCGAGAATGTAGCTGTGTAAACCTCAAATATTTGCTCAGTTTATCAAGACACCACACGTTTTCGGAGACGTCTGTTACCCACTAGTTCGATAGCTAACTGGGGGCAAGGCTCACTAGGGCTGTATCCCAATTCAGGGTCTGCAGCCAAAGTACGCAGCCTCAACGATCCTCAAGGGCCGCGTACTTAAAGACTGCTAAGGCCGGAAGTGCGAGGCTTGTGAAATGGGACGGTCTAGCCCAGGTTTCCTAGCAACCATGATACTAACAGCTGGAAACGTTTCATACAGCTTTGTTTGACAGAAATGAAGGAGAAAATCTTTTGTTCATTTGTTTGTTTGTTTCTACATGAGCTTTGATCATTCTCTGTAAGATTAAGCTCAGCTATTGAACGGCGTATATTTTAAAGTAAAGGCTTTAAAACCAAGTTAGTACAAACGTCACTAATGTCACATAACTTTGCCGACATGTGGCCAACAGTAATGTTTTAATGTTCTTCGTTATTAAACATTTGCACATAAATAAGTGACATAATATTCAGTACTTAAAGTTTACTCTTCGGGCGCCCCTCATCCGCTGTTTTTTTCGGCAAAATTATCCACACCCACCGCCGCGCTATGCATTCTGGGATATGTTGGGCCAACGAAGTCTACACCGCCACGTCCTTAAAATTCAGGGAAATGAAGGACGCATTTGAGGGCCGCATTTCGAGCAGCCTTCGAATTGGGACAGCCTTCGTCGCGTCGCGGTGACGTAATCGGCCTTAAAATGCGGCCTTTAAGGCTGCAGACCCTGAATTGGGATACAGCCTAGTAGTGATGTGCGATACCACTGATTTCCTTTCCGATCCAATACCAAGTAATATTCAGGGTGGTATCGACGATACTGATCCGATACCGATACTTTATACAAAAACGTATTTTATTTATTGTATCTCAAATTATAGCATCATAATGATTACAGGATATCAGATTACTTGTTCTTATCACTTAATAATGCAGAATTATCATGTAGAAATAAAAAAAACTGAAGTTGTGCGCTATTTGAACACCTTGCCTGCCTGCAGCACTAAAGGACTCCATGAGAGAGGTCTGTCTCGCCCTAGCAGCACCTGTCCCCTCCTCCTCTTCAGTTCGTCTCAACATACGCGCCTCATATTCTATGATATGATTTACTCTGAGGTGTTTGACAAGGTTAGTGATGTTGCCACAACCATACATGCCAACCCTCCCGATTTTTCCGGGAGAATCCCGGAGCCACCATTCTCCCAAATTTCCACCTGGACAACAACATTGAAAAACCATATTGCAGCATTCATAGCACGGCCCAGCCAATTCCAGTTTACAACAATGGCGGCAGCAACTTAGTTTTAATATTACTCTTATTTCTCTTTCTGGGTCGCAAAAAACAAAAACAAAACTTTTAACATATTTTCAGGTGAGAATGTAGCTGTGTAAACTTCAAATATCTGAGCCGATCGACACATCGTCTTCAAACCCCCACGATCTTTCACCACTCGGGTTAAACATGATATATAAGTCACTTTGATAACTTAAAAATGTTATTGTTTGGCTTTTTCAGTGTTTTATTTGTTCGTGAGTAAATCGGTTTGGCTGAGATTAAAGTTATTAGATTAGATCAAATTAAATTTAACTTTATTAATCCCTCGGGAGGGTTCCTCCGGGGTTTTCACACAGCTGAATAAACATCAAACAGAAAACTAATTAAACAAAGTGTGAGACGGTCGAGAGTTTACGCCAGCGCCCGGTTATATTTTAGATAGCAAGGAGCAGACGGCAGTTTCACTCCACCGAGGGAACTCATGACGTACTACCCGGCTTTCTTTAGACCGCGAAGGGCGGGTCCTCAGGTGGAAGCAGCCTCTGAATTTCGACACCCCCGCTGTTTCCGGGCCGGCTAATAATAACGGTGACATTTAACGTATTTTATCCGATAAATAAACCCTGTAAAATGTATTTATCACCCCCCCAACAGCCCTTTTGAATGTCTCCCTAATTCTGAGGTCTCAAGGTTGGGAAAGTATAGCCACCACACCTCACTGTTGGAGCACTTTTTTGCCACATGTATTGCAAACCATGTCTCAGCTGTTTGTGGAGGTAAAATACGTCCGCACAATTACGCTCTGCCATTGTTGTGAGTGCGCGCGCCAAGGGGCTGCGAGACATTTATACAGCCGTATTTCGCACATGACTATGAAAGGCGGAAGAGGAAGTAGTTCCTTTGAATGTAGACAATCCGAATGTTATAGTTTCTTTCCACTGTGTTGCTGTTAATGATAAACTACAAATTTACCCTAAATTACTAAAAAATATCGATATTTTAATGTGAGAATCGATTCTAGAACATAAATGACTGGTATCGGAGGAATCGATATTTCAGGATTGATCCGCACATCACTACAGCCTAGAGCCTGTGAGAACACCGGACTCCTGCAAATCGTTTTCAAACCCTTTCGCTACTCAGGTTAAACATGATATATAAGTCACTTAGATAACTTAAACATGTTATTGTTTGGCTTTTTTTGATAATTTTATTTATTCCTGAGTAAATCGGTTTGGCTGAGATTAAAGTTATAGTTTTTACACAGCTGAATAAACGTCAAGCAGACAACTGATTATCAGAAGTGTGAGATGCTCGAGAATATACTCCAGTGTCCTGTTATATTTTAGATAGCAAGGAGCAGACGGCTGAGTTTATTAAACTTCACCGAAACAATCTGCAAATTTCATTAAAATTTAATAAACTATCATCTTGTCTTTATTTTTAGTTAGCACAGACCTTAAACACTTAAAGCTGTAAGCTAAAGATAGTTATATAAGAGCAGATGCTGCTGGTGGAATAAGCTGTACGTTTTACGTCCAATGGATGCATGATCTGATTAGTCGACTAATCGCAAAAATAATCGGTGACTAGTCGACTATCAAAATAATCGTTTGCGGCAGCCCTATTTTAGATTCAGAGTGTAGAGGAGATGGATCATTGTAATTAAGAGTCATAGAAATCTGAACCTCACTGCTAAACTGGCGGTCTAACTGTACATGTGCTCCATTGCAGAGGTCCTTCCCCTTGAGTGTGAGGATGTTGAAGATACTGGTAGTCCTGATGTGAAAGCAGAGCTTCCCTCCCACCTCAGCATCACTAAGGATGTTATGGAGCGCTGCATTCATCTGCTGTCTGATCCCAGCCTCAGGCTCCGACTCAAGGTACTGTATCAGTAGTTTTATGTAGAGTCAACTGTTGGACTAATAACAAAAATAATCATTCTTGTGAAGGTAGGACCGCCAGCGTTGGTACAATTCATCCTGTCAGAACTGTGTGGAGGACTGTTCAGTGGTGTAATGCTCATCAAGGAAAAACATTCAGTCTGGTCCAGGAGTGAAACAGAAATAAGTCTGTGCTGAAGTCGTGCCTGCTCAGGAGTTTGGGCTCTCAATGAAGACCTCAATAATTAGTTTCAGCTCACATATAATCAGGATCAAAACAGAGATAATTGTTAGGTGTGTTGTGTTTCTTTGTCCTTAGGTACTGGACGTGCTGGAGTTGTGCGTTCAGGTGCTGAATGACAGGGAAAATGAACTGCTGCCTGTGGCTCATCACTGCTGGCCAGCACTCCTGCAGAGACTCACAGCTGATGACCCATTAGCAGTCCTCAGAGCCTTCAGGGTAAGTAAAACAAACCTCTCTTTTCATTACGTGAGTCAAAATTATTCAAGTCGTCTTTAGTTTTAAACTCTTAGTAGTAGTGATGGGCAGATGAAGCTTCATGAAGCACTGAAGCTTTTCATCCAATTGGTTCACCCCAGTGCAAAGCTTCTTGAAGCTTCATTTGCTCTAGTAGGACACCTACTGGACGTAAAAATATTAGTTGGCATGAATTTGAAGAGTGTGGCCTTTTGCACACAGCCTGTAAATGTCAACAACTAAAGGAGTGTGTAAAACATGTATATTGTAGTGATGGCAGCATACTGTGTATATTTATACTGGCAGTATGGAAAATGATTATTTGGAAATGCTTAAAATGGAAATGATCATTTACTGTGAGGTGTGGTTGGGGGTGTGGACAGTGGTTGTGCTTTTGTAACGTTGAGGTATGGACAGCTACACACTGAGGCTTTGAGCCTCAGTCCTGCCTGTTCACATTTTATTCTGTAAAAACTAAATTTTCACTGCTTTTATGACCTTTTAGTGGGGAGAACATAGCTAGGATTTAATGATTTCACAAATCTTTTGAATCCTTTGTCCTCCACAATGCTAAATGGCTGGGAGTCCTCAATCACCATGCTAACCAGGTCTTCATCTATTTGAGATTGTTCTCCTGAGGAAAGACAATAAAGACAAAGCACAAATATAAATATCACACACGTAACTTATTACAGTTGTATAATATTGTTATATCATTTAGTAACATTACTGCATGCTATATTATCATGACATTTGATGGCTCACCTGGTCTTGCTCCACAATCGGTGTTCCCCTTATTCTCATGCAAAGCTCTGTAGTGCCTAAGCATGGATGAGGTGTTGTTGTTATAGCCCAGCTCCCTGGCACATAGCAAACACTTCACCTTGTACAAAAGTACAGACAGCTTAACATAAATTGTATTGCACCATCAGTATTATGAAAATACATCTTCTGTGGAAATTTACATACCTTGTTGGGAGATATAAGATCAAAATGTTCCCACACAGCGGAGGACATCCTCCTCTTCTTAGCTGGCTCCATTCTCTCCTGACTTTCTCTCTAAACCTCCAAACTCTCACTAACCGCAACTCTCCATCAAACACCCACATTTTGAATGAAGTCTGAGGGGTTTATATCGCTGTCATAGCTCGCGGCAAAGTTCGAACCACTTCATGAACCAGTCACGTGGTACAGCCGGGCAGCGAGGCTTCGGACGTCATCATTTTCAGCTCTTCCCATAAATGAAGCAAGCCTCGATACGCGCATCGCGGAAACGCCCCCTCCATTACTCGACACAAGCTTCGAAGCCTCGATACAGAACGTCACATCACTACTTAGTAGTCAAAAAATGAAAGATGGTGCCCAACAACAGGCTTATTTCATTCAGAAATAGTTCTGTTATTTTCTTTTTTGGGTTGTAATGTGAAGACTCTTTAAACTAACATTTCTTCTATCAGCACAGAAAGATCACTGTGTGGATGCCTTCTTAGAGGCTGCTTTTCAAACTGTCTCAGAGAATCACAAAGTAGGACTTTGTGATAAATGAAGCTGATAGTTTTTTGTGATCTTTGGTGCAAGTGTCAGCTGATTCAACTTGTCGGTGTAAATTAGGCTACTCGTCAGCTCCTGTCATCAGCTGGAATATTTTTAAATTCGTTATTCATATTTTCATTGATGAACTGACAAATACAGACACGTTAAGTCTGTAAACAGTCATTTATTCACTCAGAGCTGCTGCTGGGAAATTGTTTCATCAGCTTTTGGATATATACGAGTTTTTTAAATACTACAATTCATCCAGGAGTATACAACGGTAAAGTTTTATTGAATTTTGACAGCTTGCTGCTTTTGTACATTACATTTTTGTACATTACATGCCAGGTGCTGTTTGTGCTGGGTGAAAGATGTGGGGACTTTGTGAGGAGAACTGTACCTGGGCTCTGGCAATGATCAAAGCAGCCACAACATGGACAAATCAGAGCAAGACAACTATTCTTAGTATGACGCCTCACTTTATGGAGATTGGTGCAACAAGAAGCCCATTTATGTAAAACCACATTGAAGATAGATTACCTCTTATCTTATCTTATCTTATCTTATCTTATCTTATCTTATCTTATCTTATCTTATCTTATCTTATCTTATCTTATCTTATCTTATCAAAACCTATTTGATTACACGGCTGTAACTTTCTTGTAGGAATAAACTTAATGGTTCTTCTTAAATGAATGAGTTATAGTCAGCTTTCTTCCTGTGATTGAGACAACAGCAATACAAGTTTGTGTCTGTACATTAGTACAGAGATGAAGACGTCTCTATACTAAGGTTAACAATTAGGTTGTTAGCCTGATTTGACATTAAAGCTGTGTGTGGGGAGATGCGTCGTCAGAAAAAGCCAAAAAAGTCAAAGAACTCATTGAAACTCTTTCACCACCAGGTGGAAGTCTTGTATAACAATGAAAATCAACCATTGGTATCATCGTCAGGGCATCTCGGTTTTATTATAAAAACCTTAAACTGTGAAACAGTTTGACATCCTAAATGCATGACGGTGATGTTATTACTAAAAATGCCTCTTCACTGTGGCAGCTCTGTCATTCAACATATTTTAAACATGACTTTGATGATACGGACCACAGCCAGCTGTGCCAGCAGGATGCTGCTCAAGTCCAAACTGCACACACAGCTACGACTGCAAGCAGCTCTTCTTATACCCAACTGAGAAACGTGATTGTTCAATCAGCGAATCATGAGGTGACAGCGAAGGAGGCCGTTTAATTGATAAGATCAGAGAAGTTGTTGTTGTTGTTTTTGTTTACTTTGTGCTCAACATACTCCCATTAGCATGTTGAAAATATTCAAGGCCTGCAGGCTTCTGCCATTACATTCCCAATTATGCAATTATGAGCTGCTTGTGTAATTTTTGGTCACCTGCGCAGTGTATTAACACAACTGATCTGAAATCACAGAAAAACAAAAAATCCGAGTAGTAGTTAGTAGTACCACAGACACGTTTAGTGAATTATTTTCATAACTTGAAATGCAAATATAAATTGTAAATTTTGAAAACTTGTGCACAAACTTTGTAAACAATAAAGTTATATACAACTATTTATCTAAAAATGCAGCCAGTGCATGTAGTGGGTTTTTTTTGGACAACCATTAAAAAGTACTACGATAGCTAAAATGAGAGAACGATCAAGTGTCACAATAAGATGCCACACAAATTATTTGTGCCTGTAAAAAAATAAAAAAATAAAAAAATAGTTTGTCCGCCACAAGACAGAAGAGAACTCCACAGGGATCCAGTTTTCCATTTGGAGACAGTGTTTACATTGCAATCTGCTTTTGTGACATTCATTAGTACCCTCACCGACACTCAAAACAAAGCAACGAACACACAACACACTAACTATAAGCTCCACGCTAAACGTCACAAATCTTTCACATCTCAAAACTCTCTCTCGCTGCCATCACTCCCAAAACTTTCCCCTCTTCCTAAACAACCAAATCTCACGTGTTGCCATTTTTTTTATTGCTCAACATGGTACATTTTTCCACCAATAGGAAAGAGGTGGCTTTTTTTTTCTTTCTTTACTGTTTCAAGTAATAATTTTACACAGGTAAAACCATTACTTGAAAATGATTACAAACACTGATGTGAAGCTATTGGATGCCTGACAAAGGATAAATGGGGACAAAATACAACACGTGGAAATAAAGACAGAGCCTTTAATGGTAAAATAATGTCTTATCACATTATAATTAAAAATCAGAATAATCAAATAAGTACAGTTGAAGATCACATGAAGTTGTCTAAGGAGCTTTGAAAAGAAAGCAACTAGACTTTGAATAGTGGGTTAAAGACCCTCTTAAGTGACCATCCCCACTAGCGTTTAAATACACGGGACTCTGCACCATTTGGTCTTAGAAGAGAAGAAGCCTTCTGAACCAGGTGAAACATAGAGGAGTCCAGTTGTTGTTTTTTTCATGCTCTTAGACTACTGTGACCTGGATGACTGAGAACCTACACTGACATTACATGAAGCTGTTTGCTGATTACATAAATTTTAGTTTTAACCTTTAGGGCCCTACATGGTCAGGCTCCTCAGTATATGTCTGACCTGCTGAAACCTCATTCATCTTCCCGAGCTCTAAGGTCATCAGGTCAGAGTCTGCTAGCTCGTGGTGATCGGGCCTTTCAGGCAGTGGCACCACGGTTGTGGAATTCTCTTCCACTGTTTTTACACTGCACTGACTCCATTGTTTCTTTTAAAAAGCAGCTAAAGACATTTTTATATACACAAGTTGTCAACTAATTAGTTGTTTTTATGTTGTTTTACATTGTTATTTCTTATATTTTCATTCTTATTCATTTTCATTCTCTGTATTGTGAATCACTTTGTGATTTTTATCTGTGAAGCATGCTATATAAATAGATTTTACTTTACTTTTACTTACTTACTTTGCCTTTGTACATAAAAAAACAAACAAACATCCAAACTCTTGCTAACGATAACCATCTTAGCTCTTATCTCCTCACTTTCAATTTTTGACAATTGTTTTGCTTACACCGAAGTGTTGTATGTAATATAGAATATATACAATACCAGTTATTGAACATGAACTGTTGTGCACATCAATTCATGACACAACAGAATGACAGCAGGAAGCCACATACCAGTTACAATACCAGTTATTGAACATTACAGAACATTACAGAGTAATAAAATCCAGCCTCCAATAAACAGATTGTCACAGTATGTTGCTTTAATACCTAATACTCCTCTAAACCTGGCTTGTTAGGACATGTCTTCCATCACCCTAACAATGATTATGTGTAATATGACAGAGGGCTGTCATACAGTCCAGTACAGCGATCAAGAAAGGTAACAAATATGTAGTGTTGTCTCCCTCTAGTGGCAGGAAATAAGTCTTAAAATAGCATGTGCCAAGACCTTTTTGTTTTTTTCCTCTTAGTCTTCATAGGATTAGTTTGCAAGTTCACTGTTTAAGTTTTTATTGTGAAAATGAGATAAATGTTGAAAAATAGTGGCAAATAAAAACTAGTCCCTTTGGCTAAAATAACATCAGTTGGTTGGTGCACAGCAAGAAAAAAAAAAGGTGTGTGTGTGCAGGGGTGTAAGGCCCAGGGGCCAAGCAAGGACTAATCCGGCCCAAAGGAAAATGTGAGGGAGAACACAAATGTTGGACATTTAACTGTGTTTTATAAGTTTTGCATTTTCCTCTGCTGATAAAGACCTTCCTCACAGCTATTTAAATTATACCAAAGTAATAAATAAATGATTAAATGATAGAAATCTTCCTGTTATTTCACAACTATAGAAATTTCAGATTTTACAGTGATTAAAAGCTTTCTCTTTTTTAATTATAATGAGATATCTCTACCACATCAAGGCACAAGCAATAGAAAAAGCCTTGTTAAAGGGATACCTGAACTTTTACACGTGTATTTCCTACACTTTATGCCCCCAAAACGACTTAAAATTATCTGTGCACAAGTAGTACACAAGAGCATTGATACATTTGATTTTTAATATTCTTTTATTGTCCGCAACTCATAAACTATACTAAAACATAATGACAGCATAACCTTTTTGTCAGCTTGTGCTCATGCAAATGTGTTCATATACATTCAAGTGGCTTCAAAGTGCTTTCTTCAAACATGACACCTGACATACAAAAAAGTGAAACAATATTTGCACATTTAACAATATCCAGACC
Source organism: Astatotilapia calliptera (assembly GCF_964374335.1). Taxonomy (NCBI): domain Eukaryota; kingdom Metazoa; phylum Chordata; class Actinopteri; order Cichliformes; family Cichlidae; genus Astatotilapia; species Astatotilapia calliptera. The sequence continues at coordinate 24,798,178 of NC_137441.1, forward strand.
ACTGCTGTGCTTGTTTTGGCTCAGCCAAACAGTTAAGGTGTGCTTTACATCCATGTCTGTCCACTCATGATATACTATACATATGTAGTTAGTTATGGCTAAAAACTCTCCTTTGATTACTGACTTGCATTCGCTTCATCAATGAATCAGAGTGAACATTTGTCCTAGATTAACACTGTAGGGTCTTTACCTTACAATATGACGTGCCTTGATAAAAGATTTGTTGACAGTGGTGCTATATGAATAAAACTGAACACATCTAAAAGTCTTCCGGAAATTTGGCTTTATTAGAACAGGATGGATTGATGACCACAGCCCTCTCAGCACAGGGCTGACAGGACTTTTCCCCATATAGTAAATAAAACACAAAATAGATTAAGACAGAATACTATACCAAACTTAAAGATAAAAGGGCATTAACTGTTTTATCAGCTCTTGCTTTTCAAAGACAATGAGGAGCAAAGTACAGTTAGAAGTGTTTGTTCTGATGGAGACTTTTAAACTGTAAACAGCGGCTAAGTGAACAAGAATCTGTGTCCACGAATCCTGGGCAGTGACAACACTTAAACACCATCGTCCAAAATCCTCAGTGCAACCCCTTATCAAAAAGTTTGACATATTTTGCAACCATTAAATGTTAGAGAAGCCTCTGAAAAAGAGGTCACAGTTACTACCTGAGCAAAAACCTCTGCTTATGCTCACAGACCCTAAATCGTAACAAATAAGACAATAACAACAACACGAGTGATGACAAAGTGACACCAAAGGTTGGTGAAGAGCAAGCATGAAGTGAGACATTGTGTGCACACTTTCTCTTTTAAAAAGTATAATGCTAACTCTTTTTGGAGCTGGGTAGGTATACTACTGTATATGCTGAATTTACCAAACATGCTCAGCTGCTGGAAATTGATAAGCAAAGTGAGAGTGAAGACGAGGTGAAACCAAAACAATTAGCTGAAAGAATCTAAAATGTCCTCTGGGTTGTTCAACATTTAGAACAACTCCCTAAAATGTTTAGATCACAGATTCTGTGGGTTTAAGATTTGTGATCATTTCTGTGAGGAAAACAGAAGAAAAATGTTTCCCGTGTGAGCTTGGCTACTATTGCCGTGCGAATTGTGAAGACTGTTATTTTTAGATAAACAGTCAAAGTGTCCCAGTGGAGGAAAGCATAGCTGTGACATGTAACATTTTAAAGCTTGTCTTTATTTATTTTTAAGACTGTACATGCCACATTAAAGACCCATGTATTTTGAACATGCGTGTGCCATGTGTGTGCATTCAACCTTTGCGTTTGATAACATTCTCCCATTTCTGTTGTCGGAAATATTTATGGTAAGTCCTCATTTGAGCATGAAGCTCAGACGGACAAGGTACGGCACGTTTTTCTCTTTCTAAACACAGGATCTGGGAGGCCTCCCCGTGCACGCATGATCTGCCTCTCCCCTATACCCTGCCCCAATTTATATGTTTATAATTTAGGCCTGATATTAATTTCCATCACCACCATAGCTTGGAGTTACTTATTTTTAGACAGCAAGGAGCAGCTTGAAGTGAGCTGTGATATGTAAATTGTTGTGATCCATTACAGGTGTCTCAGCGCCCACACACGGGACACATGGTCTGATGTTTAGAGAGAAGAAGATGAAAAGGGTTCAGCCAGTTTGGCAGAAATCTGTGCACACGAGTGTTTATGGAAGCTAAATTTGATAACAATGTATCAGAGCTGGAGGTAATTCAAGTTTTGATATAAATATTTCTTGTCACCACACCAGACTGCAAAGCAAGTTTAGCACAGCCAAGGGTTTTCTTTCTTTTTTTCTTTTTCTTTTTTTGTTAGCTGGGATAAACCCCAGTCAGAGCTTCATGAAGACAGTTTTAGCAATTTGATCCATTCTTTGCATAAAGTGGAAAAACCAAGTGCCACCTTCAGTCAAGAGCAGGGGTGGGAATTTAATTTACCCCAAAGGGAAACTGGGACTGTTGTGGAGGGGCACACCGATAAGCTAAACTCAATTCTGCTAAATACTAATTTTATATCTTTCTAAAACTGCTACCGGTAAGTGAAATGGGCATATTAAATGGACAGATATATATATATATATATATATATATATATATATATAAATAAATAAAATAAAAAAAACACCCAGCACGCCCCTGCGGGCGGTTTATCCTTCAAGCTCGGGTCCTCTACCAGAGGCCTGGGAGCTTGAGGGTCCTGCGCAGTATCTTAGCTGTTCCCAGGACTGCGCTCTTCTGGACAGAGATCTCCGATGTTATTCCCGGGATCTGCTGGAGCCACTCGCCTAGCTTGGGAGTCACCGCACCTAGTGCTCCGATTACCACGGGGACCACCGTTACCTTCACCCTCCACATCCTCTCGAGCTCTTCTCTGAGCCCTTGGTATTTCTCCAGCTTCTCGTGTTCCTTCTTCCTGATGTTGCTGTCATTCGGAACCGCTACATCGATCACTACGGCCGTCTTCTTCTGTTTGTCTACCACCACTATGTCCGGTTGGTTAGCCACCACCATTTTGTCCGTCTGTATCTGGAAGTCCCACAGGATCTTAGCTCGGTCATTCTCCACCACCCTTGGGGGCATCTCCCATTTTGACCTCGGGACTTCCAGATTATACTCGGCACAGATGTTCCTGTACACTATGCCGGCCACTTGGTTATGGCGTTCCATGTATGCCTTGCCTGCTAGCATCTTGCACCCTGCTGTTATGTGCTGGATTGTCTCTGGGGCATCTTTACACAGCCTGCACCTGGGGTCTTGCCTAGTGTGATAGACCCCAGCCTCTATGGATCTTGTGCTCAGAGCTTGTTCTTGTGCTGCCATGATTAGTGCCTCTGTGCTGTCTTTCAGTCCAGCTTTGTCCAGCCACTGGTAGGATTTCTGGATATCAGCCACCTCCTCTATCTGCCGGTGGTACATACCGTGCAGGGGCCTGTCCTTCCATGATGGTTCCTCGTCTCCCTCCTCTTTCTTGGGTTTCTGCTGCCTGAGGTATTCACTGAACACTCGGTCAGTTGGGGCCATCTTCCCAATGTATTCTTGGATGTTCGTTGTCTCATCCTGGACTGTGGTGCTGACACTCACCAGTCCCCGGCCCCCTTCCTTGTGCTTAGCGTACAGCCTCAGGGTGCTGGACTTGGGGTGAAACCCTCCATGCATGGTAAGGAGCTTTCTTGTCTTTATGTCAGTGGCTTCTATTTCCTCCTTTGGCCAGCCTATTACCCCAGCAGGGTACCTGATCACGGGCAGGGCGTACGTGTTGATGGCCCGGATCTTGTTCTTACCATTCAGCTGACTCCTCAGGACTTGCCTGACCCTCTGCAGGTACTTGGTGGTTGCAGCTTTTCTAGCGGCCTCTTCATGGTTCCCATTCGCCTGCGGGATCCCCAGGTACTTGTACCTGTCCTCTATGTCTGCAATGTTGCCTTCTGGTAGTTCAATCCCCTCAGTTCTGACTACCTTCCCTCTCTTTGTTACCATCCGACTACACTTCTCCAGTCCGAATGACATTCCAATGTCATTGCTGTATAGCCTGGTAGTGTGGATCAGTGAATCGATGTCTCGTTCACTCTTGGCATACAGCTTGATGTCATCCATGTACAGGAGGTGGCTGACAACTGCTCCGTTCCGTAGTCGGTATCCGTAGCCAGTCTTGTTAATGATCTCACTGAGGGGGTTCAGGCCTATGCAGAACAGCAGTGGGGACAGAGCATCTCCTTGGTAGATCCCGCACTTGATGGTGACTTGTGCTATGGGCTTGGAGTTGGCCTCTAGTGTTGTACGCCACATCCCCATTGAGTTCCTGATGAAGGCTCTTAGGGTCCCATTGATCTTGTACAATTCTAAGCATTCCAGTATCCAGCTGTGGGGCATTGAGTCATAGGCCTTCTTGTAATCAATCCAGGCAGTGCACAGGTTGGTCAGTCTGGTCTTGCAGTCTCGGCTGATTGTTCTGTCTACCAGTAGCTGGTGTTTTGCGCCTCTGGTATTCTTGCCAATCCCTTTCTGTGTCCTGCTCATGTATTGACCCATGTGCCTGTTCATCTTAGCCGATATGATGCCTGACAGGAGCTTCCATGTAGTAGGGGAGAGCGGGGTAAGTTGTCACACGGGTAAGTTGTCACACGGGTAAGTTGTCACACTGTTCATAACTCCAACACTAGAGGCTCTATCTCAAAAATGAAATAGCCACTTTGTGTGACTTCTTCTTCTATAGTCAACCTCCTGTTCACATGTAGTCAAGACTGCTCTAATCTGAGGTGAGCACATCTTTTTTATTTTTTTGACCTAAAAGGAAAAATAAATCACTTTAAATTTTCATCAGTACAACTTTGTTAGGTATAGATGTTACAAATTATTATTTTACACAAAATAGAGGAGACATTAACGTGTCTTTTGATACTTCAGCTGATGTGCTATGTTGAGCTAACCCTGACATTTAGCCAAATTTAGCATAAATGTCAGTTTGGGGCAAGTTGTCTCATTAACTTTGGGGCAAGTCGTCACATGTGACAACTTGCCCCAGTACAAATAAATGCTCCAAAAAATTGATATTGTAATTCATTTGTATTTGTAATAAGGTTTTTGAAGAAAGGAAGGAGAGGCAGGAATTAAGGAAGGAAGGAAGAAAGTAAGATGGTTCGAAATTATCAACGAAAGACAGAGCGTGGCAGAACACCACCTGACATTATGTTAAAGGCAGTCAGGCAGGTAAAGATGCAGAACAAATCAATCAGAAGTACAGCAAAGGATTTTGACATAAATTACCGTACTCTAACTCGGTATTGTCAAAAGATTACCAGAGAAGAAATTGAAAGTCAGACAGCCATGCCAACAACAATGGTTGGTTATACAACGCCAAGGAAGATTTTTTCCCCTGATTTGGAAAAGCAGCTTGTTGAATATATTACTAGGTCAGCTGACATTTATTTTGGTCTGTCACCAAGTGAGGTCAGAAAGCTTGCCTACCAGTTTGCTGTGGCACACGAACTGAAGTTTGTGCCTTTGTGGGCAGAAAAAGAAAAGGCCAGCAAAGAGTGGTTTACAGGCTTTTTAAAGCAGCATACAACATTGTCACTGAGAAAGCCAGAAGCAACTAGCCTTGCCAGGGCAAGTAGCTTCAACAGAGAGAATGTCAGTGCTTTCTTTGACAACTTAGAGAAAGTGTTATGCAAATATGAGTTTGGACCAGGAGACATTTGGAATGTTGATGAAACTGGGGTCACCACTGTACATAAACCAGACAAAGTGTTGGCCAGACGTGGATTCAAACAAGTAGGGTCATTGACCTCTGCTGAAAGGGGAACCCTTGTCACACTGGCCTGTTCTGTCTCAGCCATAGGGAATAGTTTACCTCCATACTTTATTTTCCCACGTGTCCACTTCCGTGACCATTTCCTGATCAACGGGCCACCCGGCAGCAAAGGAGGGGCAAATTCCTCTGGATGGATGAAAGACACACACTTTGTTGACTTCCTGCAACATTTCAATGAACATACAAAGTGTTCAAAGGAGAAGCCCTGTTTACTCCTTTTGGACAACCACGAGTCTCATCTGTCCATTGATGGACTCAATTATGCCAAAGAAAATGGCATAATCATGCTGTCATTCCCACCGCACTGCTCACATCGGCTCCAACCATTAGACAGGTCTGTCTACGGGCCACTAAAGAGGCACATCAACAGCACGTGTGATGCCTGGATGAGGAACAACCCTGGGAAGACAATGTCTATTTATGACATTCCTGGGATTGTGGCAATTGCATATCCTCTGGCTGCAACCCCATTGAACATTCAGGCTGGTTTTAGGGTGGCTGGGATTCAACCTTACAACAGAAATGTATTTCTGGAAGCCGAGTTTGCACCATCCTACATCACAGATCGCCCTATTCCGGACCCTGCCCTGCCAGGCTCCAGCACCAACTCTGCACTGCCAGGCCCCAGCACTACCTCTGCACTGCCAGGCCCCAGCACCAACTCTGCACTGCTAGGCCCCAGCACTACCTCTGCACTGCCAGGCCCCAGCACCAACTCTGCACTGCCAGGCCCCAGCACCAACTCTGAACTGCCAGGCCCCAGCACTACCTCTGCACTGCCAGGCCCCAGCACTACCTCTGCACTGCCAGGCCCCAGCACCAACTCTGCACTGCTAGGCCCCAGCACTACCTCTGCACTGCCAGGCCCCAGCACCAACTCTGCACTGCTAGGCCCCAGCACCAACTCTGAACTGCCAGGCCCCAGCACTACCTCTGCACTGCCAGGCCCCAGCACTACCTCTGCACTGCCAGGCCCCAGCACCAACTCTGCACTGCTAGGCCCCAGCACCAACTCTGAACTGCCAAGCTCCAGCACCATCTCTATCACGAGCTCACCCTTACCCAGCACTGCAATTACTGACAGCGGACTACCAACTCCAGAGGACATCCGGCCATATCCAAAAGCTGGCCGCCGAAAACCATCCAGCAAAGGAAGAAAACAACGCAAATCAGCAATTCTAACCGACACGCCAGTGAAGCAGCAACTAGAAAAAGAAAAGAATAAGGCTGAATCTAGCAAAAAGCTGTTTCAAAAGAGAGGGACGCGAGGGGGGGAAACATCTGGACCTATGAAGAACAACGCAGCTAAAAGAAGAAAAATAATTCAAGAGTCATCATCAGATGATGAAGAGTGCTTCTGCCTTGTCTGTGTGGAGCCATTTTCAAACAGTTGTCCAAAAGAGACCTGGGTAAAATGCGTAAAATGCAACTAATGGGCCCATGATGCTTGCACCTCAGGCCAGGCAATTTATGTGTGCCAGAATTGTGACTCTGAAGTTGAGTCTGATTAATCAGAAATATGGCATCTGTTTTGTTCAGAGGATAAACATGTTAAGTAAAGCAAGTTATTTGCAGCATTCCATTCATTTATGATGGATTTATGTGCAAGCCAGAGAACATTTGAGTTTAAAGTTCAAACTAAAGTTTTCTTTCTACTAACTTCCAAAGACTAGAGAATATGGTGAAGCATGTCTTCCCTTTGGCTTCACCTGCACAAGTGCCAAGGTAGGTCTCCCCTGCAGAATTGGTTTTCCCTTTGTCGGGAGCAGCACTGGGCTCTCCAAATCACAGACAAACAGTATCCCACATTCTTGATTTTTAGTTCACAAACACTTGTTGTAATGACTAACTACTCCTGACATTTTGGAGATGTTAGCTCTTTATACAGTAAAGTTACAGTGGGATACAAATAATATCAGGCTGATTTGTTCCCCCTGTCGAAATCACGGAAAAACGGCATTCCACAGTTGTTTATGTTTTTAAGCCCATTTTGCACAGAGAGGCATTTTTTGATTTGATAGCAATGTTGAATATTATTACACAGGAAAAAAAACAACTATACGTAAAATAATCACACCGTGACGCCTCTGCCTTTCTAAACAGAGTGACAATAGGTGCGTGTGTAAATGTAAGCGCATAAAAACAGAAGATAGTCAGATTAACAGTATTTTGTCTCTATCTGCCATTCTGCAATTCATCTCATGTAAACAATAACGTGGTGCACAGCGTGACGTGAGTTTGGGAACCACTGCATTAGAGGATAAACTTAAAGTAAGAATAATCTATTATTTATGCAGTCTAGTATAGTATATTAGCCTCAAATGAGGCATAGACAAAGCAACCATATTCTAATTAATGAATTAATGACTAAAACTAATAGTCACCATTCAAATGTGTTCTAAACTTTCAAAGGTTTATTGACTTTCAGCTGCATCCATGAATACCAGTGAAACAGGACATCTGCCTCACTAAAAAGTACAACAGAGCGGCAAACACAAGCAAGACATAGAAATCTTCAGCCTTAACTAGAAGGTGAGTGATCGTAGGATTGCACACAGCAGAATTACTCACATGCACACATACACACACACAATGATATAGAAGAGAAAGATAGAAGGTGTGTTGGCACAGGAGGACTAGAGGATCATGACACCTTTGTCTTCATGCTCCTACATTGTCATCATATCAATGTTATGCTGGGTAATAATTGTGGGTCCAGATTTAGGTGCTAGCTACATCCTGATGCAAGTTGTCATCATGCAATGCTCTTCCTACTGTCAGTCGATGTTGATCCATTGAACACTTACATCTGTTTAATGGTGTTAAATATCCCAATCTTTGATCTTTGGGCTGAAGGAAGAACAACATAAATGTTCAATCAACAGTCTCTTTATTCCATACAATTCTCATTGTTCCATACAACACTTTTGAGCATTACCATCTGGACGGGAGATATGGAGAGGAGGGTGTCCGCCAGAACTCTTATAGCTTCAGCCCCCCTCCAAAGTCATAAAACCTAAACATCCACATTCTTTCTCTCTCAGTGAGCCTAAGTTATGACCTTGGCTTCCTGTGCAGTATGTTCTGTTCTTTCTAATCAGACAAATAAGGCCATGATTCTCTGAAAACAGTATTTCTTACAAATCAGCAGTATAATGCATCATAAAACAATGTCATTCATTCACAATAAATCAGCAGTCTAATGTAATACAAATCATTCTAATAAATGTAATAGTTATCACCTTCTTCTAAGTCAGGAGAATAATGCAACCTAAAACTACATAATGATTTCACAAGCTTTAATTAGAGGTATAACGTGGCATAAAATAGTATAATAATCTCACAATGGACGTATCATACACTATATGGTCAAACATATTCACTCACCCATCCAAACAATTGAAATCAAGTGTTTCAATCACTTCCATGGTCACAGGTGTATAAAATTAAGCACTTAGGCATGCAGACTGCTTCTATAAGCATTTGTGAAAGAATGGGTTGCTCTCAGGATGTCAGTGAACTCTAGCGTGGTATTATGATAGGATGCCACCTGTGCAACAAGTCCAGTCTTGAAATGTCCTCAATATTAAATATTTCAAAAGTGGCACAAAGTGGTAGACCACATTACATCACAGAGCGGGCTCAACAGATACTGTGGCACAGAGGTTGCCAACTTTTTTCAGATTCAGTCAGTACAGACCTCCAAAGTCAAGTCAAGTCAAGTTTATTTATAAAGCACATTTAAAAACAACCGAGGCTGACCAAAGTGCTGTACAATAAAATACAAATATAAAATACAATAAAACACAAGTACATAAAACACCTCACTGATAAAACAATAAATTAAAACAATAAGTTAAACCTTGCTAAAAGCCAATGAGAAGAGGTGAGTTTTAAGAGCAGTTTTAAAAGTTCCTAGGCTTGTGGAGAATCTGATGTGAGGAGGTAAACTGTTCCACAGTCTGGGTGCAGCCACAGCAAAAGCCCTCTCTTCTCTAGTCTTTAGTCTGTACCTGGGAACATCTAAAAGCATCAGGTCTGCTGACCTCAAAGATCTCCTGGGGCGGTAAATGCTAAGAAGCTCTGCCAGGTAAGGAGGTGCAGTACCGTTAAGAACCTTAAAAACCAGCAATAAAATTTTAAAATCAATCCTAAAAGCAACTGAGAGCCAGTGGAGAGAGCAGAGGACCGGAGTGATGTGGTCTCTCTTTTTGGAACCGGTCAGCATGCGAGCAGCAGCGTTCTGCATCAGTTGGAGGCGATGCAGACAGGAACGATCTAAACCAGCATAAAGGGAGTTACAGTAGTCCAGCCGTGATGTAATAAAAGCATGGACCACCCTTTCTAGATCGTTCCTGCACAGGTAGGACTTGACTTTAGTTAAAATCCGTAGATGATAAAAAGATCCCTTGACTACGGAGCTGATTTGTTTATCAAATTTAAAAGCACTGTCAAAAGTAACACCGAGGCTCTTAATGGAGGAAGTACATTCAGAAGTTAGGGGTCCCACAAAATCAAAGGAAAGGTTGGGGTCTTTAGGAAGCCCAAACACAATGACTTCAGTTTTACTTTCATTTAGATGTAGAAAGTTAAGAGCCATCCAAGTCTTAATGTCAGACAAACAGGAGAATAATGGCTGCAGAGAGTCCTTACAGTCTAACCTCAGAGGGAGGTAGATCTGAATGTCATCAGCAAAGGTGTGGAAGGACACATTATGTTTGCGCCAAACTTCATGTGGCCATTAGATTAGCTAAAGATCAGTGTGTAGAGAACTTGATGGAATGGGTTTCCATGGCCGAGCACAATATAGAGAAGTTTAAACTTTGCTGGAGGGGGTGTGGGGTTGTTTTTCAGAAGTTGGGCTCAGCTCTTTACTTCCAGTGAAAGAAACTGAAAATATTTTGTGCAATTTCATGCTCCCAACTTTGTAGGAACAACTTGGGGATGGCTCCTTCCTGTTCTAGCATGGCTGTGCACGAGTGCACACAAGCAGGGTCCTTAAAGACATGGATGAGTGAGTTTGGTGTGGAAGAATCTGACTGGCCTGCACAGTCCTAAACTCAGCCCGAGAGAAAACCTTTGGGATGAATTAGAGCAGCGGCCCCAACCTTTTTTGCACCACGGACCGGTTTATGCCCGAGAATATTTTCACGGACTGGCCTTTAAGGTGTCACGGATAAATACAACAAAATAAAACTAGTACCGGTACAGAAAAAAAGAAGATTTATTCATAACACACGTGAAAAGACCCTTGAAAACCGAGTTAACGATAAAAACAATAACAAAATAACGCTGAAAACCGATAAAAACCCTGAAAACCATACATTTCACACCTGAGCCTCAACTCTCGCGGCCCGGTACCAAACAACTCACGGACTGGTACCAGTCCGAGGCCCGGGGGTTGGGGACCGCTGAATTAGAGCATACACTTCAAGGCCGGCCTTCTCATCCATCATCAGTGCCTGACCTCACAAATGTCCTTCTGGAGGAATTGTCAAAAATTCCCATAAGCACACTCCTAAACCTTATGGAAAGCCTTCCAATGAGAGTTGAAGCTGTTGTAGCTGCAAAGGGTTGGCCGACACCATATCAAACCCTATGGAATAAGACTGGGATCTCAGTTATATGTGTGTGAAGGCAAAAGGGGAAATACTTCTGGTAATATAGTGTATAATAATGTTTCCCACATACTGCCTGGGCAGCTGAAAATGGTCAAAACTAAAATGTGCTCCTTCTACTCAGAGATGAAAGAATGAGTAATGCAGTGCCTCCATGAGACTCACATATATGGTTTTGTATGAAATGACTTATCAGCTAGTTCAGGGGTGTCAATATGCCAGATCTGATCCAGTTCAGTGCACCCTGCTGCATGACTTTGCAATATGTATAACCTGCAGATGAGGTGAGCGCTGTTTGTTGTGTCAGGAGGATCATTACAGGAGGTCAAGGTCAAGGTAACTTTATTTATACCCACAGGCAAGGTAAATCTGCTTTACAGAAAAAATGATAGCATTTAGCATCCCTTCAAAAACACACATACCTAATAAAGATATAAACCTCCCTGTAGCACATATATAGTAATTTAATATTTCGAATCAAAAACAGTTCTTATTTAATTCAGTGAGAGCAACGGGGACAAAGCTATCTCGGAAATAGAAACCTCCGTCCTGAGGAAAGAAGCTGAAATTCACCCCTTAGCGGATGGGAACTATTTTTAAGGAATGATAAAGCCATCCTCTGTACCTGCTTGGAGTACAGGGAGGCTAAACAAGACTGTGGCTCACCTATCAGATGACTGGACCATCTCACTAACTGATTTAGAGAGTTTTTCTCTGTGACAGAGGTCTGACCAAACCATGCCACCAAACAAAAGGATAAAACAGACTCAATAAAAGAACGATAAAACAAAGTTAAAATTTTTTGGTCAATGTGGAAATGAGCACGTTTCCTAAGGCAATAAAGGTGCTGGTGACCCTTTTTACAAACTGATTTGCAATTTTGATCAAAGTTCAGTTTTTCATTGATTATGGTCCCAAGATATTTATATGACTGCACTTGCTCTATTTTCTGACCTTTAATTAAAGTGACTCCGTGCCCATTTTGTTGTTTCCTAAAATCAACAACCATATCTTTTGTTTTAGATATGTTCAGCTGGAGATAAGACTCCTCACACCACTGAACAAAGTCATCAATGACTGGACCGTGGTTAGTTTCACCCTCTTTCAGTAAGATGACAATAACAGAGTCATCTGCATATTTAATGATGGCCCTGTTTTCATATCTGCTCTGACACATGTTTGTATAGAGAATGAATAATAAGGGCGATAAGACACACCCTTGAGGAGAACTTGTGGAGGAGAACACTGGGTCAGACAGAATCCCATTTATTCTCACTCTTTGTGACCTGTCAGTTAAAAAATCTAAAATCCAGCCCACCAGGTTTTTCCTGATTTCAAACTGTTCTAAAAGTCTTTTAATTAAAATATGGGGTTGTATTGTATTAAAAGCCGAAGAAAAATCGATGAAAAGAAGTTTTGCAAAAGTCCCTTTACTCTCTACATGTTTAAGAATCAGATTTAGTAAAGTCAAAAGAGTGTCCTCCACTCCTCTATTACAGGAGGCTTAGAATTAGAATTTGTGTCATGAAAATGGTTGTCTGAACTTTTAATTTCATCTGAGACAGAGATCTGACTCATCATTAGTTTCACAGACGTCTTACTTCCTTAATTTACCACAGTACAGTTTAATGACTGAATGTGGAGAAGCACACATATGGTTGAAATTGTAGACATAATCTTCTTGAGAAAAAATCCTCTCAGGATGACGTGTCATCATCTCAATAATCCTTATACTTTTCATATAGTACAACTATCAGGTCCAGTTTTTAACCTTGTTAATGTTAGTCTGCTTTGCAGGTCAGATGACTAAACAGAGGCTGATAAGATTAGGTCTTAAAGCTCTAGGTGTTTGTATTTACTCCATACTCAGCTGCGGGCAGAGAGGGTGACAGGCGAGGATGGCACTGAAGAGAAGATGCTCGGTTTCTGGAGTCTCCTGGTCCTGTCAGTATTAGTAGGATGCATCTGCTGTGTCTTCTCGTGGATGCTCACCTACCTTGACTCGTTCCAGCCTGGTATGGATTTCCCAACACTGTGGACAGTGGCCCACGTCAGAGACGTTTAATATTGATTACATATGTCTGAATTGCTAACCCTAGCTCAACAGACCACAATGCCCTGGACTGTCAGTATAGTTACATGCTGTGAACATAAGTACCTTTGATCACAGTTTGTGTTGTAAAAGAGAAGGAATATTGGAAAGAAAGGTCAACATTGTGATATTATTTCTTCCAAACTGACCAGAAACATGCTTGTCAGACTCTCACAGCAAAGGATCAGACTCACTGTGCATGACGGCTCAGGCCAATGATGTCTGTTAAGATTGTCAGTTGTTTAGTGCTTCTGTACAGTTAGGGTCACGTCTCTATTTCAGAATAATTAATATGCGGAAAACACTAAAAGTTGATTGTCTTCCAATATTCTAGCATAATTAAAAAACTTTGACTCTGTAAGTACATATTATTAGTCCTAATGCCAGTATGAGTCTTCATAACTCCTGCTTTGAAATACTGAACTTTGAAATTTACCTGATGAAAGATAGTTTACAGTGGCACTCTGTCAGGATCATTCTGACTATAAGATCACTGTATTAATCTGAATCCTTCTGAAATGTGCTGTGAATGAATGCTGATGCAACTCACTGTGGGAAAGCTGCTAATAAAATGAATCTGTGACACATGCAACACGTTCACAGAGGAAGAGGACTCAAAGGGAGGACACGCAGAGGCTGTGTTGAAGTCAGAAATCCAAATCTTTATTAAAAAAAAAAACAGGCGGCGGTTACAAACAGGAAGACAAGCAGTCCATCAAACAGTCTACAGGGTCAAACATTCAGAGAATTTAAACAGCAGTAAAAAATAACTGGACACTGAAAAACTTAAAGCAATGTGTGACGCAATAGAAGGAAGCAGTGTGTTACTGTGTTGTGTTGTTTGTTACGTTGTGATGTGTCATATCGTGTCGTGTTGTGTTATATGTAGTGCCGACGTAGGACAGTTTTTCCAATTTCATTGTACTACTGTACTATGTATGACTGTGCAATGACAATAAAGAGTTATCTTATCTTATCTTATATTCACTGAATTATCATCAATTACAAAAGAGAAAAATGACGATTTCTAAGGATTATTTTCTTAAATGCAGTTAGAGTGTGGCTGGTAAAGATGGAAACATACAGAATGTAAACTGTGTGAGTTTGGTGAACTTTGTTAGTAACAAATGAGGTAAAAAAAAAACAACCCCAAAACATACAAAACACAGAAAGAGGCTCTCAGTATTCATTAATAATTAGAAAGAAAAATTCTGGTCGTGGATTTTTACAGTCTTAGTTCCGCTCGCTGTCATCATTATAATCATCATGATAAATGGCGAGGTCCTGAGGTGGGTGGGGCTGTCTCTGTGATGTCACCATGAAGGAACAGCATCTGGCACGTGTACATCCCAGTACACTGGTGTAGTTTCCTCTCCAGCTGTTTGACATGTGACACTTGAATAGTGTTAGGTCAGGTGACCACATGGTTTCTAAAGTAACTGACAGGAAGTAACCAGGCCGTCAGAAATGGATGGCATGTGTGTAGAGTTACTGGAGTTGGGTAACTCTACTTACCAAAAGCAGAAGCACACAGATGAAGGATCAGATGCTGAATGTTGCAGGAACATGCTCATGTGTGGTGGTCATTCAGTGCTGCTCCGGCAGGTTAGACAGTCCAAGACTGATATGCTGCCCATCTGAGAGTTTGAAAACACACATGGAAAGATTTATTTTGTGTTACAGTCAAAGTTGGATGTTCATTTTTGTCCTTTAAAAATGTTTGTGTATTTGAAAGCACTAACATTTAAGGATGACTTGGATTGTCTCCTTTAAAGGGGAGACAAGTGTATCCACTGATCTACGTCACTTTACCTGGATGATGACTCTTCTCCCCCTCACTCAGAAACACTCCTAATATAACCAAGCAAATAAATAATATTGAAGATTTACTTACATCATTACAAAAACATCAAAAACATCTCCCTTTGATTCTATTTCTCCATTCCTGCTGAACATCAGGCAACAAATATCTCAATAAATCACAGTAAAATGTAAAGCACATGTTTTCTCTGCTTTGTCTAACCTCTGCAGAGCCTCTGTCAAGAAAAACATAACTGTAAGCATAAAACAAATATACATTCATAACACGTCACTGGACAAACCTCGGTCAGTTGATTTCCTCTGTGCAGTGCAGATGAGCATCAGTCAGCAAGTGACTCTGCTGGTTCTTCTGAGGAAACACCACCGTCTCTCCACACCGTCACCATCTGTGAGCACAAACTGCTGCTCTGCCAGCATGTAGGAATCACATATCACACACACAGGGGTGAAGAAACATCAGAGCTCAACTTTGGATACTTTAGATCTAAACAGATCAAAGTAGCTCTTAGTTTCAACAATCAGTGAGCAGACAAACAATGATCCCACCCACTCCATGACATGTTGGTCAGTCACAGGAGCTCGTTCAGTGAGAGACTGAGATTACCGAAAAGCACCACTGAACGACACAGGAAATCATTCCTGCCTGTGGCCATCTCCCTGTACAACGCATCCACTTAACACACTGTTTGCTGCTACAACTACACATGTTTCTTTTCCAAATATTTATTTATAAGTGACTTATGTATGTATGTATGTATGTATGTATGTATGTATATATATGTATATATTGTACTATTCTTAGTTAGCGTATTGTCTGTCTTGTCTTAATGTTGGTTTAAAATGGAGCACTGTAACAAAAAATAATTTCCCCCAGGGATCAATAAAGTATTCTGATTCTGATTCTGATACCAAACTGATTCTGTATGAATACAATATGGTATTTTCAATACAGGTATCAAATTAATTTATTAAAACTAATACAGATATATGTATATTTTTTTTTGATAAATTAGTTTGCTAAATTATAAGAATATATATATTTTTTCATTTAACAATTGCAACTAAAAGAAATTAAATATTGAACAAAAATATATTGTCACATTCTTTGCATGCTCAGCACGATGACAGACTTGAAGTTGCTACAGATTTTAAGAAGTGATAATTATAGGGAAGAAACTTCTCTTTTTCATCCGTTTAATCAAACATTTGATGCCTCAGCTGTCTCAGTCCTATAGCGTTCTGCAACTACAACTAACCTGAGGCTTGGATTTGGCTGCAGGTGCCCCTGTACATCCTTCTCAGCAGCACACATGTGGGTACCATTTAATCCCACTTCTTCCTGAGCTTTGCTTCATCACAAGACCAAAGGTGGCATCCCGTGTCACAGTCTTATCATCATCCAGAAGAAACATTTGAAGAAACATTTACGCGCCTCCTGGTTTTGTTTTCTGATCCTGCGAAAAGACTGAGGACAACAAAGCCCAGAGAACACGAGATACACAACATCCAACATTCAGACTCAACAGCCTCCATAAATGAAGAGCACCAGGTTGGTTCAGTTATAGTAGATATAAGCATACTTCACATTACTGGGTATGAATAATAATGAGGAGGCAAACTTTGACGATGCAGAGCATGATGTCCCATCATCAGACTGTAAACAAACATCCACCAGGCTTCTTTGTTGCCAAAATTGATGATTCTCCTATCAGGGATCAGTAGCGTGTATTAACCTGTGGTACAAGCAGCAGTCACTGAAATATTACTGTTTCAGATAAGAAATCTAGGACATAAAAGCCAGAGTGGGAGGGATCTCTGCAAACTGACTTAGGTCTGCAAGTGTGAAGCTCAACAAAAATCTGACTCTCCAGTCACAGACAAACAAAAACTCCAGCTGGGAGATAGAAAATGCTGTCTGGGTCCTGCTGGATGTTGCTGGTCAGAGTCCACACATTAGCAGAGTGCTTCTTGGTCCCACTGACCCATGTGGACAGCGACTGTGGAGAACTGTTCTGGAAAACAGAGAAGAGAATTAAAATAACAAAAAGTAGCAGCAGTTCAGATCTGATTTAATTTAATTTCCTTCACACAGCACATTCGTCCAGGCTGACAGGTAAACAGAATTAATCTCAGGTAACATGACTCATAGTAGAGATTCAGTAAGAAAGATTGCAGGCTCTAATATTATTACCACACAATCCAAGGACACACCAACAGCTCCGATTTGTAGAACTATTTAAACAAATGTCTTCTGAATATTCAATTCAGGTTCGCAGTGGGAGGGTGGGAGGTGTCGTGGAATTTTTTAAATAAAGTCTGCAACACAGAAAGAGCTGTGATCAAGCTATTTATTACTGCGCCAACACACATCAAACATCACAGTTCAGTCATGTCAGCGCTGCCACAGAAGTGGTGCTCCTACTCCTTTATGCATTCCAAGGAAGAGGGAGGAAGTTACAAACGGATCCTACCACACTTCAACGGATCAATGGTTATGCTGTTTTGTGGCCTTATCAGCACCCGTAAAGGGAGTTGTTTTCTCAAACTGCTGACGCTGAAGTAAGTTCATCTAGTTTTAGAAACTTTCACTGAACAGTAACAGTGTTACAACTAAGCATATGCATAAGCACTTAAATACTTTAAATGAGAATAACAGAAAATTTCTATTACAGAGGCTAGAGCCTGTCCCAGTAGTCATAGGTAGAGCACACCTGGACAGGTCACCAGTCTGTCAGAGGACTAACACAAAGATAGACACCAGAGTAACAAATCTATTTAAAATTAATGTAAGTTTGCTGCAGCTGTATGTATGAACATGTGTTTCTGTGCTCACAGTCCACCTCTCAGGAACCTGTAGTTCACTTTAAGTCTACTTTAAACAAACCTCACAAAAGGCTGATGTGGCTGGATCAGTAGTCTGATTTGAGTACGATACCTTTGGCCAGGGATTACTCTGGTGCATCGCTTCACTGCAGTGTTACGTATTTTCCCCACACCTGAATAAAAAAAATACTGATATATACAAATAACAGCTTCAGCTGATGCAGCCTGACTCAATCCTAAATGTTCAGCACACAGAGACACAGAGGTGCCGTTTAAAGTTTAGTGTTAACCTGAGTCACTGATCATTTGCAGTATTACAGAGTCTGGCAGTCTTTGCATGATGTCCACGTCACTGTAAGTTTCTAGCCGACTCTCAGGTGTGACAGGTGTGCCAGCAGGAAACAGTAATAATAACCTGCATCCTGTGGTTTGTCATGCAGGACTAAAGAAGCCAGGCTTTGTTCACACAGCTAGGATTGTATTTTACACTGACCCTGGGTCAGTATAAGTATCATACAGTTTAAACGAAGCACTGAAACTTGCACATATTTATTATAGATGCACTGAAGCTAATCGAGATATTTGCTGTCAATCTGTGGCTGCGATTATTATTATATATTATTATTATATTACTGGAAACTTTATTAACTAGTAACTTCATCAGTCATGACAGAAGCTAATATTTCTGTGCTAACATCGTTTAAACAGTAACAGCTTTCCTCCAATATAAGCTAACGTTTACACCGTAACTTTAAGCTAGCACCATAAAGACGGTAAAACACGTAATAATATCTACAAATGCATCTTAAAGCTGTTATATTAGCACTCGGTGTATTACTAACATAACCACATTAACATTACTGACACTCGCTGACTTTTAATAGTCATTCTATAAATGCTGTCTGTTTAAATGGTCTTACCTGTACACACTGCATATCCACCGGATTCCAGCCAGAGTGGATTCTGGAGTCTTCCCACGCTCCTGTTAGTGATCCTCCATCTGGATGGATGAGAACAACCTTCTGAACAATCTAGCAGGAAATGGCCCATATCTATGGGACTGATTTGTGCTAATAACGCCCATTGTATGGACTGATAACAGCCGAAGCGGGTGAATAAAGTCACCCAGTAGCTAGCTGTGCCATTACCCAGCATACATCACTCCCTCCATAAATGCAATAAACGATACAAAAGTAATAGCCTATAATTAATTCCTCTGCTGTATCTGCTGTTTTTCAGGTAGTTGTTTACATTATATAATTTATTGTGTTCTGTATACCTCACTACAATGTGATTTGGAAAATGTCTAAATATACCGACAACAGGCACTTCCGCAGCAATCTCTTCAATCGGAGGACCCTTCACGCACAGGCCCCGACGCGAGGGGCATGTGCGTCCATAAGTGAAGCAGAGGGATAGTGATGGGCAGATGAAGCCTCATGAAGCACTGAAGCTTTTCATCCAATTGGTTCACCTCAACGCGAAGCTTCTTGAAGCTTCATTTGCTCTAGCAGGACACCTACTGGACGTAAAAATATTAGTTGGCATGAATTTGAAGAGTGTGGCATTTTGCACACAGCCTGTAAATGTCAACAACAAAAGGAGTGTGTAAAACATCTATATTGTAGTGATGGCAGCATACTGTGTATATTTATGCTGGCAGTATGGAAAATGATTATTTGTGGCAAAGTTCGAACCGCTTCCTGAACCAGTCACGTGGTACAGCCGGGCAGCGAGGCTTCGGACGTCATCATTTTCAGCTCCTCCCATAAATGAAGCAAGCCTCGATACGCATGGCGGCGGGGGGCGTGGCCCGCCTCCTGTGACATCAAGGTCCAAAGCCCTATTCGGCTTACAGGATGATGACATCACATATATTTAGAATCTTACAACAAATTTGGTCCTATGATGCTTTAATCCGTTGATCCGCAAAAGTCTATAAATAGGGGTGAAGAGCAATGACTTTTAGTTAATTAATTGCAGCATTTATGTTAGCAGAATTGAAACGTTCACCAAAGAGGTATTTTGAAACACCTGGATCCTTTTTGGAGTAGCTGTTTACAGATTCCAACATGTCTCAGAGGAAACAACCCTACAGATTTCTAAGGTAAGTTTTCTTTCTTTTTTTCTGTTTTTAGGTTGTTCACTGACAGAATAAGAATCACACAAGCTCACCTCTAGACAGCTGCCCTGCATGGTTTGAAGCAAAGTTTTCTTCTATTTGATCTCAAAAAGCTCCTAAAACAGTCAGTGATCACCGTTGACCTCCCTCGGCTTTTATTACCGCTAATCATTTATTTAAGCTCAGTTTTTAAAACCTTAGGATGTAACTACAACCCAGCCCATGCAGCAGTATATGAATGACTAACCTCGTATTGTGGATGGATTATCTCAGTTGTTCTCCTGGCTGAAGTTTGGTCCTTTTACAGCATCCTGCCATGCGATTACATTTGTTCCTGACCACCGAGAACGCTCACATTAACTTTTATCGAGTGGAAAAAAAGTTAGCTTGTTTATATTATGCTAACATAGCTGTGTCGCTAGCGGTCACGTAGCACATCATTATATACCAGCTAGCCCAACTTCAGTCACCCTACAAACGTCACTGCTGTTTAGTTTTCTGTCTTCATTTATGCTGGAAGTGATAGCAGAGTTGTACGTTTTAATTTGTTTCCAAAACCCCGCAGTCAGGACATGCTATATTGTATTTAGATAGAAGCTAGCGAGCTAACTCCCTGCTAACTTCTAACTCCGTTAAATGTCATAAATTCCGTTTTCATGGATGCCTGGATGTTAAACTCAATTGTTACACCTGGTAGAGCAGAACGCTGATCATTTTATTAAAGATGAAAGACTTTAGACAGTTTTTCAACTCTCAATAATGCCATAGTGATCGTTTGATATATGGACCTGCAGCGGAGTTTAGACCCAGACACGGCTAGTGACGTCAGACTGAACAACCGGATAGTGATATGAATTAATTTAGAACTCACTGGAGAGAAAATGCCACGAGCAAATCAACAAAAAGCTGGGGATTGCACATGACTGGCGTCTTTGTTTGGTGATATCGGATACGGAAAACGATGAAAAGATAGCCCATTATCCAGGTTCTTGCCTTCACGATCATGAGCTCTAACGTTGCAACCAACTACAAAACAAGTACGAACCATAGCTGAAGCTGTATCCTTTGTCTGGCCTACTGTCATGGCGGCGGGAGGCGTGGCCCGCCTCCTGTGACATCAAGGTCCAAAGCCCTATTCGGCTTACAGGATGATGACGTCACATATATTTAGAATCTTACAACAAATTTGGTCCTATGATGCTATGACATGGTTATATATTTACATGTAGATAATGTCCTCAAGTTCTGTATAACCACTTTTTCCTCTCTCTGTGTTTGTTTCTCGTTCGTTGTTGTGTGTGTGTTTGTGTGCATTTGTCTCTTTCAAACAGGTGCCGGTCCTCACCTCTGCAGTGCTGCCGTCTCCTGTAGCGCTGCATGGTTCTAAGCTAAGTTTCCTTTCCTTTTTCTGTTCTCTCAGATTTGTCCTCAGGTTTGAAGTGTCTGTGTTGTGCAGCTGGTCTGGTCTGTCTCTAGACAGTTCAGGCTTCACCCACTAGTTAAATGGTGGAGGCTCACAGCGACATACTCAACACACAAGTTTCTGAACTCTGCATGAGGGTTTCTCCGACGAAGTGAGGGCCGTGAGGCACAGCTCCCCGTCCCCCGGTGACCCTGCTAGGTCCACCTTCTTAGGGAAACCCTCTGCAGAGGAGCTGACAGAGCCAGGAACTTGTGAGTTGCGTGTGTCCACTCAGGCATCATTCATGCTTGTTCTGTAGGCAGTTCCTGTCAGAAGGAGGAGGCGCGGCAGGAGCGTCGGGGGGCGGAAGACGGTGCCTCAGTGCCTCTCTCCTTCTGACATTGTTAAAGAAAACACAACAAATTTGTAATTATGTAGATAATTACATGTAGATAATGTCCTCAAGTTCTGTATAACCACTTTTTCCTCTCTCTGTGTTTGTTTCTCGTTCGTTGTTGTGTGTGTGTTTGTGTGCATTTGTCTCTTTCAAACAGGTGCCGGTCCTCACCTCTGCAGTGCTGCCGTCTCCTGTAGCGCTGCATGGTTCTAAGCTAAGTTTCCTTTCCTTTTTCTGTTCTCTCAGATTTGTCCTCAGGTTTGAAGTGTCTGTGTTGTGCAGCTGGTCTGGTCTGTCTCTAGACAGTTCAGGCTTCACCCACTAGTTAAATGGTGGAGGCTCACAGCGACATACTCAACACACAAGTTTCTGAACTCTGCATGAGGGTTTCTCCGACGAAGTGAGGGCCGTGAGGCACAGCTCCCCGTCCCCCGGTGACCCTGCTAGGTCCACCTTCTTAGGGAAACCCTCTGCAGAGGAGCTGACAGAGCCAGGAACTTGTGAGTTGCGTGTGTCCACTCAGGCATCATTCATGCTTGTTCTGTAGGCAGTTCCTGTCAGAAGGAGGAGGCGCGGCAGGAGCGTCGGGGGGCGGAAGACGGTGCCTCAGTGCCTCTCTCCTTCTGACATTGTTAAAGAAAACACAACAAATTTGTAATTATGTAGATAATTACATGTAGATAATGTCCTCAAGTTCTGTATAACCACTTTTTCCTCTCTCTGTGTTTGTTTCTCGTTCGTTGTTGTGTGTGTGTTTGTGTGCATTTGTCTCTTTCAAACAGGTGCCGGTCCTCACCTCTGCAGTGCTGCCGTCTCCTGTAGCGCTGCATGGTTCTAAGCTAAGTTTCCTTTCCTTTTTCTGTTCTCTCAGATTTGTCCTCAGGTTTGAAGTGTCTGTGTTGTGCAGCTGGTCTGGTCTGTCTCTAGACAGTTCAGGCTTCACCCACTAGTTAAATGGTGGAGGCTCACAGCGACATACTCAACACACAAGTTTCTGAACTCTGCATGAGGGTTTCTCCGACGAAGTGAGGGCCGTGAGGCACAGCTCCCCGTCCCCCGGTGACCCTGCTAGGTCCACCTTCTTAGGGAAACCCTCTGCAGAGGAGCTGACAGAGCCAGGAACTTGTGAGTTGCGTGTGTCCACTCAGGCATCATTCATGCTTGTTCTGTAGGCAGTTCCTGTCAGAAGGAGGAGGCGCGGCAGGAGCGTCGGGGGGCGGAAGACGGTGCCTCAGTGCCTCTCTCCTTCTGACATTGTTAAAGAAAACACAACAAATTTGTAATTATGTAGATAATTACATGTAGATAATGTCCTCAAGTTCTGTATAACCACTTTTTCCTCTCTCTGTGTTTGTTTCTCGTTCGTTGTTGTGTGTGTGTTTGTGTGCATTTGTCTCTTTCAAACAGGTGCCGGTCCTCACCTCTGCAGTGCTGCCGTCTCCTGTAGCGCTGCATGGTTCTAAGCTAAGTTTCCTTTCCTTTTTCTGTTCTCTCAGATTTGTCCTCAGGTTTGAAGTGTCTGTGTTGTGCAGCTGGTCTGGTCTGTCTCTAGACAGTTCAGGCTTCACCCACTAGTTAAATGGTGGAGGCTCACAGCGACATACTCAACACACAAGTTTCTGAACTCTGCATGAGGGTTTCTCCGACGAAGTGAGGGCCGTGAGGCACAGCTCCCCGTCCCCCGGTGACCCTGCTAGGTCCACCTTCTTAGGGAAACCCTCTGCAGAGGAGCTGACAGAGCCAGGAACTTGTGAGTTGCGTGTGTCCACTCAGGCATCATTCATGCTTGTTCTGTAGGCAGTTCCTGTCAGAAGGAGGAGGCGCGGCAGGAGCGTCGGGGGGCGGAAGACGGTGCCTCAGTGCCTCTCTCCTTCTGACATTGTTAAAGAAAACACAACAAATTTGTAATTATGTAGATAATTACATGTAGATAATGTCCTCAAGTTCTGTATAACCACTTTTTCCTCTCTCTGTGTTTGTTTCTCGTTCGTTGTTGTGTGTGTGTTTGTGTGCATTTGTCTCTTTCAAACAGGTGCCGGTCCTCACCTCTGCAGTGCTGCCGTCTCCTGTAGCGCTGCATGGTTCTAAGCTAAGTTTCCTTTCCTTTTTCTGTTCTCTCAGATTTGTCCTCAGGTTTGAAGTGTCTGTGTTGTGCAGCTGGTCTGGTCTGTCTCTAGACAGTTCAGGCTTCACCCACTAGTTAAATGGTGGAGGCTCACAGCGACATACTCAACACACAAGTTTCTGAACTCTGCATGAGGGTTTCTCCGACGAAGTGAGGGCCGTGAGGCACAGCTCCCCGTCCCCCAGTGACCCTGCTAGGTCCACCTTCTTAGGGAAACCCTCTGCAGAGGAGCTGACAGAGCCAGGAACTTGTGAGTTGCGTGTGTCCACTCAGGCATCATTCATGCTTGTTCTGTAGGCAGTTCCTGTCAGAAGGAGGAGGCGCGGCAGGAGCGTCGGGGGGCGGAAGACGGTGCCTCAGTGCCTCTCTCCTTCTGACATTGTTAAAGAAAACACAACAAATTTGTAATTATGTAGATAATTACATGTAGATAATGTCCTCAAGTTCTGTATAACCACTTTTTCCTCTCTCTGTGTTTGTTTCTCGTTCGTTGTTGTGTGTGTGTTTGTGTGCATTTGTCTCTTTCAAACAGGTGCCGGTCCTCACCTCTGCAGTGCTGCCGTCTCCTGTAGCGCTGCATGGTTCTAAGCTAAGTTTCCTTTCCTTTTTCTGTTCTCTCAGATTTGTCCTCAGGTTTGAAGTGTCTGTGTTGTGCAGCTGGTCTGGTCTGTCTCTAGACAGTTCAGGCTTCACCCACTAGTTAAATGGTGGAGGCTCACAGCGACATACTCAACACACAAGTTTCTGAACTCTGCATGAGGGTTTCTCCGACGAAGTGAGGGCCGTGAGGCACAGCTCCCCGTCCCCCGGTGACCCTGCTAGGTCCACCTTCTTAGGGAAACCCTCTGCAGAGGAGCTGACAGAGCCAGGAACTTGTGAGTTGCGTGTGTCCACTCAGGCATCATTCATGCTTGTTCTGTAGGCAGTTCCTGTCAGAAGGAGGAGGCGCGGCAGGAGCGTCGGGGGGCGGAAGACGGTGCCTCAGTGCCTCTCTCCTTCTGACATTGTTAAAGAAAACACAACAAATTTGTAATTATGTAGATAATTACATGTAGATAATGTCCTCAAGTTCTGTATAACCACTTTTTCCTCTCTCTGTGTTTGTTTCTCGTTCGTTGTTGTGTGTGTGTTTGTGTGCATTTGTCTCTTTCAAACAGGTGCCGGTCCTCACCTCTGCAGTGCTGCCGTCTCCTGTAGCGCTGCATGGTTCTAAGCTAAGTTTCCTTTCCTTTTTCTGTTCTCTCAGATTTGTCCTCAGGTTTGAAGTGTCTGTGTTGTGCAGCTGGTCTGGTCTGTCTCTAGACAGTTCAGGCTTCACCCACTAGTTAAATGGTGGAGGCTCACAGCGACATACTCAACACACAAGTTTCTGAACTCTGCATGAGGGTTTCTCCGACGAAGTGAGGGCCGTGAGGCACAGCTCCCCGTCCCCCGGTGACCCTGCTAGGTCCACCTTCTTAGGGAAACCCTCTGCAGAGGAGCTGACAGAGCCAGGAACTTGTGAGTTGCGTGTGTCCACTCAGGCATCATTCATGCTTGTTCTGTAGGCAGTTCCTGTCAGAAGGAGGAGGCGCGGCAGGAGCGTCGGGGGGCGGAAGACGGTGCCTCAGTGCCTCTCTCCTTCTGACATTGTTAAAGAAAACACAACAAATTTGTAATTATGTAGATAATTACATGTAGATAATGTCCTCAAGTTCTGTATAACCACTTTTTCCTCTCTCTGTGTTTGTTTCTCGTTCGTTGTTGTGTGTGTGTTTGTGTGCATTTGTCTCTTTCAAACAGGTGCCGGTCCTCACCTCTGCAGTGCTGCCGTCTCCTGTAGCGCTGCATGGTTCTAAGCTAAGTTTCCTTTCCTTTTTCTGTTCTCTCAGATTTGTCCTCAGGTTTGAAGTGTCTGTGTTGTGCAGCTGGTCTGGTCTGTCTCTAGACAGTTCAGGCTTCACCCACTAGTTAAATGGTGGAGGCTCACAGCGACATACTCAACACACAAGTTTCTGAACTCTGCATGAGGGTTTCTCCGACGAAGTGAGGGCCGTGAGGCACAGCTCCCCGTCCCCCGGTGACCCTGCTAGGTCCACCTTCTTAGGGAAACCCTCTGCAGAGGAGCTGACAGAGCCAGGAACTTGTGAGTTGCGTGTGTCCACTCAGGCATCATTCATGCTTGTTCTGTAGGCAGTTCCTGTCAGAAGGAGGAGGCGCGGCAGGAGCGTCGGGGGGCGGAAGACGGTGCCTCAGTGCCTCTCTCCTTCTGACATTGTTAAAGAAAACACAACAAATTTGTAATTATGTAGATAATTACATGTAGATAATGTCCTCAAGTTCTGTATAACCACTTTTTCCTCTCTCTGTGTTTGTTTCTCGTTCGTTGTTGTGTGTGTGTTTGTGTGCATTTGTCTCTTTCAAACAGGTGCCGGTCCTCACCTCTGCAGTGCTGCCGTCTCCTGTAGCGCTGCATGGTTCTAAGCTAAGTTTCCTTTCCTTTTTCTGTTCTCTCAGATTTGTCCTCAGGTTTGAAGTGTCTGTGTTGTGCAGCTGGTCTGGTCTGTCTCTAGACAGTTCAGGCTTCACCCACTAGTTAAATGGTGGAGGCTCACAGCGACATACTCAACA
This sequence comes from Astatotilapia calliptera, assembly GCF_964374335.1. Lineage (NCBI taxonomy): Eukaryota > Metazoa > Chordata > Actinopteri > Cichliformes > Cichlidae > Astatotilapia > Astatotilapia calliptera. The sequence goes on from NC_137441.1 coordinate 24,824,523, forward strand.
CACAAGTTTCTGAACTCTGCATGAGGGTTTCTCCGACGAAGTGAGGGCCGTGAGGCACAGCTCCCCGTCCCCCGGTGACCCTGCTAGGTCCACCTTCTTAGGGAAACCCTCTGCAGAGGAGCTGACAGAGCCAGGAACTTGTGAGTTGCGTGTGTCCACTCAGGCATCATTCATGCTTGTTCTGTAGGCAGTTCCTGTCAGAAGGAGGAGGCGCGGCAGGAGCGTCGGGGGGCGGAAGACGGTGCCTCAGTGCCTCTCTCCTTCTGACATTGTTAAAGAAAACACAACAAATTTGTAATTATGTAGATAATTACATGTAGATAATGTCCTCAAGTTCTGTATAACCACTTTTTCCTCTCTCTGTGTTTGTTTCTCGTTCGTTGTTGTGTGTGTGTTTGTGTGCATTTGTCTCTTTCAAACAGGTGCCGGTCCTCACCTCTGCAGTGCTGCCGTCTCCTGTAGCGCTGCATGGTTCTAAGCTAAGTTTCCTTTCCTTTTTCTGTTCTCTCAGATTTGTCCTCAGGTTTGAAGTGTCTGTGTTGTGCAGCTGGTCTGGTCTGTCTCTAGACAGTTCAGGCTTCACCCACTAGTTAAATGGTGGAGGCTCACAGCGACATACTCAACACACAAGTTTCTGAACTCTGCATGAGGGTTTCTCCGACGAAGTGAGGGCCGTGAGGCACAGCTCCCCGTCCCCCAGTGACCCTGCTAGGTCCACCTTCTTAGGGAAACCCTCTGCAGAGGAGCTGACAGAGCCAGGAACTTGTGAGTTGCGTGTGTCCACTCAGGCATCATTCATGCTTGTTCTGTAGGCAGTTCCTGTCAGAAGGAGGAGGCGCGGCAGGAGCGTCGGGGGGCGGAAGACGGTGCCTCAGTGCCTCTCTCCTTCTGACATTGTTAAAGAAAACACAACAAATTTGTAATTATGTAGATAATTACATGTAGATAATGTCCTCAAGTTCTGTATAACCACTTTTTCCTCTCTCTGTGTTTGTTTCTCGTTCGTTGTTGTGTGTGTGTTTGTGTGCATTTGTCTCTTTCAAACAGGTGCCGGTCCTCACCTCTGCAGTGCTGCCGTCTCCTGTAGCGCTGCATGGTTCTAAGCTAAGTTTCCTTTCCTTTTTCTGTTCTCTCAGATTTGTCCTCAGGTTTGAAGTGTCTGTGTTGTGCAGCTGGTCTGGTCTGTCTCTAGACAGTTCAGGCTTCACCCACTAGTTAAATGGTGGAGGCTCACAGCGACATACTCAACACACAAGTTTCTGAACTCTGCATGAGGGTTTCTCCGACGAAGTGAGGGCCGTGAGGCACAGCTCCCCGTCCCCCGGTGACCCTGCTAGGTCCACCTTCTTAGGGAAACCCTCTGCAGAGGAGCTGACAGAGCCAGGAACTTGTGAGTTGCGTGTGTCCACTCAGGCATCATTCATGCTTGTTCTGTAGGCAGTTCCTGTCAGAAGGAGGAGGCGCGGCAGGAGCGTCGGGGGGCGGAAGACGGTGCCTCAGTGCCTCTCTCCTTCTGACATTGTTAAAGAAAACACAACAAATTTGTAATTATGTAGATAATTACATGTAGATAATGTCCTCAAGTTCTGTATAACCACTTTTTCCTCTCTCTGTGTTTGTTTCTCGTTCGTTGTTGTGTGTGTGTTTGTGTGCATTTGTCTCTTTCAAACAGGTGCCGGTCCTCACCTCTGCAGTGCTGCCGTCTCCTGTAGCGCTGCATGGTTCTAAGCTAAGTTTCCTTTCCTTTTTCTGTTCTCTCAGATTTGTCCTCAGGTTTGAAGTGTCTGTGTTGTGCAGCTGGTCTGGTCTGTCTCTAGACAGTTCAGGCTTCACCCACTAGTTAAATGGTGGAGGCTCACAGCGACATACTCAACACACAAGTTTCTGAACTCTGCATGAGGGTTTCTCCGACGAAGTGAGGGCCGTGAGGCACAGCTCCCCGTCCCCCGGTGACCCTGCTAGGTCCACCTTCTTAGGGAAACCCTCTGCAGAGGAGCTGACAGAGCCAGGAACTTGTGAGTTGCGTGTGTCCACTCAGGCATCATTCATGCTTGTTCTGTAGGCAGTTCCTGTCAGAAGGAGGAGGCGCGGCAGGAGCGTCGGGGGGCGGAAGACGGTGCCTCAGTGCCTCTCTCCTTCTGACATTGTTAAAGAAAACACAACAAATTTGTAATTATGTAGGTAATTACATGTAGATAATGTCCTCAAGTTCTGTATAACCACTTTTTCCTCTCTCTGTGTTTGTTTCTCGTTCGTTGTTGTGTGTGTGTTTGTGTGCATTTGTCTCTTTCAAACAGGTGCCGGTCCTCACCTCTGCAGTGCTGCCGTCTCCTGTAGCGCTGCATGGTTCTAAGCTAAGTTTCCTTTCCTTTTTCTGTTCTCTCAGATTTGTCCTCAGGTTTGAAGTGTCTGTGTTGTGCAGCTGGTCTGGTCTGTCTCTAGACAGTTCAGGCTTCACCCACTAGTTAAATGGTGGAGGCTCACAGCGACATACTCAACACACAAGTTTCTGAACTCTGCATGAGGGTTTCTCCGACGAAGTGAGGGCCGTGAGGCACAGCTCCCCGTCCCCCGGTGACCCTGCTAGGTCCACCTTCTTAGGGAAACCCTCTGCAGAGGAGCTGACAGAGCCAGGAACTTGTGAGTTGCGTGTGTCCACTCAGGCATCATTCATGCTTGTTCTGTAGGCAGTTCCTGTCAGAAGGAGGAGGCGCGGCAGGAGCGTCGGGGGGCGGAAGACGGTGCCTCAGTGCCTCTCTCCTTCTGACATTGTTAAAGAAAACACAACAAATTTGTAATTATGTAGATAATTACATGTAGATAATGTCCTCAAGTTCTGTATAACCACTTTTTCCTCTCTCTGTGTTTGTTTCTCGTTCGTTGTTGTGTGTGTGTTTGTGTGCATTTGTCTCTTTCAAACAGGTGCCGGTCCTCACCTCTGCAGTGCTGCCGTCTCCTGTAGCGCTGCATGGTTCTAAGCTAAGTTTCCTTTCCTTTTTCTGTTCTCTCAGATTTGTCCTCAGGTTTGAAGTGTCTGTGTTGTGCAGCTGGTCTGGTCTGTCTCTAGACAGTTCAGGCTTCACCCACTAGTTAAATGGTGGAGGCTCACAGCGACATACTCAACACACAAGTTTCTGAACTCTGCATGAGGGTTTCTCCGACGAAGTGAGGGCCGTGAGGCACAGCTCCCCGTCCCCCGGTGACCCTGCTAGGTCCACCTTCTTAGGGAAACCCTCTGCAGAGGAGCTGACAGAGCCAGGAACTTGTGAGTTGCGTGTGTCCACTCAGGCATCATTCATGCTTGTTCTGTAGGCAGTTCCTGTCAGAAGGAGGAGGCGCGGCAGGAGCGTCGGGGGGCGGAAGACGGTGCCTCAGTGCCTCTCTCCTTCTGACATTGTTAAAGAAAACACAACAAATTTGTAATTATGTAGATAATTACATGTAGATAATGTCCTCAAGTTCTGTATAACCACTTTTTCCTCTCTCTGTGTTTGTTTCTCGTTCGTTGTTGTGTGTGTGTTTGTGTGCATTTGTCTCTTTCAAACAGGTGCCGGTCCTCACCTCTGCAGTGCTGCCGTCTCCTGTAGCGCTGCATGGTTCTAAGCTAAGTTTCCTTTCCTTTTTCTGTTCTCTCAGATTTGTCCTCAGGTTTGAAGTGTCTGTGTTGTGCAGCTGGTCTGGTCTGTCTCTAGACAGTTCAGGCTTCACCCACTAGTTAAATGGTGGAGGCTCACAGCGACATACTCAACACACAAGTTTCTGAACTCTGCATGAGGGTTTCTCCGACGAAGTGAGGGCCGTGAGGCACAGCTCCCCGTCCCCCGGTGACCCTGCTAGGTCCACCTTCTTAGGGAAACCCTCTGCAGAGGAGCTGACAGAGCCAGGAACTTGTGAGTTGCGTGTGTCCACTCAGGCATCATTCATGCTTGTTCTGTAGGCAGTTCCTGTCAGAAGGAGGAGGCGCGGCAGGAGCGTCGGGGGGCGGAAGACGGTGCCTCAGTGCCTCTCTCCTTCTGACATTGTTAAAGAAAACACAACAAATTTGTAATTATGTAGATAATTACATGTAGATAATGTCCTCAAGTTCTGTATAACCACTTTTTCCTCTCTCTGTGTTTGTTTCTCGTTCGTTGTTGTGTGTGTGTTTGCGTGCATTTGTCTCTTTCAAACAGGTGCCGGTCCTCACCTCTGCAGTGCTGCCGTCTCCTGTAGCGCTGCATGGTTCTAAGCTAAGTTTCCTTTCCTTTTTCTGTTCTCTCAGATTTGTCCTCAGGTTTGAAGTGTCTGTGTTGTGCAGCTGGTCTGGTCTGTCTCTAGACAGTTCAGGCTTCACCCACTAGTTAAATGGTGGAGGCTCACAGCGACATACTCAACACACAAGTTTCTGAACTCTGCATGAGGGTTTCTCCGACGAAGTGAGGGCCGTGAGGCACAGCTCCCCGTCCCCCGGTGACCCTGCTAGGTCCACCTTCTTAGGGAAACCCTCTGCAGAGGAGCTGACAGAGCCAGGAACTTGTGAGTTGCGTGTGTCCACTCAGGCATCATTCATGCTTGTTCTGTAGGCAGTTCCTGTCAGAAGGAGGAGGCGCGGCAGGAGCGTCGGGGGGCGGAAGACGGTGCCTCAGTGCCTCTCTCCTTCTGACATTGTTAAAGAAAACACAACAAATTTGTAATTATGTAGATAATTACATGTAGATAATGTCCTCAAGTTCTGTATAACCACTTTTTCCTCTCTCTGTGTTTGTTTCTCGTTCGTTGTTGTGTGTGTGTTTGCGTGCATTTGTCTCTTTCAAACAGGTGCCGGTCCTCACCTCTGCAGTGCTGCCGTCTCCTGTAGCGCTGCATGGTTCTAAGCTAAGTTTCCTTTCCTTTTTCTGTTCTCTCAGATTTGTCCTCAGGTTTGAAGTGTCTGTGTTGTGCAGCTGGTCTGGTCTGTCTCTAGACAGTTCAGGCTTCACCCACTAGTTAAATGGTGGAGGCTCACAGCGACATACTCAACACACAAGTTTCTGAACTCTGCATGAGGGTTTCTCCGACGAAGTGAGGGCCGTGAGGCACAGCTCCCCGTCCCCCGGTGACCCTGCTAGGTCCACCTTCTTAGGGAAACCCTCTGCAGAGGAGCTGACAGAGCCAGGAACTTGTGAGTTGCGTGTGTCCACTCAGGCATCATTCATGCTTGTTCTGTAGGCAGTTCCTGTCAGAAGGAGGAGGCGCGGCAGGAGCGTCGGGGGGCGGAAGACGGTGCCTCAGTGCCTCTCTCCTTCTGACATTGTTAAAGAAAACACAACAAATTTGTAATTATGTAGGTAATTACATGTAGATAATGTCCTCAAGTTCTGTATAACCACTTTTTCCTCTCTCTGTGTTTGTTTCTCGTTCGTTGTTGTGTGTGTGTTTGTGTGCATTTGTCTCTTTCAAACAGGTGCCGGTCCTCACCTCTGCAGTGCTGCCGTCTCCTGTAGCGCTGCATGGTTCTAAGCTAAGTTTCCTTTCCTTTTTCTGTTCTCTCAGATTTGTCCTCAGGTTTGAAGTGTCTGTGTTGTGCAGCTGGTCTGGTCTGTCTCTAGACAGTTCAGGCTTCACCCACTAGTTAAATGGTGGAGGCTCACAGCGACATACTCAACACACAAGTTTCTGAACTCTGCATGAGGGTTTCTCCGACGAAGTGAGGGCCGTGAGGCACAGCTCCCCGTCCCCCGGTGACCCTGCTAGGTCCACCTTCTTAGGGAAACCCTCTGCAGAGGAGCTGACAGAGCCAGGAACTTGTGAGTTGCGTGTGTCCACTCAGGCATCATTCATGCTTGTTCTGTAGGCAGTTCCTGTCAGAAGGAGGAGGCGCGGCAGGAGCGTCGGGGGGCGGAAGACGGTGCCTCAGTGCCTCTCTCCTTCTGACATTGTTAAAGAAAACACAACAAATTTGTAATTATGTAGATAATTACATGTAGATAATGTCCTCAAGTTCTGTATAACCACTTTTTCCTCTCTCTGTGTTTGTTTCTCGTTCGTTGTTGTGTGTGTGTTTGTGTGCATTTGTCTCTTTCAAACAGGTGCCGGTCCTCACCTCTGCAGTGCTGCCGTCTCCTGTAGCGCTGCATGGTTCTAAGCTAAGTTTCCTTTCCTTTTTCTGTTCTCTCAGATTTGTCCTCAGGTTTGAAGTGTCTGTGTTGTGCAGCTGGTCTGGTCTGTCTCTAGACAGTTCAGGCTTCACCCACTAGTTAAATGGTGGAGGCTCACAGCGACATACTCAACACACAAGTTTCTGAACTCTGCATGAGGGTTTCTCCGACGAAGTGAGGGCCGTGAGGCACAGCTCCCCGTCCCCCGGTGACCCTGCTAGGTCCACCTTCTTAGGGAAACCCTCTGCAGAGGAGCTGACAGAGCCAGGAACTTGTGAGTTGCGTGTGTCCACTCAGGCATCATTCATGCTTGTTCTGTAGGCAGTTCCTGTCAGAAGGAGGAGGCGCGGCAGGAGCGTCGGGGGGCGGAAGACGGTGCCTCAGTGCCTCTCTCCTTCTGACATTGTTAAAGAAAACACAACAAATTTGTAATTATGTAGATAATTACATGTAGATAATGTCCTCAAGTTCTGTATAACCACTTTTTCCTCTCTCTGTGTTTGTTTCTCGTTCGTTGTTGTGTGTGTGTGTTTGTGTGCATTTGTCTCTTTCAAACAGGTGCCGGTCCTCACCTCTGCAGTGCTGCCGTCTCCTGTAGCGCTGCATGGTTCTAAGCTAAGTTTCCTTTCCTTTTTCTGTTCTCTCAGATTTGTCCTCAGGTTTGAAGTGTCTGTGTTGTGCAGCTGGTCTGGTCTGTCTCTAGACAGTTCAGGCTTCACCCACTAGTTAAATGGTGGAGGCTCACAGCGACATACTCAACACACAAGTTTCTGAACTCTGCATGAGGGTTTCTCCGACGAAGTGAGGGCCGTGAGGCACAGCTCCCCGTCCCCCGGTGACCCTGCTAGGTCCACCTTCTTAGGGAAACCCTCTGCAGAGGAGCTGACAGAGCCAGGAACTTGTGAGTTGCGTGTGTCCACTCAGGCATCATTCATGCTTGTTCTGTAGGCAGTTCCTGTCAGAAGGAGGAGGCGCGGCAGGAGCGTCGGGGGGCGGAAGACGGTGCCTCAGTGCCTCTCTCCTTCTGACATTGTTAAAGAAAACACAACAAATTTGTAATTATGTAGATAATTACATGTAGATAATGTCCTCAAGTTCTGTATAACCACTTTTTCCTCTCTCTGTGTTTGTTTCTCGTTCGTTGTTGTGTGTGTGTGTTTGTGTGCATTTGTCTCTTTCAAACAGGTGCCGGTCCTCACCTCTGCAGTGCTGCCGTCTCCTGTAGCGCTGCATGGTTCTAAGCTAAGTTTCCTTTCCTTTTTCTGTTCTCTCAGATTTGTCCTCAGGTTTGAAGTGTCTGTGTTGTGCAGCTGGTCTGGTCTGTCTCTAGACAGTTCAGGCTTCACCCACTAGTTAAATGGTGGAGGCTCACAGCGACATACTCAACACACAAGTTTCTGAACTCTGCATGAGGGTTTCTCCGACGAAGTGAGGGCCGTGAGGCACAGCTCCCCGTCCCCCGGTGACCCTGCTAGGTCCACCTTCTTAGGGAAACCCTCTGCAGAGGAGCTGACAGAGCCAGGAACTTGTGAGTTGCGTGTGTCCACTCAGGCATCATTCATGCTTGTTCTGTAGGCAGTTCCTGTCAGAAGGAGGAGGCGCGGCAGGAGCGTCGGGGGGCGGAAGACGGTGCCTCAGTGCCTCTCTCCTTCTGACATTGTTAAAGAAAACACAACAAATTTGTAATTATGTAGATAATTACATGTAGATAATGTCCTCAAGTTCTGTATAACCACTTTTTCCTCTCTCTGTGTTTGTTTCTCGTTCGTTGTTGTGTGTGTGTGTTTGTGTGCATTTGTCTCTTTCAAACAGGTGCCGGTCCTCACCTCTGCAGTGCTGCCGTCTCCTGTAGCGCTGCATGGTTCTAAGCTAAGTTTCCTTTCCTTTTTCTGTTCTCTCAGATTTGTCCTCAGGTTTGAAGTGTCTGTGTTGTGCAGCTGGTCTGGTCTGTCTCTAGACAGTTCAGGCTTCACCCACTAGTTAAATGGTGGAGGCTCACAGCGACATACTCAACACACAAGTTTCTGAACTCTGCATGAGGGTTTCTCCGACGAAGTGAGGGCCGTGAGGCACAGCTCCCCGTCCCCCGGTGACCCTGCTAGGTCCACCTTCTTAGGGAAACCCTCTGCAGAGGAGCTGACAGAGCCAGGAACTTGTGAGTTGCGTGTGTCCACTCAGGCATCATTCATGCTTGTTCTGTAGGCAGTTCCTGTCAGAAGGAGGAGGCGCGGCAGGAGCGTCGGGGGGCGGAAGACGGTGCCTCAGTGCCTCTCTCCTTCTGACATTGTTAAAGAAAACACAACAAATTTGTAATTATGTAGATAATTACATGTAGATAATGTCCTCAAGTTCTGTATAACCACTTTTTCCTCTCTCTGTGTTTGTTTCTCGTTCGTTGTTGTGTGTGTGTTTGTGTGCATTTGTCTCTTTCAAACAGGTGCCGGTCCTCACCTCTGCAGTGCTGCCGTCTCCTGTAGCGCTGCATGGTTCTAAGCTAAGTTTCCTTTCCTTTTTCTGTTCTCTCAGATTTGTCCTCAGGTTTGAAGTGTCTGTGTTGTGCAGCTGGTCTGGTCTGTCTCTAGACAGTTCAGGCTTCACCCACTAGTTAAATGGTGGAGGCTCACAGCGACATACTCAACACACAAGTTTCTGAACTCTGCATGAGGGTTTCTCCGACGAAGTGAGGGCCGTGAGGCACAGCTCCCCGTCCCCCGGTGACCCTGCTAGGTCCACCTTCTTAGGGAAACCCTCTGCAGAGGAGCTGACAGAGCCAGGAACTTGTGAGTTGCGTGTGTCCACTCAGGCATCATTCATGCTTGTTCTGTAGGCAGTTCCTGTCAGAAGGAGGAGGCGCGGCAGGAGCGTCGGGGGGCGGAAGACGGTGCCTCAGTGCCTCTCTCCTTCTGACATTGTTAAAGAAAACACAACAAATTTGTAATTATGTAGGTAATTACATGTAGATAATGTCCTCAAGTTCTGTATAACCACTTTTTCCTCTCTCTGTGTTTGTTTCTCGTTCGTTGTTGTGTGTGTGTTTGTGTGCATTTGTCTCTTTCAAACAGGTGCCGGTCCTCACCTCTGCAGTGCTGCCGTCTCCTGTAGCGCTGCATGGTTCTAAGCTAAGTTTCCTTTCCTTTTTCTGTTCTCTCAGATTTGTCCTCAGGTTTGAAGTGTCTGTGTTGTGCAGCTGGTCTGGTCTGTCTCTAGACAGTTCAGGCTTCACCCACTAGTTAAATGGTGGAGGCTCACAGCGACATACTCAACACACAAGTTTCTGAACTCTGCATGAGGGTTTCTCCGACGAAGTGAGGGCCGTGAGGCACAGCTCCCCGTCCCCCGGTGACCCTGCTAGGTCCACCTTCTTAGGGAAACCCTCTGCAGAGGAGCTGACAGAGCCAGGAACTTGTGAGTTGCGTGTGTCCACTCAGGCATCATTCATGCTTGTTCTGTAGGCAGTTCCTGTCAGAAGGAGGAGGCGCGGCAGGAGCGTCGGGGGGCGGAAGACGGTGCCTCAGTGCCTCTCTCCTTCTGACATTGTTAAAGAAAACACAACAAATTTGTAATTATGTAGATAATTACATGTAGATAATGTCCTCAAGTTCTGTATAACCACTTTTTCCTCTCTCTGTGTTTGTTTCTCGTTCGTTGTTGTGTGTGTGTGTTTGTGTGCATTTGTCTCTTTCAAACAGGTGCCGGTCCTCACCTCTGCAGTGCTGCCGTCTCCTGTAGCGCTGCATGGTTCTAAGCTAAGTTTCCTTTCCTTTTTCTGTTCTCTCAGATTTGTCCTCAGGTTTGAAGTGTCTGTGTTGTGCAGCTGGTCTGGTCTGTCTCTAGACAGTTCAGGCTTCACCCACTAGTTAAATGGTGGAGGCTCACAGCGACATACTCAACACACAAGTTTCTGAACTCTGCATGAGGGTTTCTCCGACGAAGTGAGGGCCGTGAGGCACAGCTCCCCGTCCCCCGGTGACCCTGCTAGGTCCACCTTCTTAGGGAAACCCTCTGCAGAGGAGCTGACAGAGCCAGGAACTTGTGAGTTGCGTGTGTCCACTCAGGCATCATTCATGCTTGTTCTGTAGGCAGTTCCTGTCAGAAGGAGGAGGCGCGGCAGGAGCGTCGGGGGGCGGAAGACGGTGCCTCAGTGCCTCTCTCCTTCTGACATTGTTAAAGAAAACACAACAAATTTGTAATTATGTAGATAATTACATGTAGATAATGTCCTCAAGTTCTGTATAACCACTTTTTCCTCTCTCTGTGTTTGTTTCTCGTTCGTTGTTGTGTGTGTGTGTTTGTGTGCATTTGTCTCTTTCAAACAGGTGCCGGTCCTCACCTCTGCAGTGCTGCCGTCTCCTGTAGCGCTGCATGGTTCTAAGCTAAGTTTCCTTTCCTTTTTCTGTTCTCTCAGATTTGTCCTCAGGTTTGAAGTGTCTGTGTTGTGCAGCTGGTCTGGTCTGTCTCTAGACAGTTCAGGCTTCACCCACTAGTTAAATGGTGGAGGCTCACAGCGACATACTCAACACACAAGTTTCTGAACTCTGCATGAGGGTTTCTCCGACGAAGTGAGGGCCGTGAGGCACAGCTCCCCGTCCCCCGGTGACCCTGCTAGGTCCACCTTCTTAGGGAAACCCTCTGCAGAGGAGCTGACAGAGCCAGGAACTTGTGAGTTGCGTGTGTCCACTCAGGCATCATTCATGCTTGTTCTGTAGGCAGTTCCTGTCAGAAGGAGGAGGCGCGGCAGGAGCGTCGGGGGGCGGAAGACGGTGCCTCAGTGCCTCTCTCCTTCTGACATTGTTAAAGAAAACACAACAAATTTGTAATTATGTAGATAATTACATGTAGATAATGTCCTCAAGTTCTGTATAACCACTTTTTCCTCTCTCTGTGTTTGTTTCTCGTTCGTTGTTGTGTGTGTGTGTTTGTGTGCATTTGTCTCTTTCAAACAGGTGCCGGTCCTCACCTCTGCAGTGCTGCCGTCTCCTGTAGCGCTGCATGGTTCTAAGCTAAGTTTCCTTTCCTTTTTCTGTTCTCTCAGATTTGTCCTCAGGTTTGAAGTGTCTGTGTTGTGCAGCTGGTCTGGTCTGTCTCTAGACAGTTCAGGCTTCACCCACTAGTTAAATGGTGGAGGCTCACAGCGACATACTCAACACACAAGTTTCTGAACTCTGCATGAGGGTTTCTCCGACGAAGTGAGGGCCGTGAGGCACAGCTCCCCGTCCCCCGGTGACCCTGCTAGGTCCACCTTCTTAGGGAAACCCTCTGCAGAGGAGCTGACAGAGCCAGGAACTTGTGAGTTGCGTGTGTCCACTCAGGCATCATTCATGCTTGTTCTGTAGGCAGTTCCTGTCAGAAGGAGGAGGCGCGGCAGGAGCGTCGGGGGGCGGAAGACGGTGCCTCAGTGCCTCTCTCCTTCTGACATTGTTAAAGAAAACACAACAAATTTGTAATTATGTAGATAATTACATGTAGATAATGTCCTCAAGTTCTGTATAACCACTTTTTCCTCTCTCTGTGTTTGTTTCTCATTCGTTGTTGTGTGTGTGTTTGTGTGCATTTGTCTCTTTCAAACAGGTGCCGGTCCTCACCTCTGCAGTGCTGCCGTCTCCTGTAGCGCTGCATGGTTCTAAGCTAAGTTTCCTTTCCTTTTTCTGTTCTCTCAGATTTGTCCTCAGGTTTGAAGTGTCTGTGTTGTGCAGCTGGTCTGGTCTGTCTCTAGACAGTTCAGGCTTCACCCACTAGTTAAATGGTGGAGGCTCACAGCGACATACTCAACACACAAGTTTCTGAACTCTGCATGAGGGTTTCTCCGACGAAGTGAGGGCCGTGAGGCACAGCTCCCCGTCCCCCGGTGACCCTGCTAGGTCCACCTTCTTAGGGAAACCCTCTGCAGAGGAGCTGACAGAGCCAGGAACTTGTGAGTTGCGTGTGTCCACTCAGGCATCATTCATGCTTGTTCTGTAGGCAGTTCCTGTCAGAAGGAGGAGGCGCGGCAGGAGCGTCGGGGGGCGGAAGACGGTGCCTCAGTGCCTCTCTCCTTCTGACATTGTTAAAGAAAACACAACAAATTTGTAATTATGTAGATAATTACATGTAGATAATGTCCTCAAGTTCTGTATAACCACTTTTTCCTCTCTCTGTGTTTGTTTCTCGTTCGTTGTTGTGTGTGTGTGTTTGTGTGCATTTGTCTCTTTCAAACAGGTGCCGGTCCTCACCTCTGCAGTGCTGCCGTCTCCTGTAGCGCTGCATGGTTCTAAGCTAAGTTTCCTTTCCTTTTTCTGTTCTCTCAGATTTGTCCTCAGGTTTGAAGTGTCTGTGTTGTGCAGCTGGTCTGGTCTGTCTCTAGACAGTTCAGGCTTCACCCACTAGTTAAATGGTGGAGGCTCACAGCGACATACTCAACACACAAGTTTCTGAACTCTGCATGAGGGTTTCTCCGACGAAGTGAGGGCCGTGAGGCACAGCTCCCCGTCCCCCGGTGACCCTGCTAGGTCCACCTTCTTAGGGAAACCCTCTGCAGAGGAGCTGACAGAGCCAAGAACTTGTGAGTTGCGTGTGTCCACTCAGGCATCATTCATGCTTGTTCTGTAGGCAGTTCCTGTCAGAAGGAGGAGGCGCGGCAGGAGCGTCGGGGGGCGGAAGACGGTGCCTCAGTGCCTCTCTCCTTCTGACATTGTTAAAGAAAACACAACAAATTTGTAATTATGTAGGTAATTACATGTAGATAATGTCCTCAAGTTCTGTATAACCACTTTTTCCTCTCTCTGTGTTTGTTTCTCGTTCGTTGTTGTGTGTGTGTTTGCGTGCATTTGTCTCTTTCAAACAGGTGCCGGTCCTCACCTCTGCAGTGCTGCCGTCTCCTGTAGCGCTGCATGGTTCTAAGCTAAGTTTCCTTTCCTTTTTCTGTTCTCTCAGATTTGTCCTCAGGTTTGAAGTGTCTGTGTTGTGCAGCTGGTCTGGTCTGTCTCTAGACAGTTCAGGCTTCACCCACTAGTTAAATGGTGGAGGCTCACAGCGACATACTCAACACACAAGTTT